>NW_024387492.1:1200000-1800000 GCF_900408965.1 Simochromis diagramma
CCGAAATGTGCGCTGCTTTTCGGTCTGGTTACTACCGTTTATGTCAGAACCGGTGCCATCATGGCACCGGATACCGGTACTCATCCCTACACTGGAGTAGCTCTTTATTCTCTTGAGGATATTCAAGGGGTGGGAGTTTGCCCAACCATCTGTTTTGTGGACTTAGAGAAGGGCGGTGCTTCGAGATTATGAGGTGTCTGGCTTGTTGTTGCAGGCCATGGCGAGTGCCTAGTTTGTATCTTCAGCAGTAAACCGGACTTGCTCCCATGTCTGCTACAGCTTGTCACAATTCTGGTCATAATTCTTATGGACAAAATATTTCGATGTTGCATGGTGGTGGAGGATGTACACAACAATGATGGAGTTTTGTTGGCTTGATCGGGGGCAGTTTGCGGTCAAGTGTGAAGAAACAGAAATGAGAATCAGCACCATGGTTCTCAGAAGGAAAAGGGTGGGGTAGCTTACTCGGGCCTGGGTCTCAAGGTGTTGTTTATGAGTGAGAGGAGCGTCGAGCATAAAAGCAAAGCTGTCAGTTTACCAGTCAATCTATGGTCCTATTGTCACAAGGTCCCATGAAGCGACCGAATGAACGATGTTGCGGATACAAACAACAGCACTGAGTTCCCTTTAAAGGATGTCTGAGCTCTTACTTAAGGATAGGGTGGGAGCTTTGACATTCAAAGCAGCACCGTTGCTCCTCCAAATGGAAAACAGCCAGCAGAGGTGGTACAGGCATCTGACTAGGATGACTACTGGAAACCTAGGTGAGCTGTTTGACTCTCATACTGGGAGGAGGCTACAGGGCAGGCCCAGGAGTTGCTGGAGAGATTATAATTTTTGCCTTATTTGGGAACAAGTCAGTCTATCTCGGATAAGCTGGAAGAGGTGGCTGGGGTAAGGGAAGTGTGTACAGACTGCTGCCCCTGTAAAGGTGGTAGATGAAAGCTTTAATTAGATTACTTCTTTTTACCAAAGGTTGAGGAATTATGATTTACAGATAGATAACTGCCTGTAATGAAAAACTTTAACTGGAACTCATTTTGTATTACTTCTTTGATTTCCAATCCACAGACTCTAAAGATGCATTTCTGTAGCTGTGCACTCATTGCACTGTTGCTCGCTGTAGCCTCGGCAGACCACCATCTCCACCACAACCGTGGTTCTGGAGACCATATGAGCTGCCACAAGCTCTCTGCTCCTAATGCTGACTTTGCCTTTGCCCTGTACAAACGTCTGAATGCGAGGACTGCTGCTGGAAACAACATTTTCTTCTCACCACTGGGCATCTCCACTGCCCTGTCCGTACTGTCTACTGGGGCCCATAGTGAAACCCACAGCCAGCTGTTCTCCAGCCTGGGCTACAGCACCTTAAATCGGACTCAGGTCAATGAAGCCTACCAACATCTTTTCCACGTGCTTGGACAAAGCCAGGAGAACCAAAAGCTGGATGTTGGCAATACCATTGCAGTGCACTCAGGTTTCAGTCCCCTGGAGAAGTTTCTGAATGATGTCAAGCAGCATTACTCTGGTGAAGTCTTGCAAATCAACTTTACTAACCCTGCTGAGGCTGCAGATAAAATCAACAGACACATTGGCAATAAAACACAGGACAAGATCAAAGATATGGTGAACGATGTTGACCGTGAAACGATGATGATGCTCATTAACTATGTCTATTTTAAAGGTAAGCAGCCTGATCAAGTCTATTGTTAGGCTACAACAGACAAACATGAATATCACATATATTTAAATAAAAAAGGTCAGCTTAGATGTCAGCTGATGATTGAAATATACTTTCAACAAGTAGTATGATTTATGCTGACACATCCCAATATTGTCATCACCACTCTCCACTGTGTCGTGCAGGATACTGGAAGAAACCATTTAATAGTGAAATGACACATAAGGCGGACTTCCATGTTGACAGCAGGACCAAAGTTGAGGTTGACATGATGGTAAGGACGGGATACTACCACATCTTTGAGGACAGAGCGAACCACACCAGCATCATCTTGCTGCCATACAAGAGTCACACCTCCATGATGATTGTCCTTCCTGATGAAGGCTGGATGAGGAGTGTAGAGGAAAACATCAACAAGGACCATATAAGAAACTGGCAAAACTCAGCATCTATGATGTAAGACTTATTGCATTATGGCTGAATATTCTTTCTTGGTAGTAGATGAAGTGTGTTACCCATTTCTGTGTCTCATAAAACTGCTCTTAGCTTTGCTATTACGAGACCCAAAGTTTATTTACACTGAGAATCAGATGGACGTGCAATGCACTAAAGCTATAGAGCTTATTTGTGACCATTGGAAGGTTGTACACTTCTCTCCCTTAACGGTCGTCATCTTGGCTATAATTTTCTAAATTTCACCATGCCCTCCCATGTTTTAAATGCACTTTAGAACAACACGCAGCAACACTACACTGAGTGGAAGGAGGGAGGTATGGGGTCTTCACACACCCCCATTCTCTGATAGCCATTGGGGCGGAGGGGCTGGACGGAGGTGTTGGCCGTCCAGTTGGGGTCTGGGATGCTGGGCCTCCCTGCTGTTGCAGGGCAGGGTCTGCTTGTCTCCACCCCGGGGGAAGGGTAACATCTTCTGGGTCAAGGTGCAGTTTCCTCCTCTGCGGGCGAGGGTACCTGGACCTGGGGTATAGACTATGTTTGGGGAGTGTGATTGTGTGTACAGTGTCCATTTGTGTCTGTCTCCACATTGGTTGAGTGCCGAGTGTTTGTATATGTGTGCATGAGGGGGGAATGCAAGTTTGTGTCTGTGTGTGCCTGTTTGTCTGTCTATACGTCAGGTCGGGTCTCAGACTCCACCCCTCTGGGAACATCTCAGGCCCTCCAAAGAATGGAGGCCTATCTCCCCTCACCACACTCCCTGCCGGTGGCTGATGCCCTCAGGCGTAGGTGCGTTGGTGGATCTTGTTTCTTGGGGTGCTTGGGTATGTACCGGCTCACTCCCGGTGGCTGCATGGCAGGGCCTGCCGCCCATGGCTCAGTCGGGCCCCTTCCGGGGGGTGGGGGGCCTTCAGACCTCTGGCCTCTGGGCCTGGGGCTCAGTTCACTCTGGCACAGCTGGCTGCCGGCAGAGCCCGAGGGTGTGCCACTGCAGCCTCCTCTGGCTTCTGCTCTGTGGCTGCTGGGTGACCCCTCATCTGTGGCTCTCCTCAGCTCTTCCCAGGAGGGTGGCACGGATGCCCCTCCGGCGGTCCTCCTTGGGCTCTTGCACTCTGGGGGCATCTGGATGTCTGGGGCCTGGATCTCCTCCATGCCTGCTTCATGCCCTGGGGGACGGGGCTATGGCTCCCCACACCCTCAAGCAAACAGGTGTCGAACTCCAGGCCTCGAGGTGCCGGTGTCCTGCATGTTTTAGACGTGTCCTTGATCCAGCACAGCTGATTTAAATGGCTAAATGACCTCCTCAACATGTCTTGAAGTTCTCCAGAGGCCTGGTAATGAACTAATCATTTGATTCAGGTGTGTTGACCCAGGGAGAGATCTCAAACCTGCAGGACACCGGCCCTCGAGGCCTGGAGTTCGACACCCCTGCTCTAGCAGATCGTTACGTGGAGAAACCTTTTGAATACAATATGCCTGTGAAGGTTCTCAGTCCTCCAGGTCATCGTAGTCTAAGGAGCTCCTTAGCTTTTTGAATACAAGCGTGCTGATCCACACGGGTGTGCACAGACACAAACTACACCTTTCTTGGCTGCTACCTCATAGCACATTGTGCGCCGCGCGGCACAACAAAATTCAATATTTAGTATTTACTGTTATTTACACTTAGCTAGATTAATGCGATGGTGTTGTGTTTATTATGTTGCTCTCTTATTTTGCTTGTTTTCTCTTTTTTTTTTTCTCAGCAGGTGATCCGGGAGTTTCTTTTCCTTTTAAGTGTCCTTCCTCACTCTCCCTCTTCCCCTCTGCTTTTCTTTTCCTTCATCTTTCTTTCTCCCTTTCCTGTACCCCAGTCATGTCTGTCCTGTCTTTAACAACTAACAATAAAAAAAAAAATAAAAAAAATAGTAACCATAAAGGTCGATCAAATGGACCAACATGGCAAGGCTGTGATGATCCACTTGGTAAAGAAAAATCCGTCTTTGTTGGCTTTCAGACAACAACTGTGACGGCTAAAGAAGCAAACAGGCACAATGGGCAGCTGTGTATCAGGTTTTGATGTTACGTGTGTTGTGCCATTGTTTATGTAGGTTAAAAAGTAATTCCCATTGTATGTAGAATAATCTAATGTTGTATATGATCAGATGCACAACAAGCTAGAAACATTTGCAGATGTGGCTACTTGTAGGATTGTGGAGTCAAAATGATCATTTTGCAATAGTAGAACAACTTTCTGTGTTTGATTAGTATAAATCTGCACACTGTGTAAGTTCAACACTGTATATTACGTGTACTAACAGAACCCAAACCGAGGAAAAGTGTGTTCTTTGTAGAATATGTTTTAGTATGATGAGGTAACACTGAAATATCTCAATATTACATGAATAAATGTGAAAGCAGGGCTGGGCTCGGGTCATGTTTGGGCAGAAGAAATGCTGACCTGGACTGGGGATATTTTTGGGTTATGGAAAGAGCACTTTGAGGAACTATATCGCCTGTGCATTTTAAAAAACAAGTTATAGCTTTATTACACTGCTGGAAAGGAGGCTCTTGGCAATCATTGAACCTTCAACCAGATTGTTACCCTTTGCAGGACTTCTGGGGGTATCATGGCAGGCTGACCCTCCAGTATACGTGTGTTTCGTAGACTTGGAGAAGTGACTGAAGAGACGTATTTGTATTTTTTGTGGACGATGTGATACTGTTGGCTTCATCAGAGCGTCACCTTCATCATGCACTGGAGTGGTTTGCACCCAAATGAAATGCACCCTCTGGTTTGGGAGAATGAGGCTGCGTCTGTCACAATTTGCCAGTGTAGTTGACAGGATGGGCATCCAAATGCAGGACTCATGAGAAGGAATGGAAATGCAAAGGGGAGACTTAAAGAACTCTTTGAGTGGTGTTGAGTGGAGCAGCTCTGGGTGCTGGCCACAGAACCAGCAGAAGAGGGAAGCCAGGTCAGGGGCTGGCTGTGAAACCACCGGCAGACCCTGGTGGCTGAGATGAATCTGGATGATAGGGATGGAGGGTCTGACAGGAGACCACTGAAAGCTTTGTCCTTTGGAGGCTGAGGGTCTCTGCAAAGACCCTCTGGCAGCACAGCCAGAGATCAACGAAGGTGTAGAAGACCTTCTGGTGGCTGTTACAGGCCGATGATCATGTAGAGAATTTAGGCGGCTTGGCTGCAGGCCGATGTAAGTGGTGAAGACCCTCAGTGTGGCTAATGGTAAGGGTGATGGGACACCTCTCAACTGAGAGCTGAACCAAAATGAGACAGGTCTTTGGCTGATTAACACCCGCTATCGCCAAGAGAATCCGGAGCAAGGAAAACACACTACCAAGTAGTAAGGATGCGTACATAAAGCAGGTGGGACCAGAGACTGGCAAAATAAAAAGAGAAGAAACCAACCTACAGTGAGGGAGACTTAACAGCTGCACACAGGAAACACAGGGAAGGCAGCAAAAGCTGATATAAGGATTATAATAAACACAATTACCAAGTACTGAAAACAAAACCTAGAAACAAAAACCATTTCTTACAAAAGCAGTAAAGAAAAGATCAAAACACTAAGTCAATGACCCAGAAACAATTCCAGCTTCAAGCAAGAGAGCTAAAGTATCTTGCAAGCTTCCTCATGAGTGATGTGAAGGTGGTGTGTAAGCTGCACTGGCGGATTGGCGTCAGCAGGAATGCGGGTGTTGTTCCAGACTGTTGCAGTGAAGATTGAGCTGAGCCAGTTAGAAAAAGATGGAACCACCAGCAGTGTAACTGTATAATTATGGTTTCTCTGTTTCTCAGGTATGTGGAACTTTATATGCCAAAATTTTCCATTGCCACTAATGCCTCCTTGAGGGATATATTGCAAGAAATGGGCATCACAAGTGCTTTTGAAAACACCGCTGATTTCTCTGCTGTGTCAAACAAGTTTCCACTTAAAGTATCAAAGGTGGGCGAAGTTTCCTTTTTACTTGTTTTTAGGGAACAGGACTAGAGCATGCCTACTCTTTTGGTTAAACTGAATTCTGAGAAATTAGCTTTGATCTGCCTGCTTTCTTATTTTTTCCCACAGGCATCCCACAAGGCCACGATCAGTGTCACCGAGATGGGAACAGAGGCAGCAGCCATCACCATTTCTGAATGGATCCCACTGACTACACCAACACCCGTGAGAATTGACAGGCCCTTCTTAGTTTTCATTGTAGAAAACTCGACTGGAAGCATCCTCTTCATGGGCAGGATCAACAAACCAACAGCTTCATAACGGCACACAGTTGTGAGATGACACGTTTGATCACAGTTGTCATCATAAGGATCCTTTCATGATATAAAGACTGAGCGCTCACACTAAACACAGTCTGCACACACTAATTTATGTGGTCTACAAAAGTAATATTGAGGACATCTTGCTCAGGTAAAAAAGAAGAAATCTTAAGACTACCATAGTTTTAACTAAAAATATTGATACTAAATAAATGAGAAATTTGCTGTGGTTTGTTTCTGAGATATTCCACTAAGATGTGGCTCATAGGGCAATAAAAACTAGTTACTAAATCCCAGACTTACAAAGACACTCTGGGGTTTACAGAAGCCACTTGCTCAGTTTGGGGGTCACTGTCCCGACTGCTCCAGGAAAATCTGTTTAATTCTCCCTCCAATGGGAGAAGGTTATTATCTAACCCGCTCGCTGACATTAGATGCCGAGTAGCATTTCAACAGATTCTAATAAATATTCAGAATACTCTCATCTCTCGTCCACTTATGAATTAATCTGAATAAGTTGCACATTTTTAAGGAACAAATGTAGCAAAAATATGAAAAATCAAGATCCATATGTGAAAACTGATGTTTAATTGCACTCTCTTTTTAAAAAAACTGTCAGAAGGTTCAATAAACATTTAAGTTTTAAAAAAATATGAATATTCTTGTAGTTATTTCATGTTTCAGGCTGTTCAAGGTTAAAAAAGGAAGGGAAACTGCTCAGGTGGACATCAACCCCAAATCTACGATCAAATGAACTCAAATCCTTTTAGGTTTTGAGTTAACAGTTTGGCAGTTTTTCATGAAACCTATTAAAACAAGTTAAAGACTCATTTGGGTGTCATTCTGACCTTCCATCTTTCCCTGATATTATTTTGAAATGTGAGAGAAATGGTAAAAGTAGTTTAAAAATAGAGAGATTAACTGTTGTATGTCCACATCGTGCAAGTGTTGACAACATAGACGACAAACAAGAATCCCCAAATTATCCAAACATGCGGTTATGATTTTGTGAGAGTGTCTCATGACACAATGACAAACAAGCATTTTTAAAAGAGAGTTTTTCATTTGATTATATTTTATATGAAGGATTTTGCAGAAAATTGGACTGGCAGGTTTATTGAAAGGTTATCTAATCACTTTTTTTTTTTTTAACTTGACCATCACTGTATATACAGCATCTATTATTAACCCATCCATACACGCCCAACCTTCTATGCTTAAGAGCTTTCTATCTAACATTCACGATTCTGGATGCATCAGAGAGCAACTTTGGGTTAGTATCTTCCAGAGGTGTGGACTCGAGTCACATGACTTGGACTCGAGTCAGACTCGAGTCATTAATTTTATGACTTTAGACTTGACTTGAAAAAATGTTCTAAGACTTGTGACTTGACTTGGACTTTTACACCAATGACCTGGGACTTGAATTGGACTTGAACTGGTTTACTTGAAAAGACTTGATATTTTACCCCAAATATAAAATTTAACATGCATATTATATAGAGATTGAAAATGTGACGTCATTCACGGGTAGAACCGCAAAGGATTCTGGGAACTCGTGGCAAGCGGTACTAGCGCACGCAGGCTTTCAATTAAAATCAGTCACACAGCGATAAAAAAGAAACACAAACATGTCAAGAAGCTGTTGTATTATTAACTGCAATAGCCGGTCGCATGACAGCCACGGGAAGCCGACGGGTAAAGAGATCGGTTGTTATCGGATTACGTCGTTGAAGAGAAATTGTTCGAGCCATGTTTCCGAAGTAACAAAGACGCGACTGGATTGCAGCCATTCAAAGACCAATTATAACGTCCCAGAACACTCCAGCTCACAGGTTAGTCTGCTCCAAGCATTCCCACACAGGTCAGTCTGCTCTTGTAGTTAATGCGTCATTTTTCTTAACATAATTGGTGATATAGGTTACAAGCAAGTCTGGCGCTGAACAGAAATTGTCGCGCTATGCTCCTTTGTTTATTGTGCATAAATAGTGAATTGTCCTGACACAATATTGCGTTTCGCTTCTGTTATTATGGTACATTGACAAAAACATATACTTTTATTCACAGGATAAAACAGTTGTTTTGTATCACTAATTGCCCAGTGCGATTACAGCATACAGTATTATTGTCACTGCTACATTTCTGTGATGCTACCAGAAATTATTTCCACTGCTAATTAATTACCGTTGAGCTTAAAGGTCCTATTAATAAACGGTTAACGAATGTGTATTTATGACGACGATTTGTGAGACTGGTAAACTTATGATACGTACGATGGTCTTTCGTTCTACACGGTGCATTTCAAGGTCCTGCACCCATCCGTCGGTAAACTGTACCTGGGCTTGTTGCAGTGACCGGAAGTTACTAAACTTCATGAGTGTATGCACTCACTCCAAGAACCGTGTAATTATAAATATGCATATAAATATGCTACGATGAGATAGCTGACTTCATCTAACTAGCAAATGTTTTCCAGGCTACGTTGGTGATGCAGTTTTTTTTAATGTGTATGATATTTTTGTCATGCGATTTTAAAGCTGGTCCTACAACCGCATCCAAGAATAACATGCAGCTTATCTCAGAACTGTCGGTGAAAATTATTCTTGGAGCTAGGTTTAATTGAGCTGCATTTTAAAGAGGTGCAATTTCACAATTTGTGTATATTTTCTAAGTTCACTATTTTGTCATGTGTTGAGAAAAACACAGATTTAAAAATTACATGGTCTAATATTTACATTTAGCATAACTGCAACATGCTTTTTTTCGTTTTTTTTTTTAAGACTCGAAAGGACTTGAAATTCAAAATTTCAGACTTGTGACTTACTTGGACTTTTACACCAGTGACTTGAGACTCGACTCTGACTTGCCTGACATTACTTGAGACTTGACTTGATATTCCCCTACGGATATTTGCTGACTGGAGCAGCCGGGGATCAATCACCAAACGTCTGATTAGTATCCAATGATGACCTGCTCTAACTTCTGATCTACAGCTGCCCCAGAAACCCCATAAAAAGAGCATGCACCAGTCTCTGCTTCTCATGCTGACTTTCTTTTTTAATTCTTATTAGGGAATAATGCTAGAACATTCCCACTCCTTTACTTTTGCTGGACTCTAAGACACTAAAAGAGACTAACAGTGGAGTTAGAAAACAGCCCCAGACTGCCCCCCTCAGTGTCACTGAGACAGGAAGAGATTCAGCAGCCATCACATCTCCAAAGCTTGGCTCAGCCTTCCACCATCAGTCAGAAATGACGGGCCCTCCTTGGCTTTCATTTTTGAAAACTCTGCTGGGAGCAACTGTTCATGGGCAATATCACCAACCTGACAGTTATATAACGGCAGCTGCTTGTGAGATGATGCCACTGTAATGATGTCATTTTGAGGATCACGATTGAAAACACTATTTACATTATAGTCTTCACAGAAGCATTTTAATATTTGACTAAATTACTGTTAAGAACACTTTGTTTTAGTTAGTAATAATAATAACTTTATTTATGAAGCGCTTTCAAACAAAGTGCTGTACAGCTATTTGAAAATAAAGAGATAAATAAATAAAACTGATGCATATCAATACAAGTTAAAAACACCAAAACACTTAAAAACAATAAAAAATGTAAAACACGAGTTACATAATAAAGCTGCAGAACATGAAATAAAACATGTTGTTTATGGATTAAACTCATGGAAGCATCATTCCAGCATTTTTTAAATAAATCAACTAACAAATAAAGAAATGGCAGGTTAGCAGATTAGATGGATTAAAACTTTTGGGAATTAACTGGTGACTAAATCCCAGAGGTTTCAAAGGGTTGTAACAGATTCGGATGGGACAGTACGTGCCCCCCACGGCCATCGGCCTCAAACAGCTCTTTGCTCTTTGACCCGTCAGTGGAAAAGTTGCAGCAGTGTTTACACATTGAGTACACATACACTTTGTCTCTCTTGTTGGCGCTGACATACAATCGCTGCTGTAAAGAAAGTTGGCAGGACGTTTCCCAATCAAAAAGCTGACTGGGCAGAAAGTCCCAGTACGAGCAGTCCACCAGTTTAAATTTGATCAGGACTTCACATAAATTCTTGAAATCTCTGTGGCCTATGCGAGTGTGCACACCGATACGACTAATTTCCAGGAGTGGAAATTCATAGAAGCTCCATCCCACTGGGACAGGCAAACACTGCACACTTAGCCGGACACGTTTGAGTGTGTGTAGCCTCTTTGGATGAGTTGATCAGAGTGTGACTGGAAACGCAATAATCCCGTCTGCTTGTCAAACAGGATTAATTAGTATGTTGAACTGTAAAGAAACCGGTGGAATACAAATGCTCGGGTAACCGGGTTGGTTGGGTAGAGATGGTTGTCCCCAGTTTAAAGGTTTATGTTTCATTTTGGTTACGTGCTCGGTGAGATCGAAGAAGCATAAAAGCCTGTTTACAGTCCAGATAAATGAGAAAACGATGTTGGTATTTTAGGTTATTACAACGGTAACGCTAAAGTACGACAGATTTTCTGGATGAGGAAAACCAAGGTTTTTTAAAGCCCACTGAATCTGAGAGCTGTGCATGCAAACCTGTGACACCTTGTTATAATGGTGTTAACCTACATACACAGATATGGAACAAAAGTCCAAAACTAGACTTTCTGAACACTTTCATGTTTTTCTCTAACAGACCTGGGAAAAAACTTATTGGAGGGTAACGTGAGGAAGCCGGACTAGACAAACTCAAGATAATTGTGACTGAAGACGACGCCACGCTCTGCTCTCTGACATAAATGGCTAAACAGGCGAATTGCTCTTAGTGTGTATGTGATTTGTGTTCTGGTCTTTCACTGTATGTTTTACTCTATTTTATTTTGACCAGTGTCTCTAAGAACTACATTCGGCTGTGCATTAATAGTTTGTCACAATACACCCAGGTAGAATCCCAGACAGACCCATAGATTAGAGTAAATCCTCCTGGCAGGCTCCAAGAAGGCTCCTGTAGACAGAAGACTAAACCATGAATGAAATTATCTGCACTAATTGTACAATGTACAACACAACAGTGTTGGCAAACGCTGAGAGGCTTACTACCACTCCCACAGCTTGTGCTTCGATGTGCTCTGGCTACAAGACTGCCAGTATTGCTACGGACTTAACAGATGGCTTTTGTGCATTTACAAAGGTGTAGGTGTCATCGCTGTTAAACACTGGCTTTTGCAGATATTTCATTTTAGGTTTGAAAAACAAAGTCAGGGAAGTAGCACACGCTCACTGCAAAGCATCCTTTGCTATTCACTTGAACAGGCAAAGTCTGCTCTGTAGCACAAACACATTCGCTGTGGAAAACATCACAAGCCCAACATCATTTCTGAACCTCAGCAGAAAGACGTCTTCATTAGTGCTGAGCTCCATGTCTCTCGCTCTTCTAGCGCTGAAAATCTCTCAGATCTCTCTGCTTTGGTTGTTATTCCTGCTTGAAGAAGATCAAATGTGTGATACACGTGCAAATCAAGATATGATGTGACACATTGTGAAGTGGCCATCTATAATGCATTCGCCATCGGGGTTAGAGTGTGTGGGTCCTAATGGCAGTTATTTCAGTGTGCCGCTCTCACACAGCAGCGCATTTCTTGTAATGCAACCGGAGGAAGGAAAGCATGTCTCTTTGCAGTGACACTGACAGACAGGGGCATCGGAAACATGAACTGATGAGAGAACTGGGTGTTCTCGGGCTTTAGTCATCATGCTTAATAACACACCAACGCTCAGCACATGCATGCCACTCAGGAAAGACACTGCTGTGATCTAAAAAAGGGAACTCTTTAAAACAATTCTGTTTGCTCACATGTCCTCCCAAACACAGACGAAAGACGTGGATGTGTAACCCGTGAGCCGCTTTGCACGAGGACAGTTGCACATCCAGTTTGGACCTGTGGGCTGCCGAGCGGCGTCTCTGCACGTCAGACGTCCTCTGCCAATGATGCTCGATCACACTGACATCCCTGGAGCCGCCTTGGTTTTTGTTGTATATATATTAGAGTGCATGCTGTTGATGAAAAAGGGAAAGGCCACTGCCACCAGGAGTGCTTTTGCCATGGATACAGAGCTTGGTTTGCAATAACATTTAGGTGAGTGGTACGTGTCTAACTATTCTTATCTGCAGTACATGCAATATCAGGACCCAGCGTGTCCCAGCAGCCCAGTGCACTGTATCAAGAATACCAATGCTGTTCTCTATATTAGGCAGGCAGCTATTTTCAACTATTTCAAAGAAACACTAAAGCAGAGCCGCCCAAGACGCGCAGACAACAACTAGAGCCCAAATTCCCCTTTTCTTCCTGACCCGTGAAATACTGTAACGGGGATTTTCCCGGTGTGGGATTATTCTCTAATATCTAATATAATATGGGATTAAATGTCTGTGTCTAAATAGTAATAATATCAGAATGCAAAGATTTGCAAATCTAATTAATTATCGTAGCTTTAAAAGGTTAATTGGCAGCAGGTCAGTAATACGATTGGGTATAAAAAGAGAGAAGGAGGGTTTCTCAGAGGTAAATCGCACTTTGGATATCACATCATATTCATATTCATACGACATCATCAAAAGATACTGGATGCCTGTGATCTGCTGGTCATTGCCTGTGGTTCAGATAGATTAGATGAAACTTTATCCTCCGGGAAATTCAGTAGGAGGTAGAGCTGGCCATCCTCTGACTGGAAGGTTGGTGGTTCACTTCCTGGCTGCTCTAGTCTGCATGCCAAAGTATCGTTGGGCAAAATAAAGAACCCAGAGTTGCTCTCTGTTACATTAATCTAAGTGTGAACGAGGCATGTTGCACCGAAGGGTTTGAAGCTCAACCAGCATAGAAAAGTGCGACATAAGAACCTGTTTATTATTGTAGAGTCAGAGCAAGGCTAGCAGGAAATCAACCAACAGCTGATGGTGTAATTACTCTATACCTGAAACACTGTGTGATTAATGTTTATTTCTATGTCTATCACATCAAATAGACTTTATTTAATCTCACACTGGGGAAATCCCCTTGTTACAGGAGCACGAGGAGGAGGAAGAAGCAGTGAATGAGAGATATAAAGTACAAATAGTGCACAATGGCCACAATACTAAACTATGTACAGATGGTTTCTATATAAAGTAAAATAAAGTAAAACAATATGTACATATAGCACAGTGAGAGTGATGATAACACACATGCATTCTTTAAACACCTTTATCCTGTGTGGGTATTATACAGTCTGAGGAGATGAAGGACCTACGTCATGAAAGGTCTTCAGTAATGTCCTGCACACCTCAGAAGAGCTCAGCCTGTCCAGCAGAGGGAGCCAACTTTGGCCTTTCTTGAGCAGAGCACGAGTGTTATCTGTTATCACCTGGCAATTTGCACCAGTCCAACCTGTGGAGAAATTCTGTGGAGGAAGCCGAGACCGAGCGCACCGATGAGCTTGGCTTTCTCCAGAAATCAACCAACATCTTGTTTTGATACGCAGGTGCTGATGTGCAGGTTGTCGAGTTACACCAGATGAGAGTGAGTGTGTGATAACCTTCCTATGCTCAAGATTGTTTCGCCTCAGGTCCACATCCAACGAAGCCTGTATCCTCTGAGAAGCTCTGGAGGTGGCAGTTAGTGGTGATATAACTGAAGGTAAAGAGGAAGGAAGAGAGCATCTGATACCACCTCCTCACACAGTGCTGAAGCCTCATGTGGTCTGTTGGTGAGGAAAGCGATTTATGTGTTAAGACAAAAACATTTGTATTGCCTCTTTGAATTAAGCACAGTGTGCAGTATTGATTTTGAGAGGGAAAAGATCAGCATGTGGAATAAATGACATTTCAGTGACTGTGTTTGGCTGACAAAAGTAGCACACATCTGAAGCACAGGGAGTAAAGCTTGGTGCCTGATAAGACATTTCCCTGATGGAGACAGCATCAAGGGATTTCATAGGTTTTCAATCATTACATAATAAGATTCAGGCTGTGAAGACTGTTGATTCGTGATGATTTAATCTCATTTACCAGGAATCTGGGGACCAGTGAAGAGAGATAAGAGGAAAACTGTATTCTGCTTGCTCCAGGCAATGATTTGCATGCGTTGCTCTTGTTACAGTAACATTGACGGATGAGGAAACAACAGGCCAATTTAGGCAGCCTAGCAACAGCACTGCAAGTGAAAGTTACAGGAAGGCATTTGGCTGTCACTGTCACTGGCTGCTCGACTACGAACACATCTCCCAGTACTCCTCGTGATTTCCTGCCTTCTTTGGACTTTCAGTTACGGGTTTATTTTTGAACTTGCAATCAGAAATTCACTGATGTTCAGAGGTTACAGTTAATAATAGTATTACTCCATTATATTTCAGGTGAAACGTGAACACCTACGAAGCTCAACTTCAGAGTTGCCTTATTTATGTCACGTGACTTTCCCTTAAAAGTCGCTCCCTCCTTTCCGTGGTGTCCAGCTCTTGGAAATCTTGGTGAAAAGAAGAGATTGTGGATTTAAATCTGTCTATAGGGATGAAAGTGTTTTATTGAAAGCAATACTTCTGTTAAACCCCTGGAATTAGAGCTGGAAGTCTGCCCTTCGACCACATGTCGATCGTGTAATCGAGGCAAAACTACAACAAAAAAGAAGGAAAAAAGTCATCGTCCACCAAAGTCCAGTTTTATTAGCTCGGCTTACAGATAGCAAAGTTAGACAGGATAGAGGGAACAGCAGGGCACTGATTAATTAAGCTTTTAAATGTGCAAACACACTAATGCTTCGACACATACCCACGTGTGCCTCAGAATATGATGAAATCGAAGGTCTCATGAAAAGGCAGCGCCGTCTGTCTGCACAATTAAAGGCTGTCAATGAATCAGCGTGCTCCCATCCCCATCTGTGCATCCTATTTCTAATCAATCTATTAGAGTTCACTTGACCTTTGAACTCATGCTGTGCAGATACTGCATGTGCACATATTCACAGATTCTCGATTTCAATCAGGGGGAATTTTCTTTAAGCACTTCAGTTTATTGATTTTTTCAGGGTGAAAAAGACAAAGAAAGCAGTGAGTGCTCACAACACAGAGCGTTACATGCTTACAAAACTTTATAAAGTGGAGTTTTAGCGCACAGACAGAAGCATTTAGACACTCATGAACAAACATTAGAGAAAAAACGTGAAAGGAAGAAAATCAAACGCTTCCTAGGACTCACAATTACACATAGTCACACGTAGACACCAGTAGGTGGCACTGTTGTGTCACGGGAAAATGAGTGGGCCCCTTGCACCTTGCTATTGTTCACTTAACGCTTTACTCATTTGAGTTTGTAATTTAGACCAAAATTAAAGCGCAGCCGCTGCTCCATTCATTGGTCTACTTTACACATCAAAGTCAAATGAGTTGAATGCTTGGAAGGTCATGGAATGACTCACGCTCCTATCATCAGTTATCATCTGTGTGCTTTCTGTGCCACAGTCTCAGCCAGGGAAAACACATTAAAGGGGGGATCTGCACAAAACGAGAGAGGCTTTAAAAAAACTTGGACAGTGTAAACAGGCCCAGCAAGCAAACAAGAGCCAAAGCTTTAATCTGTCTCTGCAGAGGAAAAAAGGCAGCGCGTCGATCACAGATTAGCGCCTAATTTCAGTTTGCAACAACACTAAAACTAGCTTGTTTATTTAGAGAAATATAAAGTCCAAGATCACAGCATGGATAGTTTAAAAAATTCTGTTTCAGGGTGAAGCTCTCACAAAAGAGGCACCCCGGACTCCTTCTTCACACAGATCTGTGGTATTGTTTGCTACTGCCAGGACAGAGACACATCAACAACAAAACCCAGCGGTCCCCCAGTACACAAGACTCACTCGCACAATCCACTGAGTATACAGCGCACAGTGGCATCCACTTAACATGCCGAACGACTGAGTACAACCTCGTTAAATGTGCATCAAAGCCAACAAAGACGAGGCAGAGAAGCCAGGTTGACAGAAGGAGGCTGCTGCTGCATCAAAGACAAACAATAAGGAAACTGATCATGTGTATTATTTATGCTGCCTTCACGCACAAAGGCAGAGATGTACAGTGAGCGATCGAGCCCCTTTTAATGTTGAGGCCTCTGTGGCAGAAAGGGGATAAACTCATGTTTGTATGCGCCGTGCACATGCTTGTGATGTCTTATTACAGTAAGCTCCGCTGACAGTCCAAAGCACATCGCTCGTAAACTGTGCTGACCTATACGTCTGGGCTTACACGCGAAAACACGCGCATCTGGAAAGCCATCCCGAGTGGTGACGGCTGCCATTTAGACGCGTTTGAATTTGCTGTTGGGCGCCACGACCCTAAAATCGAAGCGCATCTTTGCAGTTGACAAATGGGATTAGAGGCAGCTTGTTTCAGCGGAGAACCAGCTGTGCTGGAGGATTGAGCTCGTCTGTGTCTCTCTTTGTACTGTATCAATCCAGGTCAGTGGCAAAACAGCAGCTGTGTTTCATTATTATTCCCTTGTCGTCTTGCATCAGCCCTGCAGAATCACGCTGCTCTCTGTGGCTCCTTGATACATGTGTTGACTGTTTTTTACACCTGCAGCTCTAAGGTGTGTGGCAGCGTGTGGCTGATCCATCACATCTAACGTGGGGTGAAATTGCTGCGGGGCTATTAGACACATTCATGCACACACACACATATATAAACACAATATACATACACATGACCCAACCACCTACCTGAACGATAGCAGCAATCAGTGAAGATTTACAGGATTGCAAACGATGCTCTGCAAACGTGAACATCTCCAATAGACAGTCTTCATGTGCTGTGCTGCGACTCTAAACTTGCAGAGCAAAAACATGCAGTGAATGTCTTCAAGCAGAAACAGCAGCACATTAAAAGCATCGTGGAACGCAATGAAAAAAAAAATGGCCGCCATCCAATTAAAAAGCAGTGAAAAGAACACAAACCAGCGGGACAAAGATCAGAGTGTTTAGGAGATGCAGACCCAGCTGGAAACGAATCAGGAGAAGCAATCAAATTAAACAAAAGAACAAAATCAAAAGCTACACAATCAAGTCCGTATGTGAGTTTATACACTGCTTATAGGTTTCCAGATAAGATAAATGCTGAATAATTAATTTCGCCCCCCCGTTGCGTAATTAATACACGAGTAACACAAACAAAAAAGCAACACAAACACAACATTGTCAATGCAGAGCATGTTTACATTAATATTCACATCTGTATGCCAAACGAGCGGCTAACGCTAACTGGTGAACTGCTACATGCTCTGTTATCACATCTGTTACAGCTATTCTGATTTATGGTGGGTTCAGACAATTAAAAAAACCCAACACATTTTAATTAATAATGTTAATATGGCTGTAATTATGCCAATAGCTTTCTACGTTCATTTTAACATTATGGACGATACCTCAGAAGGTTTATGGATGTGAATATTAACTGAACTCTGGTAAATCAAATCATTTGTCTCCTTTCTGTTTGTCTTGAATTATGACCAAAAAAAAAGAAGAAAGAAAGGTCTGCTAATCCATCGCTCTACTTTACTTGACGGGTAATTAATAGTAAGCCATATATCACAAAGTAATCAAGAATTTCTTGTAACAATCTAGAAATCTCAACTACTCGGCGTGTATTATTTTATGTCTCATTGCCGGTTAGGTGTCTTTAACTCCTTAGACTAAATGAGTTGTTAATATGCAGACAGATGTCAGATGTTAATGAGAGTTACTGCACTGTCATTAAACACACAGTCCTATCATAATTTAACATCGCTTACACTCAGTGACTTAGAAATCATTACTTATACATCACCATGAAAAATGTTTTCGCTCAGTTTGGATTGACCTGTTCTCTACAGCTGATTAAACAAAAGCTGGTTAGTCATTTGTTTTTGTTTGTTTTGTATTTTGTAATTTGATGTACATTTTAGCTACAAGGACGAAAACAAATCTGACAGTTTCACAATTTAAGAACTGAACCTTTGTGACATTTTGAACATGTTGATGGTGTAACAGCCTGTTGTTTACGCAAACGTTTTTTGTGCCTTATTTCTAAACAACACACCTTTCTCAGTCTAAAGCCAGTTAGCTGAGTATGACTAAGTAAAGCAGGGAAACAGCTGGGCTGGGTCTGAAGTTAGTAATCATACACATTATATAAAAGATGGCCCCGCCCCTCCCCGAGCCTGGTTCTGCTGGAGGTTTCTTCCTGTTAAAAGGGAGTTTTTCCTTCCCACTGTCGCCAAAGTGCTTGCTCATAGTGGGTTGTGTTATTATTACTGGGCTTTCTCTGTATTATTGTTGGGTACTTACTTACAATATAAAGCACCCTGAGGGGAAATGTGTTGGGATATACACATATGGAAAACACTTATAAAAGACTTGCATCAGATGTGGCCTACTTCATACAGTGAATCATAAGGCTTATATGATTTAATCATGAAAGTGGCCACTTTCTCATTACTTTTCATACATTGTTTTACTAAGTATCCAAAACATACAAGTTTCATTATATAATTTTTCAAGGGATCTTATATCTGTTTTCACTCTTGTATGCTTTTCATACAAGTTTCACACAAGACAGATACAAACTTTATAAGATTTATCTGTATCTTTTCCATATGGGGAGAGCTATATAAATAAAATTGAAGTCACACAGTATGACTGTTATGCTATGTTATGTATGCTTGGAGCCAGAAATGTCCGTGACATGACTGGAGTGTGAAGTGCTAATTTATCAGCTGGTAATAGGCAGCTTGGTTTCAAGTTTATTCATGAACCGAAACCGTATGGGTGCATCACTCACTCAGGAACACCAGCCAATAAGATGCAAAATATGAAAAGATATAAGAATAACACAGCAATTTTAATTTTACAGCTGATAATAACCAAGTTATTATAGTGAGCACAAACAATGCTCCAAAAGGCATCGACAGCACAAACAAGGCCACTGTAAGTCCCTTTCACTTAAAGTGGCCACATCTCAAATAATGCGTGACTTAAGTCTTAATGCATTTTAAACAGGTGAGTTGTGTTAAAGTGGTTATAAAGGGGTTAACTAGCTACAGAGACTGAAACTGCTTCATGTACCAGGCTGCAAACGTCCCTTTTAATGCTGTTAAGTTGGACTTTTTAACATGGGAGCTTTTAGAACCAACTTCAAGTGGCCATTAGAGAGCGAGTGGAAACTTAATAAGATTGAATGATTTTCTATCCACATTATCCTTTTGCTGTACGCACCGGCAGCTATCACCGAACCACTCTGATGCAAAGAGAAGTCTTTGTACCTGCATAATGAGTTACGGTGCACATTCTGGACAAAAAGCACACCACACCACCAATCAGCACGGTGGACCATGAACAAGGCAGGGAGGACCCACAGGAAATCAAAGTATTTAGATAAGATAAGATAAGATAACCTTTATTAGTCCCACACGTGGGAAATTTGTTATCATCATTTGAAGGGAAATAAATAAGTGTGAAAAATGGTGATAAAAAAATTGAATTCTGAAATGATTTTCTCTTTATTGGCTGTTTGACAAACTGGCAAAACAAGTGTTAAGAGCCCTTAAAAGTTAAAGGCATACATCAAACAACAGCAACAAACTAGACTTAATGCACTGATTGTAATGATAGACTCATTACTGTGCATATCACTTTACTGCTGCACTTAAATGAGTGGGGAGGGGCGGTGCCACCCCATGCCGTCCATCTGGACACGCCCCTGTCTTCTTTCATCAGTGTTTTTTTCTTCTGCAGTTGTTGAGTTAGGAACATGTCTTCTTCTTCTTCTTCTTCTTTTTCTTCTTCATGACACTGTAAGTGCTCGGTGAAACATTGGACTCAGCTGGTTGTGGGGGGTGAGCCACTGGCAGGTACACTGAGCCAGTTGGAGCTACTTTCACAGAAGTATTGACGTGTCATCCATCTGCTTTTGTGCTTTTCATACCACCAGCAGTGCATTTCACACCCACCTGACATCGGCCCTTCAGGCAGCTGGTGTGGGCTGTGCAGCATGAAGTTTGGCTTTGGAGTTAAGCATGAGGACCTCACTAGTAATGTTTTTACTGTAGCTTTAGCTAAATGTCACACACTTTTTAAATGTATATTTATATGTACTTGTATGAATTTAAATGCTCTTTTGTTCATCACATATTTTGTCCTATGTTTGTTTGATTGCTAACATTTAGCACCTAGCAACGGTGAATGCTGCCTCTTTGAGCTCTAATTGAGTCTTCAACGCACATCGTTTGTAAGGCGAACTCGGGCCAGACCTAGCTGCTTTTCCTCCAACACTTAGACGCTGCGGTTGCAGTTATATCACATCTACAGGTAATATAACCATAAAGACTTGCATCACTCAGTACTTGCTGTAAATTGGTACATTACAAGCCCACTATTGCCTCCTCGGGGAGTTCACACAGAAGCACATAGCTGTAAAAAATTACATCCTCAAAACTCTTGAGGTGCAGCCACGACTCAAGAAAATAGGTGATGGCAAAATTTCATTGCATCTTCTCCTTTTTCCTTTCTCCTCTCCGCTTACCTTTAACCCTTCACATGAAAACAGAATCTGAACTGAATGCTTAGAAGGAGCCGAGGCCCGGTTCTCTGGTTCTACGAGAGGAGGTGGCATGATGAATAGACAAAAACGATCTTGTTCTCATGTCTCAGAGTGGACTATAATCAAGATTAATGTTTGTTTTTGATCGCTCGCCACAGTCGAAAACTCAGAAATGTTGCAGAGTCTTTGACGGCGCTGGTATAGACGGAGTGACACAGAGCGAAAGAATCAATGGATCATCTATTATGTCCAGTGCCTAATGAAAAGGCTCTGCTGCAGATGAATAAAGTGCTGCCAAAAGGAAGTCTTCAGAGGCCTTTTCTGTCTTTAGCTTGATGTCATGATCAGTTTAATACGCAGACTGCTTGTCCTACACTATTGACCCACTCTGTAATGGCTTTGCTTGTACAAGCATCATTCAAGCTGCACTTTATTGCTGTTGTTTTTGTAGTCGTCGATTCTTTCTTACAGCTCTTATCCTTAAATGTACCAAAGTGCTTGCTATCTATCTATCTATCTATCTATCTATCTATCTATCTTTGAGATTTGCTAACATTATGCATCATTGTGAAACATCATCAGATTTT
Source organism: Simochromis diagramma (assembly GCF_900408965.1). Taxonomy (NCBI): domain Eukaryota; kingdom Metazoa; phylum Chordata; class Actinopteri; order Cichliformes; family Cichlidae; genus Simochromis; species Simochromis diagramma. Next base: position 1,221,551 of record NW_024387492.1, read on the forward strand.
CTCCCAAAAGCAGAGAAAGAAAATTGAATTAAAGGTGAAATAAAATATAACACCTGGGTCATTAATTTATTTATTGAGGAAGAGGATCAACCGTTGCACATCTGTGGGTGTGCGTAAGCCTGGAGGATTAGCAGCATTTGGCAGGATTGAAAGAACCCGATTTTCTGATTAATTTCTGATTTTCCACTTTCTTCAGTCAGTGGAATGACAATCAGGTGTGGGGTCGTCTGTTTTTTAATTTAAAGCCCAGGGATCTATCACACTCTGATCACATGGGGAGGGAATAATGGCAACAAAAAATAAAAACGTAGATGAACAAACATCGCTCAAAGTAAAGTGTGTAACAGTCCGAGACAAACCTCCCTTCAAATAAATGAGACTTTCGAGTAATCTGATGTCAGCTTTGTCTTAATCCATCATTGCTTTTACTTGTAAGTCATCTCAGTCCTTACAAATAATATCTTGTTATTTTGTAGTGTCACCACATCATTTGAACTTCATCATTTATGTATTTACTTATTTATCGGTGGCTAATTGCGACGTGCACGTCAGTGTCTCTGACTTTTTTTCATTCGGACTCTTTGTGGATTTTTCCGTCTTTGTTGTTCGGGATTGTCAGCATTGATCTAATCGTGAGTTGAGAAATCGTTTTTGACAAAAAGGGTCCATTTCATCTCAGGTATTCAAATATAAAGACAGGGCTTCTAAGCGTGCTTGTCAAATGTATCCCGATAAGGCAGATTAGTTGGATGTGAAACTCCCAACTTGGTCACTGGTTTTCGATTAAGGGTCATGTTGTTCGGGGACATCCTCGGGTTTTTCGAGGCTCTTTGCGGTCCGGACTTTTTCAGTGCACACAGCGTTAATGCCACATTCATAAAACACAAGTGTGGGGGAACAGATCTATGACCTTTAAGTGATCTGGCATTGAAATGGCTGCGAGACATGCTTTGTGGTTAACACCGATGCCTTCTGCTGGAAAACCCATCCATTCATTTTCCTAACCGCTTAAGAAAACCTCCCCTGCTGTCATAGGGTGAGAGATGGGGTACACACCGGACAGGCCACCGGTCTCACATCCACACCTACGTCCCATTAGCTGAATCAGCATGTCTGATTTTGAGAGGAAACCCACACAGACACAGACAGACATGCAAATTCCAGACAGAAAGGCCCGAGCCAAACAGGACGTTTCCCCCAGAACCCACCGAGCCTAAGGCTTCTCAGAAGGATCTGAGCCTGAATCTGCACATCTGGGTTCATTATGTGCATTATATGAATATATGCATATGTGTGTCACCTGCAGCACGAGCCCATAAATCAGTCATCCAGTGACGTCAATGACTTTTGGGACAGCGAGGTGGCGAGACACCACATTGCGCCCTTGTTAAAGTGCACTTTGCAGTTTATGCGTCTGCTGGCACTGTGAACTGTGGCCTAGGGATTTATAACAACCTCATTACCGAGCCATCATAAAACCCTCATGTTTATAAATGTTAATGTTTGTGATTTATGTTTAAATGTCATTTATATGTCGCCGTTAAAAGGCATGCTAATGAGGGAGGATGACAAAGAGGCGGGACGTGAAAAGACTGATGGACACACACAGACGGGAACATTGTGACGGACTAAAAAAATGAATTTTCCGGGGTGACTTTTATTCCTTCCATCCTATTGATCTTCACTTTATGCTCTGCAATTTGTCAGGAAGGCTGCCCGTCCCATGTGGCATCTCTGCAATCAGTTAATTATGGATATCGCTCCTTTAGCCACAGTCAGAACTGCCACTTTCTGTTGTGCCAGTTTGTGGGCGCTGCTGACGATTCCTTGTTATGGTGATTAATAATTTGATGTACAGAACTGTGTGTGTGTGTGTGTGTGTGTGTGTGTGTGTGTGTGTGTGTGTGTGTGTGTGTGTGTGTGTATCCCACTTCAGATGGCGTCTCACAGATACTCTGATAATATCTGTGAGTGGAGGAGTTGGAAAAAGGGAGAGAGGAAGGTGCGTCCCCTCCCTCTGCTGCTCTCCTCAGGAGGTGACACACTTGCACATCAAAGCTGAAATGTAGCTTATTAGTGTGGCAGAGTGAGGCCGGTGGTACAGTTCAAATGCTCTTGCTCGCTGTCAATTACACTTTTGGAGACAGATACGTATTTAATCTAGGAGAAAGATGATTCATCAAAGCAAACAAAGCACCTCACATTCGCCCTCCTCTCCCTCTCAGATGTAGAAGTGAGCCGGAGCTCCTCGATTAAGCCAAATGTCATCACACGCACGTCTTATGTTAACGTAACACCGGATGAATCCGACAGTCTCACGCCGCTCCACGTGAACCTGGTTTTAATGATGAGCTCCCATGGCAAAGCCAAGGTTACTGAAAGTTTGAATGTGACCGACATGATGGGCAGGAAAACAGCGGAAACGTATCTACGGCTACACCGAGTTTATTACCCGGAGCACAAAAGGTAATGTGTTCCAGATCCCTGGTAATAGATGTCGTTTCAACAGTTTCAACAAAAGCTGTGACCTTCTGGGTTGCCTGCTTTTTACTTCCTCCAACTCTGGCCTGACCGGCAGGAATTGCTTTCCAGATTTCGGCCTCGGTTCCCTCAGCTCGGATTGATCTCCGTCTCTCCTCCTCAGCCACACATTTGTGCTCGTAACGCTCATCCAAAATTAAAATTTGGACTATAGAGCAGAGGCAGGGCTGCGCGGAGGTGAAATGAGATGACAAAGCAGGAAATACCACAGAAGGAACACGAGCTAATCAAAGCACATAGCCAGAGAAAATATTCTTATTAAAGTTGCACTTTTGAAACTTTTATATCAGTGACAGAATAGAAAAGTGACTGCGTGTAATGGGAAATGCAGAGCTTTCCACCTGACTGTAAAGCTCCTCTCAGCTGTCAAATGCTTTTTAGCATCTTTCAGCTAATTATTTTGGTTTTGACGCTCACAGCTTTGTTGTTTGTCTTCACTCTCGTTGCTTTACTCGTCAGGTTTTTAGCAGCAGATGCTCCATGAATAAAGAAACAACAAAAACTAGCCTGATAGCAAACAGCAGACAATCAATAATCACCCAACATAGTGCAGCATTTAGCAGTTTAATACTTAAAGACCCAAAGGAATATGGAGCCGAAAGGAAAGAGAAAACAGTTTTGGCCATAAACATGATTCAGAATAAATTTTAATGTTGCTCCTTATGCTGCTGGATGTGTAATTAGGCAACAGTTTGAGATTGTTTGAAACTGCACCAGAGTGGCTAAAGACATCAGCTAATGGAAGTGTAAATGTGATCAAACAATCCCTTTCAGGAATAAGTAAGCTATTACATTTAAGCTGAGGACATTAAAGAAATTGCAGTTTAACGTGGCATTAATGGATTTTTGGTCATTTGGGTGCAGATGTACTCCACAACATGATGAAAACACTTCATACAAAACAACTGTGGAGTGAACTGTTGAGCTGCATTGATCATAAATCACATTATTAAGTAAAAAGCATTCTTAGAGCAATCGAAGCGCTCGCTTTTAGCCACCAGGCTGCTTAGCATTTGTTAAAAAAACTGATAAAAATGTTTTTGAACAGTATATTCCATAGATTCCTTTTCAAAATAAGAGCATGTTTTATTTAGACAAATTCCCTACAAACACTGCTGAGATGAATCAATCCTCTAAAATACTGTACATACCAGACTATAAACGGTTCACAGTTACCGTTCAGTCTCCCTTTAGCTCTGTTTTGGTCTCCACCAGAATAGAGCTGTGATGGTCGTGGCTCAGGAAGTAGAGCAGGGGAGTTCATCATAACCTCCCTCAACCGAAAAGTCAAAGTATCACTGGGTGAGAAAATGAACCTCGAGTTGATGTCTCTAAAAACTTTTTGGCATAGAACAAAAGCACCCGTATGTGAGTGAGTCTTGTAGTAGTTTAACATATATAGATAGATATATAGATAAGTGCCATTTTTACCAACTCTCACAGGAAATGTGTGGCTCCATAGCATGCTCCCTGTGCTGAGCAGCTAGCCTGACCTAAGAGACTACGAGAGAGAGCTGAGAGGAGCGAAACAGCTGCGTGGGAACCAGAGAGCTCTCCTTCACATCAAACACAATTATCGATTGACTGATAATATAAGAAATATTGTTTGGTGCAGTATTAAGTTTCATCCACATTTGGCTTTAACATTCAGCTGTACCGGTTGCCACTTGGATGAACCTGTGCAGTCTTCCCCTCAAAGTTATTTTAGAGTGATTTTCTTCTTTCAGTCTGGAGTCGAGAGCCAAAAATCTCCCACAGCGACTGCATCCCTTCATATGCATTCCCACACATGCTGAGTGCTCCGACTGCATATCAAGTTTACATGGAGATGAGAAGGTAGCACACAGAGACTCACACTTCACCGCTGTAATATTTTGAGTGAAAGCAGAAGTGAAGAACGGCCACAGTGTGTTTTACCACATGTTTGAGTTTTAGGTGGCAGAACACTGTCCTAATATGAATGACATCAACACTACTGTGAAGATGAATACAAAACAAAATCTATTCTGCATTTGGACAAGACGGACAAGCTGAGGGACCTAAATCGTTGCAATAAAGGACACCTTGCAGCTCTAAATGAGCATATAAGTGCGGTAACAGTCATTACGTTGTGGTGACGGCGGTTAAAAACAAACATTATGCAGCAGCGTTTCCTGGAACAGATTGTGCAATAGCCTGTTCGCCCATAAATTTGTGGAACATGGAAACAATAATTAGAAAAGAAACAGTTCAGTTTGGATAACACTGTGTTATAGTAGCAAAAACATGGAAAGCAATGCAGACCGTAACACGGATGCTTTGTTCAGCTGCACTAAGCCCGGTCTCCACAGCTCTGTACCTTTGTACCTCTGGGGGCTTATTTTGAGGACTGGAAAGCTGCACAACTGCCGTTTCTCCTAGATTTTAAATGACAATATCTGTAAATGACAGAAAATATTAAATTTACTTTTAGATTTTACGGTGTTTATTTAGGCTCAGTGAAAAAGCATCTAATGTATTCAATCTCCATCTTGTGCATCAGCAGCACAGCGGTGCAGAGGTTAGCACCACCTGGGGCTTTAGCGCCCTGCTTCCCTCCAAAGCCCAAAGACGTGCAAGGTAGGTTAACTGGTGTTTCAAAGTTTGCCTTAGGTCCAGATGTGAGGTCAATGAAGCTTCAAGCTGCCTGTGAGACTAGAATAGCGCTATTATATATATGCCAGTTCTTTTTCCACGTGCATGACCAAATACTGTAATCAATCACTGGATGCTGGATTCGTCCCCCTCCTCTAACCAAACAACTGCTTTGGACTCAGTTAAACATAAACTTGCAATAATGAGTGTACAGTGTGAGCATGTGCAAGTTTATAGTTTCTGCCGTATGTTCAACCTTAGCAGTGTGTCTCTGTGTGATGATTCTTTGTCCCCAAGCTGAAGTGATCCTGCATGTCCGTGTCGGTGCCCAGCAATGCGGCCCAGAGACGATCCGAGCAACCGGGAGATGAATGAGCCGCGAAGTTCTCGTCCCGGCGCTGACAACCACCTACAGGCTCCGGAGAGGCTCCATGCATGATTGCCACTGGCAGTTACAGCGCTCCCTTTGATGAAAAACCTCGGTCACCTGACAGCGTTTGCAGCTCCGCTCCTTTCTTGTTACTTGTTTTTTTTCTTCCCTGTCCTGATTCAAGCAAGGAAGCAGGTTTAGTTTGAACACACATGCAGGGCTTTTGTAGAGCTGGATTGTTTTGGAAAAGCTGAGTGTATTTTTTTTGTGAAGTGGTAAAACATGAATTAAAGATGAGGCTGTAGTTTTGCTATCACATTGTGGTTCTGGCACTGAATAACAAAAAGCTGGATCTCTTCAAATTTCTTCAGATGCCATTCACATCGCATCCCACTGCAACAGCACAGCTTATTTTTACGCCACGTTTATATTGTCCAACACACCGACCCCTTTTCGTGGATAAATAGAACAATGGGCCCAATATATACCATGAAAAGCAAACTTAACACCAGTCGCCGGTGCTCCTGCTGTTGTCATAGCAACCGTGACCAGCAACTCTCCAATCTGCTCCGCAGAAGGAGAGAGAGAAAGACCAAAAACAAGCAGCCGTAAGTAACATCAGCTGGATAATTAAAGGTAAGAAAAAGACGCTCAAATCTCACACGCAGGTCTTCCTTCTTCTGTTTTATATTTGCACACTGTGGGATCGTCGCACAGCTAAAAAGCACAACCAGAGAGTCATTCTCACTATAATGCATCATCAGAGGACACATGTGGGAGAATATTTCACGGATAATTGAGCCGGTGTGATGCTGGGCAGTGTCATCGTCGGGGGAGAGATAGGGGAAGGACTCCGGAGGAGAACAATCAGAGAGGCTTAACAAGCTCTCGCTGGCTTCTCACATCAGCGTAATTAAACCAAGTTGGTGGAACAGGCAGCCCTTCTGAACCGTTCAGGAAACGACAAGAGCTGCACATGTATTTTTAGAGGGCAGCACTTGGGAGTTTCATTTTACAGTTTTTGGGGCCTGCTCGTTTTCAAATTTTAATAAAAGTCTTCAGGGTCAGTACGAAACCAACACTCAAAACATACATGTTATATATATATTTTGTTGAAATTACAGGCAGACTCGCCCTATATTCTGTTTTTCACCTGTTCAACAAATAAACAGTCATGACTAATCACACTGTTGGGTGAAAATAGAGGATTAGAAACCACGTCCAAGGAAAAACAGTTTGCAAAACCTCATTCGATTCATCATATTTTACCATTTTCTGTCACCTGCCGATACCCCTGAGCAGAGATGTAACCGTGACTTACTGTGGGTCCAAGAGAGGCGGAGTTATTTCCCAATGAGATAAAGAAAAAGAGTAAAGTGGTTTGTTTCTTATCATTTTTAATAGCTTGTGGACATTGGAACTGCAAAACCAAAGGAATCCCCGAATGGTAAAGTAAGGAAGCCCAAACAAGCACAGAGGCATAAATGCAAAGTGAGTGAGCCACACAGAGGGAGGCAGCAATAATAAAACCATGCATGCATCTACAACATGGGAGTATTTATAACTTGCTTGTCAGCCTCCAGTTAATTCAGTCTCAGTACTACATGGCACTGACTTTGCTCCAAAGAGTTATTTCACAACACACAGCTGTCAGGCTGGATTTTCCTATTGATATATCATCTTTAAAAGAATTCACACAGTGAAACATTTTGATAGAGGTGGTTTTTACCTCCCACCCCAAGTGTGTGTGTTTCTGTCTAACATTTAAGAGTTTCTAAACAAGAGATTTCCCCGATGACATCAGTACCTGCGCTGTCATAGCAAACTCTTATGATTGGCTGATGTACATGTCAAGGTCAAGATGGCAAATAATATCATCTTTACCATGACTTAGTATCCCAATATATCGGTTTTCTTAAAGTCGTATCCAGTTCAGGGTCAAATGGGGGCCTGAGAGATTCAGGCCTGATTTGTAAAGCACGTAATGATCCACCCTAGTGAGCTACTTTAGTTTGTGTTACAGTCACACTACAGACAACTGTGAACGGAGACAATGACTTAACCAAAATTACTGCAACTGTACAATAGACTTCTTAATCTTGTTGCCTTTAACCCTCTGGTTGTGTGCACCCCCACCCATGGTTGCTTTGAAGGTCGGGATCCGGTTGGGGACAAATAGCATCCCAGCTGCTGCCGGACGGCAGAGAGAGGCGGTCAGGAACGTCGCTTTTATATATTTGAATTAAAGTCCTCAGAGACGCCCCCTGAAGAGCACGGGCCGTACTAAAACGTTGATGTTTTACGATGTTTTTAATGACAACATGCTGACGTCAGCTTGTCCTGACATCGTAGGACATCTTGTTGAAAAAATAAAACGTTGTGCAGCTCTCTGTCCCTCTTTATCGCCTTTCATAAGACACTCTATACAGTTTCTTTAACTTTTTTCAATGTCAGCTATAACGTTGGTCACTAACACTGAAGCTCAAGGTCAAATGCACAGCCCCCCTACGTACAGTCACCATCACACAAAAACGGGAAAGTCATGACACCAGCTGAAATCTGTCAGTAATTAGAAAACAAGCTTCACACTTAGAGCAAATTAATATCAGCTGGTTCAGTCCCAACTGATCGCTTATAAAAAGGTGTCTCATTACGAAGGTGTCACACGAGAAACGTCTCCTGATGAGTAAAACCACTGAGCTCTCAAGACCTTCACAACCTTTCTGATGTGAAACATACTGATGGCATCGGTTACCAAAGAACTGCTGAAGGATCCACTGAGCACTGAGGTTCATTTCACCACAAACAGGCTCCACACTAGATTTCAGACAGAAATGAATTATCAGAGGAGTTGTCTAAGAGCTGAGGAGCACTTGTGGAGAGCTACAGAAGGACCTGGAATCACCAGGTACAATTGTTTCAAAGAAAACAATAAGTAATGCTCTCAGCCACCATGGCCTGTATGCACAAACCCCACTCAACACTCCACTGTGGCAGAAAAAGCACATTGAAGGGCGTTTAAAGTTTGCTAAACAATATTTAGTGAAGCCTGTGAAACACTGAGAGAATATAGACCCAAATGCAACTCTATGGATGCCATATTAATCACCAGGTTTGGAGGTCAAAGGCTCTGCATATGAGCCCAAAACACCAACGGTGAAGCTGCGTGTGGGAGCATCATGATGTGGAGCTGTTTCTCAGCATACGGCATGGACACGCTTCATATATTTGAATGAAGAATGGATGGAAAAATGTACCGAGACATGCTTGATACAAATCTGCTGCCATCTACCAGGTGGATGAAGATGAGGGTGGACGTTTCAACAAGACAATAATGATCCTGAATACACAGCCCAGGAAACTCAGCTGGTTTTAGAGAAAGAAAATAAAGCTGCTCGAATGGCTCAGCCAGTCACCTGCCCACCTCTATTGATTATTGCCTTTAAAAAACAAGTTTTATCAGTGAGTAAATACGTCCCCAGGGACATCATTTGGAAGAAGCAGCAGTTTTTAAACAAATATCCCAACCACGATGATATTCCCATAAACTAAAATCCTCTTACCGGGCATTGCTTCATTTGGAATGACTGGATCTTGACAGCTTGCACAGCTTCATCCAGAAGCTTCTCCTTTTTATCCTGGGGTGCCTGCTGTGTTGCTGGCTGTAATAGGAAGATGGGAATACAGTTTTTATTCCTTGTTTGATCTCGTAGTCTTTTCTTCGTGGAACCGAAGTTAGATTTCTCCAATGGTCTGAAAAGCCAAGAAAAGAGACAGAAAGAAATATCAGCGTGAGGGGAGTTCGAAAACATCACATTTCCTGCTTCTCTTCACGTCTAAATAAAAAATGGATTGATTCAGATTTGCATAAGCTTTATGATTTCGGTTACGCAAAACCTCGCCAAAAATCTAACGTCAATGACTCATTAGGTGGATGTTTCTACTAATAAAGCTTAACGACCTTTATCGTCCGAGTCTCAACAACGTTTCCGTGACCACAACAGATGCAAAAATCAGATCTGTGAGTCTGGCTGAAGAAAATATGAACCCTGTAGCTCCATCAAATCGACCAAAGCTAATCAGCGACAAACTGAAATCAGAGCGATTTGGGTGTTTATGTTGGGCCTGTGCACTCTCATACTGTCATACTGGAGTCTTTTTGTTTTCTTATATGACTTCATGGTGTTTTTATGTTTTTGTCTTTCATGGTTCTAGTTTCCTCAGTTACTCTTTGGTACTGTAGCGAGGTTTTGCCATCGTGCCAACCGTGTGCTCCTTACGTCTAGTGTCCTAGGTGCTACGTTCATGTATTTCCTGATTTACTTTGGCAATCTGCGTCCTGTGCCAGTGCAGTCTGTTTTGCTTCCTCCCGGTCTCGTCTTGTCTGATTAGTCTCAGCGGTGTTCCCTGCCCTTTCCTCGATAGTGTGTGCTTCCCTTTATGCCTCATCGGATCGTCTGTGTATCATCCCCGGTGTTTCTCTTCAGCTCTGGTTCCAGGTTTCAGCTCGTTCAGCCACCAATAAAGGCTCGTTTTCTGTTATACCATCCACATTGTCTGCGTTTGGGCCCGCTTCTCTATAACTCCACGCATCTGCCGCCGTGACAAAAACTATGACACAGCAAAGTGGAAGACTACGCTAACAAAGGCTAAACCGTGTAGTTTCACCTATTTGTCTCAGAAATCGTTTACATGATGCATTTATTCGCACAGATAGTGCAGAATATAGGAGAATGATGAGAATGTTTCAAAGACAAACAGAAACGTTTCCACTCGCTCTGTAACTTCACTCAGTCAGCTGCTAGCTAGCTGAGTTAGCTGCTGTTGGATGCTAAGCTAGGCCAAAGGACCATTCACACCAGTGACGTTGGAAAAGTGACACATTGGAGATGAGTTGTGGTCACTGGGAAGGGCTGACTTGGTATCAACGTGTTGGCAGTCCATCTTTATTTATAAATTCGATGGCTATATCAGTTTGGGGACCTGGCCCATCACCATACAAACCACACACACACTCACACACAGCATTTACAATAGTGGGACATGGACAACTATGTCAACTTTTCCCCTGTTTGAGGTTTGCGTGTTTTGAAGACTTAATAGACTCTTACGTGATACTGTGTGTTGTTTGCACAGTTTCTAAGATTAATCTGCGTATGAGAAAATCTGACCTCATTGGTCTGGCTTGACATTTTCTGTCAAGACTGAAAACAAACAGTTCCTTTAAAAAGTGACTATTTATTTATATGGACTTCCTTAAAAGTACAGTATCAGCCTACACAAATGTTCGATGTGTGACAGCGAGAACAATAAAAATGATTGCAACTATTGTCGGCCTTTAAAATGAGAAGCACATGGTGTTTGAGAAAGCTGAAAGATTGACAATGAAATCAAAAGCAAACAAGAAAATAAATATGAATCTCCGACCGAAACACATCAGATGACTGATTGTGGATAAAGAAGACAAAGCCAATAATTCAGTCTTTGAATAAATGAGAATAACAATCATCACAAAGCATAAATTATGAAAGTCTTGATTTACTTTGTGTATTCCTCGGGGAAGGACAAGAGTTTACTTGACGAAATCTCAAGTTTTACTTGATTATAGGAGTATTCAAAGGAACACGTTGTTTTTCTTTGTTTCTGCAGGGCTGCAGTGTGTGAAACCTTACATCCAGGCAGTCGGACTGCAGAATCAGACCGATGAGTGAGAAGACGAGAAATGCTGATGTTTTTAAGCGTGGATAATATCTCCGAGCTTTGGGAGGGAATCAGCGCCAATCCCCCGATTTGCACACAAGGATTTGTTTCCACTGGATGCCTCGTACACTTACTTGCCTCGGGATGTGATTCTTAAAAGGAATTTCTAACATGTAGATTTTTAGTTGGCTGCAGCAGGCGCTATTCCCTGTTGTGAGAAACCATACTACACTGGTCCTTCAGTTTGTCTCCAATGTCTTCTTGGACCAGATTTCTTATTTCCTATAGCCTCGGGGCCCAGAGAGAATTGGCTGACATGTGAAGAGTCAACAAGCTGAGAAAAAGTTGGCCCTGGCTGAAATCTTCATGGTATTCATCTATCAACAGTCAGTTGAATTTCTGTACCTCTTTGTTTCCCCTGTGAGTGATTTTCACAGACAATAGTTGTGCCTGGCGGGTGCATAATAAATGACAGGTTGATTACACCCATTCAAAGCGCCCCAGTTTTCCACAACTCTTAATGAAAGGCCACGGGGTTTAACCTCGAACCTTTAAGAAAATAATAGAGAACAACTGCACCCATCAAGGGGTCATTGGTGAGCTCAGCTGCAGTTTTTTATATTTCTTAGTCACTTAGTGCTGCCTATTGTAATTAAGGTTTGCTCGTTAAACAAAAATAGTCACAATACAAATGGTACAAGAAAGATGTTGTTGCATTTATTAAAGGCGGAAGTGCTTACATGCAATCCCGAGAATCACAGAAACATGTATTTTCTTTGTTCGCACCAGCTTCAGAAGACTGTGTGAACCAGAAAGCGCGTTTATGTTAAATGCAGAAACAGGAAATGAAGATACTTCAAAACCTCCACCGAAGGCGCATAAAGAAATCCAGACAGGCACCGAGTCAGGATTCTACGGAGCCCCGCAGGGGACATGGGAGAAAAAAAAATTAAGACGGACTTTTCAAAGGAGCTTGCAAAGAAAAGCGCCTGGACTTCCAGACGCTTTTCTTTGCAAGCTCCTTTGACTACGATGACCTGGATGACGGAGAACCTTCACAGACATAAGACGGACTTTTGCGAGATCTTGCAAAAGTTTTAGCCGCATTCTTTGGACGCCGGCTCGAAGCCGACCGGGAGGTCGAGGCACGATGTGCCGGGAAAGCGGTGTTCCTCCCGGCTGTAGTAGGTCTCGACCTCCCGTTAGCTCGAAGCTAACGGGAGGTCGAAGGCCGAAGAATGCGGCTAAAACTTTTGCGAGATCTCGCAAAAGTTTTGCGAGATCCCGAGTTTGTTTTGCGAGATTTCGCAAAAGTCCGTCTTAATTTCTTTTTCTCCCATGTCCCCTGTGGGGCTCCGTAGGATTCAACAAATTCTCCAGAAAATAGTTGGACTCGAGTCGGCTGCCATCAGCATTGTCCCACTGAAATCAAAGAACAGCTGTTTTGCTGTACAGCGTGCTGTGTAACATTTACCTCCGAGGTTGGACGTCGGCGCTACTCTCAGAAACACGATGCTGCAGCACGTTCACACCCTGTGCATGGCTTATTTATATTGAGTCACAAATACATAACAGTTGCAGCACAGACTACAAGTTCTACAGCTTTACTACTGTTTGCGTGCACGGCCACCGTCGTGGATGTGAGCTTTGGGGTCGGTGGGGCTTCTCTGGCTTTCTGAGTTGGATATCTGACTTGAGAGGGCATCCTGGACTCTGGATTAGCAGCCTGCATTTTCACATAGAGTTCAGCATCAGGATGTGGGTCATCTGCACTTGTGGTTGGGATTTTTTTCCCACACAAGAAAGCGTTCAGGTTTCCACCTCACAGATTTTGTTATCTGCTCTGCTGTTAGCCAGGACCTTTGATGTGTCACACTCGCAGTACTCCCATAGCTGCATCAACAGTTTGGAGCTGCATTTAAATTGATTTAAAGGGAAATGTAAAAATCTAACCACAGCTCTCTCTCATTGACAGAAAGTCACCCTGGACGTGGCACACCATTGGACAGCTATTGTATTACTTACTGAACAAGTAAGAAAGCAGCCAGGATTGTCCTGTTGGAAATAGAGCAGCATGGCCGCCCTAGAAAAAGAAGGATACCCGTTGCTATAACTCTGTTTTGTATATAATCAGTTCTTATAATATAATATAATATAATTAGTGTAATTAATAGTTCTCATGAGCTGTAGCTCCATGAAGCTATTGCCCAAAACTTTCCTTTAACCACCACAGCTACAAAGCAGAGCTCCAGGCCGTAGCCTCCACAACCCCCACAATCGCTCCAACTCATGTTGGACAGATATGAGCCTGCCATCAATGATTATGAAATGCTAACCTGTTTCTTAAAAATGAGAAACTGAAGACAAGAGGAGCAGCTTCTACTTGAAATATTTATTTCAAGAAATGAATATCCTGATATTTCCTTCTTCTTCTTTCAGCAGCTTCCTTTAGGGATCACCCGCCTCCGTCTCACCTTGTCCCTAACATCCTCCTCTGTAACACCGACCCAAGCCTGTCCTCCTTCACTGTGGTCTTCTTTTCTCCTCGTGCCTGGCAGCTCCATCTTCAGCAGCTGTCCCTCCTCTGCACTTTGTCTCCAAGCTGATCACCATGAGCTGTCTCTCTGATGCACTCTTTTCCAATCTTGTCCATCATCATCGGTCCTGATGAAAATCTTCAGCTCTGCTACCTCCAAATATCCTAGTTTATTAAACAATAAACACAAACTCTGACTTACCCGTCTCCTCGTCTGAGCTACAGGATGAAGAAAATAAACAATAAAAAAATATAAGACTGCAGTAACACATGACTGATCTGCATTGCTGGATATCACCCAGAATTGCAGAGAGAAAAGTCCCAGCGAATGTTGCTTTTTCCTGCTTTTCTTTCTTCTTTCTTTTTCCAGTCAGTCTATAATAAAGTGTTGCATTAAACCAGGGACTGGAAGGGTGACTTTCTACTTTTCTGGATTCAAAAGAATAGGTCTTAGACCTCCACTACCTGAGGAGCTTCCTCTCAAAGAAACTCAATTTTCACTTAAAAAGGCAGACTGATCTGCCACCCTGTCACATCGCCCTTCTCTCTCCCTCCTTTTCTCCTTTTCTCTCCTCCTGTGTCCACTGAGTTGTTCCCCCAGCTTGGACAAAGGACGATTACACAAATCTGTCACCCAGGAAATCCCGACACTTTATTTCCTTTCAGACAAAGAGCCAGTGATGGGTGATGAGTTTGTAGCTGCTGGGGGATTTGACAGACTCTGGGGGAATAATAAAGCAATTTCAGCCTGCCAGAAAAGTCAGAGGAAGGAGAGAGAGAAAGAAACGCACACACACACACACACATGGAAGATATAAATCACTCGTGCGATGGCCACAGTTTTTTGGTGGAGAAATGAGACAGTTAAATTGTACAGAGAGATGAGTGGCTTGACCAGAACGTAGCCGTGGTTCAGAGAGCATACAGTGGCCAAATAAAGATGTATTGTAAAGGCTGAAATACAGGTTTAATGCAGGTTTGATGTGGGTGAGGGACTGGGGCTGGTGAAGGAGAGCAAAGGAGGTTTAACATGATTTTTATTTCCAACAATTGGCTGTAAAGAGACCGAAATATACTGACTGTGCATAAAACAGTTGAATAATATTTAATGAAGACGTGCACCTGCCTAGAAATGTAACTACACGTTGGTCCAAGCACCTGCAACCACTGTGATTGGTTAATACCGCCGATTCCTCCCGTGCATGTCAGTGAGAATAACAATCATTTTCTCGGCATGATGAATAATAATCGTGACATAAATATAAAGACTCTCAAATGTCACAAATTCCTTGAGGGAGATTACTGGAGCTATCAGAATGGATGTGAGGCAACCTAAGGGTTAAATCTGTTTCACCCAGGAGGGGAAAAGTCTGAGGAAGCATTTTATTTGTGTCTATCATGGCTGCACGGCGATTAACATGTAATGCACCAAAACAAGCAGAAATGCCAGCAACAATATATTACAGCGGTACAATCTGCCAGGATCAGGTGACTTCGATCAGGCTGTCGTTTGATCTGTTTCTTCCTCTTGACAATGACGACCGCACAGATTATCCTCGTGGTTCAGGTCAGGCAAGCTGGCTGGTCATTTGGCTGCACGGTCAGCAAAGTGTTCGGTCACACAAACCCATGTGTGAAAACGGGTGTAGGTCACAGTCAGTCGGGTGAGCTCAAACCTAGCCCCACCCTATCATGTGATTTCCTGAGGAGAGATGGTCGCTCACAGTGGACATAGATGCTTCTTTCACTCCCCTTTCAAGCCCTCTGTCTTCTCTTTCCAAAATGCGAACATTGACCTTTGTCCTTTATGTGCAGATGGACCGCCGAGTCTGAGGAAGAAGAGTCCGAGAACTGAAGAAGCTTCTCTGATGAGAGTGAAACGTCTTCAAGTAACGTAAAGAAGTCCAGACGCTTTTCTTTGCAAGCTCCTTAGACGAGAACGACCTGGATGACTGAGAACCTTCACAGACATGTGTTGGCTTAAATGAACCAATCACCATCTGTATCATCTGATGCCATGGCACTCCAAATGATCACAGACTGTGGAAACGTCTCACACCTTGGATTCTATACTTTTCCCTCCAGGACCTCAAATTCCAAATGCTAAAAGATGCTACATTTACTTTCATTTGGAAAAAGGACTTTTAAGCACTGCTGCAGCCCAGGAACGACCCTCGTGGTTCAGGAGTGGGTTGATATTAGTAATGTGACAGTTGGTATCTCCTTTGCTCGAGACATCTGTCAATGGTGGCTCTTGACAGACTGACATCAGTTCATTCTTTATGAAACTCTCAGTTCTTAAATCCACTTTTTTTGACAGTCCTGTCAAGGCTGCGGTCGCCGCTGCAGCGTGTGCACGTTTCTCTACCACGCTTTTCCCTTCCAGTTCACTTTCCATCGATATGCTTTGATAGAGCGCTCAGCAAACAGCTTCTGTCGATGATTGTAATCTGGACAACAGTCTCCCGTGATTGTGGAGACACACGGTGTTTATACTGTTAGAATAACAACCGACTCTATTTCAAAATATTCTAAAATGAGATTCTGGATTTCCACGAGCCACAGTCATGAAAATTAAATAAAAACAAAGGCTTGAAATATTTATTACATGTAACAAATACAGAATATATAAACATTTAGCTTTTTTATTTATTTCTGAGACGCACGAGCACATTAGGACAAAAAGTTTCAGAGATGACAGCGATGAAATTCAGGAGCAGCAGACTCCGGCACGTGTTTCCTGGTAATACTCCCACCTCATTTTAAGTTTTCGCACTGCAGAGTTGGAATATATTTTATACAGCGAAGGCAGCAGCTTCTGTGCATCACTCGGCTGAATAAAACAAGTGAATCATTGTGTACTTTTGCAGCTGGAACAATGTAGGAAAATATTACAGGAACACCACTTCTGACTGCACATACAGTAAGGAAACGCGGGCTGATTATCATATATCACCGTAAACAAAATAAAACAGCATATCTCATTAGAGCGCTGCCGTCTCCGCGCGATGGCTCGCTGCTGTAGAGAGCACCGAACAAATGTAAATTGCTCCAATCAGAGCAGACACCAGACAGCGCTTTCACTTCATAGTTTTTTGGGGACACAGCTCAACACAATATTTCACTCTGACAGCAGCAACTACTATCGCTCGCCCCTAAGCTTTTCATGGCATTTTTTCCCTGACGTCCCATCCATCATTAACTGTCACATTATGAAGTTCCAGCAGAGGATGGGTTTTTATTCCCCCTCTTTCTTCCTTCCTTCCCAGTCAACATTCCAGTCATTTCAATCTCAGCTCAAACGGCCCACATTACCTGCTGTGTCGTCGTCGCACGGCGACAGCAGGCTTGTTTGATTAGAGAAATTGTGTGCTCTTTATTATGGTAATGGATGCCTTTCAAAAACAGCACCTTGGAACCTTTGCCCTCCGAGTGCTTTAAATTCTTTTGAGATGCTCCTTTAATGGCGAAGCAGGCTGCATAATCAACCGCAGGTTGACATTTAAAAACGTGGAAATTGCAAATCAGAGTGTGATGTGTGTCCACTGGGTAAGTGGTGAAAGTGGTGTTTGGTGGTGGCGAACGAGGCCAGCATCTGCTGCGAAATGATCTCAGCCTGCATCCCAGAGGCAGCTCGCTTAAAGTGGCGCTGCCCTTTTTCACCCTTTTTTTCCTTTTTTTGCGAGACACGGGCACTTTAGCTTTATTTGATGCTTCACGGCAAAGAGACAGAAAATGGAGAACAGAGGGAGTTCAGCCTCTTCTCTTAATGAAATGAAGAGATGCTGCTTCATGGATGAGGAACACGATGTGTCCTGCTTTCTGTGCGATGCAGGCTTGTGCTTACAAATCAGGAGGCGCAAGGGGATAGAGTCTGAATAAGGAATGGTGCACTGAGCAGTACTCTCTCCCTCACACACACACATATATACACACACCCCAACCTACAATCCCCCTTCACACACACATAGTCTCACTCTTACATTTCCACTCTGCTGCACCTCACCACACAGTGCCGCACTCTGGTTCAACAACTCCCTCTGTGGGGAGCGAGGGAGGCTGCCTCAGCCCAGGCAACCATTGGAAACTCATTATTACAGTGCTAAGTGATGGATCATTTCCAAATGATCTCCATGTACACCTCAACAATTAAGCCACCAGCAAGGCAATTACACATCAGCAATATAGTGATGGGACACTGATATATTGCTGGGCTTTAACCTTTGGGCTGGTGGACAGATTACACTTATTAAGCCACAGCTTTATTGGACCAATAAAAATCGTTCTGCAGCCATATCAGCCTGCATAACTGCAGAGTGGACGCTCTTTGTGCAGGAAGACCTTTTGCTGCTGGAGATGAGAGTCAAAGTAGAGGTTGAGGTGAAAGCAGAGGAAAAGACACGTCAGACCAATTATGTAAATACATTCAGCACAATTACAATCCCCTCTGCCGCCGCTGTGGTCCACATCACAACACAGATACTGTTTCTGGACTTTCACTAAAGGAGGACTGACTGGTTTTTGCGAGGTTTCAGATTTTATGTTTGTTTTTGCTGTTTTTCTTAACAAACCAACAAAGATTGATGTGATATCATGACAGCAAGAATCCTCAACACCAGTGTTGCTCAAGAAAAAAGTAATTAGTCTTTTATTACTGATTACTTCTCCAAAAAAGTAATCCTGTTATATTACTGATTACTTGTTTTTAACGACGGACGTCACACTCTCGTGCGTCACTGTCATGCTGCACTCTCACAAAATCACGGTTTAGTAATGCAGTAATGCAGCGTGCTTATGGGAAAGTAACAGTAATCTAATTACTTTTTTGCAATAGTAATCTATTGTATTTAGATTACAGTAATGCATTACTGCCCATCTCTGTGCTGCCCCGCCCTAAGCCTGGGTCGACCGAAGGAGAGCAAATTTTTCCTTCCCCCAGTCGCCCACTGATTGTTGGAGTTTTTGGGTTTTACCTTCAATTAAAGTCCCTTGAATGTTGCAGGCTGTTGTTGTGAGTTGGTACTATGTACTCTATATACTACCATAATAAAACTGAACTGGTCTCACCAGGCCCATTATTCAACCAAACCTTTGGCTGAGCTAGTGAGATATTGAACCGTCAACTTGATATATTAACAGGTCATTTTATACAAGCATCCATACGTCCCAGACCAATTCCAACCCGAGGCTGTTCTAGCACAGGAAGGCTCACATCTGCAGGTTTTGTGAGAAATATCTACACAACAGTTTATTCGATTAACAAATTTCTGTTTTTTTGTTTCTGAAACTGAAAAATGAGTCTTATTAGACTTTTCTGGATGTTGTGTTCAGGGTGGATCAGGAAACATCAGATTGCGACTTTGAATACACTATAGTGGTTGGTGCCAGATGTGATCTACTGTGAAACGGCTGATCTGCTGGGCTTTCTCCACACAGCCATCTCTAACGTGTGCAGAGAGAAAAAGAGAAAACATCCACTCAGCAGCATTTCTCTGGGTGAAGATGCCTCGTTGATGTCAGAGGTCAGAGCTTTGTATCAGTTGTTCACGCTGAGATTGGTCGTGTAATGGTGTAATGGGGATACTTTCTTCACGTTTTGGGCCCCTTATTATCAAGTGAGTGGTGTTTAAAGACCTGAGGATCTTTTGCTAACTGCTGGAAGCAGGATAACACAGCTGCCTCCCTGGACCTGTCACAATAGAGCACCTTCAGGATGCGACTGTGTGATGCTGTCAGTGTGGACCACAATCCCTGAGGAATATTTCCAGCAACTTGTTGAATAAAATATATTTTACATCGTAGAATAAAGTAGTTTTTAAGGCAACAGCAAGGTTGCCTTAAAAACGACTGTTATTAGTGAGTAGCTGGCAGCTTTGAGGCCTCTGGGAGGTCAGACACAGACTGAAAGTGTTTCATAGCAAACCTTTAAAGTTGGAGACACTGGCATGATTATAATCATCTTGACCGTGACTGCATGTACTGAAACTGTGTTGAAAGTGATAAGTAAATTGCCATTGGGACTTTAATGGAAAAGTATAAATGGTGCACACTCATACATAATGCCTACACTCTGAGAAGCCGTCAGATTGTTAGATTAATGTCTGAAAAGGGCTGAATAAAAGAAAAATACTCTCCGTGGGCAGCACTATTTTCTCTTTCAGTACTGAGGCCAATCTAACAATGTCCCAGTTTCACCTCCTCGGGTGTATGGATGTCTTTCATATTTCCAGATATTGCATTTTGTTGATAATTACAGGTAAGTTTTCGAATGTTTGAAACTAAAAATCTTGGCCAAGTGACAGCGTAAACAAATGATGTGTCATACGTGAGTTATGGGGTTATATGGGAGTGGTCCTCAGACCCTGGAGGCTGGGTGGGGACTGGACAAGCAGTGGAAAATACAGAGCGAAACTAAGCTGAATACATTCTTGAAACAAACCAAATTTCCCTGAGAGTCGGGCAGGACTCTGGGGAAGTTGGAGAACCACCGTCGTACGCTGAGTATTTTCTGCACCGGCTTATTTTTCCTTTTGCCGAGTTCTGACTTTCTATTTTACACGCCCATAAGCCAGGAAACTATAACTTACAGTAAATCTACTGTGACACCAACTCATAGGCTAACTTGCAAAAAGCTATCAGCTAAAACTGGAGGTGACAAGATGATGGGAGAGAAATCCATTTAAATTGGTTGGATGAGCAATGATTCCACGGACAGAGTGGGGAAAAATAACAAAAATGGTGAGTGAGTGAGTTCCACGCTGATGGGAAAAAATGAAGTGAAACGGATTGAAAGAGAAAAGATGGGAATAAACTGACAAGCTTTTCCACAGTAATGAGGACAGATTAATTCAAAGCCATGTGCTACAGCTACGGTACTTAATTAACTCCCTCTGTGTAAAGGCAAAGTTACGACTTTGACAGCGGCTCCTTTCTCTTTCTTCTTTGTGGCCCTCCTCCTCTTTTTCTTCCTCCTCATCTTTCATTAAAGGCACCCACACGTGCTCCGTCCCTCGAAACATCTACGATTGTAGGGAAAAAGAATATATTTGAAATATCTAAGGAGCAGGTGGGAAAGTCAGTCCTTTGACGCTCTGAATCGCAGAGCGTGCTTTCCTTAGATAACATTCTCAGGTTTTTAACAGACTGCTACAACTTTTCTTTTTTTCACAGCAAAACGAGGATAATTAAAATAAAAGACTTGGTCAGACATCATTTCTGCATTTGGTTGTGAAACTGCAGCTACTGTAGGTACCTGATGGGTTTTTAGGGAGCCTTTAATGTTTCCAAATTGTATTAATTTTGCTGAAACACTGAAATATAAATGTGAAGGGAATAAAATGATTCGTTCTTTTTCAGCTGTCATTTCAGACGCACAGATTTGGTTTTATGTCGCTCACTTATTTTAAAGAGGAGCTTTGAGCGAGCGGCTGATTATTCTGCCTCCATTTTTCAGCAGACAAGGAAGTGACAGAAAGAGACGCATGCTGTGTTTGATTAGATAACTGCACATAACGAGTTACATAAGCAAATGCAACAGCTGAGACGCAACAGTGTTCAACTCTGTTTCAGCTCACTGTGATAATGATGGTCACCAATACCTGATCAATATTTTGAGGAACAACGAGGCAGCGCGTAAAACTTACTGCATTTTGTTGGCTCTGAATTCAGATGCTTAAAGGAGTGATATTCATAATATTTACTGCTTTAAGTCGTTGTTGCCTGGAGCTACTTGTTGATTCCTGGTTATTACACATAAACTAAGGCGCGTTTTCAGGCGATAAACTGCAACACTAAACTTATATATTGTTACATCCAGGCGAAGAAGACTTCTGGAAGCATAAAGTAGGAATAATTTCAGTATTATAATATTATCCTGATATCTCAGAGATTCTGCCAGTAATACCTAATTATCACGAGCCGACTGTCATGAGTCAGTATATAGAAATTTGAAGCTATCACAGATATCATCATTTTACTGTTTTCATGTTGTTACACTATTACTAATAGTTTTGGATGTTTGATGTTACTTTGCTAATTAAGAGTTAAGAGTTTGCTGTTTCCATTTATTAGCTTCCTGTTTCCACTTTGTTGCCCCACTATTATAAAACATTATAGTGGTTTTCACTGGTTTATTAGTGTGTTTGCTTCTTTTAGCACTGTTTTAAATTTAGTTCAAGTTTAATGCTGGTGGCCCAACCAGTCCTTCTGTTCTGGTGCAAACAGCGTGTTAGGATATCAGCTGAAACGATTCTCAGAGCTCTTAAAGATGACATTTGTGAAAGTGCACGGTGAAAAGGAAGCGAGTCTCTAAAAATCAACGAAGCAACAAACAAATAAACCTTTGCAGCCTCCCGACAGCACACATGCAGCAGTGCACCAAACACTGGTTGCAATACTCTGAGTAACTGTCATTGGTAGGTGGGCTGTGTTTGTCATTTTATAGCACAACTGTAGTTGTAGCTGTTATCACACAATGTAAAAAACAAACAAAAAACTCTTTAGTTTTGTTTTTTAAATCTTGATTTGTTTTAGGCACCAAAGCTACTTGGTAAGGTTTAGAAAAGAATATTTAACATTAAATTTTCACCACACAGAAGCTTCTCTGCACCAGACAAAGAGCCTCCTCGCCGGTGAAGTCATGGCCAAAGGTTTCGGCAGCAACGATTTGAAAGAATATAATTTTTTTTAACAGAAAGAGCTCGTTTGGCCCAGAATAGCTTTTACTTACACATTTAATAGCAATTTATGAGAAGAAAAAGAAAAACAGAAATGGATCTGACTCTTGTTAAAGTGTTTGAAAGTGTCCTGTTTGCCTTTTCTATAGTTTGAATAGAAGCATTAAACTCACGGTCGTGCTGTGAATAAGTGTGGAGCTCACAGGAAAAGGCAAACTGCTGTGTGACATCAGCTGTTACAGGAACGATGGAAACACTTTGGGTTTCCATTATGTTTCTGCTACTCATGCAGGACTGCTGGACTATTGTTATTCAGCTGTACAAGGACACCAATCGCAATGAAAGCAAATAAACTGTGGCTGTTCTGTACGTGCACACACTAAACACACAGTCAGGCAGCACATTACCTCTGTACAGATGAGGCCACAAAACTATTTCACGTGGATATGCAAAGACTTTATTAACTGTTCTCAGGTCAGATTTTGATCTGAATGGGACGTTTTATTAACACCTGCACAGCGACTCACATTAACACCAGTTTTACTTTGTGGACACTGGTACTAAGTGTTTGCATGTCAACAAACTAAAATGTAAACGGTCAGAATCATAAACATTCATCAGGACCATGTTAGCACTGTTTGGCTGTTTGACTGACAGCCTAAGGAGACACGTAGTCCATATCTGTGATAAATACATTTGATTTTGAAGCCTGTTTGTAACACACACATATCACACTGAATTGTACAAGCACCTTAATAATTATGGCTCATTTCTTTTTTTCATAACAATTCGGCTTCATATTAACACGAGAGAAAAACGATGATGTCAGCATGCTGAGTTCGTCTGCAGTCTGTGGCCCTGTGAGAAAGGAAGCACACCCTTACTGCTTCCATAGACATTAAAAGAGTATCAACCAGGTGCTCATAACAGTGCACTTGATTGACTGATTATTAACTCTGAGCATCCCTGTAAAAGCTTAAGTTTCAGCACTTTGCTGGTCTGGAAAACTCTAGAAAATTAGGTGTTACCCCAATGACAAAATCTTACCTTTCACCCCAAGGTCAGACTATGCAATTGCAAAAGAAATCATGAGTTACATCTCAGACTTTACTGGGCTCAGTCAGCATAGAAAAAATAAACCAAAATAAATAAGTTCATAGCATCAGAGCTGGAAAAAGACTCAACCAGTAGGACTGAGCCGGCAACAAAGCTCAGGTTTGCAAAGACTCCTAGACCAATGTCCTTTGGACAGACGAGACCAAAGCGGATGTCTGGCTGCACGAGGCCAAATTGGGTGCAGACCAAACACAGCACATCAGCACACCGACCTCGTACCAGCTGTTTGGCCTTGCTTTGCAGTCACGGGATCTGGGAACCCTGCAGTCATTGAGTGGATCATGAACTTCTCTGTATATCAGAGTCATTTAGAGTCAAATGTGAGGCCAAATTAGGTCATACAACAGGACAACGATCCCAATCCCACCACCAGATTTAATACAGAATGGCTGAAAAAGAAAAGAATCAGTGTGACCCTGTCGAAGTCCAGAGGAACAGCCTGCAAACCTCAATGAACTGAAGAAACACTGTAAATAAGACTGAGCCAAAATCCCTCCACAGTGATGTGAGACTGATACAACGGCAGCGTTGTACCCACAGTGGTGCTACTTTGTTTTACAGCTGGAAATCCAGAAACCAACATGTTTCAAATTAAACAAAAAATTATTACAAAATGAAACTTGAGATTTGTTGTTTACCCCTGAATCCACATTTTCCCCAAAAGAAAATGTGGATTTGTCCATTATGTAAGCTGCAGTTCATTGACACAAGTCATATTTTATAAGCTAGAATTTCCTTAATGTTTTTGCCAAGTGAATAGATAATGTTAGACTGTTTGTATAAACTGTGCATACACGTCTCTACTGTTAGTTTTATATGACTGTGAAGCACTGGCAACTGTGTGTTTTAAAAACGACTTCACAAATAACGTTTTTATTATTTTTGAGGCTGTAAATCAATCTGTGTGTCACGGTTTGTGTGGAGGGAGGTGGACGACGCAAATGCACATTTAGAACGAAACAATCATTTAACAAAAGGCGAGACGTTTATTTGTGGCTGGTAAAAGGTACAAAACAAAAGGCAGATGCACACTAACTGAAAGTAAACTGAGAAAAACTAAATGCTAAACACAAGATAATAATAATAATAATAATAATAATAATAATAAGTGGAAACACAGCTGACACAAACATAACGACGCCACAGGGGAAGTGAAACCAGACCTCTTCAAAATGAAACAGGAAACATAACGGGAGGCACACGTGACAACACGAGCTTGACGGCAAAGAACATGTATATAGAAAAATGAATGAATGATTAAATCTATAACTTCATACATCAAACATGTTCCTTAAGACTTTCTCTCCTGCTGATTTTACCATGTCGAATGTAACTGTTTGAAATGACTTCAAGCATCTGCTTACGTGTCACCTTATCAAATATGATTACCTTAAAAATGAGCAACAAGCAGTATGTAAGGCTTTCTGAGTAATAACTTCCCTCGTCCACGTTTACCAAACTGTTTCTTTCTGTGAAGCAGCTCTTCAAAGCAAACATGCTCATCTTCTTTTTTTTCACCCTGGTTGAGCTAGAAATTATGGTAATATTTTTGGTCAATCGAGATGTCCAACTATCCCAGAATAAGATCTGTGGCAGACACAGATAATGAGAGAGCTTCCTGTAGGCCTCTCTGGCTCTGTGGTGGAAGCTAAGCTATTGATTACTGCTCTGTGGGGGACCATTGATTTTTTATCTCAGAGTGAGCGAGAGGACTGAATCCACTCAGCAGAGGGAGGGTTGGTTCAACTTCAGCAGCAACAGGATGGTGGATGGTAAATAGGGTCAGGCTTGATTAAGTGAGTGAGTAAGGCACTTTCTTTTCCTGATTCATGTGAAGCACTTTTGCGACCATAACACTGCTCTTCAGACTCTCATTTGAAGATCCCCGTCTAATGTATAATGAGAATGGCAGCACTTCTTTCTGCAAACATTTTTGTGTGTTTGTGGGTGACGTCTGGATTGATTGTCCAGACTTCTGGTTATGGTGACGGCCCAGTAAGATGTGCTTTGCACTTATGTGCTGCAATTTCTGCTACTGAACATTTTAATAGGCACATGCTTTTCTGAACTTTACAGTGGCAGTTCAGGTACTGGATGCAGGCTGTTACACACAAATCTCTGTTTTGATTTCAGTTGTTGCTTACATGCCTTTTGAAGGTGGAGCGTTACAGGGCTTCTAAGCGTATTATCTGGCTGTGTGCATGGGCTCCATTAGGTTTCTATCCATCACAAATGAGAATCCTTGGAACTTTTTGTGGTCCCAACTTACCTCTTCTCACATATTTATCTCCTAACATGGTGACTAATAGCTGCAAAATGAGACAAGTAACTATTTTTGAAACTTGTGCTTAAACTTTGGTATGAGGTGTTACGCTATAGTTTAATATGGAGTTTCCTAGGATTCAGTTTTTCACCCCAGAAGGAGCAGAAGCTACATTTAAACTTTCAAAGATCCAAACTCTGATGTTATCGTGTCCTTTGAAGAACTGGGGAACGACTTTAAACCGAATAGAAAATATTATTCAAACTTTTACAGCCAAAAAGTTTTAGAAACACATTAGAGCCCCAAATAGACACTAGTTTAAAGAAAGTAAAATAAAAGACTATGTAATAAGATTTTTTATTTTTATTTTTTTTTACATCCTGTTTATTACACTGGAACTTCATTATAGGTCACATTATATATATGATTTGCACAGTAATATCCAAGCAGATGACTGGAAATCATCTTGTGCTAAAACACAGTAAATACACACCACTGATGTGAAGCAAAAGGCAAACAGAGATGGTGCTAAGGTGGCTAGTAAGAGAAAGAACAGATGTTAAATCATGGTGAGCTCTTAATTGCAAACGCTGGCTCTGTATAATTGTTACTCATCACAGGACAGTGAAAGCAGAGCCAGCAGCTGCTTGTCTAACATGCTCATCTCCCATCCATCCACCACCGGTTTATCCAAAATGCATAAAACAACCAGAAAAAGCTGCTGGCCTTGCAGCTGGACAACTCAACTCATTGTTGATGCAGACTCAAGCCTGCTTCCAGAGATGATAGCCAACTGCAAGATCAGAGGGAACTTAATTTAAAGGATGCAAACAGGCGATAGGAGAAGCTGGGAATCTTGTGATATATGGAAAAAGTTGCTTTCACTTTGACAGGTTTTCACTGAATTCACTGGGCAAGCACTGCCTGCATTGCTTACCTTGATTTAGATTAGGAAACTAATGTGCACATATATGACTGCTGCCATTTAATATTTAATATATTTAAGTGTACTACACTAAATGCACGAAGGAAAAACACGCCCACAATTCCACACAAATACATGCTGGGATTACAGAAGAGGTTAAAAACTTTTTTTAAGACATTACAAACATTTTTACTTGACTTGTATTCAGAAGAACAATATTATAAAAATAATGACAAAGAACAACAAACCTCAGTTTTGACACAAAAAAACTGAAGCTAAAGACAAAAAACAAAGAAAACAAAAAAACAGATAAACATAAACATTCATAGACCAAACGTTAGCCTCAAACAACAACATTAAAAAAGTCACATTAAATCATAATATAACAATGTTTTTCTACTTACAAGGACATTTCTCTCTAAAATCACCCACTGCCAACGTATCACCCAGAGCTGCAGTGATGAGTTTGTGAGTGAATCGCCGAGATAGATGGATTGATGGAAGGGGTGAAGATAACTGAGAGAAATATTGTGTGATGACCCTGAAGCAGATAAGCACAGCCCGCAGGCTATCAAATGATGACTTTCTGAGCTGCAAGCCGACGGCCTGCATGCTGAAGTGTGGAGGGAGCGAGTCAGAATAAGTGGATTGGGAAGCAAAGTGGGAGGGCAGATGCTGATGGCAGCCAGCTAACCAGATTAGCATCTGTAATAATACTAGCAAAGGTTAATGTTTATAGATGCAGAAAGGCTAATGCCAGGCAGTGCTCTGTAGCAGTGACAGGTCAATGGGATTGGTTAACAGTCATCCTAAATGGTTCGTGATTACTGCCTATCATATAATGGATGTGACCGACTCTCTGAAAGGCACGAACATATAGAGGATGATCATAACTCATAACTTATTCCAGTGCAGATTTACAGAGACTGACTGATAAGAGCACGAAGAACAAAAGACTTAGCATTACGAAAAACTCATTAAGACCCCCCACTCCCACCCCCACCCCCACCATAGTTAAGAAAATAGATGGATTTCTTTTGTGGCAACAATAAACATTTTTCATGGTTTGTCACACTCGCTGGACAAACTGATGGACACTAAAACACAAATGTTTCACATTAAATAATCCACAAACCCAGTGACATTTCTAGCATGCTTCGTGAGTCAGTGAATGGTAAAAGCTAAGTGATTTCATTATCATTAAAGTGAACTGTGTGTGAAGTTTTATTAATTCAGAAGCAAAATTTCTTGCTCAAAGGCATCTTTACTATGAATGTATGCAATTACTTTGGCTCGACGACAGCGCCTCCTCATTTCTCAGTCTGTGTATTAACAGCGCTTTTGTTAAATTTAATCAATGTGGCTCGTAGCTTTCAGGAAATGATAGGGGGGCGGTCAAGATGAATAGGCCTGACACACTCAATTTAGACCCCATCAGCGAGTCGTCAGTGTTAAGCAGGTTGAGATTTATTTCAGAGCACCGTCTCCTCAGATCCAGCTAGTTCATTAGGTGTTTTAAGATCAGGCTTTCCTTTATTAGATATTTAATTCTCACTTTAAAAAAATAATTATTAGAAGAGGATGAGTGTGAATCATGCTTTATAACGGCTTTGCATATTTATATTTTGTTTCTGGGAATAAATGAGAAGGAAAGAAACACCTAGGTGTCTGTGCTGGATCACGAGCCTCTGATCCATTGCTCCGTGAAGCAAAGTTATCAGGGGTGAAGTATCGCATTACTTATAAACTAAGGCTCACAGCAGAGCTATTGGGACAGACTGGTAGGTTAACTCAAGCTCTTTGAGATTAACAAGTAGCATTCATTATACATATTTATTCCTGCTTTCTCCACAAGGTATTGTTTATATAGAAAATCTATAGCTTATGCACCTCAATTTCACCTAATATTCATGGTTATCCAAGTACCACTGATATAAGGCTAAGAGCCGGGGAGGGGCTCAGGTACAATTAATACAAAGAAAGAAACTAAGAAGAAAGGAACGAGGAAAAAATCATGTAAATACAAATCGGTGAGCAGAGAAGTATTACACAAGGACCTCCAAATGCAGAATAACATGCAGCACTGCTGGCTAACCAAAACCATCTAACTTGCAAGTTTCAGTTAAGCAATGTATACAAACTGTAACGATACAAAGGAAGTCCAACACAACCAAAACAGGGAAACTGAGCCAAAAAAAATCAAACACAAACTAAATGACAGTATAACACAGGGCTGAGAGGAACTATAACACTGAACGATTTCAGTTGGTTCATCACTACAAACAGACCTTTTCATCATAAAATAATATTGTTTCTAGCAGCTGTAGTTTACTTTGGGAAGTGCTCACAAACAGCTGTGAGCACTTCGAGCACAAATGAAAAATAAAGGCTGTAGGAAATCGACTGTTATTAACTATTATTCGCTTCCCACATTCGGATTTTTCTACTGTGATGTCCTGAAAACTCTGAAGGAGAACTCTGGTTTATGCAGACACACAGCACAGTGCTCCATCTTTGCTCCCCCATGTCTCGACTATCTTCCCCAAATGAAATGTTGGCTGAACGGTCGGTATTTTGATACACAGAAGGATCATGTCTGATTTCCCTGGTTTTGTCCTGTTTCATTACTGATCTGGAAGTTTTCAGTTTTGAAGCATATCAGTGTAAAAAGCTGCAAATGGAAAAACCACTTCAACAACAGCAGCTGGTCACCATTAAAACTCAAAGCAATGATTTCACAGTGACACACATCTAAATATTAGGGGTGCAACGATACACAAAATTCACGGTTTGGTTCGGTTCGATACTTTGGTGTCACGGTTCGATATTTTTTCGATACAAAAAAATGTTCATGCATTTTTAATTTGTCATTTATTAAAATTATAAATATATATTTTAACTCAAAAGTACAGTTTTTAAATTTAACCCTAACCCTTGTGCGTGTTTTTTATTTTGACAGCGAATGCGCACCTGCGGACCACTTATGTGCAGCCCTGGTTATTTAGCTCGTCATATTGCAGCCACAGAAATTATTTTGTCCATGAAACCATAAAGCTGCACTTTCTTTTTGCCTTATAGTCTGATTTGTCATAACTTCTCCGTTTTGTGGTAAGCTTTTCTTTGGCTGTCACTTCTTCACCCTGACCTGTCTTATTTGGCTCAGCAGAACTGAAATGCTTTTACACGCTCACTCACATAAGCTCAGCGATTCTCTGCGCGATCAACCTCTCACATGTTTAAGCTTGCTGCGGGAGATTTCACTTGTCATGTTTGCATAGTAAGCTAACGATTAATAAGACGATGTCAGAGGAATTGGTGCACAAATTATCATCACTCACAGATCAGTGCTGTCGCTCTCTATACACAGTTCGCACGATTGCAAAGTGAAAGCAAAAAAACAAGCGCAAATTCAAACGCGATTACAATATGTCACATATTGACAGTGGCTCACCGATGCCAATGACATAATTACCCAGCTACATTTCTGAAAGAATGCAAAAGCATTGACATATATTTTTCCTACAATAGCCCGACGGGCAGGGAAGAGATAGATTTTGGTAGCCCGACTGAAAAAATCGCTAGCTCCGGGACGTCGGGCTAGCGATATTGCAAGCCCTGTATCTGATTGAGGAATCACTCATCTTTGGAAAAGAGAGTTTATTACAGAGAAATGTCTCTTTCCAAAATAAAAGCTATACTATCCGCTTCTTCTGGGCTATATTCTCAGCAGCATATTAAACATATCAGGTCCCCATAAGGAGA
The DNA here is from genome assembly GCF_900408965.1 of Simochromis diagramma. Lineage (NCBI taxonomy): Eukaryota > Metazoa > Chordata > Actinopteri > Cichliformes > Cichlidae > Simochromis > Simochromis diagramma. Next base: position 1,252,052 of record NW_024387492.1, read on the forward strand.
ATCATGTGCTAACAGCTGTCTAAATGACTCGGCTAAAGTTAGTAGCATGCTTGTTGTTTTTGTCTTTGCACTAGGATGATGTCGGCGTAAATGTGCAGTCATATTCGTTGTGTTCCCACTAGTGCTTTCAGGTTAATCTCGTTGAAATGACCTTAACGCCACAACACGGCAAATCTCCGTTAACGAGCTACCGCCGATCGCCCCGTGCATGGGGCTAGACGGCCAACACGTTAATGAGCTAACTGCGCTAACACACTAGTTCCCACCCATGTAATTGAGCATTGCATGGCACATCCAACATACTGTTTTACTTTAGTCCATGACTCGCTTACCTTCAGGGTCATACGTCACATGAAAACCAAAATAATTCCAAACGCCAGATCTGAATGAGGGTGGGGGAGGTTCAATTTTGCAAGGAGAGCTTAACTTCTGTCTCGCTAGCTTGCCCTGCGCTCTTCCTTCTGACGATGCTGTCTGTGTTGAGCGCTCAGTGAATCTGCGTTCGACTACTCCGCCTAGGCTGCACTGTCGAGCCTAGGCGGAGTAGTCGAACGCAGATTCACTGAGCGCTCAACACAGACAGCATCGTCAGCAGGAAAGTTGATAAAATAAATTACAAATGTTGTATTGTTCGATACATATGCGTACCGAACCGAAAGCACTGTATCGAACGGTTCAATATCGATACGAATATCGTTGCACCCCTACTAAATATGTTTGTGCAGATGTTGTTAAAGAGGAAACTAACAATGGTCTTCTGGACTGTAACATATATTCGGGGATTTGTGGCTTGGTGAATAAGAGTGGACTGCTCTTCTTCTGCTGATTTGTAACATAGTGAAGCATGACTGAAACAGTGGAGGCCTTAAGCTGTGTGCACAGTGGAAGTGATTTGTGGTGATGTGGCGACCAGGGACCACAGAAAGTCAGCGATATTTGGCAAATTCGAGCAACGACAGGAAAAATAACTGCTGGTGACGAGAGGTGGGCAGGACCGGCACTAAACTTTCAGGGGAAGGACTGAAGAGACGACCAATGACATATGATCTGCTGGGGTCACCTAGGCAACCAGAGCCTGAAACGTCTTGGAGCAACCAGCATCAAAGTGATTCACAACTAGTGAATCGCTTCCAGTGTGCACTCAGTTAAACTGTCACCAGTCACTATACTGGCAGGGAGCCGACTGGCTGCAGACTAGGGCTGGGTATCGTCACTGATTTCTAGAATCGATTAGATTCCGATTCACAAGGTCCCGAATTGATTCGATCCACGATTCGATTTAATTCGATTCGATTCGATTCGATTTAAATCTGGAAAATTTTGACAGTCAGAAATATTATAATTCAGATCAGTACATTTACATATTTTTGTATCAATAAAAAGGAAGCTGACACACGCAAGACTTTATCAAAGGTGTGAGCGTCACAGCAGATGCATTTGTGTCAAAGTAACTGAAGATAAAACACAGAAAAACATGAAGGTGATTTTCCTGGCCTGGGATTTTATAAAAATATTCTGCAGTACATCAAAAACGAAAGAAAACCATTGATCAACATATGAACATCACCTCTGAAGTTACAGCAGTTTTATTAGAGACACGTTAAGCGTTTTGCATTTTGAATAATTTTAAAAAGTTTAAATTTGTTCAGTATTGAACAGCAGAAATGAGGTTTTCTTTTCGGAAGAATGTAAAAGGGAAAAAAACAGCGGCTGACAGCGCTGTAAACAACAGTAGACTTGTGCGTAACAAGCAAGCGAATAATGAAGAAAGCGAAACTGTTCTTGAAGTACAGAGAGAAAGAGAGAGAGAGAGGGAGGGAGGGAGAGAGAGCTGTGCATCGCGGTGGAAGCAAAACAGTAAAAGTCAGAGTGAATTCATGACGATGTTTATGTGAAGCGTTTGGATCTTCTTTTGCTGCTGGTTCAGTCAATATTGTTTGGAGAGAGATCAAACTAACAGCTTTAGAATCGGCTCATAAAGGGCGTGAACACAAAGCACCGACCCGCCGACAGATCAGAATCAGCGAGCTGTCGGCTTTCAGCCCCGACCGTGAGAAAGGCGACATCTAACTGATTCTGATCCGCGGGTCGCGCTGTGTGTTTATGTCTTTGTGCAGAATCCGTGTACCTGCTCTCATTTACTGTCTTAACTGTTTGGTGGTTCTTGAAATTTTGTGAGGTTTCACCAGAGATTCTGGCATTTCGGGCAAAATAAATTTATATTAAAAAAATCGATTCAGGATTTTAATGAATCGATTTTATGTTATCCAAGCCAGAATCGATTTTAATCGATGAATCGATTATAAAAACCCACCCCTACTGCAGACTAGTGATGGGTCGTTCGCGAACAAAATGGCTCTTAGAGCTGGCTCTTTGACGTGAACGACGCGAGCCGGCTCCTTGTCGCGAGCCGTTACGTGGTTTTTTTTTTCCTCTTTCTCTCAGCCTCTCTCTTTCTCTCGCACTTTTTTCCCGCTTCACTCAGCACGCGAGCCTTTTGCTTTATGCTGGGCAGAGGGGGGAGGGGCGGTAGTTACACTCAGTAGCACAGGAACAGAGCGAGAGAGAGAAAGAGAGCCAGGGACAACAACTTCACATTAGAAAGGTATAGTAAAAGGTATAGTAAAAGGATTCAGAAAGTTTATTCATGCAGGTCCATATGACAGAGAATATGCATCTTCTTTTTGTTTTCATATTTTCATTTATATTTAATTGTGTTGTGGTTTGTAGTGTTTTGTGTTGTTTGACTTTAAATTTGTAAAGGAAAAAGCTGAAAATTTAAATAGTTAAAAGTTGAAATGTGAATAGTTGATTTTTGTATTATATGATTTATTTATTACATTTTATGTGGAGTGAATAAATAAAAGTATATTTACCGTGGCCCCTACAGACAAAACACATACAAACTTCAAATCACGTACGAACTCTGAAGCACGTACAAACCCTGAAGCACTTACAAACTCCAAAACACGTACAAACTCCGAAGCACGTAAAAACTCCGAAGCACATAGAAACTCAAAACACGTACAAACGACAACAGAAGTGCTCCAGGATGCTGGGCGCAGTGTTGAGCTTTTGTTACTTAGTGGCTACACAAGCCAGCAAGTACCAACGACTGGATTTTGTGTGTGGTAATAACAGGTAAATGAACTTTTTTTTAAATTATTTGAATATATATGAGTGCCTGTGTATAAATACACAAACAATACACACATGCTTTCAATTGTGTAATTTAAGTGATTTAGTAGCTCTGCTTTGGAAGTTCAGTTCATGTTAGAAATGTGTTTTGGAGTTTGTACGTGTTTTGTCTCTAGGGGCCACCACATATATTTCTATATAAACATATATAAATAAAACCACTTCTTTTTTTTACGTTAGTAATTCCTTTTGTGCATAATTTTATATTATTGTTAATAATAAATTAATTAAAGCAACAAAACAACCTGAAGAGCCGGTTCGGAGCCGAAAGAGCCGGATCTCTAAAAAGAGCCGGAAATCCCATCACTACTGCAGACGTTGGGGGTATAGAGGCGTGTTTGGAGCTGAAGGAGTGCTCAGACTCAGTCTTTTTAAAATGTGTCACCATGTGAGTTTTTAGTGACCGGTAGTGGCAGATAGCTGCCCCTCCCGAGCCTGCGTCTGAGATGTTTCTTCCTGTTAAAAGAGAGTTTCTGTCCCACTGTCGCCAAGTGCTTGTTCCGGGGGGGGTTGTCTGATGGTTGGGGTTCTCTCTTTTATTGTAGGTTCTTTACCTTACAATATGAAGCACACCGAGGCAATTTGGAAAAAAATGTCCAAAATTGTGGAAGACTAAAGCAGCGGTCCCCAACCCCCGGGCCTCGGACCGGTACCGGTCTGTGAGTCGTTTAGTACCGGGCCGCGAGAGTTGAGGCTCAGGTGTGAAATGTATAGTTTTCAGGGTTTTTATCAGTTTTCAGGGTTTTTATCAGTTTTCAGCGTTATTTTGTTATCGTTTTGATCGTTAACTCGGTTTTCCTGGGTCTTTTCACGTGTGTTATGAATAAATCTTATTTTTTTCGGTACCGGTACTAGTTTTATTTTGTTGTATTTATCCGCGACACCTTAAAGGCCGGTCCGTGAAAATATTGTCGGGCATAAACCGGTCCGTGGTGCAAAAAAGGTTGGGGACCGCTGGACTAAAGCATTTGAGGATATTTGTTAATAATTCCCGTCATAGAAGAAAGTGACATGTCCCACAGACACAGATCCAAAAAACGTTGAGAATGTTATAAACTCCTTCAGCACGCCATTCATCAACAGGAACGGCGATGGGTCCATTGCCTGGATGCGTTATTTTGTCATCATATGCAGATGCAGACTCCACAGGAAAACAGATGTAAACAAAACACAAACCTTTATCTGGCTTGGAAACAGATTCCAGAACCTCAGAATCCATGAAAAGCAAACAGCAAATTAAAGCCTTGGACTGACAGCGAGCACACGGGACAACAGCACAGACAAAGGGACGTCTGTGGCTATAAATATACAAAGGCTGATTAGGGGAAGGGGGAACAGGTGGGTAAACAGACAGGCGCAACTAATCAAAAGAAACAAAATAAAGGAAGTAAGGCACACGGAACTACAGACTACCAAAATAAAATGGGAAGTACCAGCAAAGAGACTAAAAAACAAGACACAGAAACAGAAGGGAGGCAGAATAAACAGGAACTGAAGATGTGAAGAAAAACCCTCAAAACTTCCCAAACACAAGAAATAGAAAATGCAAAAACCTCAAACTGAGGCAGAAAGCCCCGGGGTTCATGATAGTAGGATATAGTATTTTATAAGGTGCACTGTGCAAATAACAGAATCTGGACTGGCAGGAACAATCCTCATAATTCTGTTAGAGAGAAATACAAATATGTGGCTGTGAATTTTTATAAGTTCATTGTCACACCGTCTTCCTTTATTAAATGTCAGTTAAAACACTGGGGCTCCTTCAATTTAATATTTAGTTGTCAAGTCATTTTTTATGAGGTTCACATATTGAATATACATAGTATCTTTCCAATATACTCAGTCTCTATTTAAAATTTTAGAAATTATGATTGAAACCAAACAATAGGAAAGTGTGTACGCAGAGCGTGACAGTACAGGAAGGATGAAATTGCTTTTAGATGCTTGGTATGGGAGCAGAGAGAGAGAGTGAGAGATAAAATAAATAAAGAGAAAAGGACACACATGACGGTAAATTGGAGAGTGAGCGACAGTGTGTGTGTTCTCCACTGAGGCTCAGCGTCAGGAAGCTGGAGTCGCTTGACGGATGGAGCTTTTAATTGACTCCATCGACGTGGGACGAATGTTCGCCAATCATCAGAAGAGCTGATGCAAAACAATGGAGGGCTTTTGTCTCTAACAGAAGGGCCTCCATTAGACCAGATAATAGGCCAAGCTGTTGATATCTCTCGCCCTCTGTTGTTTCTGTTGAAGGTAGGTATTTCATTCCCATCCAGATGTTTTTTGCCTTCCCATCATCTTAATATACCTGCTTTCAGAGTGCTTCAGTAAATTGTGCTCGTTTGTCCCCTCAGTGTCCCGCTGTAGTCACTCCAAACCACGTTAAAGACAACACACCATCCTGTTAGAAGACTTGATAATCTGAGAATAATTTTGTTGGTTAATTAAATTTACAGGAAGAAACATTGATCAGCACATGAATGCAGTACATGGCTGGGACTGTTATTCAAAAAGTATTAAACATTGCTCACTTGTTTCCTTTAAAGTGCTAAATTACTTGCTGGAGAAAGTCATTTACCAGTACACGATATAAACCGTAGGCTCACACACCGACACACATCCCTGTTCTAAAGAGGACACACACAGAGTCTTTCTTTAAGAGTTCACCTCTGAACACAAAGCAAAGATGAAATCATCTGTAAGACACTTAAAAGCGATCTCCACGGTGATTCTACTGTAGGAACATGAAGAGGTTTGGCAAACTCACACCTCACACTCTGTTATTGGTGAGCTTTTTTTTTTTTAGCATGGTGTTTGTACATTACAGCGTTACAGAAAAATGTAATGTTAACGTGTTACACCCAACACTTTCTCAATTCAATTTAATTCAGTTTATTTATATAGCGCCAAATCACAACAACAGTCGCCTCAAGGCGTTTTATATTGTAAGGTCGACCCTACAATAATACATACAGAGAAAAACCCAACAGTCATATGACACCCTATGAACAAGCACTTTGGCAACCCTATTAGAAAGGTATAGTAATCATCCACAACTATTTTCGGTTGCAGATGATAAAGGATTCAGAAAGTTTATTCATGCAGGTCCATATGACAGAGAATATGCATGTTCTTTTTGTTTTCATATTTTCATTTATATTTAATTGTGTTTATTTAAATAGTTAAAAGTTGAAATGTGAATAGTTTATTTTTTCATTATATGATTTATTTATTACATTTTATGTGGAGTGAATAAATAAAAGTATATTTACGGTGGCCCCTACAGACAAAGCACGTACAAACTTCAAATCACGTACGAACTCTGAAGCACGTACAAACTCCAAAACACGTAAAAACACGTACAAACTCCAAAGCACGTAAAAACTCAAAGCACATAGAAACTCAGAAGCACATAAAAACTCAAAACACGTACAAACGACAACAGAAGTGCTCCAGGATGCTGGGCGCAGTGTTGAGCTTTTGTTATCTTGCTGGCTACACAAGCCAGCAAGTACCATCGACCGGATTTGGTGTGTGGTAATAACAGGTAAATGAACTTTTTTTTAAATTATTTGAATATATATGAGTGCCTGTGTATAAATACACAAACAATACACACATGCTTTCAATTGTGTAATTTAAGTGATCTAGTAGCTCTGCTTTGGAAGTTCAGTTCATGTTAGAAATGTGTTTTGGAGTTTGTACGTGTTTTGTCTCTAGGGGCCACCGCATATATTTATATATAAACATATATAAATAAAACCACTTTTTTTAACGTTAGTAATTCCTTTTGTGCATAATTTTATATTATTGTTAATAATAAATTAATTAAAGCAACAAAACAACCTGAAGAGCCGGTTCGGAGCCGAAAGAGCCGGCTCTTTTTAGTGAGCTGAACCGAAAGAGCCCGATCTCTAAAAAGAGCCGGAAATCCCATCACTACAGGCTGGAGCTCATTTATTTCTGAGCTGCGCATACGCAGAGCCTATAGCTAGTCTCTCTGGTAGTTCCACAGCAGTGCAAGAGCACCATCTACTGGCATAATGAAATATAACCATGGTCTGGCAACACATAACAATGTCAAAATAAGTCACAATAATAAACAAAAAATAATGGGGTAATTGGTTTTCTTACAAAAATAAACATGTAGCTTTTTCAACCTGCTACACTTCTTTAATGACATTTCAGTGTACTTACAGACAGCTACACTGAGGCTACTCCTGGCTAATCGATCTTCCCTCCCTCACATAGTCACAGTTTTTCCATCAGTTACATCGTCAAGTAAATGAATTCATGGTGTATGTCAAACGTTCCTAGTTTCGGTCATGAGTTATTTAAAAGTACATTTGTTCTGTCACGCACAAAGAAATGACTTGATCAACAGCTGCTACACAAAGTAACCTTGAGAGCTTGAGTACAGCCTCATATTTATAAGATTGCACGTCTAACTTGACTTTTTTATGCATCTCAAAAGAAAACAGAAGATGAAGTTCAGTGAATTGCATTATTTAGCCTGCGAAATAAAAAGACAGAAAATAAAAAGAGACAGAAATACAAGTTAAAATTTTGAATTTGTTTTATTGATCTGGATATTTTTTAACAAATTGCTAATTAATTGTTTTTAAATAGGGCCCAATAACAAAAGCTGATTGAAAGTGCTTTATATTATAAAGACCCTACAATGCAAGAGAGAAAACCCCAACAATCTGATGATCCCCTATGAGCAAGCACTTGGCGACAGTGGGCAGGAAAATTTCAACGGGAGGAAACCTGCGGCAGAACCAGGCTCAGGGAGGGGCGGCCATCTGCCGAGACCGGTTGGGGGACTTGAATCCACTTCTTATCAAATTTCTCTCTTGCTACGACATTTTTGATGTTATGTATTTAGGTATTGGTCTGAAAGAAAAAAGACCAATACTGAGTTGGTGTTCAAAGCCACCATTTTAAGTTGTGCGTTTAAACGGCCAGGTGATGGCTTTGGCCAGTGTAGTGAAAAACCTGACAATGGCAGACGGCGTCTCTTTTGGTTGTGACAGATGTTCAGTCAAGCTATATGCAATGAGTTTTACAGCTGTGGATTTCTGTAACTCCAGAGCTACTTGAACATTTTCTACACTCCCAAAGACATCGCGCAGGTCTTTAAGAATGCGCTTTTCAAGATTTTTAAGGTTTTGGGGAGTTATAATAAGTTCTTTATCCTGCAGTTGGTCCCATACTTCTTCCAGAAGCCAACTATGGATGTTCTCTGAGCACCCACAGGTGCACGTGATGTTTAATTTTTTAGCTATACGGCTAAATAATTTGTGAAGAATTATTTTAATGTAAGCTTTACGTGCAGAAGCATCTGGTACAATATAGTCAGGTTTTGGATGGGACGTTGGGACGCTTGACTGCGGTTCTGTCACTGCGTCAAGTATTGCGAGCATTACGCTCTGACTCTGGCTCTCAGCCTGGGTGAATAACCACCATCTCATGAGTGCTAAGAAAACTCTGACCTTTCTGTTGATGTATGCTCTTCTGAAATGATCAGGTAGAATTTCAGGTGCCACGCCCTGTGAAGCATGGTGGTCGAGCATCTCCGTGAGCTGCTTGGTGAACTCCTTACGTTTGCCAATAGCAATGTCTGTAAATAGTTTAAGCTCACAGGTTTCATTTTTGCTCAGATCTTTTACGGTCTGAAGCAGAAAATCAACATCACGAACAAGCTGCTCCACCGATTCACTGCTTTCGTCTTTCCCTGTTCTCTGAAATGCTGCCCTGACGTTTTTGACCGCGCGAAGAATTGTTGCTTTTGCAAACTGCGTCACAAGGAAGGATTTGATATTAAGTGAATGGTTTTTTAGCGACTGCTTCAATTTCTCTTTAAATGTTGTGGGAGTGATAACTTCATCACTCTCTGGGGAATCTTCAATCTCTGCCTGAAGAGAACCAGTGAGCTCTTTTGCAAATAGCTGACTCTCTTCACTTATTACTGATTGCGGCTTGTTATACTCTTTAGTTTGATCCACAACTGGGGAAAACTGAGCAACAGCCTTTTCAATGGCAGTCTTCAGAGTTGAAGTATTGAAGCTGTCCTGGGAGCCTACCGTGAGTTTTTCATGTTCTCTATCTAGTTGTTCCTTTGGAACATCTTGGCTATCTACACTTTCAGTCTCCACCTCTGGCTCAGTGTGTAGCTAATGGTGTCAATGCTCATGCCGAGATGCTCCCACATCAAGAAGGAAGCGTGCATCATTCTCTCACCAAAACGGCTGATCATGTTGTTCAGGCGTTTTGGTGGAACAATGCGTTCACTCTCCGAAGATAAATTTGTTTTTGTGTCAGCAGACTGAGCAGATTGAACACCGCGCACAACCTCTTTAGCGACCAGCTGCTCTTTGGTGCTAACCTTGTGGCCCTGACCATCCATTGTCAAAGCTTCTGCCAAAGGCTCTGGAAGTATCGTACCTATGTTGTCCAAAAAAGCCTCCTCTGATACTTCAATGTTGGCATTCTGAGCCATCATTAGAAAGTGCTTTGAAGCAATTTCAATGATCTCTATAGTGGCCTCTGCCAGAAGACTCTTAGTGGCTATGTCACGCTTTCCTGATTTCATGGAACGGCACTGTTCAGCTGTCATATTTTCATAACATGATTGGATGACAGGAAGAAGATGTGCTACTGTCAGTTCCTTAATGTTCGCTGTTTTTAGGTTTTCCATTTCTAATACTTGTATGTTAGAATGGGTTAAATGACTATCTGTTAGGTTTTGAGTTGATCGCGTCTGAAATGGACCTTCCACGTTGAAAGCGTGTAAAATGCAAGTTCCAAGTTTGCTGTTTCAGAGACAGTTCCTAAGGTTCAAGGTTCAAGGTTCTTTATTTGTCACATGCATAGTTATACAAGTATAACACACAGCGAAATGTAGCCTGACACGCTCCTCGACATGTGCAAGAAAAATTGGGGGGGTGTAGAGGAAGAACATTATATATATATATATATATATATATATATATATATATATATATATATATATATATGCAGTATATACATTGGGTGAATGTGCAGTAGTAGCAGCAAGCAGGTGAATTCTGTACATTAATATGAATAGACATCTGACTATTTTACAGGATAGACAATATAAACATATTTAAAATTAAAGGAATTTGAAATGTACATTGTGCCTTGGTTTAGTGTCTGGAAGAGTCCTGTCTCAGTCAATTATAGATGATGTGAGAGGGCGGGTGTGTGTGTTTAGGGCCCGGATGGCTTGGGGATAGAAGCTCCTCTTGAGTCTCTCTGTCCTTGCCCGGAAGATGCGGAACCTTCTACCAGATTGCAGAAGTTGGAACAGTTTGTTGCCAGGATGGGACGGGTCCTTCAGTATCTGCGCTGCTCTAGTCCGGCATCTCCTGATGTAGGTGTCCTGAAGCGGGGGGAGAGCAATCCTGCAGCAGCGTTCTGCTGTACGGATCACTCTCTGGAGAGCTTTTTGGTCCTTCACACAGCTGTTCCCAAACCACGATGTCATGTTCTGTGTGAGGATGCTCTCCACAGCGCCTGTATAGAAAATCCTGAGGATCTTTGGAGAGACCCTGAACTTCCTCAGTTGTCGTAGGTGATACAGGCGCTGCCTAGCCTTTTTGGTCTGGACCTGAATGTGGGCAGCCCATGTCAGGTCTGAGGAGATGTGGACACCAAGATACTTGAAGGACTGCACCCTCTCCACTGGAGGTCCATTGATGATAATGGGCTTGTAGTCTCTGTGCTGACCCCTTCTGAAGTCCACCACCAGCTCCTTGGTCTTGCCGACGTTCAGCTGGAGGTGGTTGTCCTGGCACCACGATGCCAGATTCTTCACTTCATCCATGTAGGCCGCCTCATCGTTGTTGGAGATGGCACCCAACACCACTGTGTCGTCAGCAAACTTCACAATGGTGTTGGAGCCATGGGTGGCCACACAGTCTGAAGTGTAGAGGGAGTAGAGCAGTGGCGAGAGGACACATCCCTGAGGTGCTCCTGTGTTGATGGTGATGCTGTTGAAGAAGCACCTGCCCACCCTCACCACCTGAGTTCTGCCAGTGAGGAAGTCCAACACCCATGCACACAGACGGCTGTTAAGTCCCAGATCCCTCAGCTTTGTGAACAGTCTGCAGGGCACTATTGTGTTAAACGCTGAACTGTAATCAACAAACAGCATTCGCACATAGTTACCCTGTTTCTTGTCCACGTGGCTGAGAGTGGTGTGTAGGACGTGGGCGATGGCATCCTCTGTGGATCTGTTGGATCTGTAGGCAAACTGCAGCGGGTCTGTAGTGTCTGGGATGGAGGAGGAGATGATGTTCTTCAGCAGCCTCTCAAACACCTTCATTACTACCGAGGTCAGTGCAACTGGCCGGTAATCGTTCAGGGATGAGGGTTTGCTGTTCTTGGGCACAGGGATGATGGTGGATCTTTTGAAGCATGTGGGGACCACAGACTTCGCCAGGGACTCGTTGAAGATGTAAGTGAACACACCTGCTAGCTGGTCAGCACAGCAGCGCAGCAGACGGCCGGTGATGCCGTCTGGCCCCGCCGCTTTCCTTGTGTTCACTCTCCTCACTGCCGCTCGGACGTCATGCTCCGCGATGCTGGTCACCGGTCTCTCGCTGATGACGTCACTGTCCTCGGTAGTCAGGCGGTAGATAGCATTAGCCGCCTGGCTAACCTCGAAACGGGCGTAGAACTGATTCAGCTCGTTGGTGAATGCAGAGTCAGCGTTGATCGGCGCAGTGTCCCTGGCTTTGTAGTCCGTAATGGTGTGTAGTCCGTGCCACATACTCCGTGTGTCGCCCTGGTGGAAGTGGGACTCCACACGTTCCAGGTACCGGCGTTTGGCATCTCTCACCGCACGCCGTATGAGGCCGCTTTGTAGGCGCTCATATCGCCAGTGGCGAGACCCGCGTTGTAGGAGGCGGTCCTGGCGTTTACTGCAGTGCGGATCGATCTGTCCATCCACGGTTTCTGGTTTGGGAATGTGGTGACTCTCGCAGTGGGGATAATCTCCTCCGCTAGCATATTGACGAAGCATACTGCTACTTCCGTAAACTCGTTGATGTCGACTGCGCATGCTCTGAACATGTCCCAGTCGACGTCGTTGAGTGCGTCCTGTAGCGTAGCTTCTCCTGCTCCTATTTATAGGTTTTTTGGCTGATGACGTCAAACAGAAGTTCAAAGGTTCAAAGGCAAGCCGGTTACGTCACAGGAAACGACTGTTCCATCGTCCCCGCCCCTAGCGACTGCTTAGCAACCGTTACTATGTACCCTCCGGCCGAGAGTTGTTGTTGACATCGCGATAAAAGTTCCAAGCGACAGAAAAGCCGCTGGATTATTTGAGAGTTTTTCACTTCAGATGCTGAATGAAACTTTACCTGTGGCGCGTTAACAGGTGAGAGCAGCCAGCCAATCAGCCTTCAGTTTGCTGCGGAAAAACTCATTTTAACAGCGTTGGTAACTGTGGCTGTGTCCCAATTCAGGGTCTGCACGCTTGAAGTACGCATTTTAAGTGCGATTACGTCACCGCCACGCGACGACGGCTGTCCCAATTCGAAGTGTGCTTCAAATGCGCCGTCGATTTCCCCAAATATCAAGCGTGGTCCCATATATCCCACAATTCATCGCGCGGCGGTGGGTGTGGATAATTTTGCCACAAAATACGGCAGAAGGGAGCGGCCGAAGAGTGAACTGTCAAAAGTAAGTACTGAATATGACGTCACTTATTTATGTGCGAATGTTTAATGACTCCAGCTGGAGGAGGTGGCTGGGGAGAGGGAGGTCTGGGCCTCTTTGCTTAGGCTGCTGCCCCCGCGACCCGGTCTCGGATAAAGCGGATGAAGATGGATGGATGTTTAATAACTCGGCTAATTAATAAAGCTTATTTCATATTGTCTCTGTACTTGTAAATTTCTTTCAAGTTCATAGGCTGTTGTATTTTGGTGGAAGTTCATTTTGGCAATATTTCCAATAACTGGCTGGGTTCAAAAAGAACTTTTTGGCAGGACTGCTATGCTTGTTGTCATCTGTTTACCCCTATGCAATCACTTAAGTTGTTATTAACTGCTGCATGCTAAGCTGCAAGAGTGCACTGAGGATTGAGACAAAATATGGTCTACAAACCAGCATTATATTAGTTTTTATCAGATAGTCCTCCAGTGTGTTTATTTTTTGCTTTAATTATATTGTGCAGTTATTTGTTACCCTGAAATGCTTTATGCTTAACAACAGCTCGCTATTTTAACTTATTTTTGGACTCTTGTGATCAGTATGACCAGATTGTGTGAGTTTCCATACTAAAAGAGCTGTAGTGATAAAATAATTGGCATAAGAGACACTGATTTTTGGCATGATATACTGCAGAAGGTTTTTTTGGGGTTTTTTTTTTTGCATAATTTACCTTTTAATTAAACTGCATTCCCTGTATTGTAACAAAACTAACATTGTTTATATGTCAGAAAATTAGCAAACATGAATAAATGGCGAAAACAAAATAATTATAACATATTTTTATTTTACTTATTTTAGGTCTGTGAAGCCAAACTTGATGCTGGGGATTTATTTTTGTCAGTGGAGTCGAATGGTGAGTTACAATTTGTGCATTTTGTCATATTGGAAACACCACCACATATTTTAACTTAATAGCTCTGTAGAACAAATGATATAAAGACTGTAGTGTCAGGGTCCTTCTTAAGAAGTAATATTGTACTATTGATGATCGCATGCAGGTGGCATAAACTAAATATTCAGACGTGCTACCAACAAATGATTCATTAACAAAAACAATGGAGCAGAATGTTTAGGTTCTTGTGGTTGTAATAACATCCATAACTGCAGGTTTGTCATTAATTTATTTTCACAGGTCTAGATGATCACATCTGACTTTGTCATTTAAATGAGGTGGACTTTTTTGGGTAAATTGCTGTCCACTACATATACACAGAATGTGCACAGTATTTCAGATATGAAAAGCGAGTATGTAATGGACTTGCTGGCTTTAATGTAAAATACCTGTTGTGTAACTTTAATGAGGCAGTTGGACTAAAGCAGTATTGCTCATCATCTGAGGAATAAGGAAATTGTTACTTGTCCTTTTACTCAGTGTTCTTTTAATCGCACGTTTACTAAAGTTTTACATCACATAAGTCATTTTCACAATCATTCTACTTTAAAAGATTTCAAGACAGAGCTTATTGTTCGCTGAACGGCAGGTAAAGTGCATCTTTTTGTTTGTTTGCTTTTGTGTGTTTGTGTTTTCTCAGATGATGGTTTGCTTAAATTTGGGTCTCAAAGAATCTTTTTTTTATTCTGCCTGTACTCCCCACCCCTCTTCTTCTATTGCTCAGGTTGAAGCAGAATTTGCCCGGCTTACATCTGTTGACCTGAAAGGGTTCCTTTTTGCTGTGCCTGACCATTATGGAGAGGTTCGTGGAGCTGTACAAAATCAAGAGCGGCATAGGAGGGCTAACTAGGCTCATAAAATGCTTCGGTGATGATGTAAGTGTTCAACTGCGAAATCTAATCCTTTGTTTAAGTTTTAGGTTACCCAGTTCAACTGATGAACTCATTGAAAGAAAGCTGATGAGTAAAGTCTGTCATCATATTTCACAACTGGACATTTAGCGTGGTAACTTTTACTGTGTATATTGGTGGTAGGTTGGATATCATATTCTACTTGAATGTCCTGATAAGCCTGATTCAAAATCTCCAATGATAATCATATATTGATGGAATTATGCATCAAAAAGCTGTGAATTTGAAGCTGTCTGCATGCTTCATAAACACTGTTTAAAAAGTGTTTTTGTTTTCTTTTTGACTTCTTTGACCAGAGCCCTACACAAAGGAAGAGGACAGAGGGCCTCATCTTCTAAAGGAAGATCCCTCACACACTCTCAAGACTGTGAAGGTTAGCATTGTTTCTTTTAGTAAAATTAATAATGACAGCACCACAGTGGATTTTAAATGAAACAATAGATGCCACATGATAACATGTGTACTTTTTCCTCACCAAATGTATTATTACAAAATCTGTGACACTGGAGATGGTCTGGGTTTCAGAGAAACTAACTGGCAAGCTAGCATTGATATTATTAGTGTCTTGTGTTTATTCGTGTCTTCACCAGGGTCTTTGACATTTCGCTGCTGTACTGTTCACTTCAGCTTTACGTTTGATTTCTCACATTGTATATTGTAATGGCAGAGATATTAGGATACTTAAGGGGCTGCAGTGGCTGCTACAGCTGTGGGGGGCAATACTTTGGTGAAGTGTCCTGGACCCTGGAAAAGAGACTGTGTAGACTGGGTAACCAATTAAAGGTTACTGGCCCAGAGTCATTGGGCAGCTGGGTAAAGGTGGATGTTGCTATTCAGTGCCAATTATGCAACCTGTTCAGCCATGTCTATATGCTCTTTTTTTATGCTGTTAATATAGGGAGAAAATAAACTTTAATCAATAAACTGATCAAAGAAGCATTGTCTATGGAGCCACAATCTGATCCTGTAGTGTAGCTGCAGTTTGCACATTTCATGTATTCTCAGCCAGATTTGGTTTAGAGCACAGCCAATATTTAGCATAAGTAGATTTAAATTTACACAGAAGAGGGGCCTGAAAACTGAAGGCTCTGCCTCCCATTCTACTTTTAAATACTCTAGGAACAACAAGTAGGCCTGCAGAGCGAGAGCGAAGTGCTCTAATAGGGTGATATGGTCCTACAAGGTCATTAAGGTAAGATGGGGCCTGATTATTTAAGACCTTGTATGTGAGGAGCAGGATTTTGAATTCTGGATTTTTCTTTAAGCCAATATATTGATGGCTACACCTTTAACATAAACAAAGTTTAAGCTGTTGGCAGTTGAGCTGTCTCAGCGCTCCTCTCAGCTCTTTCATTCTTTAACATCTTTCAGCATTCTGTTTGAATACATCAGCTGTCCCCTCGCTCTCAAAACACTTTGCTACAGCAGGCAGCTCTCGGGAAAAATAACGCTCTGATAAACTCACTGCAAAGTTGAGCTGATGATAAGAATATAATATTTGGTATTCATAAATAATTACAATCATATTTACAGTGTTATAATGTGTTAAATATTGAGATTATATCTTTTCACTGTGCTGCCAGGAGGACTGAAAATCTATTGATGCAGTTTCTTCTTTTCTTGCACTGTATGACCTGTAACAAATCCATAAAATCAACTACCAGAACTGGAGCTGCAGGCACGAGCAAACCAAAGATGATTTATTTGAAGTGACTAAACTGGAAACAGGAAAAATTCTAATTTGACTTACACTTCTGTCCTTAACTGGGGCAAATTTTTCACAACCTTGGCATATACCCTCGAGTTGAACGTCAGGGCCTGATTCCCTTGATATTCTTGTCTCGCGGTCTCATCTGACTCCTTTCTCTTTGCTTCCTGTCATGAGCCCATTTTTTAGAGCACCTTGGTCTCTCACTAGATTCTATTTTTGCTTGGTGGTGATCTTCCCCATCACTGCTGGTTTAAAAAAATCCCTTCAGCAACAACCCATGCTAACAAGGTTAGCTACTTGTGTGTGGTATGAATTTTGAATGCAGCTAATTTTCCTTCATTTTTTACTCATCTGACAAACTATAAAGTGCGAGTACACTGATAGTTTGCTCTGACTGACACTCTTTATGAATATTAGTTTGTAATTTGAACATGATACAAGGTGATAGTGCAGCACATTTAAACTGACTGTGGCGTGTACTGTCCCTCAAACTGTATGACACAGGGGTTGTATCACATTGCTGTTGGCTGGTAGCGAGCTGCTATGGAGACAGTGCAAATACTCTTCAATCAGAATTTGGCATGAATAAAATCCCATGTGGTTTCTTTCTCGGCTGTTTCAGCACCAGTTTGTGTTTTACTCTCTGATTAGGACTATTTCAAAGTCTTCCGTACATTCGGATGAATCAGTGCAACACTGGAGCGAGTCAGGATCATTTTCTTTCAGAATTTGAAAAAAACAAAATTATTTATGGCATTAAAATTTCAGTTAGAAAAAACCTTGACATGTTTTTGAAGAGAACTGGTCATAATGTTTAGAGAACAACATACGAGATGGAAGAAAGATGTTAAGTGTTATTTGCACTGGTACCAAGTGGCAGCATTTTGAAAGGAGTCTGCACTGAATTTGGGATCCAGATCAAAGTTCTCGTCTCCCCTGGCACTGACTGGATTTCTAAAACTTGCTGCTTTTGTAGCTCCCAAGGCAAATGTAGTTGGTTACTGTGAGCTGCTAAAATGATGAATAAGAACCATTGCCTGTGCATAGGACTATTCACTCACAGACCACTTTGTTACGTATACCTGTCTAGACGGTTGTTACCAAACAAATCAAAGAAGAAAGGTGATGTGAACATGGCGTGGGTATTGGTTCCAGATAGTCTGAATCTTTCAGAAACTGCTGATGTACTGGGATTTCCCCCCTCACAACCATCTCTAGAGACTGGTCTGAGGAAGAAAATGAAAAACAGAATGTCAGTTATTTGGGGAAAGTGTCTTGTCGATGCCACAGGTCAGACGGGACTAATCCAAGATACGACTGAGTCAACAGTGAGTCAATAACTATGTTACAACCAAAGTATCCAGAAGAGCATCTGTGAATGCACGTTTCAAACCTTCAAGCAGATGTTGCTATAGTAACGGAAGACCACAGTGGGTGCACACCTATCAGCTGAGAGTGGGAAACTGAGGCTGCACTTCCCATTGGTCAATCTAAACTGGACCACAAAAGACTGAAAAATGTCGTCTGGTTCGATGAGTGTTGTTCCTGAGTATTTCCATCCTTTCGTAACTTCTGATGACTGTTTCCAGGTTCAAAGTCTCTGCGCTGTCTTGATGAATAACAGGTGGGAGAAAATAATCCCCAAACATCGTCTTGCTTGCTGCTGATTTATTAAGTTAAGTACCTGTTGAAGGTCAGTTGTTCCAAGACATTGTAACTTAATAAATTAGCATTAAGCAGGTCAGTGTGGGCTTTGATTCCACTGTGTTGCTTTCAGCAGGATAACATAACATGCCAAAAGCTCAGATCATCTCAAACTGGTTTCCTGAACGTGAGTCTTAGTTCACTGCACTTAAACGGCCTCAACAGTCACCTTCAAAGATTCACATCGTGGGTGAGCAGTCGATAAATCTGCTGCACCTGTGTGATACGATCACACCCACACAAACCAAAATTAATTCAAAGACCTTGTTGAATCTATGGCAAAAAGAATTAAGGCAGGTCTGAAGGCAAAAGGGTTCCAGTCTGGTAACTGCAAGGTGTAGATAAGTGGTGAGTGTACATCCATGCACTGTGAATGGTATATGTACCACATATAGGGAGAATATCAACAAAAGTACTTTATAAAGAATTATTAAGTATCTTTGAGAAGGTATTAAATTAATTATTGTGGTCCAATTAAATAAACATGTTTACATCGCATTTGGACTTTGGTAAATATTAAATTTAGGCCTTTGTTGTTTGAACTAACAGGTGGCTTTTAGCTAGCAGCTGACTGAACTGTTGGCCAGGCCATCCAGGATCAATGAGGAGTTGTTTATGCTTTTTATTTGATGAAATCCTGGTATTTGCTAGTGAGTTGCTGAGCTCTGATTAGCATTGAACCACCACAGTTTATGGATCCTGTAAGCTAATAAGCCTGCTAGCATTAGCTTGTAAGTGAACGCTGATGTTGATGGCCACAGCTAAAGTGGAGGATTCAAAATGCAGAGTCCAAAAGATGAATGTAAATAGAACAGACTCTTTGTATGTATGGCAACAAATTTTGTACACAAATGTTGTTGGAGCCCTTTAGAGTTCTCTGTGACAAGAAATGTAATTTTGTAGAATTAATACTTAAAGAGAAGACATCAGAGAACAGAGCAGAGCAGAGGGAACATTTAAGCCAGCATTATGCAATCACACTCTCACATGAAATGGTGAACAGTCAAGGAATTAGTCCCTCAAATTTATTTATTCATTTCCTTCAAAGAGGCAATTTAATGCATGACTTAATCCATCTTTGTGATGTTGCTGAAATGCCTGCTGCGCTGCATGACACGAGCTGCATATTTGGGCCGCAGATAAATTCCCCGAGCCAGAAATATTGGATTGCTCCAAAACAGACAAGAAGAGCAGCAGAGGAGGGAGGGAGGAAGGAGGTCGCAGATGCTAAGCCTGGCAATCTCGCTTTCAATCTGCAGCCGTATATTGGCCACTTTAAAGACAGACGCATTTTATTCGCACACGACCCACGTGTGAGTAAAAATATAAGTGAGTTTGAAACTCGGCCGAGAAAGGGAGAGAGATTTTCTTGTGGGTGCTCAAGCTGCACTGATCCACTGAAGGGGTCTGATAGGCCAGACGGTCCAATCACACTGCCAAAATCAGAGGAATGTTCATAGCTTATCGGGCGCTGTTGTCGTCAGGCCCAGTGGCACGGCGCCCTGTGAGCTGACTGTAATGGGCTGCTAGGACAACTTAGCTGGAAGCAGATTAGCTTGTTGTGGCACCCACTGAGAGGAAAAAGAAACTCAGTTCACGCAGATTGTAATGTGAACTGGTGAGCTGAGTGTCTGCAGGGTATTGGATGAAGGTTAAATAAAGTAAAAAAATATATATATTTAAAAAAAAGCAAAGACAGAGAAGCGACACTTCTCAGTAAAGCAGCAGAAATCAAACTGTAGGAAATCAACTGAAGACTGGATTACATTACAATAATGTCCCTAATAATTGGATTTATTTATTCATTTATTCAGGGACAATGCATGTTAACATTACTTTAAACTTGCCATTGTTGCCAAATGACTCATTCTTAACTGGCGTTAAATTAGCCTCTAAAAGCAATGAAACATAAAAGAACACCATTAACAGCTATTACGGGATAAAGCAAGCATAAACAGTGTACAGAAGAAAAAAGCTTCAGAGTGGAGCAAGAAACGAGCCAAGTTAAACAGATACAACACAGACAATCGATATAAGAGACTCCTGAGCAGTTAGCACACAGACGAGGAAGGAGAAGCCGGGAAAAAGCACCGTCAGACGAGCTCAGTGAATTATATGTTCCAGAGGTGTTAACGTGTAATTGTGAAGGCTTTCTGTTCAAACAACGCCTTTTTTTTTCTTGAGACACAAACATTGTGGATAATATTAATGTGAACATCTTAGACTCCTGATATTGGTCTAGCAACCACGAACAGGCTAAAATGACCCATTTGTTCCATTTACGCATCTTCAGCCATTTGAAAAGCGTTGCAGAATTTTAATTTCACGACTGTAACGTTTCGTTTATATCCACAAAACTTGAATTATACATGAAATGTTATGATGCCATTGCGATGTCACCCATGAATGGGTACTGTATCATTTTAATTTCACAATGAGAACATATTTCCATAAAACTTTCATTATGCATAACATATTATGATGTCATTGTGTCGCCTAGCAACCACCTGCCAAAATACTTCTGACCACGCAATACTGTACCAGTGGGCATGCACTATAAGATGATGTCAAACGGGTGGCGCCATGTGACGCTGAAACACGAGTTTACAACTTTTAACTTCATCTAACTGCCTTTGACACAAGGTGTTGCTATGACTACGACTATGGTTAAGTATGGGCATGTAGACGAGGTTTTCATGGCAACAATGATGCGATCAAGCATCTCCCAGATTTTCAGTTACAGACCTACTAACTTATATATCTGATTACATCTACAGCAGTTCATTACAGGATGGAGACTGTGCCAAAACTGCTTCTTAAATCCAAAGTGACTTACAAAATATGTAAATGATCACTGCTTCATGTCTAAAGCAGTGGGAATGTGGTTCATTTGTGTAACTAATGATGAACGGAGAAATTCCAATATGACCTTTGCATGTTCAATGTGCCCTAATAAGATCTTCCCAGCTAAAACCATAAATAACCATTTTCCTTCTTCGGTTTCAGACTACTTGAAATACAATACCTGTAGTTGCACGATGCTATAAAACTATAATAAAATATTTACATGAGGTCAGATTTTTCATCTTTTACCTAAGAATCACTTTTAGGCCCCGGGTTTCTTTTTTTACTAACCAGAGGAACCTTCAGAAACTGAGGGCCCCGTCTCCTCTATGTTTAAGGTGACCAGATGTTCCAGTTTATGTGGGACAGCATAGCATTAAGGCACTTAACTGAAGGGCTGAACCAGTGTTGTGTCTACACATAGCAGACAACTTATCCAAGAACCAGTTTAAATAGTACCTTTACACACTTTGTCACTCGCAGTCTGTCTCATAAACACAATTTGTTGACATTTCCTAGTTGAATCTATGAGAAAACCAAAGTTTTGACAGGTAAAAAACGGTATTTTTACACTAACCAGGTGAATCCCGAAGAGCTATTAGCAGCATATCTCAGCAAAGAGAGCAGCGTCAGCAGCGTATCCCTTAAAAAATCCACTGTTTGCCAAAGTCTCATCAGAAATCGTCTCAGTGGAGGAGCGGCTGTCAAGAAGCTCTCCTTAAAGACGAGGAGCAGGGAGGAAAAGCTGAGCTACGCCACATTACGTACCAACGGGTTTGAAGACTGATTACGATCATCAAACCAAATACTGACTTTTATTATTGTACAAACAAAGACTGTATTTCCATGTATATTTGCAAATGTATACGTGCAGTTGTTAAACCTTATTTTGAAATTATGTGGAATAATTGTTCGGTTGAATTTTGTTTTCCCAACAACCTCCACCTGTGTGTCTCACAGACAGCTGAACCGAAGAAATCAAGAAACCTCTAACTGCACTGGTCTTAGTATTATCATCATTCTCTCTGTACAATCACTGAGCTCCAATACGTGACAGCGGCGGCGGTAAAAATGGCGGCTTGCTGTGATTGCGACGATAAAATTCCCATTGGTTCATCAGCACAATTTGTGTCCTCTTCCTCCTCCTCTTCCTCCTCACCCCCATTCGAGCCGAGCACAAAGCAGGAAACGGTAGCAGCAGCTGCAACATTAGGAAAACATGGGCGAGTGCACATTGTGTTTACGAGCCGGTCCAAATTAAAACTCCCCACTGCTCTGTCTAATCTGCCCTCCACTCTCTGTGCTAACCACCGTAGGACAGGAGGGAGACGCTTGTTTTTGTTTGAGTTTCGCCTGAACATGCTCCCTCTTAATGGGCAAATAAAATGTTTGTGCACTTCAAAGTCCCTGGGACTTCTCTCCCGCTAAGGCCCGCATCGAGACACTGTTCCACTGCTTAGGTGACCCAATTATATGCAGCGAACGCCTTTTGAATTAACTGCGCACCATCTGAGATGACAGAACCAATTTTACGAAGGGAAAAAAAAAGCTGTCTATAAGCGTAATTATTTCCCTTCTCGTTTTTACAGGACTTACAGGAACGAGCTGTAAAGTTTTGATTGCCCTTAATTAGAAGAATTCTGGTGGTGAATGAATGTAGATGTTTTGCTCAATTAGACAAGGCCATCAAAAGTAGTTATGTGACACTTCAGATTAACGCGCGCCTCATCTCCGTGGCTACAAATAACCGCAGTGAGGATGTTGTAATTTGGTTTGAAAGAGCCTCGTTTGATGGCTGCAATAATGAGTTCATCAGATTGGCTTTGAGGAGAATAAAGTCGTGTCGAGTAATAAGGAGACTCGCGCTACAAGCATATACTCTATATATTTATAAAAATACAAGCATATGACAATTATTAAAAACCCTGATATGTCTAATCTGAAATGACTCTTTTATGAAAATGTTATTAGTCATGCTTTTGCCCTTGAAAGCACTAAATCCGCTGGGATTTGGCATATTTTGCAAACATTATATAATGCCTTAATAATAATGATGCTAATGCCCTCATTATGTTCTTATCATCTCCTTATGATGTGCTATAATCCTTTATCACCTCAAGCCAAGTGTTACTGATGTGTTCATTAGTTCACTGCTTAATTCGACCTCGGCTTCGACCAGACAGAATGAGGGTCCGTGAACTAAATGACTGTATTAATAACTGATTGATCCACTGCAGTTTTTTCCTCCTCCCAGCCTCAAGGACAGTAGCAGCAGACAGCGCAGTTCTTCATAAGAGCTCTGTTTTCCTTGCTCGCTCTAATGAATTCTCACGCTCTTTGTCATGGCGTCAGCCTTTGGTGAAAACCTCCTCGCCACTGCGTCCCCAGCGGACCAGTAAAGTCAGCTTTGAGGAATGCACGCGGCGGCCAGGTTGCCTTGCTTCCTGTCCGTGCAGTAAAAATGTAATGAAACCAAACGTGCCATCCATTTTTTTTTGAGGAGCAAGCAAGTTGTACTCACCCAGCTTCAGTGAACAAGTCTCACTTTCTTCAGCACGAGGGCTTAATGAGACCTGTGCTCAAGCGCCCTCCACAGATAGCTGTAACGGCGATGGGGCGCGGTGCATCGCCACCTGCCTCCGTAGGTGGATTTTTTAAAAAAGAAAAGGGAAAGGCACACAACAGTGCGCTTTGGTGTGTTTGTATCTGCTGTGAAATCAGTGTTACGCAGAGTAGAAACAGGAACATGCAGCAGACATGACTCAGGGGTCTGCAGTGCATTTTTAATAGCTCACTCTGTTCTCGCTCTTTTCCAGTGGAAAGACTCTGATGTTCATTTTGGGGTTGCGGATTTTCTGCAGATCTGTTTGGGCTGTGAGCAGAGAGAATATCACAGGAATCGCTAAACACTGGCTTGACAAACTTTTACAGCTCGTGGCCGGGTGGATTAATGTGTTCTTCCGAAGCAACATTACACTCACGACTCTCCCAAGACTGATGGGAGTTTGCAATATATATTTCCTTCCACTAATGTCTCCCTCGGCCGACTAAACTTCACAGGGGGAGAGGAAAGAATGAGGCGCGAAGCATTTGCACAAATCCTTTCCAGCTGTATTAACAGCAGCACAGTTCAGTTACAGTTGCTGGCTAAGTAAGCAGTTCTTAGAGTCGGCTGATTGCTTGCCGATCTATCGGCTCCGTAGGAGACCGAGTTCTCTCGTGGGAAGAAGGATGCTGTTTATGAAAATGTACGGGCATCCTCTCCTCTGTTAGGATGAGCATTTACTTGTCAGCTGCTGAAACAGGGTCTTTCAAACCCCATTAAAATGCAAAATATAGATAAACACCGCGCGGTAAGGGTGGGTCAAGGAGAAAGCATTATCGATGAATGTAGTCAGTCCTCATCTATCATGCTCCACAAAAGAGGGGATTCTCTAAATGTATTCATTGTGAAAACTGCCGCGCAGACAGGTGAGCTGTACCCGGCAGGGGCGAATGAAAGCAGGGGGTGATACAAAAATAGAAAAGTGTGTGTGTGTTTGGGAGGGGGGCGTAGAGTAATGCAGCACCTGAGCATTCCACCGAGCAGCAGACTGCCTGCTAAGTCACATCATCTCTCTGATGTCTTCTCAATGTCACACTTCATGCTCTTGCTCATTTCTCGCCTTCTAAAGCCAACTTGCTGTCTCACAGACATGCACAGTGGTGATTCAGCTGGTGTCCATGCCTTCTGAATGTGTGTCTCTATATATGGAAGTGATCTTTGTGCGTCGCAGGCGACATTTTTAGCGCTGGATGTGACTATAAATAAAAATTGTTAGAAAGCAGAGGGTTAAATCTGCAATGTTGACCGTTTTCGGCCACATCGAAGCTTTAAGGAGCCTCTACGGCTGTAGACGTCCTCGGTGATTACTGCACTTTAGTCTGAACAGGCAACAGAGGAACAGTTGATTTTAAAAGAAAACACACATCGGCTTACAGAAGGGTCCAGTATTGAGCTTAACCAGGGTTGCAAAAGTACTTATGCTTGACTCTTTTTATTGCACGCTGACACTCTCCCACATTTCAGAGGCAAATGTGTGATTGTTAGGGCTGCGCTCTGTTGCAGCATCACATAAATCTGATCATTTTTATTACAGAAAATGAGCTTCCTTTGATTTTTGGAAACAGTTTGCTTAAAACAGATCAGATATGAATCAAGTTTGTTCTTTGTGAAGTTCCAACATTAAGAACTGACCTGTAACTTTATGCAACAAAATCTTTGACAGGATCATTTTTTATACTTGGAGCCAGCAGGCCTAACGTCTTCAAATATGAATATGAACAAAGGCTTATTTGCCACACTGGGTAATGATTTTCAAATTTAATTTAAGTTTAGTTTAGAAAGCTGCACACTAGAGAAAAATGTGTATTTCCCTCCCAGCTGGCAGGAAGTTGCTGCAGATTGCTGTCACTGCGTTCAACCAGTGACAAAAATCGTTGCTACGCCCAAAACCTCGTTTCGATTGCTTTGGCTGCTGGAAGATTGTGTGTAGTTTGCATGGAAGATGGCAACTTGTTCTCAAAACTGGCAATTTACTCTCTAACCTGCAGTGAAACGTGAAAAAAACACAAACTGTGAAATTGTTTACAATACTTTCAAAGTAAAAGTTGTTTATATTTAAAAGCAGAATACAAAAAGCTCCAGCTCAGTATTTATTGGGGCTGCCACTTCTGAACAAATTTCCAGATGAAAACAAATACATAGAACTGTGTAAATTATTGTTTTTGGCAAGAAAATGTATTCTTTTCAATTGGATTAATGAAAAACCACCAACAATAACTCAGTAAAGAAATCTTTAGAGTTTTTCCAATGGAAAGACTGAGCGCAAAATTAAGTGGCAATGATGATATTTTTTTGGATATATGGCGCCCGCTATTGGATTACTTACTGTACCTGATGATCTGAAGAAAAGACAGCCCCACTCCAATGGCGGGTCGAGTTTGTCAGGACAAATGTGTAAATGACTGGTAGACCGAATTCTATATACTGTATTAGTCTCAGACTGCTTGTTGTGTTTGTTTGTTTTTTTCCTCTGTTGTTGTTGTGGTAGTTGTTTTTGTCTTTTGTTTTTGTTTGTTTGTTTGTTCTATTTTGTATAAAGGAAAAAGTAAATAAAAATCTGATGATTAAAAAAGTAAAAGTTGTGTTTTACTGCTGAAACCAGCCGGCTCTGTTTCCTCTGCTGCCTCATAGAAAAGCTTCTTGTCCATTTGAAACCAGGACAGTGAGCTGAAAGCATCCGTGGAGTTCGGAAAGAGTGTTTTGAGTGCTTTTGTAACATGTAGTCATTTGTTAAAATATATAACTTAAACATTTCATGTTTAATTTGCTCCCACTTTTGCTAAAAAAAACCCACCTTAACACCAGGCATGGCGAACACGGCTCCATGATGGGTGCAATATTTTAGATAATTGAAAGTTAGAGGAGTTTTGTATCAATGATCACACAAGACAAACCGTCTTAAACTCGCTGTGTGCATAAAAACATGCGAGCAGAAAGTAGGGCAAGTTTAAACACTGTATGCCTCCATAGTGTCGCTCTTGTATTGTTTGTGACATTTCTCTGTGTAGTAAATGTCGTTGATTTGAAAATCATTAAAGTTCACATGACTCCCTGTGTGACAGGTGCCCTGCTGCTGCAGTGTCGGTTCATTTATCATCTGTGTGACGATTCAAAGCTGAAAGTCTGCATCGCATAAACGTACACAGGACGACACGATGTGCTATGGGTGTGTTTAGCTAACAATACACGAGTAAGAAGTGATGATGTCACATGTGATGAAGCTGCCAGTGTTTGTTGGTGTCTTCATATTGCCGTGGCAACATCGCTGGCAGACTCGCTTGAACCTAATAGGATTTATGGTCCCAACACAATCACAAAGAAAGGGGCTGCTGCTCTGATAACTGCATCTTTTACTCAATTTTCGCTGCCACTTTGTAGCATCAGCTAAATTCACACATTCCAACTATGTGTATCGTTTTCTTTGACAGCATGAAGGGATCATCTTTAAAGACAACATCAAATGCACGGAGACTCAAAGACACTCAACACACACATGCTGCAAATCACACACAGGTGCTCTTCCTCCAATCCTCATCAGCTGTGTGATTTGATAAAATACTTGGCAGGACCCACGGCTGACCTTTCTATCCGTGCTGAAAACGGCTGCTCTGTGAGCACCCTGCTGCATGTAACCAGGCAACGGCGCTTCTGAAGAGACCTCAGGTCTGCCTTTGAGCTCCTCGCGAGCTCAGAGGTGTGGAGAATGTCACTAATGTTTCTGTTTTGAGACACACAGATTTCCTGTTGGGGAGCTGGACCCTCTGGGGCCGGTGCAGACGGGCTGCACAGGCTGGCACCGTTTTATCTCCAAACTCCATATTAGCGCAGATGCAACAGAAACTTTGTTCAGTTTAGTCAAATTTTCTGGATCTAAAAGGAGGATGTTGTAGCTTTAAATGAATCCATGTGTGTAATGTTTGTCTTTGACATCTCTCATCTCTGATGTTGTTAAAAACAGGCCGGCCAGCCAAATAAATTCAAGTCCCAGTGGTTCCTTTTTTTAAGCTAAACTTACCCCCCTCTGATATTTCTGCCAACATTTCTTTAACCCATGAAAAAAACCACCGTCTCATCATCGCTACATTTTAAGAGCTTTACAGTTTCCCCAAGTTGATAAAGAAGGAAAGGATTATAAGAAGAGAAAATCCATAGGAGAACCATCGAGATGCTGACAGATGGACAGAGGCAGATGACGCCATAGCAGCAAAACATATACGGTGAGTGACGCAGGAAATGTTTTCAGGGTTTAAAACTCTTAAAATAATTCAGCTAGATGCCGATGCAGTGCCAGCTGGAGGCAGTAATCTTCTTTTGCAGAATATTACCTCTATACTAAAACACGAGCCTGTGGGGATTTGTTATATTTATAACTTTTTGCTTTTAAAATGATCTAGCTGTTTGTTTGTTGCTCAAACGTAATAACCAAGATTCCTAAAAGAGATGTTTTCAAATGACAGCACACTCAGTGGTCCTTCGGTCCAGACAATTACAGTCTGTGACGCGGCGTGGGAGGATGATCAGGTCGTGATATGTCGTCTGCAGTGTGGGATGTACATGTGAGTGACAAAATCAGCTCTCGACTCGACGATGACTACAAGTGTGATGGCTCAAGCAGAGGTATTATTTGTTCTGCAGGAAGCTTCAGCATGTGTGTACTTTCGAGTGGGGGTTAGTGCACACCTGTGGAAATGATCCACAGCCTTAACTTAGCAGTAATAATAATAAAGCAATGCCTGAAATGTTCTGGGCTTATGCTGACATAACCCATGAGATTTATTCATCACAGGGAGATGAAACGCAATCAAGCTACTTGCAGCGAAAAGCATCAAAGCCTCTAATTTTTGTTTCAAATTACCTTGATTGCAGACTGACATAAGAAACGGCGCAGCTGAGAATACAGATGTCAAAGCGGTCAAAGGAAAGCACAGCTCAGCTCTGTGTATTTGTTGCTACAATGCCCCATCTGCCACCTATGACAACTTTTTGCAGCCATCTGCTTGCGCACTGCTATACCATATATATGCTGTTTGTACTAACAGGCTGGGTGGAGGCTGTGCACAGCCATAAAAAAGTCCCCTCGATTTTATTTAACACTTGCTGGTTGAATTCTGGGAAATAAGCGGCCACACAAACACAGAGAACAAAGACTCAGGCTCCTTGCAGCTTTCATATAATATGTGATTATTTTTTTAAGACAGAAAAACTGGCCTGTTTTTCTAACCGCATTAGCATTTCCATCTGGGAGAACTTGCGGGCTGACCTAATCACCCTGCATTAGGTTGGCATATTCATCTGTGCACACCAGCTTCTATTTCCTGTCTGCTTTGCGGTTATGCTCAAAAGCAAACATTTATAACGAGTCATATAAAAATCGTGCACGTTTGGCCCCAATGAACGCTGTTTAGTGCGACTCCTCGTTTCCCCTGAAACTCTGTAACGGAAGTACAAAGTTAGCATGACCTGTCCAGCATCAGAGCCACAGAAGTGAGAAACTCATCAAGTTGAAATAAACCACAGTTGTGCTTTTACAGCAGAGCGTATTCACCGCTACATGCAGCAAATCTTAGGCCTTATTTTGTTGTGTTATTGTCATTTGCTAAAACTGGCATTAATGTTGATATTACAAAGCAATCTGTGCGTGGTGCATGTTCGCTTCTAAGTAACTGGGTGGGGTAATTAAAGGCCTCCACATGTGGGTCGCACAATTAGCTGATCACACAGACAATCAGACTTTAACAGTTTGTTCACTTTAGCAACCTGTTCTGTTGATAACTCACAACAACCTCTAAACACATTAATATATTATATTATTATACGAACTTAGTGTTGAAGTTGTTATGCAGAACAAGCTGTTGCCATCTGTTTACTCATCCAGCAAGCATGCTGACGTGTTCCCACTCACGCCAGCCTGGAGACTGGTCATCGACCACTGTCACAGCCACTGGTTACTGGGGAAAACGGACAATTTTACGAGTGGTTGCTGGCTGCCACATGGTGCAACTGGTCACGTGATAAAAGCCTCTATTTATCCTGAGGGTATACGCTGCTGCAGATTGCAATGATTGCCTGTTGTTAGCGTGAAAAAATCAACTTGCTAGCTGTCAGGAGTTAGTGAGTGAACAGGTTACCGGGGCAATCGGCTCGGACCACAGCAGCTTCCTGCAAACTATGTTTGAGAGAAATAAACCAAGACAACGAGCTAAAAGAGCTGTTTTAAAGTTGGGTATTTCGTGTGTTTTTCCTACCGCAAGTGAGCGTTTTCACAGTAGCTAATGTCTAATTTATTTCAACAGAAAAATGAAACTTTAATTTTAAAGGCTATCATACCTGAAGCTTGACTCTGGTATTATTCCTGCGTTGGGTGGCCTCCACCTCGAGTGCCGAGGCTGCATACATGGAGCTCTCTCATTAACGTCTTTCCTGACTCAGCTTGGAGTCAAATCAACAATTTGTTGCATTTTCTTGCTGCTTAGAAATGGAAAATATTGCTCTTAAAAAAAATCAGCCTCAATTCATATTTAAATAATGGCAGCTATAACCTGCTGCCTGCACAGTGAAAGTATCACATGCACATGCCTCATTTGCTGTAATATGATAATGCGTATTCTCAGAGTCAAAAAAGAATAACAAAACCAACATTCATTATGCATTCATTTCTCTTTTTTAGGTTTGCTCCACAAATTGACTCTAAATGCAAATGGCTATGTCCGGTCTGGTTTTCAGAATGTCAGCTGAGAGTAGATGTTCCCAGTGTTGTGATGAAGCAGCAACTGTTACTATATAGCGGCCAGACTTTCTCAGACTCGTTTCCATGGTAAGCATCTCCATGATGCTGCAAAAGTGAGCACACCTGGTGACAACAGCAGGACGTACAAGAAGCAAGAAAATGTACTTTCCTGTCACAGATACGACAGACTTTGATGGTCACTGTTTGCAGTCTACATCTATCATATATGATGAACAGTGTCAAATGTGTTACATTTCAGGATACCAGTTACCGAAGCAAACCCTCATGACTGCCAATCACAGCGAGCGTTTTTTCCTCATTCAGTAAAATGAGTAAATATAAGAAGCAGCAACATCAAAATCAAGACCTTCAGTGATGCGTCCCTTTGTAACGAGCACGGAAAACGAGATTTAATGTGGTAAGTTTGTCTCAAGAGCAATGAGCAAAAATTGTGATCATAGCAAAGCTTTTAAAACTGAAGCTCTTTGTATGAACTCTCTCAGGAAAAGGGAACATTTTGTTGCTTACACTGTTAAACTGGGAGCTGTACTAAAGTGTTCCGGTGTGATCCACACTTGGGTTTGTTAGCTATTGAATTTGGTTTTCACTCTCGATCCAGTTCCTCTCACTGATACTGACTAAAGATGTTTTACACTCTTTTTTGTACTAAGCCAACAAACATCTACAGCCATTACTTTCCTGCCTCAGGCACAGCGTCCTGTCCCTGTGCTGCGGCAGCGACATCCCTGCTATAAAATCAGCCACATTTGTGGCTCAAAGTACCGCAGCTTAACTCAGCCACATATAAGAACTCTGGGAAATGCCTGTGTGAGAAAATCTGATGTCCACAGTGATCCCATATACTGGGTTTGGAGGAGATACGAGGATTAAGACTGAGAATTCCTTTAAGGCAAAAAGACAATTTTCAACATGGCTACTCTCTAAAACAAGAATGTTGTAAACACTTTGTTTTGTTAGGGTTGTGAGAACACTGTTGCCTTTAGCCATGTGTAGCTTGTACAGCAGGTAAATTCCCCAAATCCACACACGCACCTGAACCTTCATCCTGTCTGTAGAGTCGAGTAACTGCGCGGACTCGCCTCATCCTTTTTGATCTGCCGTTTATCTCAGCGCGTCGGTACCTTTGTGTTCCTTCAGACGTTCTCCTGTTCTTGTTGCTGATGTCCTCTGGGTGAAATGAGGGCCAGCGAAGCACTCATCTAAATTCTCTCCACTTAATTGCAGCGGCTGATGTGGAGTACGAGTGTCTTAGAAATGAATGAGGCTGAACCGTGTGATGAACTGTGTGGTGTTACAGAACTGCCTCTTTCACTTCCTTTGAAGCCACCCAGTCACTTTGCAATGCTCAAGGATTTGCTGACCTACATGCTCAGAGATAAGTTTTACACTCAGAAGTACTAGCAGGGTCTTTGACACTTTTTAAAAAATTTAGAGTTTTGCAGGAGACCTTTTACCCCATCTTCCTCGTTGCCTCATTTCTATTTTATTTTTCTCAGAGAGCCTCTGCAGGGCCCTGGTTTACAGGAAAAGAGTGACACAATCAATTTGCAGAGCAAGTGACACAATCAGCGCCTACATAAATCATATCAGCACAGCCAGGCCCCTGGGCGCCTGCTGAGGTGACAGTTTCATGGCTCACCTCCAGAACGCCACCTGCCAATCAGCAGAGAGTGACAGATAGCAGAGAGCAGGTACTCGGCGTTGTCACACCGATGGTTTAGGATGAGGGGATTATTTTCAAAATGAAACTGTAATGATTTAAAGATTACCTGCTTACACCTGTAATCAGAGCCCTGGATTACTACTGTGCACGATCAGAACGAGTATTTAACGTCTCTCGGTTGATGGAGGACTTCAACGTTTTGCTTGCTGTTATGGCCATTTTCTTTTCACAATATAAAAAGTAGACTTTGGAAATACTGCATTGGTTTGTGTTTATTTGTAGTAGAGCAAGTTCCACGAATACATGGCTCAAAGCAAAAATAGTTCACAACAAGGTGACCTTGGAAGGTTAGATCGACCATATTTAAGTGTAGAAGACCTGGAACTTCATGATGGCGCCTCGTAAGCAGTGATTAAAATTAGACTTCTGAAATAAGCACTGTTGGGTTTTTTCTACCTTATGAAGCGTTTAAGAGTAAAACTAAAGTATCAGGAAAGTGATGACAGTGGAGCAACAAGAAAAGCGAAACACTGACTTGTATGTAACAATCAAAGCCTCCTTTACTGTGACCTTGTGTCATAGTGAAACCATTGAGAAGACATAAAAGGTTCCTTTAAGTAATCTGAACACTTCCCGCTGCCGCTGGCTCACGTTATATATGGTGAAAGAAAATAGCAACGTAAACATAGAATCAATTGTACCGCGTGTTCTTTTTATACATACAGCTTCTGGTGCACGAAACATACATAGCCCACTTTGTCTCTGCTTCAAATCATCTGCAGGCGAGCTCAGTAATTTCAGTAGATTAAGCAGGCATGTGGAGGCGGACTTTAAAACACTTAGCCTGTACATTTCTACCATCGTGAAGGATCTGCCTGCTGTTCTGAGTGACTAACTGACACAAGCCTCAGCACCCACTGCAGCATCACTTTCAGGCTAACACAGCCTACACTCAGTGCCTTCAGTTCGGAGAACTAACATGGAGATAAAATAAGAATTTTATTCAATTAAAGCCCTCATATAATTATTATATTTAATCTGAAGCAGCTCGAGATTCTAAGAGGATTGCAGTTTGTTGTATAAAGCAGCTACAGGTAACCGTTCACAGTAGGCAGGGTGCTATGTAGAACTGATTCAAGTTTCACAGCTGATTCACATGGTTATAAGTGGGTAAAATTATAAGTGAAACATAGAATACCAACAATTTGGTATTGCTCTGACACAAAGTAAATATAGAGCTGATATTACCAGTATAGATACTTCTGTATGTTGCACTCTGTGATGAATACTAAATGTAAATGGAGCTAAAAGTAAAGTTTGTACATTTGTTAACAATTACAACTTTATGCAAAGACCTTTGTTTGCAAGTGATTCAAATAAAACAACAAATTCTGAGTAATTTCAGGCTTCTATAGGCGACCCATCCATGGTCAAATGTGTATGATTTGATTCAAAAAGCGAGTCCAGTTTATAAAGGAGCCAGTTGAGGTGGTTCAGGCATCTGACCAGGATCCCCCCAGGACACCTCCTACATGAGGCTTTCTAAGCATGTTTAACTGGAAACTGGGAGACATTACATCTCTTGGCTGGACTGGGAATGCCTCGGCCTTACCTCGGAGCTACAGGAGGTGGATAAACGCTACATTTAATTTAAAAAAATATTTCACTTTGAAATCCACTTGCAGATTATTTAAAAGGACGTGTTTCCATAGACTTCACCAACTGGACTTCAGTCTGTGAACTTTAATCTGTTCTTACATGAAGAGGAGGAAGCTTTTGTTTGTAGATTTTCTTCCAGCTTAGCTGAAAATTGCTGCCATAGATTTATAACATATGTCAATAACTGTCTGGGAAAAAATTATTTCAGTTATTCATGATTTAATTGTTCATATGTCAGATAGACTGTAAACACATTCACTGCATACTTCAGGCTTTGCTCCTCACCTTGACCTCCTCTGATGCAAACTCAAAGCACAGAAGAATTTTCTTTCTTGCAGCGAGTAAAATCAAAAGTTTTCTTCTCATTTTCTTAATTCGAAATAAGTCAGACAGACTAATGAACAGGATGTGAAATCAAAGCACAGCAGGTAAACCACCCTCATCCTGATTCATCGTGAAACCATTTTTTTACATTAACCGCTGCAGGTCCCAAAGTCAAACGATCACTGCGGCATCACTGAGAGTTAAAAACTGTCTGAATTCTTTCACCTTTAATAAAATGATCAGCGTTGCTGCTTTACCAGGTGTAACAATTAAGTTTAACATCCATGAAAACAGGATTTATTAAATTTAACAGCGTTAGAAGTTAGCAAGAAGTTAGCTCGCTAGCTTCCACCTAAACATGATGTAGCATGTTCTGACTGAGAGATTTCTGAAAAATTCAAACGTACAGCTCTGCTGTCACTTCCAACATAAATGGAGACAGAAAACTAAACAGCAGTGACGTTTGTAGGGTTACTGAAGTTGGGCTAGCTGGTATATAATGATGTGCTACGTGATCGTTAGCGACACAGCTATGTTAGCCTAGCATAAACACAGTAAAGCTGGAGGATGAACGCTAACTTTTTCCACTCGATAAAAGTTAACGTGAGGGTTCCTGATGGTTAGAGACAAATGCAATCGCATGGCAGGATGCTGTAAGGATGCCTTAATAAACGCAGAGTTGTTTGGACCCGGAAGCAGGTTTCATACATTCATATGTCATCACTTAACAAATGAATAAAGAATATTTCAGGCCAAAAGCAAATTCCTTTTGCTTTAAATAAAGATTGATTGTATTTATACACCTGTGCAAGTGTAGTGGTTTAAATACAAGTAAAAGATCACTGGTTCGATTCCGGAGACACAGCCCTTTGACGGTAAAGGAAAGGCATCTGACAAAAGAAGCTTTAAGACCTACTTTTTATAATCAAAGTGTCTGTTTTTTCATTTGCATGAGTGTAAATAGTTTCACCACTTAAAAAAGTTATTATTATTACTTATTTATTTTAAATTTGTGCATTCTGTTGTAAAAAAATAACTAGTGGCCATTACTTGTCTTTTAAGAATGAAATATAAAAACACAAAGTAATTATTGTGCATCATTATAAACACATACTTTTGCTGAAAAGTAAATGTTAACTACATCCATAAAATACATGAAAAGTACCATATTTTCCTCAGAGGTTACATAATAACGAAGCACAACATGGAAATATTCAACGAGTCAAAGCAGTAATTAAGTAAATGTATTTACTAGTGCTGGGACTTACCTCATGGCACCCAGTATATATTTTGGCACATATGCTCAGAGCCTTCAAACAATGTGGAGGAGTTCACATCCAGAACAGCACTACAGCAACACAAGCCAGCACTTCTACTGGAGTGACAATTCTGTGTCACTCCTTCGAGACACTAACCTGCCAATCACCCTGCTCACACAGGTAACGTATCTGTGTTCTCACACACACACACACACACACACCTTTTCACCTGCCAATCCATCATGACAGACAGGTTTGAAACACACTCTTTGTCAGAGCAGAGGCAGCAACATGGGTAGATAGCAGCAGGAGTGAGAACGTGCTGAAACGAGAGGGAAGATTCCTTTGTCCTCAGTAGCACCCCGCCATCATTACAATGTTTTACAAAATGGCTAAGGACCAGAGAGATGCAGTGCGGTCGGTCACGTCTGTTTCCTGCTGCTGATCTGCCTGAGTGCTGTCGCTACATCACCTCGCTCACAGAGACCCTATGGAGAACACTGACAGCATCAACACAATGCATTATTTATGCTCAAGCATCCTAAGAGTTCTCGTTGCAGCAGACAATAACTGCTCTCTCCGTCCAAGTAGCTCATGCAGATTATGATGTAACACATTAGATGGGTACGCTCGAAATTCAATATTTCACTGACAACCTTTTAGAGGTGGCACATTTTTTCCTGTACTGGCACACAGCAATGCAATGTTCAGATATTTTATTTATAATATCTTATTATTTAAATAGTTGAAGGATTATTATTGATTTTATCTCAGGTAGAGAACACTTTTATTAGATTTTCAGAATAAAAGAGAAGTTTAAAAAACAATTATCATGTCTATATAATTACCAAAGCAACCTCTATGACTCTGTACTCTAAGAATTCCTATGAAATCATCAGCCAAAATGTTTGCCTGATGTCGTGCAGGTCCCCCGCATCACCAACACAGCATTTACACACTTAGGCGTCCTGTGGTGTCTGGGGGATGTTGGCAGAAGGCCCTGAGAGTCCTGTCGTCTGATCCTGGGGCCTCTAAGCCGAGAGCTTCTGTAGTGCAGGGCTGCTCGATATAATGATATATATCGGACGACGATATCAAACGTCTGTCGTTTCATATTATACGCTATCGTTTGTTTTGTGGTGTCACAAAATAAACCGTTTGCGGCAATATTTTTTCATCGTTCTGACGGTCACTGTAGTGGCTATATTCATTTCGTAATGTTCTCTCTTTCTCTCATAGTTCAAACAACCACACTATGAATGGACAAGCGACGGTTTTATGCGTTGTCATCAGTGATGGGAATAACAGCGTTCCTTTTTTCAGTAACGAGTAATCTAACTAATTACTGTTTCTATCGTTACAACGCCGTTACAGTTACTAACAACAAAATGCAGTCGCGTTACTATTTTTCAACAAACAGACGGTTGAAGCTGTGTTCAGCTCACCGCACCTTCAGTTGCAGGAAGTAGCTGTAAGTAATCTGGGCGCTACAGCCTTAAGCAGCTGCGTGCTCCCGCGGGCGGCGATCACTTTTTGACACAACACCTGGAGCTCAGGGGCAAAACAATCACACGAGTGCTGCTGTTTGGCTGAGGAAGAATAAAGTATCGTGGTAAGCCAATCACATGACCGCTTCAAGATGACAAAGCAACAAGGTGCCATATACCAGTTTATAAACTGTTGATAGGCCAGTAAAACCAGAGTCAGGATGAACAATATATACACGTGTTTGTTCCTCAATAGTTTCGTCACGTTTACTGTCTAAGGACAGTGCAGCGAGACCTCTCTGCTTATGAGCAAAACATAAAAAAACAAACAAAAACAGCCTGTTCGTGTTGGTGGAAAAATGCACCATGTCGACCAATCAAAAAATGATATGGCAACATGACATTTGGTTGTTTAGGAAGAGGAGGAAGTTTCAGGAGTGACGGCGAGAGAGAGAGAGTTTTGAGATGTGAGAGATTTGTGACGTTTAGCGTGTTTGGAGTGTGTAGTTAATGTGTTGTCTTGTGTAGTTTCTCCCTTTGAAAACACAGCGTTCAGCTGAATAGACTCAACTTTCCACTGTTGCCTTCTGTTGTGCTGAAAAAGCCACAGTATCCGAGTGTTGTTGCCAAGATGCTGTGCTTGGGCTGCAGCAGTGCTTAGCTGACTGGCCCATCCAAACTAACATCAACATAAATACCAGGACTCGAGGTTTCCCAGAAAAACATTGCATTATAACGAGATGATCAATGGTAATCACTTCAGCTGTGCGGGTTTAATAATGTGGCTGATCAGTGTAAACGAGTGCTTTAGTTACAAAAAAAGAAAACGCTCTGACCTAATGCCAGAGTCTCATCAGTTCACTGAAAGAACTCGTATTAACTTTTGACCAACATTTATAAGTTAAATTTAGCCTCTCACTAATTAATTTGCAACCAATTGTGCTGCAACTACGTGGTGCTGGAGAAATCCCAGTGTCTGTGTCCTATTTCTATAGCAGATATATCAATTAAGGGCATAGTATGTCTGCAGGGTGCAATCAGGAGCTAGAGGACTGTTTTTAATTAACCACAATGTAGTTACACTGTGTGAGTTTACTGCTGTAAAGACACATAAGAGCCCTAAGAGATGACACGCTGTAAAGATTAGTTGTTTAGACGAGGAATGAAACCTACTTTTAACTCAAAGCTGATAGGAAAGGACAAAGTGAATGGTTGGTGTCCTCATTTGTCTCCTGTATTGCTCTTTATGATGAAAACTAAATGTTAATGGAGCTAAAAGTGAAATTTGTGCATTCGTTACTAATTTGGTAAATATCATAATCTGGAAATCATGCGAGTAAATGCTTGCATATTCATAATGAATCTTGGGAATGTACAGAAAAATCCAAGTACGTCCCCCAGAGAATAAACAGGATTATCATATTAAGTGTGATGATGACAAAGCTCTGCGGACCTTCTGGATTAACACCACTCTGACCTTGTGACTGGACAAGCTTCTCATCATCGTACTTCCTCTCACCTCTTTCAACGTCCCACTCCTCGTACATGGCCTGAGAAGCCCAGTAGCTGCAGTTATTATCTATTCAGTGCTTTGGCTTTGTAATTACATGAAGATATGAAAAGAAATCATAATGGAAGGTTTTTCCAAAAAAGTCGGAACACTGAGTAAAGTGTAAATACAAGCCGGATGCAATGACTCACAAACCCATATTTTATTCACAATGAAACACGAGAACTCATCAGATGTTTAAACTGAGTCATTTTACTCGTTTGTGAAAAATATCTCATTTTGTATTTAATTTTAATGCAACACAACTAAAAAAGAAAAGAAAAGCTGGGAGCGAGACAACAAAGGCTGGAAAAGTACGTGGTCCTAAAAAGAAACAGCTGGAGGAAATTTTGCAGCTGATTAAGTGAACTGACAGGAGGTCAGTGACATGACCGGGACAGAAAACAGCATCTCTGACAAGCAGAGTTTCAGAGTAAAGATGGGCATAGGTTCACCCCTCTGCAACAAACTGTGGAACAGCTTCAGAATAAGGAATACTTGGACTTTCTCATCTACAGTGGATAATATCATCAAAAGATGCTGAAAATCTCAAAGTGTAAAGGACAAGGCTAGAAATCGATATTGGATGCTCGTGATCTTCAGGCTCTCAGGAGACACGGCATTAAAAACACAGACGGTTCTATCATGGAAATCACTGCTTGGGCTCAGGAACACTTCAAATAATCAGCGTCTACAAGC
Source organism: Simochromis diagramma (assembly GCF_900408965.1). Classification (NCBI taxonomy): domain Eukaryota; kingdom Metazoa; phylum Chordata; class Actinopteri; order Cichliformes; family Cichlidae; genus Simochromis; species Simochromis diagramma. The sequence goes on from NW_024387492.1 coordinate 1,291,046, forward strand.
ACAGTTGACTGCATCATCCTCAAATGCAGCTCTGTCACGTCAAGACGTTGCCAAATGTGAACATGACTCAGACGCTTCTCTGGGCCAAAGCTCTTTTAAAATGGACAAAGTGGAAAACATCTGTGGTCAAATTAATCAAAATTGGAAATTTGTTTTGGGAAACATGGACGCCACATCCTGCAGCCAATCAGCAGTTTTGCTTCTATCGAGATGACGTCTGTCAGGGGAGGCCTCGAATATCTCTGCAAATAATGATGAACTAATAAAACAGCACGGCTTCACATTAGCGTCTAGATACTGAACTGACCTTGTGATGGACTGAATGAGCTACTACGTCACTGATGTTAAGGCTGAAATTACACATTTTCTACACCTTAAATGGTCAACCCTCCTCCACTGTGCAGCTCAGCCAGGTGAGCTGAGCAGCTACGCAGCATCTTGATAGCACCAGTAAATTTGCAGTAGTTGTTACACAGTAACAGATTTTTACTGCGATCATAACAAAAAGTAATAAAGTGTTTTTTTGGCAACAACCGTCAGCAGATTTGGGCTAATAATTATTAATTCATGATCCGCTCTGCTAGGGCGTCGTGGGACTTTAGGCTTTACAGTAGTTAGCTGTTCTTCCTCAAATACAGTCTGGCAACACTTCCTCTGGACTTGTCTTCAAGTTTGCACCAGTAATTTTGCTTAATTATGATAAATAACTAATTTCCAAGCTGTGTTTGTGCAACATTTGAACACGTTTGCTGTGTTATTGTGTTTCCAGCACCAGCTACTGCCCGTTCATATACACAAGTAACCTGTTTAACTCATTGTATTTAAGCTCAGAAACATTAAACTCTCTCAGTTATTTACTGGACGATGGTTATTTGGTCAAACAAAGTATTTTAAGATTACTAATATTTTACAAAACTGAACTGGGAACAGTGGAACTGGAACTGGCTATTTGTGAACAATTCAGTGAAACTGTATTAAACACGTACGTCCAGGTTTCTCAACAACATGATTTGTATTTAAAGCCTCGTCATATATTTAAGCTGACGCTTGCATGCATTTTATCTGGGTCCAATTTTGTCGACGGACTCAGTTTTCCTTCTCCATCATCGAGCAGACCTGACAGACGACAAATGGCCAATATGAGCCCATCCATCAGAAAATAATAAACACCTGTTAACAGAAATCATACATCCTTTAAATATGAATACGTTTGATTTATGCGCAGCCGAACTCCAAGGATTAATATGATTACAGTTATTAAACCAGCAGGATAATGAGTTATGGAAATTCTAACTCATGAAAGCTTCAGCAGACTGCCTATTAGACATCATTCATAATCAGCTCCTTAGTGTACAGATCGGGTCGATTTATACCCCCACACAGTGCCACACCAGATGGCTAATATTTGGCATGCAGCAGCGGAGTGACAGGAGTTAAATTAGAGCATTGACATATTAACATTATTGTTGACACGAATAATCGCCAGAAAACCTAAGGCTTAAAGAAATGATTCGATTAATCACGTCTCATCATATTCATGACGGTAAACACAACAGCTGTTTTTAGGTTTCCTATAGAAGCAGAAGACACAAACTTAATATGCACCTTAAATGCAGCGTGAGCTTTGGGTGCTTAGACTTTCAGTGAGGTGTAAAGGAACAGTAATGAATTTAAAAGTATACCTACTGTGGACATTTACAAGCAACATCCAGGTTTTTACAGTAAGATGCTGCTGATGAGGATTTTCCTCCCTCATGAATCATCCTTATAGAAAAATGAATGAGCCAAAGTTACAAACCATTTCAACAATGCATGCAAGATCAAGAGAGTTCAATGTGCCCGTCTCTACAGCACTTTGGGTTGATGTGCTGTAACTATAATAGACGTGACAGTCAATACAAAAAGGTGGGTGTTTGAGATATATGCTAGTAGAAAGATAGTAGAAGTATCGATCCCATCAAGCTAGTGTCAATCAAATGCCAAAATCAGCAATGGTATCAATACTATTGATATTTGGATCACTCCTCTATGGAGTCAAGCTGGCAGTGAAGAGCGACCTGTTTGTGATAATGCAGCGATTACTTGTGATAAGTCATGAAAAACTGCAAACTTGTTGCCATCTGTTGCAAATCTGCCACAAACAGGACAGAATGGGGAGCTAATTGTAAAATGACCAAGATGCTCAGCAGCCTTGCTGTAATATATGAATATAACCTGCATACAAGCAGGTGGCAGCCTGCTGAGTCTCCCGCTGCAGACATGTGTCTGACTGTAACTGTGTTAGCAGTCTCCCTGCTTTCATGAGAAAAGTTATTTGCAAAATAAATGTTTGCAAAACTTCCCCAATCTGTCTGAGAGTGACTGCAGCCAGTCCAGGTCGGACTGCTATTGGTTGCCTCCCACTTGGTGACCTACGCAGTATCCTTACGATCAAAGGTCGTCATCTAGAGGTTGTTTGGTTGAGTGTGTTGAGTGCTCAACCAGTGGGTGGTTGCTCCAATGAAAGACCAATTCATCTGCATCCCCCATCAAATTCTTTTACCACCAGTTGTTGGTTTATGCTCTAATTAGCAAAGAGTTAGCATGCAACAGGCTAATTTTCCACACCCACTATGTCAGCATTTAAGGCAACACTGTGCTTAATTATACCACACCTAAAACTGCTCTCTGGACTGTTTACATTTTACCATGTGTGCAATCACATATTAAGGAAATGTTGCCTTTTTGTTTGTTTATAAATCTACATCCAGCTGCAGCATGAACGCTAACAGAGCTTTTACTCAGACTCTCGATGATTTGTCTTTTTTCTTTTAAACGTTTGCTTCTAAAATAAATCTTAAATATGAGACGGAGTACGAAGAGCACAAACAGCAAATGTGAATGATGCACATCACCTAACACTGCATCTCTGTCACGTTTATGGATTTTTACATGTGGCAATGCTGACATTTCTGCTGCTGGAAAAAGCAGAAAAACAGCATTTGTCATCGTCTGAAACCAAGACTTCTTTGTTCCTTTTGTATTTGCTCACCAGCATAGCAAATGAATTTTTTTTAATATGACATACACAAAAATAGATATGTTCCTGAAGGAAAAACAATCATTGGGAATATGTAAGGCAGTGTAGGAAAGTGTGTCGCTATGTGGTGTCAGTCTGTATGCAAATACAACTTCATTAGTTTGGGAGATCAGGAGAATGAGGTGAGGCTGCAATGTGTTATATTAGAATGGAAGGCACATGACAGTCCTATTTCCTTTGAGACTTTCCTGTTCACTGTCTTCTATTATATTAAACCAAATCAATTATCCCAAAGGCAGCAGCTATAATAGGAAGCTGGGTGGGCATTTTTAAACAGAGTAGGCTGGCTGCTCAAATCTAAATAAGCTGCATGTGATTACAATGATGAGGACACTGAAATCCTGTAATTGAGACACGCAACATTATGATTGCATACTGATTGAATATAATTAGCTTTGGCTTTTACTTTGTTTGCTAGCTTCCTTTAATTAAAAAAGATTTTTCCTTTTCTCTTTGTGGGAATGGATTCAAATTATCCGGGGATGTTTGATAAGTGATTAGCCTGGTAAGGCCTGCTAAGATAATTAATGGTCCAAAAATGTGCCGCAGTAGCCGAGCGGCTTCCCCTGTACGCGGCCGCAGCGGCTATAAATCTAGCTGTGCCCATGTTTAATCCATAACAAGTCAGGCCGCCTTAAAGGATGTATTTTCGCTCTTCTCCTTTAGTCATTTTCATTTCAAGCTTCTATGAGCCGCTGATAAGCAGCTTTGACACCCAGGTTAACATTGCTCTGAGAGGTTCATCATGAGCTGCGCTATAAATAGCTGCTGCAGTTACAACCTCATGCATGACTGCTATGCATACTTACTTCTAAACTCTGCTGTGGAGTTGTGTCCTGACACATCCCTTACATTTCCACTGCAGGTCTCCAAATGTGGCTGCCTGCCTGCAGTGAATATTAAGTCCATCCTCCTCCAGTGTCTCCGTGGGTGTAAGGCCTCGTCCTTGCAGAGCAGAGCACACTCCATCCCTGACAAGGGCTCCGCTTTTATCACCTGATGCAGTGAGAGCCAAATGAGGGTTCGGCCATGTTCAGCCATTTATCATCCGCGATCAGCGAGCAGCCACAGGGGCAGAAAGGACCTTGGCTGCGTGTACGCGCCCCCCCTCCCCGCCATTTGTTCTTAAAGTCAACCAGGTTTAGTGTCACTACGGTCTGCTGCATTCTCTGCTGGGAAAACAAACATCAACACGGCGGCTTTGCTGATGCACTTTGGGGCTCGTGGCTCGGGCTTTTGCGTCCAAACATTCTGCATCTTGTGCAAAATACTCGCTCCGAGGTAAAAACGGATGATAATGATGAATGTGGCAAACGCGGTCAGAGGCGCGTTAAATGGGGTGCTTATTTAGTCTTCTTCCTGGCATCCATTCTGTTTGCCAGCTGTACTGTAGAGCGGAGCATTCAACCAAGAAATGTCTGCGTCTCATAATCGATTGAGAAATTTGTACACGGCATAAAAAGTTACTTGCGAGTCATTTTGACAAACAGTGCTGCTTTGTAAGATATTCAATAGCCCTAAATTGAACACGTTGGATTACTGCACAAGCCCACACTGTTCTACAAGCTTTTTTGGGGGGTGTTTGATGAATGTGCGCAGAAAACCACCTCCAGAAAGAAAGCAGTTGCTGTTCTCAGCTTGAACAACGAGGAGGAGAGGAAGGTAAATGAGTTGCTTTCCCCTCACATTTTCCTAAAAATAAGGGGGTGTGTATCTCATTTGTGCTGAGGAGAGGGTTGGTATTCTCTTTCATCTGCCTCATTGGCAACACAGCTCCACTCCCTTCGTAATAGCGTGTTTGCACTCACCCTCTGACATACTCTTAAACATACATTTGCAGCCCGGCTTGCCGAAACGGGAGTGTGGGAGTTGCTCCTATTCACCGTTTAATGGTCACACTTAACGACCGCTTTCACAATTGCTCGAGTGTCCTGGAGAGGATATGCTGCTGTAGGTAAACAAGCAAATTGTATAGAAGAAAAGCTTCTTAAAAAACTGCAATTTGTTGTTTGTGGGATGACAGTGATTGACCACTGTGGACTGAACCCAAAACATTTGGTCTCCAGAGCAATAAAAGGATGAAAGAGTTTTTATTTTATGTTTTCTCATCTTAAAAAAAATGTATTTCAGAGATAAATGGTGCCTGACGTGTCCTGATGACGAATTCCACTTATCTTTGTATCCCTAATTTTTAAATATGTCAACATTTATGAAATGCAATAAGACAAAACTGTGCAGACAGTAATTGTTCCCACTATCTTCACATTAAAATTTCACTTTGCTTCTCAGAGACATTTCCATCATTTTAACCTTTTCTTGGGCCATTTTCAGACCTCGGCTTCATTTATTCTGTTCCGAATGAGTCGGTGAGTTTGTAAACTTAGCATCTCCCTGTCGTTTGTTTTCACACAGAGGAAAAACCCAAGCGAAGCGTAATGCGTCACTCCAAACCAGGTGAAAATGGCCAGATGTGTCTGAGCAACAAAAGCAAATGCAGGAGGAAGGTGTTACATTCTTTTAGATGCTAGCCTGTGCAGAGCTTTGCACATGTCTAGGACCTTACTGCATCCTGAACGAAAAGCATACAAGGCTACACAAAGCTCTTTAACTCAAACAGACATCAGGAAGCTGCTTCAGATTGAGGTCTGATCACGTTCACACCAGTGTGGTTGTTTTAGTGTTCACAGCTGCATGAACATTTGTGGGGTCAAGTTGGCAGTTAATCCAGTCTGTGATAGCATAGCAATGAAATCTGATAGATCAGCAAAAATCACAAATCTGCTCCAGTCTACACACAAACAAATTCATATTAATGACTTAAGTCCAACCAGAGCCTCAAAGTTTTGAAACACAAATCCAGAAATTCCTCCAAACGTAGTGGTGTAGTTGCTGCAGGACGGTGGTTACAATATAACCAGTTTAGTCCCCTCCTGCAAAGACATGCATCGCAGACGGACTCAGATGTGCTTTTAAATTAAACACGACTTATTTGCAAACTTTCACCAATCTGTCTGAGAGTGATGGCAGTCAGGACTGGGACTGTTTGCAGATGGGTTCCTCCCCTGCAACGCCCTCGACCTCTGAGAGCATCACAGCTGCTCGCAGTCTGTCTCTGATACCAAAGCATCGAGTTACTGAACAATCACCGACCTTTTCCTAGTCGCAAGGAGGCCGCCTTTCCATTTTTAGTGTAACTAAGCCAGTGCTTCAAAATAACAGTCAGTGCCCAGATGTGTTTCAAGACGGCTGGCACACAGTCAGGCGTGTTGTTGGCCTTTTCTTTTCCTAGTATGGTTCAATAATTTTACATTATATACACGTGTGTGTGTGTGTGTGTGTGTGTGTGTGTGTGTGTGTGTGTGCATGATAATTCCCTGCTACCCAGCTCAAATGTTAGCATGCTGCTCTGCCAAATAAAGGTGGTGATTATCACCTGGCTTGTTTGGCTGATTAGCATTTTGTTTGAGCTTAAATTAATTTTAGAGTGTGAGCTTTTTACAGCAGCAGATGGTGTGCCTTCTTTCTGTTCCATTTATTCTTGTCGTATTTCATTCTATTAGTACAAAATTAAGGGGAAAAAAGCATTATTGTGTTTCGTGCCAGTGCAACTGGTATTTGTTTTAGCAAATCCAAAGCAGAGTTTACTGAAGTATGGAAAACTGTTCCACATTTATGAACGACTATTTTCAGACCTCGTGAAACTTGTTTTCTAACTTCTGAAGTGAGAACTTGTACCTGTGTGGAGTAGATATAATTTATACTTGTGTTTTTCTAATCTGTTCTATATTTTTAGCAGCTCATGCCTCCGTCTTCACCATTTTGAATTAGAATAACAAAGGCCAGATGATTTATTCCTGCTCCTTTTGTAGAGCTTTCTTTTCTCCTACCTGTCTTCAGGAGAAAAGAGTGATGCAATGGGCTGATATCAACATCTGTGCATCCGTGAAGACAGTGCTGCCCAGATAAGACGCTCACAAGTGTAGAGAGGAGAGCTGTGCCACGGGGAAAGATATGCAGCACAGACAGATAAAGAGAAAAGCATGAAAAGAAAAGGTTGCTGCGAGAAATGGAACGGATAGTAACTTTACAATGACCTTAATGCAGATGCTGCATAAAAGATTTAAACACACAACCATTTCAGCTAAGAGCAGCATTGCTGTTTGCTTTATACACACTCCAGGCTGTCCTTGTTCGAAGTATTGTTGGTTAGAAACAGACATTATTTTTGTTTGTGCAAATTGCAATGGATCAATTTTCTTGAATGCCTGTCCTCCTTTGCAAGTCCCACAATGGAAGCAATTTAGACATATTATGCAAATACCACTCCCGATAAACACTGTGGTAAGCTTCAGAAATGTCTTGGAAAACATACTTAAGTGGGCAACAAAAAATGATCACGTTCCATTTTGTCAACATTTTTGTTTTTTGTATCTGTAATTTTTCTACCCAAATAAAAAAGCAGCGTTATATGCCCCCGTTTTACACCTGTACTATAATTACCAGCTCCAAAAACACTGGGACACTATAACGTGTAGAAAGAGAACGCAGCCGTATTTTATCCACAATGAAACACAGAAAACACATCAAATGTTTACGATGAAAAAATGAAGCACTTTGAATTTGATGGCGTGGGGATCGTGGGGATGCATGTCATGGTAATTAATGTTTTTTAACTGTTTGCACGGCATACATCCTTAATGCACTTTAATAACTGGAGAATTGGGTGCACGTGTTTGAACTGGTTTTGATTTACTCTAATACACACCACACAAACTCAAAGGCACTGACCGGATTGACCAACGCTCGGCTGTTTACTGAGCTCTTTAGACTTTTCCATTGTTCTGAGGATGAGAACTGTAGACTGACACAAGCTGTGAAGGTCTCTCAGAGATCACCAGTAACCAAACACCAGTTATTCAGACATGTCACAACTTTGCAAACTGGCCATAAACTGGAAACAACAATGTCACTGCCCACAAAGAGCTAAGAGCCATGGACTGTGTCAAAAAGCCTCTGCGCCAACACCGACACCTTTAGCTCCAATGAAACTTGCAGCTCCCCACATGGAAAAGCCAAATGTCTTCTTTTTATGGCCAGAACACACAAAGATCGAGCTATTTAGCCAGAGGTATGGTCAGAGGAGTTTGGAGGCAAACACCTCTGCGTTACTGGTACATTGCACAAACCTGATGGAATAATCGAGGACGACGAACTTCACCTCAAATCAACAGTTAGATGGTTAAAACTTGAACACAACTGAGTGCTCCAACAGGACAATTATCACGAACCAAGGATAGAGCAGGCTAACATTAAGCTTCACAATTATCTTCCCAAAACTCTTATGTCAACCTAGAGCTGGGCGATATGAGATTTTTTCATATCACGTTATGTTTTTTTCATTTCAGGCGATAACGATATCTATCACGATATAAGCCAAATAACTATATTTGTAAGATTTAAATGTGCCTTTGCTCACAAGTAAAATGTGAAATAATCAGCAGCTTGTTTTGATTTAAATATTTATTTCCCATAATAAGTTCAACAGGGTAGATGTACTTAAGGAACATGAGACTTTTTCAGATAAATAAAGGCAAATATTGCAAACTACACAAAAGCAGCCGCTAAAGCGTTTAAGTTTCAAAATAGAACAAACGAAACAGACTAAATTGTCAATTCCACTTAGAAACAAAATATTAATTCTAAAAATAAATCTTAAGTTTGTTTTACAGAAGAACAGACAAAACTGACTAACTTTTGTCAATATCAAATAAACTGAGAACTAAAAGGAAATTCTCGATCTCTCCTTGTTGTATAGCTTAGCTTTTCAAACAGTTTTAACAGTTACTTTAGTCTGACAAAAGCCGAATGACGAATCAGCGCTTCCAGTCAGAGACTGAGCTGCACCGCTTTATTGTATTTCCAGACTTGCTTTCGGCACATTTACAGTGCAGCTGCTCTGTTTTTGTCAGACTTGAAATAGCCGAAATACCTTCACACTACAGAACTTCTGTGGCTCTTCCGTTCGACAATCTCTCCGGCGTCGGAACCATCGTCTGTTTTCTCTTCGGTAACCTTCGGTCACGCTCGGTTGATTTCTCTAGTCGGCGCACTCATTTCCTCCATTACCCGGGCGGCATGGCGGCTGGCTGCTTCCCAAACAAATACACATGTGCAGCTTGGCACTTGTGCTGTACGTAACAAGTCACGTGACGCGACGCTGCGGCTGTGATTGGCTCGGCTCTGCACTACTTAATCTGGATTGGCTGTTCTTTTTTTTTTTTTTTTTTTTTTAAGAGGACAAGAGAGATGAGGCCTATCGCAATAGTTTAACTTTTCTATCGAGAAAAAGTTATTTCGCAATACATATCGTTATCGTTCTATCGCCCAGCTCTATGTCAACCCGAAACATCTGAAGAGACCAGCTGTTGGACATTTGAGTGACGAGTCTTGTTTTATTCTTGCCTGGTGAAAAGTTCTTGCTCTAAAACTTGAACACAGTTCAAAGCATTGATGGTGCCTTTCCAGATTTGCTAACTAATACATCCCACACCATCAGAGGTCCAGGCGTTAGAACTGAGCACAGGCAGTTCCTCTGCTCTTTAGTCCAGACGACGTTTTGCAAATTCCGATTTGTCCGACCACAGTTTTCCACTTTGCCTCTATCCATTTTAAATCAGCGGTGGTCCAGAGAAGTGTTCCTTAGCCCATGCAGTGATTTCCATGATGCAATCATCACAGTTTTAAATCCAGTGCTGCGTAAAGTCTAGAAGATCATGGGCCTTGTCCCTCGCACACAGAGAAGTCTCCAGATTCTTTGACTCTTTTGATGATATTATGTACTATGAATGACTGGATATTCAAAGACTTCTCAATTCTACATTTAGAAACATTATTCTAAAATCTTTCCTTGATTCTCAGCATTCTGGTGCCCCTGTACCAACATGCAAATTCAAAATAAGCTAAAATCTTATGTATCCTCTCACATGGAGAGGTGGGGCCTACCTGTGCCGCCACTTAAGGGCAGAGCCGTCCTTTCCTCGTACCTTCACATCCTGTCACCAGGACCAGCTGTGGCTGCCACCTTCCTCCACATTGTTTTGTCTGCTATGGTGATAAACTGGTTCACCCAGTCTAGTCTTTGTACTTGTGCTTTCCATTCTGGAATCCTCTCTCCTTGCTTGCTTCCAAGATACCTACCAGAGGTTTGTTGCGCGTCCTTGGAGTCCTTACCTTTGTCCCAATATGGAGTGAGAAACAAAGTCTCACCTGTTGTTTACAGGTTCACAGGTAAGCACCTCAAGTTACCCAGAAGTCTGCTTGAGGCTTTTAACCATTTGCAAATGACCATAATCAGCCAGCACTGGCTAATAACCAGTTTCCCTCCAGTTACCTGCCTGTTTTTGTTAATTCCTTGAGTTCTGTAAATAAACCTTGTGAGTCTGATCACTGCAAAAACATCACACTGCGAATAAAATATGAGATTGCAAATCATTGCATTCTGTTTTTATTTCAGTTTTCCTCATCATCCCAACATTTTTGGAATTTGAATTGCACATAAAAAACATCTTTCTCTATCCTGCCACACCCACCACTCTGTTTCTTAGTAAATATTAAAATGTGCTAATACAGTACCGTGTGTTCTGTTTTGCTCTCCAGGCTCTGTGGGCCACAGGCTTTGGCTTATCTGCTATCAGCTGGTGAACCTGTGGAGCTGCAGCCAAGTGCAGACCACTGCCAGCTAACAAGGAGCGTGTACAAAGAGAATCTGTGAGCTATCTGTGTCCTGACTTTGTGAAAAAATCCTTTTCGTGTTGTTGCCAGGGAGCTTGTCGTCCTGTTGTTTCGATTTTAACAGACTTCTCAGGAAACGTTTTAGGACAGAGGAGCCGTTTCGGTTCCTTCTGTTTTCTCTTTTTTGAGTTGTTGGGAACTGCAACGTCAGTAATTTTGGGTGGAAGATTTTACAATGTTTTGGCCTCTGCTTTCATATTTGACAATGAAAAACAAATAAGCCTAAAAATGGCACTGAAGGCATTTTATAAGATTTGATCTGAATATGCAGAAGTAATTCTGTCCTACTACAGACTACGATATAACAGAAATCAAGTTTAGACACGTGTGTTTGGACCCTTGACTCTGAACACTGTGAAACATTCACAGTCAGCAGTGCTTTGCTAGCATTTCTATGATCAGCTAGAACATTTCTCCCAAAAACAGACCGATGGAGAGGGCTGTGCGCTGCGTTTACTCTGAGCAAATGATAAATGTAAATGAAGGCGACTACAAAAGAAAAAAAATAAAGTAGGTCATTGCAGTCAATTCTATAAGAAGCTCGGATGCCATTAACTTCAAAGAAAAACCAGGCTTGAAAACTATACGAACTAAGAAACTACTCTGCACAAGCCCATAGTGAAGCTATCAGAGCACGTAACAGAAAAGAGTGAACGGCAATCAAAGGACTCGTTAGGTATTCATGCAACTGCTCGATGCAAAGAGGGTTTGGACTTTATTTAACCATATTTAAAACGTGTGGAGAAATGCTGCGGTTCAGCAACAGCGTAACGGACGAGCACCGATCTGTTTGAAAGCTGCACATCCCTTGATGATAATCACAGCACCGTTTTCATTGGATGGCAGAATGGCGACCTGTCTTCATCAGAACCGAGACGTTACTGTCACACCTTGTGTGGAAATACGACACGCTGCAAAAATAATGGAAGGACCTGACCGGAGGGAGGCACGTTGTTGCCGTGCAGCACGGGTACCTCACAACAAGGAGGTTCTAGGTTTGAATCTCCTGGTCAGCGGAGGCTTGTTCTCTCTTTTTCTCTTCGCCTGTGGCCTTCCTCTCACAGTCCAAAGTGCGCTTGCTGTGTTAACTTGCGATTCTAAATCTGCTGCAGGCGTGGATGTGAGTGTGAACGCCTGCCTCTGTGTGTTAGCCCAGTGACTGGCCACCTGTCCAGGGTGTACGTCAGCTGGGATAGACTCTACCTCCCCCGAGCAGGGCCGGCCCGTGGCATAGGCCGTATAGGCAAATGCTAAGGGCGCCGTCCATCAGGGGGCGCCACGCCAGTGCCACAAATGTTGAAAAAAAAAAAAAAAAAAAAGAAAAAGTTGGTACTATTATTTCTAAATACAAAAAATAATCCCACGTTAATTAAAATGCAAAGTAAAGCTTATTTAATAGAAATATTATTTGTTACAACATACGCCCCCCTCCCCGCTCCCTTCCCGTATCATGGTTCCTTTTGGACGTCACCACATCAAAAAATCAACACAAGATGTCAAAACGGCCAAAACTGTCAGGTGCCCAGGGAAGAAAAAAGAGAAAAGAAGAGGAGGAGAAACGAGACAAAGACAGAGGTAGGTAACGTTAGCCTGCATGAAATTATTTGTCTGAATGTGATAGTAACCTAAATTTTTAGTATTAAGCTAATGTTACATGATTCGCTAATTGCTAATCAATAAATAGCTAGTTAACTGTTTTAACGTCAGTTAATATTGTGGAGGGGGCTAAATTGTTATGGAAAATAATAATGTAACGTTAGGTAATTACAGTACTCCCACCTTTCCCACCATTCCTCATTTGTATTCATCTTTTAAGCAGGTGTTTTTTGTTTACATTGTTATTGCCTTCTGGTTAGCCAACGTTTACCCTGCAGGTAATAGTCACTTTTCCACCCCTGTATATGTTATAGTTGTAAGCCTAGTTGTTAAAGTGCACATCATTAATGTTAATTAAGCAATATCACATGAGAGGGAATGCTGTTTTTTAATATGAGCACTGCTGTGATTCGGTCAAAGATAATCATAACATAACATTCTCATATGATATTGTACTGTTACTTTGCATTCTGCTATTCAGCATTTCACTGTAATGATGACAATAAATTGAATCTAATCTAATTTGCATATCAGTTAACATCATACATATATCTCTTTGGTTTTTCATTTATATTATATCATTTCATTTTATTCCTGGAATCATATGTTTTTATTATTAGACTTTAATACTCAGTGGTGTCACATACTCCTCTCTTCAGATGCACTGTTGAAGTTTCTAAATCCCACCCCTGGGCCATCTACCACATCTACCGCTGCTGCTTCCACTTCAGCAGCACAACCCAGCCATGATGCAGCAGCATCAAGCGGTGTTCCTGTTGCCTTATTTATATTGTATTTTTAATGTTTTTTATCCAACTTGTTGACACGTTTTATTGTGTTTATGTATGTAAAATTTATTGTATTTCATATATTCATTTTTTATTTTTTGTATTCATTTATTTATTCATATATTTTTTTATCTTGTTAATTATTCTGATTGTGAATTTGCTTTCTTTAAGTAAAAAAACAAAGGTCAAAGACAAAGCTATTCGGTTTCTTGTGAGTACATACAGTGCACTGCCGATGTAGGGGGGCGCCACCTAAAATCTTGCCTAGGGCGCCAGATTGGTTAGGGCCGGGCCTGCCCCCGAGGACCCTGAATTAGATATCGGTTGAGAAAACAGGTTGACTGAAGTTGAATGGATGCTTCAGTCAAACAGCAAAGCAGATGGAACTCTTCAGCGGAAAGGAGGGTTAGCAGAAATCAAAGCTAGTACATAACCATTACAAAAGAAGGCGAGAACATCCTGGTTATTCATTTTAAAGTCATTGAGCAGTGTTGGCGCAACAAAGACCCGGGAATTCCACACAGGTGTCCCGACTTACTCCTGTTTCTCCTACAGGCGTCCTCTGACACATGGCATACTTGCCATGGCTGTGGCGGCTCATCAATAAGGTCACGGAGCAGCAATACAGATGCTGGGTGAGGTCTCGGTCCTGGAGAGAGGAGCTAATCAGAGTCTCTGCAGGGGAGCAGGCTGTCTTGTACGACCCGATCTGCATGCGCTCACACAAATACATGCACTGTATACGCTCCTACATAGCCAGCAAACAGGAAGGAGAAACAGGATAAATTTAGATCAGTAGAACTTCGAATTGTAAACAGTTAGCATGCTGTATATTCTCAACAAGTGGAAATAGGAACAGAGAGCTCCAGACTCCAGCACAAGCCCTTTTTAAGGCCATAAACCTCGTTTGTGTTTAAAAAAAGAAGTCTTTAAATTTTCTTTACCGAGCCATCAACAAAGCTCGTGTCCCACGGAAAAAACTGACGTGAGGTCAAATTCATTCAAGGATTTACTCAGGACGTCTGCTCCATCAATGCCTGTGTAAACTAGCATTAGCAGCGTGTAAAGATATAAAGGGATGAAAGACACACTTACAATGTGATTCAATCAGCAGTAAAACACTCTCAACTGTGAACATGCTGTAAAGGCCACACTCACAGAAAATATAGTCTTGTGGTAAGATAGTGCTGCTTGGCAATAACACACACACACACACACACACACACACACACACACACACACACACACACACTTATAAGTTTCTTCACTGTCATCAAAATGTAATATTGCGCAATTCACAAAGAGGCCAAGGACATTTGTAAGTTAAGGGGATGGAATTGAATTTATATCAATAAAAAACGACACAAAAGATTTATCGGGTAAATTCTTTAAGCTTAGGAGTCATCAGACTCTACGACCTCACCGTGACCTGGATATTTGTGTATTTCAAGTCCGACTCGGGGGGGGAAACGATGCAGTTTCATTACTCTTACACTGTGACGAATATCTGGCCACTCACAAAACTTTACCTGCCCTCAGTGATCGATACTTAATTACGCCGGCTTTTCCTGGTTTTGTGGATTATTGGTTGGGGGGAGAGCAGCTTGTTTGAGAAGCCAGTGAAAACCAGCAAGCTTATAAAGACAGAAACTGTGTGAGCGATCAGTAATGCATCATTGCTCGGCAGTCGATAGTAACAAACTGCCTTGAATCAAGTGTAACGACATTAGAGGCAGAGAATAGGGAGGGATGGCAGATGCTTAGTTTGTTACCCAGCCTGCATTTGATGTAGCTATGTCAGCCAAGCCACAATTATGCTGTAATGTTCCTGGCAAACAGTGGGCAGGCCAATTAATAATCCAGAAAACATATGCTTCTGTTTGCAGCTTTAAAGTTTATTGTAGGAATTGTGATTTATAAAAAAAGAGGCAAGAATTTATGTATAAAGGCAGCAAAAAAACCAAAAAACCATGAAGAGTTTATCTAAAATATGCTATAAATCTATTATGGCTATATGTGCTACACATTATACTTAAGGCACTGCAGTAAAAATACACGTCTGGCTGAACTGAATATGTATGTTGTGCCATTTCTACTGAGAGTAAAGCTATGATTGGAGTGTGGCATGGCGGAGGGGATGGCAGCGGTGGTCTGTTGAGCGTGTTGGTTATGAGACTGCGCTCTAGTGCCGACACAGTCTGGGAGCGTGTGAGCATGATCGCCGGGGGCAACCATGAAAGTTTTAGGGCTATTGGTGCAGCCAGCGGATGAAATGCTAACACTAATAAAAACTGTCATTAATCCCTTTTGATTGTTTAATCAATGACGACGCAGTGCATTTCAGCAAATGCAAACACGATTAGTCAATAGTCCTCAGACTACGAGCATTGACACTAAAAGGACTCTGGTACCAAAAATATCGTCTCTATCTAACAGATCCTGAATATTCATATGCAGAAAATATTTATAGAAATTAAGAACATCAGGAAATATTTGGTCTTTAATGGAATATTTTAAAAGCTGTGGGCTGGATTACCCTGAAATGTGTCCTCTGGTACCCACAAAGAAATAGTTACAGCCTCTGACTTTTCATCCACCTTTAGCTCAAAGTCTTAAGTTGGTCCCAGAACATTCAAATCATCTGACTGATACTCTGGCAAAGAATTTGACAGATATACTTTTGGTCCCGGACGTTCTGTCCTATAAAATTGATGATAATATTCAAACAGAGCAAAGGACCTGCATGTGCCCATCAGGTAACCATCGCTCATTAAGGTAACTGGCTGCTAGTAGCTGCCAGGGTCAGCGTAACATCAGACCCTGAAGGCCCCTCATGTAGGCCTAAAAGATAGTCAGTGACACCCTACTAACCTCCAGTCACCAGGGAATGGTTGGAGCGTCTCTAACTGGTTTGAGAGTAGATGAAGGTTGCAGCAGTTGTTAGCATGAAATTATTCAAAAAAGATGAATATAGCACTGCACTAAAAACCTCCCTGTGATTGCTTCGGTTGATAGCAGGTTTCTGCCGTCACCAATAGTTTGCATTAAATAGGTCGGCTAACTTGCAAACGTCTATTCACCGAGCTGTACTGAAACTGTGAAAAGTAGAAGAGAAATCGGAAACAGAAACTGTTCTAAATAATAAATGCTGTCCCTGTTAAAACATGTTCGCAGCAGTGGTTAGATCCAGTTTCTGGTCTGAAGACTAAGTGACGAGTGTTTGCAGCCAGTTTGGTGTCTCCATGTTAAGTATGGGCGGCTACAGTAACCTGCTTTTGGTGCAGAGCTCTCTTTGCAACCAGTTTCACCCAGTAACAGCCAGCAACCTCTTGCAACTACTTGCCAGGTAGCCTTTTTCTCACTTTGTTGCTTCCTCTTGTTTTGGCACACCCCTGTTGTAAATTGCAAATACCTGATGACATTGACACACCGCCTGCATAAAAAAACGTGCTCCGGGACCTTAATTACAATTACCACAAGAAACCCGAAGCTTGAAAAGCCTGTCCCATTTTATGCATCTATGTCCAGCCATAATATGTTTGATATGAATATGCGACTGTCCATCGCCCTGTGAGTAACGTCTCCTGTAAATAAGCTATAGTAAAGATTATCCCCATCATCAACCTGTTTTTCTAATGTCTCCCCACTCTCAAGGACGAAGGAGGAAGTTAATAAGACTCATTTAGCACAATGCAGGAATTGAAGGCTCACCAGAATGCAAAGATAATGAGATAATGAGATAATAAGGTTGCTTTGCAGTAGATAAACATCCAGTAAATATCACTGGCTGTCACAGGTGTTTTTGCATAGACCGTGTTTAATCAGCACTCATCAACATTCACAATGCAAAGGGGCCGTCCTTAGGAATTTAAAGAAGGGTAAAAGATGTGGCTGGTGGTAAACTAAACAGCACTGCAGCTACAAATCTGTCCACCTATAAACCTGCACTGATGACTCTAATGTATGATGCTAATGTAGGCAAGTTTCTTCTTTGTCCTGCTGGAAATCTGTGAGACGTGCTGTGACGCTGGACCAGCGCCGGTGTTTGTTCATCAAGCGGAAATAAGAAAGCTCTTTTTTAGTCTTGGCAACTGGACTCGACTGATGTCAGGAGCATAATGTGGTAGTCATTATCCAAAGGCTAAACACACACGCCTGCATCAGATCCATTACAGATGACTTTGATTTGTTTGCTTATTTCTCAAATGTGCGTCCTGTCGTGTTGTGATGTGACTGATTTATACACAAAAAGGTGCAGATTGCACTTGGCAGTGGTGGATTTATGTATTTGGATTGGAAACCAGAGCAGTTAGAGAATAGCTGTGACTGCAGGTTGGTAAGTTTAGCTTTTCTGCTGCTTTGCACGTTGACAACTTGAATTTAGATTCATCGCTCAACACGAGAAAAAATAATACCGGACCGACCGAACCACCCCCACCTGGCTGAGCAGCGCTGGAGCAACGTATCGAGCAGTCAGCTCTTATCGAGTCAATAGATTTTTAGCAACTGTGGCTACGCTTGTCAGCTTTAGCTGATTGCCTGACATATTTCCTCAGTGTCTCCTGGCTCATCTACAGTTGTCAGTTCTCCAGACGTGGCTGTTGAAGCCATGCCCCTGGCCGTTCAGTTAATTCCCAGTACAGCGTGTCTATTTTTTTCTTACCTGGACTGGAGCCAGTCCTGTCAGTCCTGATGTCTTCATTGCCCAGAGTGGCTCTGTCTATCTGGCTCAGGCCTCGGTGCATTACATTTCCCCCGTCTCCCTCTGTCCCTCTGCTTTCGAGTCTCTGACCTCTCTTTATTTCGCTCTCGGTCTCCCTCTCCTCTTCTATTCAATCTTTTCCACTTTCTTAGCTCTATTTTGACAGTCAGCCTCTCTTGCACAACCCTACCTTTTCTTTTTGAACTCTTGCAGCACTCCCAGCTGTGGCCCGGCAGCGCCGCAGCAGTGCCACATCGGGCCCTGTCAGACATATGGAGAACGCAGTGGACCAAAAGCTGGGTCACTTCAGCTGCAGAGCGCCAGCGACGCATAACAAATAAAGATGTTATGGAGCTAAGGTAAATTTGTCACAAGTGACATAAAACACTCGCTCTGGCACCTGGGATGAAATAGGTTGTTTTCTATAAAGATCACACTCAGTCATTTTCAGCCTCAGCTTCTCTGTATTCTCTCTCAGAATAGCAAAGCTGATTCAAATCAATAAAGTAATTTTCCCCCAGACTTGTCGTAATTAACAATCTGCCACGTGTGCTCAGGGGAACTGCGGCATTTGAATAGAAGCGACTTCCAGCTGCTGTGATTTAAGAAGTTTAAGACAGGAAGGCGAGAGGAGCTCTCTATGAGTAAGCATTTCACTAATGCGTTTATCATCTGTGTCCTTACAACTGATCTAAGCTGACATTGTGCTAACGTTTCTATTTAAGTGGAACTTTTCTCCTCAAGAGTCCTTTACTCTTACGAATTAATTTGCTCCAGGTTATCGTTATCGTTCTGCTGGCTAGTTTTTAAAAAGGAACAATAAAAGGAAAAAATCAATTTTTCTGATTTTAAGTTTCAAATTAGAACGAATGGTATAATTTTTTAAATACTGACATGACGGCAGGGGGATTGAATATGATTGTTAACGCACTTCTGGTAAAAAATATAAAACAGTATAACAAACAGTTGTAACCACAAGAGACTAACGTATTTCTACCTGCATATATTCACTGAAGGGGTGCAAAAGGAATCTCCGGGGTTGAAAATCTGCAGTTCCTCTAATGACCACTCGAGGCCGACTCCAAAACTGAGTAAATCCACACCGGCTTCTATGTCACACCGCCTGCTTCACACTGTGGATTCATTGTAGCCGACTGGAGTGACTGAAGTGGAACGTTTGTCCACGCTGGTGTTGAGTTAATCTGAAAAATCTGCCTGCTAAATAAATCAGTGTTTCATGTTTAATTAGTAACATTATAGTATTTTGTTAGCTTTTATTTGGCACAAATAAGTCTAAAAACAACCAGCGCATGTGTGTGAATGTCTTATATTTATAGTCAGTAAGCTAACATCTAAGTCTTCTAGTTTCACTACTTTTTTTCTGCTGGTTAGGATTATGCATTTAATCAGTTTGAACTGGTGGCACAGTGGTTAGCACTGTTGCCTCACAGCAAGACGGTCCTGAGTTTAATTCCACCATCAGGTCGGCTTCTTTCTGTGTGGAGTTTGCATGTTTTCTCTTCGGGTACTCCGGCTTCCTCCCAAAGACATGCAGTTAGTGGGGTTAGGTTAATTGGTAACTCCAAATTGCCCATAGGTGCGAATGGTTGCCTGGTTGACTGGTGACCTGTCCGGGGTGTACCCTGCCTCCCAGGACAGCTGGGACAGGCCCTCCTGTGACTCTGACAAGGACAGTAGGAAGAGGATGGATCATCAGTTTAATCCAAATAAGATAATGTAGATTAAAATATAGCTTTGTAAATTTCACCTTGGGGATAACTAAAGTATGTATCCATCCTACACCGTGCACGTTAGATAATGATGTATATCTATGCTTGCTATAATCAGCTGGTATGACCTCCAGGCTAATGACGTATTGTGTGGATCTTTTGAAATAGCAGCAGCTTTGACAAAACGTCAGTACTTAATTCCCAGCAAAGAGAACAAGCTTATTCTTTATGCATTTGCTATATTTCACAAAATAAATGAATAGAAATTAAATGTATTCTTTACTCAAGGTCTGCTGGTTAGTTTCCTTTCTTCTTGTCTTAAATGTAATAATGTAATAATGAATAATGAAGCATGCATTATGGCCACGAGTTCAATGACAAGTTAGCAGGTGGATGCATACGTGAGATGGTTTTGTCCACTGCTGTCTAAGGCCACGTCCACGTGTTGAGCTCATTGTGCTTCAGCAGTTTAAATAAAGACACGTCTGCATGTATACAAATGGATTTCTGATTTAAGATGATATTTATCAGGATACAAAAGAGTTTTGTTTTGTGGTTAAACAGAAGATAAATGAAGTTTCTTGCATACAAACTGACACCATTTCAGTGTTTCTGGATGTCTTTAGACGTTTCAACACACTGTTATCTAAATGCTGCATTAGAGGCTTCTCAACTGTGCCATCAATTGTATTGCGGAGAGAAACGCTCTTCACAATCACAGGCAGCCTGCAGCGTTTAAGTTTTGGAATTAATGAAGGGAAGTTTTATTGACGTGTAATCAGCGTAATTATCCCGAAGAAGGCAAAGTGAATTCTAATCACTGCCAGTGCAACTTTTTCCAGATGATCACCTTCACTTCCTTACAAAACAGCCTCTCGTCTCAGACTCATCATTCAAGAAAGACAGCTCTCCATTGATGAGGAATAAGTGGCCAGCAAACAGCGGCGGCATTACCGGCGTGCCGCATACATACAGAACACTCGCTGTGTGTTAAGTACGCTCCTCGCCTGAAATACACTGATGAGGTGAATCCAGGAAAAAAGCTATTATCCCTCCGATTTGCTGGATTAAATCCACACCACTCAACACGGAGGAAGAGGTAATGAAGACAAGCGAGAGGAAGGATTGCGTCGCCTTTCAGCAACTCTGGGGGAAAAAGTGGGGCGGTTTGATTCAATAACAGGAATATGCTGTAAATATAATGTACATTCATGTGCAGGTAACCCCAATAACTGGATATGCACTCAGCTGAGCATTTATGGGAGATTTCGAGATGATGTGTGAAATAGAAGTTCCATAAAAGTGGCCGGTGTGGGCGATCCGTCACATTTATGTTAGTCTGCGTATTTCTATCCCTGTCACCACAACAGCTCCAGACACACAAAGCCACTTCTGGGGGAAGTGATTGTGTTAAAACCCATTTGTTTATGGGGACGACAGTGCGCACGACGCAACGGCGTGGTCTCACTGAGAGTTCTCCGGCTATGAAATCTATGAAAGCCATAGACTTTTCTACTGAGCCGTGTGGCAGAAAGTAGTTCTTTCAAACTTGACTTCACTGTTTTTACTTTCTTTTCCTCACCTGCTTCTGTCTTCTTCTGGCTTCTTTTTTGTTTCGTTCTTGAGCGTCGTGAGTCAGGGTGACTGCTGATTGGCAGCTTGATGGGGCAGAATACGACCATTAGAAGAGATGAGATCTGACTGTCCCCACACTTGATGCCTCACTGTACACTTTTTTTCTTCTTTTTGCCAAGAAAGCAACAAACAACAAACAGACTCACTAAGACCAGGCAACCGGGCCAACATATAAACAAGATAAACAATGTCTCCGGGGTAAGCGAGAGGAGCAGAGGATGCAGGGGAGCTCTGTGTTTGTTCTCCGATCGATGCCATACATACTGCATGAGTTCCTTAAGAACTATGGGTGGAAGTTGTTCACTTCTATACAGGCAGTTCAGGCAAAGACAGCGCTGCACTATTATTGAGATGAGGTAAAACTATAAGAAGCAATGAGTGCGTGCATGAGCGAGAGAGAGAGCGGTCCTGTTCTCAGATAATAAAACGCTGGGATCGATCCGCAGGCTCAGCCAAGCAAAGGCCGGGGACACGTCTGCTTTAAGTCGGAAAATAAAGAAGGAAAACCAAAACATTTGGATTACGTCGTCATATCCCTCCATAGAGCTTTGATTCTCTCAAATAAACACCCGTAAACCCCGGCTATACCCGAGCTCTCAGCGGAAATTAAAAAACAAAATTGGCTTCATAAATATTAATCTGTGTAAGGCAGAGGTTGTGCCCTTCACGATTATTCATGCTCTCTGGTCACATTTGTCAAGAGTAAACAGAATCCTCCTGTTTACCTAATGCTGAACATTTGGTAGGTGAGTGGGCATAATTGATGCCTTCATACTCTATTCTGGAGGATGTAATTAAACATGGTCTGCTATAGCAGACATTCATCTCTTTCTTCACTTCCTTTTGCCCCGCACGCACACACAAACGCACACACTCATCAGACTAACATGCAGAGCACACTTCTGCACGATTGCACTCTCATCCATTTCTTCAACAGCAGTGCCTCGATTCACTCGAAATTAAAGGCAGAGAGCAAGTTAATTTCACAGCTTTTTGGCATGTTATCAACTCTCCTGCAGCTCTAACTGTGGCCTCTGCCTTAGTGTCTTGGTTTTTTAGGCGTGGGCGGGGTAATGTATGATTAACTTCTCGCTTAAGTGTGACGGAATCATCAGCACGCAGAAAATAAGCCAATAAGACGTTTTTTATGCCTGTGCATCATTGCCTGTGAAGCAC
Source organism: Simochromis diagramma (assembly GCF_900408965.1). NCBI lineage: Eukaryota > Metazoa > Chordata > Actinopteri > Cichliformes > Cichlidae > Simochromis > Simochromis diagramma. The sequence continues at coordinate 1,313,543 of NW_024387492.1, forward strand.
TGATGACAAATGTTCGGAGGAAATCTTTTATTAAGGCGTGGCCTTCAACATTTTAAATAGTCCACACATACATAGAGAAAAATGTTTGCGTCAGTCGGTTTGGGATGTTTACAGCCCTGCACTCGTCTCCGTCCAAGATCTCAACCAAATTCTGGGCTCTTTTCCTTCTTTTTCTTTCCCATTTTTGTTTGTTTTGCTCGGTAAACCGCACTGCATAAATTTCAGCTGAAGTCTGTGATGTTTTGGTGCAGGAATGCCTGAGACCGGCAGGATGTACTACCAGCAGAAATTCCTTTGACCACTCTAGTTTCTGGATTACACTAAAATATGTCCAAATTGCTGGATACAGTTTCTGTTTCTGCTTTGTCTGTAGGGCGTCCAGCCCTGAAGGCAACTTAATATACACTTTCTGCCATTTACAGCATTACACAGACAGACATTAAACTTCAGGTAACGAGTTCCATGTTTGTTCTTGTCTCCATCCAGTAATGTGAGCTTAGCTTCAGGCTTCAGAGTGATTGTCTCAGGCCAACACCTTCTCACTCCATAAGCGTAATATTTTACGCTGGGTGACAAATCGACAACATTTTACGCTTTCGGGTACCCAACACGTTCCTAAATGATGACATTGGAAAAACGAGAACACGTGACAACCGTTTGGACTCAATCTACACATGTTGGTTCATTTTCTTAAAATCGCTTTGGAGAACACTATTTTATGACATTTAACTGCTGGTTAGGGGTAAGGTTAAGTTTAGGGCTGGAACATCTATTACCGCGGGACCATCATTCCACTAGAATTCAGCCATAACCACGCGTGGACCATAAGAATGCGGAAGGTCACCTTTCGCGTTCCTCGGGAACGCCGCGGGACGTGACAAAACGTCGGTATGCTACGCCCCGGGAGTGAGAACGGGCTGCTCAGGCAAATAGCGCTCTTGTTGTGAGCACAGAAGCCACACCCACCTGCCGTTGAAACCTTCTGAATTTGAGGAGCAGCCAATCAGGAGAAAGCTGCATAAAAAGCAGAGGAAAGGGAACTAAAATGGCTTGAGTCAGACCTCGGATGAACTGAGGGGCTGTGCAAGAGAAATAGGTGCTTTAAATGCCACTCATGCAAAGCTACTCTAGTAACATCCGAGTAGTGTAGTAGCTGTAGCAGCAGAGTGCAAGAGTAAAAAAGAAAATGGGAAGTAACAATCCTGCTTCATCAGACAACCAGGTAAACTGCCAGCAGTGACCACAGACTGCACCTCTGTGGAATTTAATGCCAGCACCATGCTGGAGCAGGTACGGGTGTAAGCATGACTGTGTGGCACAGACCTACCCAACCATCATTGTTTTCTTCTCTTAATCATCAGCTATACCTGCCATTAGTAACTGCATTTATCCAGCGGAGCGTATCAGTAATGTACCAGTATCAATGAGTGCCGAAAAAAAAATCAGTATACTCTTACATTATGCATAACCCTATTCTGCATGCACAGCCATTTCTGCTGAAGCATCCTTGAACAAGCAAGACACCCTTGAAGTTCCAAGTACCTTCCCTTTACTGCCAAACTGCCGCTAGTGAAGTGTGCACAAATTTACTGTGTCTCAGCGCATTAGAAGAATTAGGTCCTGGCAACATTGTGTGTAATGTGATGATTTTACGGCAATATATCTTAGAGTGCATGTCTCCGTGTGTGTGTGTGCATGGATCACTGAATCTAAGACATTTTTGCATTACATTTACCTGCATTTGTCTTTGTCCACCTGTCAGTTCAGTTGTCAGAGCAATGAAACAGGGGCTAAGCTAAGCTGGCTGGACCCCGGGGAGCTGCTGGCCTACCTGTAGACAGCCACGTCAGATTTTATTCCCTGCTCTGCAACACAATCATACAGTGAGAGAGGGCGAGGGAGTGCCATCAGTGGAATACTGATGCAGGAAGAGGCCAGGGCATCGACAAGCTCACAGAGGCTCGAGGAACATCGAGGCCAAGGGATGAATTCTTAAAGATGCATTTTGCAGGACTTGGAGGAATGTAGCTGGAGGAATCACACGAACTGCAAGGAACGCAGGAGGTCGGCGTGAGTTTGTAGGAGGCTGCTCCCAACGAGGTTAAAGGGGAGATAATTAAGAGTGATCTTTCAGCTGCTGGGTTTTTTTTTGCAAAAGTTGAACTTTCAAAAAGAAAAACCAGCTGGAACTTAGTGAAAAGTTTGGAGGCAACAGTTCGCAAGGTCAGTGAAAAGAGTCTGTGACACTGTAATGTACATCATGACAATATAAAAGCTGCAATGCAACAAATGCAACATTTCACAGATACAGATAATATCCTCCTTCTGTAGCTTAAACCTGTAGGCTAGCTGTTTCTTGCTATCTGGTAACTTTGACAAGAGAAACATGATCACTAACATGTTAGAGAAAAGCTGTCCAATAGCATGTAGAGTCCCGCTCTTCCCTAATGAGTTGCGATAGATTGCTGCCCCTCCCAGAGCCTCGTACAGGAAGTTTCCTTCCATTAAAAAAAAGGAGCTTTTCCTTCCCACTGTCGCCAAGTGCTTGCTCAGGGGGTTGTGTGATTGTTGGGTTTCCTTTCTGTCTTATAATATGAAATGATTTGAGCTGATTGTTGTCTTTTGGCGCTACATAAATAAAACTGAACTTTACCTGAAGATGCATGTACACGTGCAAACAGCAATTCACACAGCATAGCGAATGTCTCTGCAGGCCAGCTGGATGAGATCAAACTGTAGGAACCAAGAAACAACGACCTCGTCCTCTTTGCTTGTTGGAAAAACAAGGACGGGCTTTTTTTATATTTTAGTTCACATGAATCTCAACAGACTGTCAGCTGATTACATCAAATTGTCTCATTCTCTCAGTGCTCACATATAGTTCATTAATTTCCATCTAGATCCCAGGAAAGCTCTCCTCTGTACTTATTCCTGTTCTCTTTTTCGGACAGACAACAGAGTGATTAAGAAATTTCGACTTTGACGTAAATATAAGCGTATTTAAAGTTTCAGCTCAAAATACCACCGAGATGCTTTCTTCCCTGCCATGCCTGAATAACCCTGGTTCTGAGCTCTTTTCCAAACAGTCTGTTTCAGTGTCTGTCGATGTAAATGGAACTGGAACCAGTGACAGACAGAAGCTGCCAATGGGAGCAGCGCAGCACATTCACAGTCGTCACAGATGAAGGCCTGAATCAGACAGTCTCGCCTAAGTTTTGGTTGACTTCTGTTTACCCGGAAACTAAATTCTTCTTTTTGAACAATCCCACTTTTTATTCTGTGAACAACAACAAACCCTTTGTGTTTCACGCTTTGGCTGCAATTACAATTGTTTCTTTTACATTTCTAACCTGATTAAAATGACTTCCCCATTAAACCCATTTTTGATGACATGACTGATAAGTGACAGTAACAGGATGTACCATGCATGAGTATAAGCCTAATCAACTTCACTGTTTTGTTCGGACAATCTGCATCTGTTTCCCGTGATGGAATAATAAGGACTGAGAATCACATGTCGACGGTAAGATTTTGTTTGGTTATCAAAAACAGTTTAAAAAATGACGGTAAATGAATCAAGCTCTGGTTTGCAGAGAGATTAGACTCATTATTGCGTGCAGCAAACAAACATATACATATACAGATTTGTGCCAAATTCTTGATCACTGCCTCATTTCTTGATAGCTTCCTTAAAAGGAAACAGACTTCCTCGCAACTTTTTAATTTCACCTTGAAAGCAAGTTCTTAAGAAACAGGAAAAGGCCCAACAAGGAGCCGACACAGGACCCGAGAAACACATCTGGACCTTCATCCATCTGCTGTTTGCTGAAGCGCCACCATAATTTGAGCCACCATGAAACACCATTTGGAAAGCACCTGATTGCAAACACAACACCAGTGCAGTAAAGGCACCCCCCCGTGTAACACTGTCATCATGGACTGGCCTCCCCAGTGCCAGGACCTCAACGTTAGTGAAGCAATGTTGAATCATCTTGATAGAAGAGAAGCAGAAAAAAGCAGCTGACAAAGAAGAAAAGCTTGGAAATGATGTCAGCACGTGCAGAAAGTTGAGTAATCACTCAACAAGTGGGCCTGAGTAGAGACATTAAAACATCCATGCAGCATGAAAGCTGCTCATGGCTGAGGGACCAACAGCAGCACATGGGAGAGTGGCCCACAGACCAGATGTACCACATGCTGTGAACAGCGCCTCCATCTGACAGCAGCACACAGGCCATCCCTGAACACGCTGCAGTACTGGAGCATAAATCCCAATTTTCAGGCCTATTTCCCATTTTTGGTGCAAAATATAAATAAATGAGGTGCTGCTGAAGACTTAAGGGAAGGAAGGGCACGTAGCCTCTAGGTTTACCTTTAGTCCCCTCCTTTTGAAACTTTTTGCATTATATCTCGAATGTATTGAAATGTTACACAGAGGCATCACTGCGGGGTGAAGAATATTAGGAAAAGACTTGTGGCTAGAAAGAAGGTTTAGTTCAGATGCAGGCGGACATCTGGGAGCCTGCGAAGAGAAACTGAATAAGAGGCGCTCCCTCCTCTCCGTACAGCTGATATTCATAAGCCCCATTTGCTCCTAAAGAGCTGTTCAGAAGCCAAAAAGCAGACGTGTGGTTACACTGGCAGCTCCAAAACTTTCACATGTATAACTGCGCAACTGAGAGGCAGATGGAAAAAGGTAAGTCGTGCTGGAAAATCCTCCCTGAATAAATAAACATTTAAAAAACACTGTTAATTTTTGCTCCAAGAATCTGTTTATGTCTGCTGTTTCAGGTTATTGGAGAAGTTCGTGCAGAGACTACAGAGCAGCCAAAGCACTGCGAGCATTTTAGCTGATTTACAGTATTATTCCCATCTAATAGCTGGCTTAAAATGCTAATCATGCATGCTAATTCCTAGCTTAGTGTGCCTATGGATTAGAGGCCTGTGTAATGTACAGTTAATCCCATATACACTGCACTGAAAATCCGCCTTAAAGCGTTTCTCATCATCACAAATTTTCTCTCTAATTATGTCTCCTGAGAGGGGCTCAACTCCCACTTGGACTGAGTTGGTCCACGTTGGATCCTTAGATCCACATTAAAGTGAAAACAGAAAACATGCGCTGGATCAGGCTCTGCTTTTCCATCCAGATCGATAGATTGGACTTGACTGACGCTGTCTTGCATGCTTTGCAGCTCTTAATAGAACTGAATCTTATCAGAGAGCAAAAACATTTCTGTCTTCCCATTCTCTTTTATAGCTTTAATCATCAGTTCTACCTCTGCACAGTCACATCCAATCAACACTCAGTTTCTTTAAAAGTTCAGTTAAGACATCCAAGAGCAGTTTGGAAAACCGTACCGCTGAAATCAAACGCAATGTGACTTCTCTTCTTTCGGCAAGTGTGTGTTCCTCTGTGCGTTGCTGAAATATTAATAACCTATTAATTATCAGAAAAGTGGGAGACATAGCAGGGAGTGAGACAGAGAGATCGAGGCCACACGGATCTGAAAGAATACAAAGAGAAGGGAAAATGAGGCTGAATCTGGCTTTATACTGTCCATCCCTGGAGATTCTCCTCGCTGCTGATTGTTCTGCCCCTTTCAAAGCATCCACTGTGCTTTCATTACTGACTTCTGCTTATATTTTGATCAAATCTAGAAACAAGCTCCATTAGCACTCTTTTAGGGCTCTTTTCATTATCACACTGCACACTTTTAATACAGCAGCATTAAACTCTTTAACTTATTCACGTCTGATGTCTTTCATTCTGAAGCGACATGAATCCAAATGTCAGAGATTATTATAATACGTTACTATAAAATTATATAAATAAATCCAAATACTACTTCAATATAATGTCATTAAGTATAATTATATATGATATTGTAGCTGCTGTACAGCTGGGACAGGCTGAAGGAGAAAATGTGCCACAGTAGCTTTTTCATGTCAGTATGAATGTTGTTGAGTCATAAAATATTGGAAATACACGTCGTCTGCTAGCACAGCTACGACTGACTCTCGGTCCTCTTTTCTCCGCTGCATGCCTCCACCTCCTCCACCTCCTCCACCTGCTCTCACTACAGGTCACAGTGTCATCTGCAAACATCACAGCCTCCTCACCTGCGTCTCAGCGGGGAAACCAGGGTTAGTGCAGCGAACTCAAACTAGATTAGAAAAAAGACCCAAATAAAAACCACGTGAAGCAATTTTGATCGTCATGCTTGATGAGACTCTACGAGCCTGTGAGTCAGCTGCTTTCAACAAGGTCTGCGTTCGTATTGTAACACCTACACTGATTTTCCTGAATCTTGCCTCCTGCAAAATTACCAAACAATAAAAGCTAAACTGAAACGAGCAAACCCTGGAAACTAACATGAATTTAAAAAAACAAAAAACTATACAAACTTGTAAACAGGAAGGACCTCTCGCCCCTCACCTTGCACCCGTCTGCCATTCCTACGGCACACCTCGCCACATGTCCTGCACCGCCCTCACATGCTTCTCTGCCAGTTTCTCTCTTGGCACCCGATCTCGAGCTTTCTCTGGATCCACAAAGACGCCGTGCGACCCCTTCTTCTCTGCACTTCACCACCGGCGCTCTCAAAGCAAACAACCCATTTGTAGCGCTCGAAGCCATACAGCTGCTCGCTGATCATCGCCTCTCTCTTTAACCTGGCTTCAGCAACTCTTTCCCACAGCTTCATGCTGTGGCTCATCAACTTTGTCCCTCTGTAGTCGCTGCAGCTCTGCACATCACTCTTGTTCTTGAATGATATTAGAATTTCAATTGCCCAAACAGCTGAGCAGACTCTGTGAACAGGCTGTTAGTACCACTAACCATACAGCCAGGCCAGTTATTCAGCACATAAGTGTGTCATCAGACCACAACCATGACTGAGAGACAAACAGTGTGTACAGACCCGTATGTCAGTCAAAGGGGCTTCAGCCCTAATAACACATAGCCTACAGCTAACAGTAATTTTTATTAGATACAAAAGCAGTTTTCTACCATGTAAGCGTGTAAGCGTGTTTACTTGAAGGACACTTTAACACGAGGCTCCACCTATAAGGCCGTCAGTGCAGCTTTCAGCCCTGGAGGTCGTCTGCTTGGTCCTCTGGATCAGAGCGTAGATGCGTTTGGACTGCCTCAATTTTTTACATTAAAAACAAAACTCGAGTTCATAAAATATAATTCATCACCTCAGTTTGAACAGGCCGACAGTATGTGGAGCACACAGCTCTTAAAATACTTCCTACCAGTGGACCAGATCTCACAGGACGTGTGGTTCTCCTGCTGGGCTACAACGTGCAGGTGCTAATGAACACAGCCCAGCGAGGGCTAGCACAGTCTCCTGCATGTGCACTATACACTAGTGGTTAAAGTCCTAGAGGTAGTAAAAATATAGCTTTTCTTCCTGACAAATAAATCCTAAGGTGCAATTATATATGTTCTTTTAAAGTTTGCGAAGAAGAAATATGTGAATTTGGAACATAAGGGTCCCAAAAACGTCATTTTGGTGATTCATGGATCACAAAAACTTTTTATGCAAAGTTCAGTTGAATTCAGAGAATGATATGCATGAAAAAAGATGACTCAAAGAGTTTACAGTGACAACTATAGATGGTAAAAGTTGCAGGTTTATCTTCTTAAATTTATTGTGGCGTGCAGAGTTCTTATGCAAATCTGTGGTCGCGCGGTTTCCAAAGACATTATGGATATGGCCTTGAAATTACTGAGGAACTATTTTGCCAAGAGGGTGCTTCTATTTCACATTCGTGGCACAAAAAATACCTGAAACTGTCAACCTGAGCCAGCAAGATTAATTCTTGCTTCTTTTATTGGGTTCATTAGCCAGTGAAGGCTGAAGCCAAATATGGAAATACTGTACATCTTAGGTTGATACAGTGCATATATAAAGAAGTTGATCATCTCCTGTCCACCTCTGCCCTTTTGCTCCATCTAATTTAAATGATCTCAGCATATTTCTGCAGACGTAGAGTGTATCAGCTGCACAATGTTCATTGATTTATATTCCTGTAGATACTTGAAAACCAGCGGGTGTCTCGTTGCTTGTGTCTTGTATTCCCCAACGTCGGTGTTTGAGGGCCAGAATTGAATGTATTGATGCACTGACTTCATCACTAATACATACGCATTGTCTGACATTCCACAGTGGATTTGTCCCAAACTGGCATTCCTGCACAGAGACCGTCGCAGCACAAATTAGGGTGTTCCTGTACTTTCTGCACACGAGTGTATTATCTCATCTTGTCTGAGTGATAAACACAACATTTAGACATCGCGTTACATCATTTACATTATAGACCAATAGTCCTTTTTGTATATTTAATGTCCACTATAGTCTTAAAATAGTCTGTATATGAAACAGGATCCTTATCAAAGATTGCGCTTAATCTCCAGATTTGCTTTTTGCCTGCGACGCCTCTGATGGTGGAACAAAATATTCCGTCTCCTGCTCAGGATATCGCTGCTTGCAGAGCTAATCAGGCTGGTAATGATGGCTCTGTGTGTGTTGGTGCGCACACGCCTGTTCGAGTGGCCCTTATCTCGTGTCCTCTTGCAGCCTCGTCCATACAGCGCATTAACCGCTCTGCCTTTCTCTAACTTCTACATAATACACGCACATTCAATATGTGCTTGGAATATCAAAAACGCATTGTGAGGACACATCTTATCTTTTAAAAGAGCCTGTTTTGTTTGCTCTCTGATAAGCGTAACACAGCGTCCGTACATCTCCGGCGATTTCCCCCGATGTTTGCTAGGTTCTTTGAGCCTAGCAGCGATCATAAGCTGGTCCCTGCTGACCGCACTGCCTCACTTTACGGAGATTACAAAGCACTGTGCACCACGAAGGTCGCAGAACTGCGTGAGCCGAGCAGGAGTCCACATCAAAATGCAAAATGATGCAAAATATTATAATAGAGATTATAAATAATAAATATTTTCCTTTCTTTATTGATCCCAATATCCACCCTCAGGTGCTGAATGCTAATCCAATACCAGGGTTCTTTGCTTTTGAAATGGAAATTCTGACAAGCCTGAGTCGCACTGCTAACGGCTGCGTGAGCTCACGTCAGGCTGCAGCTGCACATTTTTCCCATTTCCAGCTTTTTCTAACTTAAAATGGATTGTTTTTGATTTTAGAAACAGTTTGCCATTTATATCCTTTTACAACTGAGTTTCACTTCATATTCCTCTTATTGTATACAAGGCTGCACTCATTATATGTTCCTCAAAGAATGTGTGTGGCTGGAGCTAAACTTTAATAATGATTATTTCAGGCTTGTTAAAAGAAGAGTCCACATCACATACAGTAACAATAACACTCATGTCAGGCGTTATATTCGCTGGTATTCTACGGGCTCAAATTGTGGTCATAAATATTTTGTACTTGTAAATCAGGATTTGTATGTATAAAAAGAATTTGTGTGTGGACTTCAAAAAAGCGCCCCTCCGACAGCCCAACCCATCTGTTCTCTGATTGGATAGTTACATTTGTGATTGACATGGCATTGGCCAATCAGATCAAAGGAAGAAAAATAGGTTCAAAATTCGTAGTTGTAACTTGAAACTTGAGTGCAGACTTTCTCACAGATTTTTTGGCTGAGTCCACACACAAATCTTTGTTACACACACACACAAATTACACATACAAATCCTGATTTACAAGTACAAAATATTTATGACCACAATTTGAGCCCATAGTATTCTGCTTATCTTGTTCAGTCCTGACATATGGAAGCACATGAAGCATCACACAGTTGCTGCTAATTTGTCAGCTGCACATCCATGATTAGACTGTTGCTGTTCCAGCACAGATTGTGATCTGGTGTCTGTGCAGGCCTGTTCAAAGTTATTTGAGCTTTATGACATGGGTCATTATCCTGTTGGAAGCATCCGTCAGAAGATGGGTACACTGTGGTCACAAAGGGATGGACGCGGTCGCCAGCACTGCTCAGGTAGGCTGTGGTATTTAAACAATGCTCAGCTGGTACATTCAAGAACTCTACAGCCCATTGCACAGAAATAACAGCAGAGCAGCACTTTCTGAAATACTCAGACCAGCATCTCTGGCACTGACAACTACACAACTTTCTTTGCACCCTTTGAACTTCAGGAGATCTTCTTGATGTCTATATGTGACAATGCATTGAGTTGCTGCCATGTGATTGGCTAATTTAATATTTGTTTTAATGAGCAGTTGGAAAGATATACCTAATGTGTCTGGTGAGTGTGTCCACTAACCTTCTGCTGATGCATGCTGATTGGTCCATTAAGGCTTTACAACAGGACAACTTGCATCTCATATCAACAACAACTGCTGTCAGAGATCTGGTTAAACCACAAGAGAAACGCGTATAAGAAGAAGCTGTTTGTTGTGCTTGAAGGTTAAGAAATCAGCGTCAGCGCTGTGAAGAAGCCCCAACACAAAAGTGTGAGTCTCCTTCACTCTGATGAAGCTGGTCGTTCTCAGAGTGGCACTTTTTGATGATATTAGAAATGTTTTGGCATGATTGTCTTTCTGCTTCTTCCTCCTCCACCGCTTCTTCAGTAGACTCAGAAACTACACTTGCTGATTAGGAGTTAAAGCGTTCTGGAGCTTTCAGTTAATGAGTAATTACATCTGATAGGCAGGTTAATGTTACTGTCGTGTGACGGGATGGTTGCTCAGTTATAAGAAAGTACTCACATGCCACAGCCTGCTTACAGACGCAGCTCATCCTTTTTCCTCCTCGTCCCTGTGATGCATGCGCGGTGCAGACGTAAAGGTCAGGTCAGGTTATTGAGGTATCACGCTGCAACAGAGGAGTGAACATTAACATAAATGTGTTTGTGAGTGAAATGTTCAGCTGCATCACCCAGGAAACATTCGAGAATGAGCGGAGGAGCTCGTGTTCAAAGACCGGCACTGCTCAACAAGTGAAAGTCTTTATGCTGCAAACTTATATCTTGCATGTAACGTCCTAATTCACTGTAGAGCAGCAGTGCTCAACCTTTTTTTGCACTACGGACCGGTTTTTGTCCGATAATATTTTCATGGACCGGCCTTTAAGGTGTCGCGGATAAATACAACAAAATAAAACCAGAACCAAAAAAAAGAAGATTTATTCATAACACACAGGAAAAGACCCGAGGAAACAGAGTTAACGATAAAAACAATGAAAAAAAATGCTAAAAACCCTGAAAACCATGAATTTCAAACCAGAGCCTGAACTCTCGCGACCCGGTAGCAAACGATTCAGGGACCGGGCCCGGGGGTTGGAGAGATCCTCATGATGCTTTGGGAAAAGTCTTGCAAAAGAAACTGAAATGATTTTGTAAACTTGGAAAACTAAAATTAAATTAAAGAGGAAAAATATTCTTAGTTTAGTATCTATTAGTCTGGTAAAAGGCGTTGAAGGACATTTTCATTTAGACTCAGCTGCTCTAACAAGTTGTTTTTATTGTAACACCTGTACTGAAATTGTTGCCTCTGACATCGGCCTGCATGCAGTAATAATAATTAAACTAATTAGACTAAAACAGAGAAACAAACAGAAACGGGATTAAAACAAAAACATTTTCAAGCAATAAAAACTCAAATAGAAAGAAGAAAATCAAGGCTGTGAACTAAGAACTGAAAATACAAACTATAATAAGTCGGTTACATCAAGAGTTACTGACATGAATTTGTATTTATGGTAAAGATGCTGACACTCACTTTGGCTCTACAGCTTCTGTCCTGCATAAATCTCAGAACATTTGTTTCACCTTGTTGAATCCAGCTGATCAGCTGATCACAGCCAGCACACAGAAAAATGGACTGGAGCTCACAACACGAGTCATTCTCTTTCATTTTACTCTTTAATGTAACGTTCCCCCTCACACTGCACTACAACACAGTCTTAGGGTCTCACCATCTGCAAGATCGCATTGCTCATGGGTGTTAAACCCATTTACAGTTTACCCCTTCTGGTATGAAGTGATGCCTGCAAAGATAATAACCAAGGTTATCTTAGCTTCAGCTTGAAGACATCACTCTTCACAGTAAGGTGTTAGAACCAGGGGGCATGAAACTTGAAAGACGGTGACATTTACCAAAAGGAGAAGCTTGTATTGCAATCACGAAGCCTCGGACGACATCACTCATTTTGTAAATAGGAGGAAAATGTCATCACCATAAAACTGCTCGCCGTGTGTTAGAAGTTACAGGTTTCGCTTTTCTTTTCCCCACTGGTTGGATTTGAGTAACTGGTTAATTTTACGAACAGATCACGACTACGATGATTACGAATGCCACGAACCGTGTACGTTACTACTTTCACATAATGGCATTATGAGTTTGGATGTGTCTGTTACGTGTCTGCGTTGCAATTCCATGACTCCACCAATCGAAAGTCAACGCACGAAACAAAACTGTGATTCCTACAAACTGGTGCCGTGTTAAATCCATTATACATACAAACTGAGAGGAAAAATGGATCCGGATGCATCAGCTGCAACACTTCAAATGTCTGTTGTGAATCCATCCGTGTCACAGGGGTAAATCAGTCTCTTTTAAAAGTTTTGAATGTTGTCAACACGAGCCCGCGAGCATCACAACTACTGCAAAGCAGCATCCTGGGAATTAACCTTCCTTCTCGGTGGTCTCCGTGGTGGTCGTTTTCTTTGCTTCATTATAACTTACAGCCACCAGTCACTCTTCAAACGAATCTTAAAGCAGCCTCTGCCTGTGGTGATACTATTTTAAACTCTGCTGTCTCTGAGGAGCGAGCATCATTTACAGGAGCTGCGAGAATGAGACCAACACGGGACATTTCCCCGTCCGGCGTCAGACGCATGTATGTGAGAACAACCTGTCAAGCTGACGCACGCCGTTTCCTCTTCTGTGAGTCAGCGAAATATTCCTTTTCTCCCACGTACACAGGACATACAGCAAAAAGCAGGACATGTCACAAATCTCTGATCACAGATAAGGTGTCTGAGTACCAGGAAATATTTAAATATGCATTATTCACAAAAGCATGTCTTTTAGAAGTTTTTAAAAAGAAGAAGTTAGAAATATAAAATTAGACACATAAAGAAAAAGATGATTGAATAAGATGATCACAGGCCGATTTTCACTGATTGGATACTTTTACTGTGGGAAAATGAATTTTGATGGATGGATGTAACACTCAGAGGTACTAAAACAGAAAAGCTGCCAGACAAAGGCAGAAAATGTGATTCTGGGCAAAGGTGCCAAATAGGAAGTGTTAAAAAAATCAGCTAGTTAACACAACGAAAACATGCTAATGTCATCACGACTGCAGCGGCGCTCAACAGGGAGTATGAAATGTGGGGGACAGGATTTGGAAGGCTCGTTGAAAAGGTGTTGCCTTCATGGAACATGATTTCTCAGTGAAAAGAGTTATTAGCACGTCAGAAAGAATTACATTATTGCCAAGGTGCTTCTCACAAATGAATTAGTAACTCACCTTCAGTTTTATATCCCATTTGCATTTCACATGGAATCCGTAGCCTAACTAATAGTCTCATTTAAAACATGTCATCTTAAATACTTTATGCAGTTTCTTCTCAGCGGTTGGAGACACGCAGCAAGCGTGTGGATCCAGTGTTCTCTGCTGTTTTATTACACGGTTCCTGCTGTTCAGGTAAAACGGGGCATCTGCCAAAAGTGATGCAGCTCTGCAATTTTATGGTAATTATCAAGCATTTTAGAGCAAAGCATCACTCTTCACTTCACACATATTACTGTTTTTTTTTTAATTTAGCAATTTCTCTAGATTTGCCATTGGCAGGCTTGTTTTCAAGGAATGTGTTGATATGGGACATACCCAACACCCCACATCTGTCGAGGGTTCTCGTAAACAAGAGCGAAGCTGAAAGGTGATTGGACAGGAACCCTTCCTGGATAAAGCAATTGGACAAACCAGGCCACTGCCCCGGGGCCCTGGGACTCCAGGGGCTGCAGCAGAGTTATTGTATGTCCACTCCTTTGTGCCAAATCCATGAATATTGTCCTTGGCAATCACTAGAGGACAGCATGCTGAGTCCTCATTTTAAATCATCATCATTTGAAATGGATCCTGTTTTATTTATTTATTTTTTAAAAAAGGTCATAAAAGTCTTTAAGGCAGTGAAGACGTTGCAAATCTGGGCCCAGCCCACTCAGAGATCCTGGTAATTGTTTTATTCATTTTTGCCATTGGGGAACTACGGCAACATTACATAGTGATCCAAGGTAGACACTGGGGGTAGTGATGTGTGCTTGGCTGCTGATCACTTAATATTTTACATTGAAAAGATTTGTAATTGCCCAATATTGAAATGAAATAGTGCAGCATATGGATAATACTCCTATGAGAAATGTGAAACATTAGCATCATAATTTTGCACATGTAACCTGAACAGTGTTCATATTTGTTTGTACACCTGAGGCCTGCACTGATGGACCGGTGCTACTTTGATAAAATGCACTTTATCAGAGTGGTTGCTGCAGAGGACCCGGTGAGTTCTAAGAGCTTATTTCTCTGTAGAAAGGACGGAGTGAAAGCTTCAACTCCTGCACCCACTCCTCTTTGGATTAGTGATGTTATTCTCGGTCTCCCCTTATCTCTGATTACATTTTTATCAATAGCTAAAAGCATAAGGGGAGTAGCTAATAATAAAGGAGCCGTGCTGAATTTTATTAAATGAAGGAAATGAATCATGGCCAGCAGCTCTTATTTATGCTGTTTCCCTACAAATAAAAAAATCATACTCATTCTGCAGTGGCTCTTTGTCCTTGCCCCCACGGTTTTCATCAAGTAGCAACCTCTGAGGCTGGAAAATAAAAATGCTCCTCAGTTGGCCTCTTGAGCCTGGTTACAAACACACTCTCACTAATGCTTAAATGCCCAACTTTAGGAGGAGATTAACATATTTTGAGCCTGGTTACAAAAAGCAAACAGCGTGTGTGTCTGTAGCTAATTGTTGCTGTCAGCGGCTGATTTGATGACTCATCTGTAGTTTTTAACCAGAAGAAGGATTTCTCAGCAAGCTAGCTGTGCTGGTCCACTCAGGCCATCAGGGTTGGGGCGGGGCTTAGTGTTACAGGGCTACAGCTATGCTTAGGATAAACAGGTTAGGGTTTGCTACGTGGTGTAACTATGACGATACAAAACTATAACCTCACAATCAGTGTTGGGAAGGTTACTTTTAAAATGTATTCCACTACAGATTACAGATTACATGCCCCAAAAATGTATTTTGTAACGTATTCTGTTACGTTACTCAATGAGAGTAACTATTCTGAATACTTTGGATTACTTAATATATTATCATGCTTTTTACAACTACATGAATGTCCTATTGCTGTGTGATTTATTAGTATTACTGAAGGTTACTCTCCACACCAACACCAGCTACATGTTTAAATCTTGATATAAATGAGTAACAGTAGGTGGACATTAGGTAAGGCTGCACTTTTTGCAGCGACCTCGTGTAGAAAACTATTCCGCGCGTATATAAAACAGGTCCGCGGCTCTGAACCGTAGTAAAGGACCTCTGGCTAATACGTCGAGTTCGTGTCGGGCTCGTAGCCAAAAACTAGCTTTACTTTGTTGTCTGGGTCAAGTTTGCTAACGAGAGACAGAGAGAGGCGTTGAAAGGCTGCTTCAATAGAAAACACGAACACGGTGTACAGTCGAGTCTTAATAGCTTACTTACAGCTGGGCTCGTCAGGCTCTCTGTTTGGCTGCAGTGGTTATTATTATATTTACATGCTTCCAGCTCCCGTTTCTGCTCAGTGACAGCTCGTACTTTTCCACTCTCCTTTTTCTCCCTCCTCGCTCACAGACACATAACGTGTATGACAGTCCATTCTCCCTGCAGCACGGACTACACTGCCCATCAGGCTGCATGCTTTAGAGCGATGCCTGTAACACTCTGCTATTGCCTTCATATTAAATCATTTTTAAAAATATTTCTTCACGTCATTATGAGACGCGAGACTGAGACATGGGCAATAGAGCCTCTTAATGCGTGTTTTGTTTGGGTTTCCACCGGCGTGGAATTACCAAAAATAGAAAGGGCAGAGCCGAACATGTGAAACAGGAAAAGAACAAAGTAACTGTATTGTGAATATCGCCTTTTTAAATAGTAACTGTTACAGAATACAGTTACTCATATTTTGTATTTCAAGAACGTAACGCCGGCACATGTACTCTGTTACTGTTAGGGATGACGAATAATGACATGGACGGCTGTGTTCATCTTTTATATACAGTTTGTTTTCCACGTTTCTTCACCGTAGCTGTTGAACGTTGTGTGTCACTCCTGTCGAGTGCATTTGGTTGTAAATGGGGTTGAATAAGGAGGAATAAATTATCGCCGGGAGCAGCGTGGGCTTGTGCCTGTGGTGGCCAATCACATCAGCTCGTCTAATTCCCTTTAAGAGCGGCACGCTCCTCTCTACGGGGCGTCGCCGTTACAGATGAGCAGCCTGGTGGGAAGAATGTCCTCGTGCAGCAGGTGCAGAGTTGAAAGGTGGAAATATTTCGCAGCATCATGTCAGCTTTCAGCATCACTTAATTACATAATAATGCACAATCACACCCAGCATTATACAAACGCCCATGTTCCAGCGCGGTTCACAGAGCGCTGGCCTTGATGTTGTGACACTTTGCTGTCTCTCATCATGGATAACACATCCAGACCCTAAATCCTTTTAGGCCATGGAAAATCAGCCTCGTTTGTTTACCTCCAGGGCTGAGTTATATCTAACAATCATTCGTCACAGGACAGAGCGCCCGTCTCTCCCTTTCATCTCGTTCCAGTTTGGCCTTGAAGTACACCCTGAATATGATGCACACACACACCCCTGCCTCGCTCCAACCCTCCATAGACACAACGCACAACAAACAGGCTTTTTATTTTAACTCATTCTTCCATAGAGACACAAAGCATACACATTTGGCTGTTGTGCTTTTCGTGGGTTTAGTATGCATGAGGTGACGGGGCCTGGGTAACCACGCTCCAAGAGCAGAGAACTAATCAGGGAAGGATGATTGTTCCCACTCACCTTTCGGCATTGCAATTTTAGGGACATTAAACAAAGTGCCAATGCAGAATTCAGAGGAGATACAAAACTGTGAAAGCATTCAGACATATTTCCCCCTTTCCTCTTTGTTAAAAGCAGCCAGAGGAGAGTTTGGATAATGTGTGATGTCCCTAATGCAGACATAATAGGAGAGCAGTGCTAATGTTGCTACACCAACAGTGGAAATGTCACAGTTGACACACTCAGGCTTAGTGGAAGTGTAATTAGCCTAAACACGGGAGGACTACGCGACTGAGGGCGGCCTGAGGGGGGGGGGGGGTTACGATATGAAAAGCAGAGTGACACGATGAACATTTCACGCCGAGACCATTTCTGCCTCCTCTAACGCTCCGCGGCTCTTTTGTCAGTCAAACGCTCTGAACAAAAGATGACTCATCAATTTGCCACACCAAATTACCCCTGCTTTTTGTAACCTCTCTCTCTCGCTCGCTCTCTTCTTCTCCTCCTCATTTCACATTAACCTAAATTGCCTCTGGTTTGCATTTCAACATGAACTAAATGACAAGCAGCACACGCAGCGCTTTGCCTCTTTTTCCGACTCATTTCACATTCAGCCATGGAAATTAAATCAGGACAGTGGTTTTTTTGACATTATTGTACCCTGGTAATGAACATAGTAATTAGGTGGGGAAAATTAATTTAGAGGAAGAAGAAGGAGAAGAAAAAAGGCCTCCATTGAAATTTAAGAGCCTTCAGCAGATTGCCGGTGTGATGGTTTTCTAAAAGTTCTGCAGGGCAAGGAGGCATGTCACCACTGGGGGCTGCTCTTTCACACACTCTCCATCACACACGAGCACACAGTGGCGGTGGAGTAATTCTGATTGATGTGCAGAGGCTTGGCCCTCTCTCAGCTGCTGGCGCTGGTAATTGCTTCCATCCCTCCTCCCAATACGAAGCAGCACAGTTGAGAGAAGAGGAACGCGTCTCCCTGCTTATGGCTTCCAGCAGGACGGCACAGAAACCCCCCAAACTCCTCCAGAAACACTCCGAAATGTTCCGAGGCCGTGCTTGACATTTTTAGACTGAAACCTGACAGGACCTGACAGGACCTGACAGGACCTGATGAGGGCTGAATTTCCCGCTTTCCCAGCCTGGTGAGCTCAGTGGCCTCAGGTGTCGGGGGAAGATGTTAACAGGTATTTGTTGGTATCTGTGAGATCGAAGTCAGATTTTCGAGCTAATATCGCGCTTTAATCTCTTTCAATTAAACATTTAATGAGTTTTTATGCGCTTCATTGATCAGACGGAGCCTGAGAGGGACAGAAACGAAGCTCTCAAAAGTTTCCAATCACGACCACGACCGGTCCTTTCTCCTGCTTTAGACTGCCACCGCAAAGAAGACTGGAGCTACATAAAAATGCGTAGCACCTGCATTATGCACCTGATATAACGCTGGTGTTGCTCAGAGATTTGCACTCTTACCTTGATGTTTCTGAGCTCCCCTGCTTTGTTTTGTCAGAAATTCAATAAATCCCATTACTCCTCAGTGCTTCATGTTGATGATGTGGATCGTGTTAAATTCCACTTCTGCGCTTTAATCGGTTTATGAAATGTTGCTCGTTTTAAATGAAACCCCCACACAGTGTGTGCTTTAATCTCCGGCTCACTCTGCTACATTAGAAAGTTGATCAAATGACAACGAAGAGACACAAAGGAGCTTTAGTTTGGCCACAGAGGAGTCCTCACCTCTCATCGGAGAGCAGCTTTTACAGTGCGTAAGATAACTTTTAATTCAGCTCAGTTTCATTCATTTAGCACCAAAACAGTTTAGTTTGTGAGGTTAACACTGCAGCAATACAGAGAAAACCCAACAATCAAAACTCCCTTTTAACAGGAAGAAACCTCAGAGCCAGGCTCAGGGAGGGGCGGGGCCATCTGCTGCGGGGGGAGGGGAGAAGAACAGGACACAAAATACACTGTGGAAGAAAACCAGAGATGATTAAGTGCATTTAGAAAAATAACTTGTTTCATTATAAACTGAAATGTGCTACACTAATGTGAAAAGTGCAAAATCTTCTGAATCAACCTTCATCTCAGTGGTCATGGAGACAAACATGCACCAGTCAAAGCTGATAAAAAATGACAAACTTTAAAAGTTGCTGACTTTGCTCCTGGAAGTTGTACTTCTACCACGTTTTTGTTGTTGCAGAGTTTTGCTGTACATTTCAATCCTGGATTGTTTGAGTGACATGTTTCTGCAGCCTTTGAGTGTGTGTGTTTTTCTTCACGCTGTGTGTGCGTGCAACACTGGCCGTCAGAGTGCGGTTTGCATGTGGGGTTGAGGCACCTTTAGAGGCATGCTATATTCTGTATATATGTTTATTTAAAAATCAGAGTCTAAGATGAGCACTTTTAGGAATTAATTGGGGGTTTTGTCCTGTGTGTTTGAAGTACGGTGCTTATGATATACTTAAGAGTACTTTTGCTACTTTTACTTATGTATCAGAAACAAAAACAATGTTTATGGGCTAATATCCAAAATCAATGTTATGCACTGAGGGTTGTAGCCACATAACGGATGTTTGCGGCTAAAGCAAAGCAAGGAGGGAGACTCGGCTTTCCAAACTGTGAGAGCAGGAATGTAGGAGTGGAACGAAGCGCAGCGTGACGGCAAGCGCTTTGTTTTTCCCGTAACTATCGACTGCTGGTAAATGCAAACACTCTCCTTGAATCTAGTCCCGGTGAGCAGCTGAGTAGCGAACTTGAGCCCAGATGTTTCAAATACATTTTACTGATTGTTTGATCCCAAGCTTCTTTTCCACACCTATGTACACACAGATAACCTTTGGAAAAGTTGTTGTTTTTGGAAATATACAAAATTGGTCAGACACACCACAGATCAGTAGAAAGCAGCTTCCTGCCCACGTGAAACAGTCCAAACTAAATTTGAATCACGAGCATCTGATTTACAGACAACAGTTTTACTTCCCAGCAGCCATTGTTATTACACAGGCCTGGGTGTAGATACAAGTGCACAATAACTACACTTACACACAAACAAAAACAGAAACACAGCCCTCAGGAGTCAGCACACAAAGCCTCCTCCCCAAAAGCAGAAACCATTTCAGCCACGAAGCCGCGATGGAAGCATGCAGAGAATATCAGAGGAAGGAGACAAAGAGGGAGAAGCGTGGATATGCAACCCTCGTCTGTCTGCCTCACAGGCGTTGATGAGGAGGGCAGGTGGGAGCAGGCAGATCAGGCCAAAGTTCAGCTGACTTCAAGATAACTTTTCTGTCTTCCACTGTAGTCCATATTTTAAAATTTAGGATGCGCTCTCTCAGAAAACAACTACAGCAGTGAGTAAGCTGATCAGCGAATGACACACAAACAGCTCAAAAAAATGTAAGCTACAGTTTTTAATCAAGTCAAGGTTTGCTGCATCTCCCAGCTCAGTCTTGAGGGCGACCGTGGCTCAGGGGGTTGGGAAGCGTATCTGTAACCGGAAGGTTGCTGGTTCGATCCCCGGGCTCTCAGTCCTGGTCGTTGTGTCCTTGGGCAAGACACTTTACCTACCGCCTACTGGTGTTGGCCAGAGGGGCCGATGGCGCGATATGGCAGCCTCGCTTCTGTCAGTCTGCCCCAGGGCTACAACTGTAGCTGCCTCCACCAGTGTGTGAGAGTGAATGAATAGTGGTATTGTAAAGCGCTTTGGGTGCCTTGAAAAGCGCTATATAAATCCAATCCATTATTATTATTATTATTATTATTATTAACGGTGCGTTCACACCGAGCGCGACAGACGCGACCAGAGCGTCAAGTTTACACGTAAAGTCAATGCAGGAGCGCGATGAAGCGCGACTGGGGGCCCCGCGAAAATTTGTGTCGCGAAAACGCAAAAATGCATCAGTCACACGAGTAAGTAGCGTTTGACGTGCGAATAAAAATACGCGCGTCAGTTTATGTGGTGCATTTTGTACATTCGCACATATCGCGTCTACCGCTCCAATTGGAAAAATCGGAACCCAGCGGCAAAATTTATTTCAAATAAATCTTTGTAATGTCTCAGTTCTACTACACAGCAAATGTTGGCACACAACTTGACACATGTAGAATTTATTTCATACATTACTAAAGAAAAAATATCCTACTATATAGGAACATAGTGAAGACCAATTATCTAAGAGAATAAAGACAAGTTAGTTTATTTCGGAGGAAAGCTCCACTCCAAAAAAAAAAAAGAGGCAGGAACGCTGTTCAGAGGTTTGTGGGGAAGTCACTGGGGCTTTAAATGAGCATATATTAGCACAGGTATCAATAAAGGACTGCTGTATTAAACACTTTTAGTAACCGCAGGCAGATGAACAGGCGCTCTGCAGGTGGGATTGAGCGCCTGTAGTTGGTGTCTAGGCGGGCGACGCTTGGACCAACACGGGACAGCAGCTCCTCAAACTGGGTGAGGGACAGACGGTGGTACCGCTGTCATCGCCGTCATCCAGACGCGGCTCCTGGAGCAAGTGGTGAAACTCACCAACTGCTCACGCTACTGGAGGACCTGATGGACCCGGGTACGGCGAGGACGTCCTTTACGCCGCTGCTCTGCTCTCCACAGTAAATAGAGGAGGGAGACTCTCTCTGCAAACGCTAGATCGACAGCTGCCATCTTGCAAACATACCGTCTGGCACTACTTCCTCCCACATTTCCGCTTCATGTGCATGAAAATTGCGTATTTTGAAACGTGAACAGTTCGCGCTGGTCGCACGTCGAGGTGCAAATGTGCACACAACCAGCTAGGGGCGTCTGGCGCTTTTTGGTCCCATCTATTGCGTTCGGTGTGAACGCACCGTAAGATCGTTGTGGGGATTCCAGGAGACGGGACTGTAGAAGGCCCTTTAACCCATCAGCAGGATCGGTATCTGCTCCTTTTTGCAAGGAGGCCCAGGGTGAGAGCTACAAAATAACCTCCAGCAGGACACTGGTGACGTGTTCTCTGATGCAACAATCAGAAACAGACTTTATGAGGGTGGCCTGAGGGCCCGATGTACTCGAGTGGGCTCTGTGCTCACTGCCCAGCACCACAGAGCCTGGTTGGTATTTGCCATAGAAGACCAGAACTGGCAGGTCCACCATGGCGTCCACAGATGAGAGTAAGTTCTCCCTGAACACAGACGTGAGAGGGTCTGGAGAAGGCGTGGAAAACATTATGCTGCCTGCAGCATCGTTCAGCATGTCTGGTTTGGTGGTCGGTCAGTGATGGTCTGACCATGGAGGGACGCACAGACCTGTGCAGGCTCGCGTTCCTCACACCTCCCCACAATACTGCAATCTTCAGCAGATCTTCACTTTGAACTTTTATATTTAAAAAGGTTGATAATGATTAAACAGTCATACGAAATCAGTTCATAATGAACCACATTCATCACAAATCCCATTGACATTTTTCAAAATGACTAAATTATAACGCACTGATTGTTGACACTTAGTCTGTATGGAATACAAAATGAGCAGTATAGAAAATGCTGATTAGGTCATGCTAATTAATAACCTATCGACTGATAAATATAGAAAGAATGTTCACAACATCTAACCCTGTTTCTGCTTTAGTACTCTCAGGTCTGTGTGGGTGAAGCTGGGCTATTGTTTCTCCTACGAGAGCATCTTATGTAACAACAGCAACGGGAGCGCATGCACTCAGCTTCACTTCCTCTTCTCCCGACCACAGACGCATCAACAAGCTTCTGGGTCTGAAAGGTGAACCCAACATGGAAGTGCTTTACAGCTGCAGGCTTGAATGGCCACCAGAGGGCAGGTGGTTGCAAAAAGACTTCTTGGCTCGTGGACTGAAAAACGTCTCTGGGCTCTGAGATTTGTAAACACTTTTCTGATAAGTTTATGAGTTCAGCCACTTATTTCTGGTCATATGGAATAAAACATAAAGTCAGTTTTGGAAATTGTGCTCATTCTAAGGGTCAGAACGATTGATTGTCATTGGCTTGTTTATTGGCTTTAGATTCACAAGTCCTTAGCCAATGAACACGCAGTTTTACAGTCAAACCAGTGGGTGACGTCATGGCGGCTTCATCGTGTGACGCTCTAAACAGCCGCAGTTAGGAACCAAAATTACCTTTAAAAATAAGCAGTAATGAGTGACCTAAACAAAAACAGTAACTAAGAATAAAACACATTTGGAATAAACTAAATTCTCTTTATATCTAATGAGTCTTGTAATAACATTTCACATCTTAATGTACGATCTGGAGACGAGTGGCCTCTTGCAGGATGACAGTGCCCCCCGTCTATAGGACACTTGGGCTCACTGAATAATCTCATCAGTGCGAAAATCATGTGAATCTTATGCAGTCAACAGATCTCAAACCTGCTAAACAATAATTTCAGCTCCTTAACCCAATCAATCGTTTTGCAATATTTTCAATTCATTTGCCAAAGGATGTGGAAACGGTTCATTACTCCTGTGTAAACCTGTGTGTGTGGAAACCTGTGTGTGTGTGTGTGTGTGTGTGTGTGTGTGTGTGTGTGTGTGTGCGCGTGTTGAATAGCTATTGAAATGCTAATCCTCCCATTAAGCCCATCACGTTACTACGTTCCGACACACACGAGACTTTTATCTGAGAAAAACGGAGAAAAGATTCACGAAAATCGATATGTGTGTGAGGTCGGTAAGGTTGCTTTGGTCGACGTCTCTCTTCAGTCTTCCCACCTTCCTCGTGATGAGTCGCACTAAAGCGATTCATACAATAGGTGACATTTCAGCAAACTCACTGAATATGTTTCTATGATTTCATGTCTGGCAAACACTGGTATGACAGCACATTAGCGTCCCTGAGCAGCGATGCTGACCGACACCACTGCACGCACGTGTAAATCTTACACATCTTTTAGTGTCGCTTGTTTTTTAATAAACATTGACTAAAATAATAAAACTACTTGGATGGCTAAAAAAAAAAAAATCACAGTTCCCACTTTTTCAAAGCTTTGTTGTCTTGGTTGCCATGGTGATTTTCTCCCTCATCAGTTGTTTGAGAAACATGATCCAGGCATGAAACATACTTCTAACTGAAGTACAAACACTTCATGCTGCGAGTGTGCAGGAACTATTGCACATGCTGGAAAACGTTCTCATGTTTACTGGTACAAAACAGACCTTTGCTGTGAATATTCGCTTCCTTATTTCTGCTCAGTAATATCCTTTCTCTCCGTTAAAGTCAAAAAGCACATACAGTTAAATACATTTTAAGCCTTGATGGAAGAAGATGTCAAATGAAATGTCCATTTTAATAAAACAGGAAAATTGAACAGGCGCATTTGCACCAGCACTTTCAGATTAACAGAGAAATGACTTTGTTGAGCACATTTATTACGTCTGTTAGCTGTTTTGCTAATAAAATCATTTTATATTATCAACACAGCGACAGACAGACATATGTAGTTCACGTATCTTATACAAATACCTGCGTACAAACATTTATATGCAGACAGTCCCGCGCTCATCATGTGTACAAAACAGCAGAACTGGAAAGCCAACGCAATCATTTATTTTACGTTATTTTTTTCCAGTGTCAAGCTTAATCCCAGTTTTCACCTTGATTTCAAGTCCCATCGATCCATCTATTCATTCTCTTATTTGTTCATAGTTGATGGGGGCAGAATATTCCCTGAATATTCTTTTCCAGAAACCAGTTTCTTCCATTGCTGACATCCACACATCTGGATCCAAGAGCCAATGTTTTAGACAAATTTTAATAACTGAAGACTGGAAATATTTCTGCATAACTGTAAGTCAGGAAGTAGGACAAATATAACAAAAGCTGCTGTACACCAGGATTTGTTCAAGGGGATTTGTTTTCCTTTTGACAAAAAGAAAAGAAAAGAAAAAGAAAAAGCAGCCTCTCCTTTACTTTTTCCTTCCTGTCACTCTTTGAAACGCTGCTTTCTTGCTCCAAAACTCTCCCCTTCTTCCTTTCTTCCTCCCTCTCATCCTCCCTGTCAGGTTTGGAAGTATGTTCCTGTGTAACACTATAATCCAGTAATGTGATCACAGGCGGTTTCATTTTTAATTACAACACGGGCTCTGGTTAGAGTCATGACATCATTTTCTTCAAAGTGAGGAGTGAAGCTGGGTCTCCCCAAAATAGCAAAACAATAACCTTCAGAAAGGATTAGATGACACCGAGAGGCAATCTGGCGCTGATCAAGCGAACGCCATCAAAAGTGCGGAGCCACAGACACAAAGTCTGAGACTGTGCAGCATGTTTTTAGACCCCGACAGCAGACCTGGCCTTGTGGAAGGTTGTGCGACAGGAAGCAGTCGATCACAGACCTTTCTTTGATCTTTCCTCTCCTCTCTTCTTCTCCCCTCCAAATAAACAATGACGGTAGGGTAATGAGGCCTCTGGGTGTTTTTAGGGACACGAGATGAGAAGGAGACCTGGCCACACAGAACGTATAAAACGAGGAGACACGAGGAGAAGCAAGAGCCCAGCCGCCTCATTAGGGAGCTATGAACGATGGTAGCAACTATTCATTTCCTCTACAAACGACTGTGCCGCCACACGCACCGTCGCAGAGTCGTACACGTGAGCACATAAATACAGACACACTTATAGCATGTGCTGCAGGAGCCATACAAACATGTCAAACCACAGAGGGCGCATTTAAACACAGTGTGACGCCGTTCGAGATCATAATTCTCTTTTTAATGGTTGGCAAAGAAGGAGACGGGCCGAGAGAAGAGTAATTTGAGAAAGTAAAAGCTGCCTCGGGGCGCACAATGCCATGATAAATCCTTTATAACTTAAATTAGAGGCAAAAAAAAAATCACCATTTTAATATAGCCTTTATAAATAAAAGACACCGCTTCAGTGTGACGCGTAGGAGGTGTGGCAAAAATGATTTCTGCGACGCTGCGTAAGAAACTTTAAACTGTAGCTTTAAATTTTTAGGAAAACGTTACAAAAAAAGTCACGAACGCCTGAAAAAAAGCACAAAGCGCAAATGTCCAAAGGGCGCACGAACCGTGGGGAGGATAACCGTGCACGTCATGTTCCCACCACTTTAAGCTTTAAGTCTCCAAAAGTGTTACAGGTGGTGGTTTGAGGACACCTCGTACCAAATATTACATCGACTTTTTATCGCTGGAAGTTAATTATAGTTTTCTTTTTTATCTCAGCTTTTGGATCGTTAGTCTGACAAAGCAATTAGTTTTATGGTAATGGTATGTTGGGCTCTAAACACCAGGCTGCAGTCAGTTCCCATCAATGTAATACGACCTTCACTGTTTGGTAAACATCACCGTCTCTCAAACTCCACGCCCTCTCGTTGTAACTCAGTCTTTCTGTCGCCGAGGCCGAAACAAGACAGTCGTGGTGATACCAGGAGGTCCCGTCAGTCGTTAACATGCTGCCATAGAAGACGTTACTCCATACGAGTAAAGTTAGTTCACATTTAAAGAGGACCTGTTATGCCCATTTTCATCTCCATATCTGTATTATTAGATGCTACTGTTAAATAATTAATGGTTCCAAAAGACATTAAAAACATTTTTTATTTAACTGTGTGGATCTCGCTGCAACCACGTAAACCTAAACAGCCTTTGTCACGTTGCAATAGGCTGGATGTTGCTGGAGTTTTCCCATGATGCACTGTGCTGTTAACGCACTGTGTGCTTCTTCTTCACTCTCTCTGTGCTTATGCACCACTCTGCATTTAATCATTAGTCATTATTAATCTCTGGCTCTTCCACAGTGTGTCGACCAGTCACAGCAGATGTAACAGCAGATGGCCCCGCCCCTCCCTGACCCGGTTCTGCTGAAGGTTACTTCCTGTTAAAAGGGAGTTTTCTCTTCCCGATGTCGCCAAGTGCTTGCTCATAGGGGGTCGTCTGACTTTTGGGTTTCTTTCTGTTAATGTTGGGTCTTTAACCTGCAGTCAGCTCAAATATAAAGTTGACTGTTGTTGTGATTTGGTGCTATAGAAATAAATAGTGGCAGCTGGCAGTGCTAGCTCTCAGCCTCCTGGCTGCAGAGTCTTTAAGGGCACAAATCCTCTGGACCGTTCTAGAACACATATTTCCAGAGCTCGGCAGATCTTAATCGGCCTCAGTCACTTTCTTCACTGTTTCAACTCAGAAGGAAATGGCTAAGTGAGAACCAGGAATAAGAAATGCTGGAATCATACTACATGTAAACCATACTGCCACTTTCTGTACCTGTAACTTATTATAGTAAGAACCACAGTTTCCTTTATGACCACCGGGGGTTTTGACTAACATGTGTGCTTTTATATGTTAAATGCCACATAAATAATAATGAAAGCTGAGTTACTACAGTGACTGATGTGACGAGCTGTTAGAAGTTCTTCGACCTGTTTGTGAGTGAAACTCCTTTTTCATGCTATTTTTGATGTGTGGTCATAGTTACTAATACATTAGGTGTTTGACATATTTCATTAGGGTCTTTTTGCATTCACAAGATTTCCAATAAACGTGACCTTTGACTGTCCAAGATTTTTAGTAGATGAAGCTATAGTTTCAATTCTTCAGTTATCACATTCACAAGATTTTCCTCTGACCGAGCGCGTGAGGTTGAGGTCGTCAAACTTCAAACTAATCTGGGATTTTTAGAAGATGCACCCACGCTGTCTATTTGAAAGTCACGAGTCACCTTATCGTGTTCACAAAGTCCACGCCACCCGACGCCCGTTTTTCCACCCGGTGGGGTGACGACAGCTCTTGCGCCAAGCCTTTCAGGCTGAGGTTTAAAAACTGAATTTCAGTTAATCCACTAAACTACTTCATTAAACCAGCAGGTGGGCGGGACTTCAGTGCTCGCAGTATCTGAGTTGACCATGTTAGTGACGGCCACGCTCGTCAGCATCGTCTGCTCTGCAAGCTGGAAAAAACATCAAAAGCAGCCATGCTTACAATGTTAGCAGCTTTGGTACGTAGTTGTAAAAGAAAAGAGGATTTTTTCTTTGAACACTGAAATCTAAAACATGTTCACAATGACAATAAAATCCTGATGATAAAGAGGAGTACACGTTTCTTCTTGGCTGGTTTTCTGTCGCTGACCTGCTCTCGGCTTTGGAAAGCTGAAACTGCGAATGTGGCGCACGCCGATTTTTAGGTGGAAACTATGTTTAAAAATATAAGAGCATAAAAACCCTTCAGCCATCTCTGAAACTTCCATCGATACAATCAAAAAGAGGCTGTGACCTCCAGCGTGGCTGCACTGATTTTTAGCCACAACATAAACAAAAGGCCACATTTTGCACTCTTGGCCGTGTGACTGTGGTCATCACAGGCAAATCAGATAAAATGATGGTTTTTATTCTGCAACGAGATCAGTGTGATGAACTGGACTGAGGGGATGGAAGCAGATGCACAAGGCCAGCTTTCTTTTCTCTGATGTTTCTTTTTGTTTAGCTCCTCGCAAGCTTGGGAAAGACTTCCGCCCACGTAAAGACACACCCTCCACACCACTGGGTGTTTGGACAGAGCGCATTAGCCTTGGCAAACAGGAGCGTGCATTCATCGAGCCGCGCTCCCTTTTCATTTCCCAATCAGGTTTTCAGCCTCGGCGCAGGTCAGCGGGACGGCTACCTTTTCACCTCAGCTCCTGCATGTTTAATCCCCTGCTTTCATCGCTCCCTGAACACCTCCGTCTTTGTCCTGCTCGCATTGTTCATATGTTCATATTCCCCCCCACGTCTTCCCAAACCTCATTCATCCTGCCTCTCATCGATCCCTCCCGCTCAATCCAGCCCTCAGCCCCACTCTCCCTGCATCAATCCAGCTGCCCCTCACTCTTCTTCTCCTTCTCTCTCCTAAGGACAAACACTCCACAGGTTGGACTCTCTCCCTCCTCCATCAGCCTCCCTGCTCTCCCGGCAGACAGCGTGTTTGCTCACGGATTAGGTCGGGCTTTGTGCCATTGAGGAAGGAAGGAACTAATCAGACTCTTATTTGTCGTTGCATTCTGTGTCTTATGGAGAGAAGCTGACCCGCCGGAGGCTGAGGCACACGTGCACGGATGCACGAATGGTGAGCAGAGTGAAAACCGAGAGTCGGACAAAGAAAGAAGCACACACGCGCACACACACACACACCAGCCAGACGCAACCCGACACCCCGCCAGACTCGAGCGTGGGTGTGCGTTCGCTCCTCGACTGCTCTGTTGCTCGCCGTTTGTGTACGCACACGCGTGTTCCCACACCGCCCCGCTGCTGCCTTTGTTCCCAGGGCAGGCCTGTTTTCTGATTGGCTCGCTAATGTGTGGGATACGGATCTGTGTTATTCCTCATCAGCGGCGGCTCTGATTTGACAAATTCTGTTTTCCCTGCTGTCATCAGGCGCGCGAGGTCACGGCGGCGACGTGAGACAGCTGCGCAGGCGAGCCGCTCGTATTGCGCCCCCTGTCTGACCGTGTGTGTGTTTGCCCAGCAGTCACGGTGTTTCCTGCAAAGTGTGCTTGCATACAATCTCATATTGTAGCACACACCTCCAGCCCCTCTACCAACAAGTCGGCTGATTAGCCAGCACTCACACTCGTCCGCTCCATATTTCATGAATCTACCAGATGGGCTTGGCCCGGGTGAAGTTCTCTCCAGCTCTTCGTTTCAGGTAGCACGACTCAGTTTTCAGGTAACGCAGGTACAGAGTTTCACACCAGACTCCAGCAGGTAGCCGGCCCCCTCTGTTGACACTGCGTCCACACCCGGGGAGTCGATTTCAAGGTTTGATGTGTATTAAAGACAGGGACAGTTAATGTTTCAGCAGAGTTATTCCTAAACCACACACACACACACACACACACACACACACACACTGTCTGCGCACTACTACAGTACAAAGCTGCTTTCATGCATCCCATAAAGAGACAATGCACTTCCACGAGGTCTGTGGGGCTGCTATTGACTTTTAGACACCAGATCAATAGAATCGGATGTAAGCTGAATTTTAAGGTTAATAAAAAGTGTAAGCTTAGCTTCTCAAATCCACTCTGTGCATTCATTAGTCATCTTTCTTGCTGTTTGCAGCTGGTATTTGTACCCCAGAGCTGTATATCCAGACACGTAGACGATGGATTTTGAGCTTTCAATAAGGCCACCATATCCGACGCGGGGGAGCCGGGACGTCTGGTGCACGCGCAGGTAGTGTTGTGTGCAAAGTTAAAAGCCTAACTGGAGCTGGAAATTTTATAAATGATGGTCTAATGCCATCAAGTGTCCCAGTAATCCATGATAGTGAGCCACGATTCTCAAAAAACCAGAACCCCGAAACTAATTTCCCTAAAAAGTTTGCAGCTGTTTTTAATGCTATTTTCTCTCTGCTTGTCTAAATGTGCTGTGGCCCATGGACGTGTCCCATTTATTAGCCTGTACCTGTTTTAGCGTCCTTGCCACGGCTCCCAGTATGTCTTAGAATCGAGATCTTAAAGATCTTGCTGCCGACTTTTAAGGTATCTCATGGCTACGGCTACACACGAATCTGGTCTTTTACAGCTAAAAGCTAAAAACGTCGCTGTCAGAGCCGAGATCTAAGGAATAAACTGCCTCGAGAAATCTAAGCAGCAGAGGAAGTGACCTTTTTGTTGTCTAAATAGTTTCCTGATGTGTTAAAAACATTTTTATCTTGATTTTGTGATGTGCCTTCGGGGGGAGGGTTCATGGTAGTGACAGAAAGAAAGAGAGCTCCCTCTGTGGGGTGACTGGGCTCTGCTGCTGAGGTGATTCAGACACCTGATCAGGCTGCTTCCCGGGCCCTGTACCTCGGCACTCTTGCTGGAAGGATTAGCTATCCCACCTGGCCTAGGGGCCCCGAGGATTTGGGATTATGTTTAGGAAAAGGTCATGATTTGCATTCAAACAAACCTTTAACTCTGTTAACCATGTGTCTGAAAATCCTCCTGCCAGAAACTGAATCTGTAATTAGTTGAGCTAATCTCATCTTTACTGACATGTGATTAGAAACCTGTGTGAGCTGAAGCTAACGCCACAGACCTTCAGTCGTGCGGTTAGTTCGTCAGCAGTTCCTGACATGACGGTGGACTGATATATTAACCTGCTTTGGCTTTATGCTCAGCTCTTTCTTTACCACGACGTGTCCAGATCACTGCCGTCGGTTTCCATTTCTACTCCTCCCCACTCATGATGTCACAGGATACTTGGAAGTTCTCCACTTGTCATTCCCAACCCAGTGTGGGTAGTCTACCTCTTTCTCTCTGTGAACCGTGGACTTGGACTCTGAGGTGCTAATTCCCATCAGTGCTGCCTGTAAACCACCCCACTGTGACCTGGAGGTCATTACTCACAGAAGCCCACAGAACCACATCGTCCGCAGAGACACGACCCAGAGACACCAAACCTGACGCCCTCTTCACCTCACCTACAAATCAGGTCCAGAACAGTTATGAACAGAATCACCGACAGTTTCGAGAACATTAAACAGTGTACTCACACTCTGTATCTAAAGTGCTGCAAATTTACACGAGTAACAGTGATACTGATTTTGACTTTGTTAATACAGGCACAGTATGAGGATAACAATTCATAGAGTATTATGAAAAGAAGTTGGAGAAATGAGTGTTTGGTTAAACACAAGGTCCCATTTCATGCTTCCTACCCCGTGCTTAGACTGTGGGGAGTGTGTTGCTCTGAGTCGCTGGCTCTCGCACACGCGCACCATTTCTCATGTTGAATTTGTTGTCACGGATGGCGTAATGCCGAGTTGGCCCGTGGTGCTCCTAATGAGAGCACAACTCCCTGGGCTGCTGCCACCCAAATGGACCCAGAGAGGCAGCAGCGGCTCACATGCACAGATACCAACACACAAAGGAAAGCACTGTATGTGCGCTCATTGAGTCATGTGACCCGCACTGCTGAGAATTTCTCAGAAATAATTAATTAGTGTGAGATCTAATCACGAAGAGCAATGTGACCAGACTGCGTAAGTCGATCGTCGCCCCGGGGCGCCGGCTCGACCAACATGGACCCTGAGTCACCCTCCCTGGATGAGGCGAGTCTACACAAAGACTTTATTAAATGGAATCCATGCTGTAGGAGAAAGTGTTTGCTGGACGTGTGCCGCGGTCTGCCCATGCATTATGCAAGAAACTCGAATTAACAGAATGTATTTAGATTTAAAATGACAGAATGATTTTTGAAAAGACCAACTTGCTAAATTAATACATAACAGACACAAACATATGGGCATACGATGTGCGTTCATGCTGGGAAAGGTGGCCAACAGCGAGCCGTGCAGAGAGCACAAATGAGTTTTGCCCGTGGAAAGAGTGGCAGCGCTGGTTCTAATATAGAGTAGACACAGTGTGTCATTGTGGCCCGGTGGCTGCAGGGACCAGATGGAGGACTGCAGCAACGGGATTGAACCCCACACAAAGGGTGCACGATATAAATTCACCTTTAATAATCACAGGGATAAACAGCGAGCAAGAGGAGGAGCTACTGCACGCAGCTGCCGTCTCACCGCTCCTTTTCCCGTCATCGTTAGCGAGCGCTTGATGGAAAACTTGGCCGTTTCCTTGGCCAGGCTGAACTTGCCAGCCTTTTGGAGGTTGAAATATAGGTTTCAAAGCCAACTAAATCAAACACAAGTCCTCTTTGCCAAATATCTCACACACATATTTGTCATTAGCTGAGAGCGCTGCGCCTGCGAGGACACACGGGTACCAAAAAATGCTGTAGGAACTGACACTCTGAGCCAGTGAAGGCATGTTGTAATCCCGAGTTCCTTTTTGCTGACAGCTTTTTCTCCTTGATTTATGACCTGGAGGTGAAACAGAGTTCCCCAGTCCACCTCGGAGTGAACAAACTAATGAACCAGATGCATTATTTATTATTGAAAAAGCACGGCCCAGAACAAAAGCAAAGGTTTGGGTCAAAAACGCTGAAACATTCCACATTCAGAGCGAAGGATGCTTTTTCTCCCTGCCCTCTTTACTCTGCACATCAACCTGAAGCCTGTGCCAGCTTTAATATTGGCTGAATAAAAGATGGTTGCAGTGTACTCTGTAATGTGAGTAGATGGGATGGCAGTTCCTACGTTCTAATTCAGGAATCAAAGTGATTGCTGCTTATCTTGATCAGCGGTGGGCTGGCATGCTAGCTGTGAGAGCCTGTAGAAAAGATTAGATCTTAATTGTCAGACATTAGAGTGTGATGGCAGCCAGAGAGACAGGGAGAGATATGACTGTGCCTTGTAATAATCCTTCAGTGTTGACACTGAGATCCAAGTTAAAACAAGCACAAAGGCTTGTGTTATTCCCTCTCTAGTTGCATTAATGAGAAAGGACTTATTCTTGTATCACCTTACTCCTGCTGAGATGTTCGCCAAGATTTGGCACAAATATTTCATGCTGCAAAAAGTATTTCAGCAGGCGTGCTTCCTGATTGTTGCTGGAGAGGATATATCAAAGTACGCAGGCGTAAAGGGTCAAGGCATTCTCTGTTAAATACCAAATGCTGCTTTTGCACAGTCACCTGAAAAAGAAAAAACATCCCAGAATGCCGGCCTTCGCCAGAGAGTGAAGCCGACTTCACGTCCACGGCGGTGCTTGGACAAGCAGCATAACTTGGACAAGTTGCAACAATATGAGTCAAATTTCAGTTCACTGATGGCTCAGTCACACAAGCACGACGACCTCTTCAGAAAATAAATCGATGACTGTCAGGTGATTGCATTGATGTCTTTACAATCAGTGACAAATTGCAAGTAGCTGCAGTGACCTGGAGGTTGAGGATGCTTTACACTCAACCGCCGGCTGAAAGCTTTTGATTGCAAAGAGATTGCACAGGGAGGCAACCTGTCCCCAAACAGTCAGAGTCAGCAGTCGCTCTCAGAGAGGAGGTTTGCAGAGAGCTGTGGCATATAAACACAGACAGACTTGTGGAGGTGGGAGCGGTGACTAGAGCCACGGGGTAATTAGCATTAGCTGAGTATAGAGCATATTTATGCTAATCTCCCAGCACGGCACAGGTATAACTGCTTTTAATGATGGTTACATATTTCTGTGAATTATAAGCACCTCAAGGCTCCTGCTTGGATGCACTTTTGCAGACTGATACCTGTGCTGCACCCATAAACATCAGCTCCACGCAGACAGGCCCACGTTTATGGTAATGGGAGCCAAACCTGCTGCCTTTGGCAAAGGTCTGTGCACCAGAGTTATTGCAGCACACTAAAACTAATCAAAATCCAATCAAATGATAATAAATACACTAAGAAAATTTAAATTTAAATATCTGTGCTTTTTAAAACTGAGCTTTAGTCTCCAGCTGGAGGAGACACTGGTGAACATGTTTATAGAAATACAGATTACGACTTCACTTCGTGTTGTTGTCGGTTGTGAAGTATCTGAAAAATCCCACCCGTCTCATGTTAACTGGGACAAACACCCGAAACTAATAAGAACTCGACTGAAACCAAACATTTCTTATCAATAAAAACTAAAGTGAAAGAAAAGCAAAAGCTCACACTTGAAACCATCTAAAGCTGCAGTGGATTGAAGTTAACAAAGTAAAACAAAATGGAAATAAAAACGATGCACCGGTTCCTCCAAAACCTTGGATGTTTTACACATATTTGAAATAGAGCAGATTCCAACTTCGTGTTGTATAAAACCTTTCTGATGCTTTAAGTAGTAAGTGCCCTCAGTAAACTCTACACTGAGCAAGATAGTTTGTAGCAGAGAAACAGTTTTATTCAGGAGAAGTATTATTCTGGTTTTTTGTGCTGTATTATGAATAAATTCTCACCTTGAGTTAAAAAAAACAAGCTTGTCACACTCAAATACAAAAAACCCCTAAAGACAATAAAAAAGATGTCGGGTTGCTCGAAAAGGCGACTCTGACAGTGCCAGAATAATACTGGACACAAATAGAAGCTGATATTAAACACAATACTTCATTTTCACAAAGAGCCGTACTGTAGTAAACACAGGAAATAACCCAGTGGTTGCTGCAGTCGACGGGGCAAGCCCTGTGCTGTTACTGTTTATCTTTTAATGCGATAAGTCAGTCCTCGAGCCAACGAGCTGTTGTTTCTACCATGGATGTCATCAGTCACAGGAGCATTTCGCACTCCCTTCACATTAATAACAATCCTTATTTATTTTAATCCTCATTGGTTTGGCAGCGGCAGTGAAAACACGTACATGCATTTAAACATGCGTGGGTGAGTGAGAAAATAATGGAAGCTGATAGCATATGGAAGTTTCAATTTGTCTGGATAATGTAAAGGAATAAATGCAGAAAAAGGTCTGGACCACATTTACATCATATCCAAAATGTTTGCCAGTGCAGTAAAACTGTAAGTAAACATGTAAATAATAACCTAAGTCAGCTATCGCGTGGAAACGTGGATGAAATCGATAACTTACGGCCAAAGTGGCGTCCACACAGCAGAGACCACAGAAAGTCAGCGACAGCCGGCAAAGTGAAGTGGGCGTGTCGAGGGGGCGGGACCAGTGATCATCTCACTGGCACAGTGATCGAGGGGCGGGACCAGTGATTGACATGTGACAGGATAATCCGGTTGTTCAGTCTGACGTCACTAGCCGTGTCTGGGCCTAAACTCCGCTGCAGGTCCATATATCAAACGATCACTATGGCATTACTGAGAGTTGAAAAACTGTCTAAAATCTTTCATCTTTAATAAAATGATCAGCGTTCTGCTCTACCAGGTGTAACAATTGAGTTTAACATCCAGGCATCCATGAAAACGGAATTTATGACATTTAACGGAGTTAGAAGTTAGCAGGAAGTTAGCTCGCTAGCTTCTATCTAAATACAATATAGCATGTCCTGACTGCGGGGTTTTGGAAACAAATTCAAACGTACAGCTCTGTTATCACTTCCAGCATAAATGAAGACAGAAAACTAAACAGCAGTGACGTTTGTAGGGTTACTGAAGTTGGGCTAGCTGGTATATAATGATGTGCTATGTGACTGCTAGCGACACAGCTATGTTAGCATAATATAAACAAGCTAACTTTTTTCCACTCGATAAAAGTTAACGTGAGTGTTCTCGGTGGTCAGGAACAAATGTAATCGCATGGCAGGATGCTGTAAAAGGACCAAACTTCAGCCAGGAGAACAACTGAGATAATCCATCCACAATACGAGGTTAGTCATTCATATACTGCTGCATGGGCTGGGCTGTAGTTACATCCTAAGGTTTTAAAAACTGAGCTTAAATAAATGATTAGCGGTAATAAAAGCCGAGGGAGGTCAACAGTGATCACTGACTGTTTTAGGAGCTTTTTGAGATTAAATAGAAGAAAATACAAAACATTAAACATGTTAACAACACAAAAGCCATATTAAACGCAGACTACTTTAGGCCCGGAAGTAGGATTCGGCACGTCATCACTTAATAATCGGATAAACACAGAGGTTATCTACAGGAGGCAACCGGAGCCTGGAGCGTCTGTGTTGGGCAAGTTACTTTGAAAAAGTAATTACTTATAGTTACTAGTTACTTCTTCAAAAAAGTAACTGAGTTAGTAGCTGAATTACAAGATTCTAAAAGTAATTAATTACTAGAAAAGTAACTATTGCGTTACTTTGAAAAAAGTTTAACCCTCAGGGGTCCAGGGTATAATCGGCCATTTTTAACTGCTTTTGATTCTCCCTCCACATTTCACCTTTAAAAACTGTTTATCTGCCTTGTTTGGTGTCATTCTCTTCAGCACAACCTCACATGTCTGAATCTACAGTTACGCTTTCATTTTGACAGACTGTATTAACACAATTGATCTGAAATCAGACAAAAAACATGAAAAATCCAAGTAGAAAAAGTGATATTTTTACTGTAACAACCACAAACGTGTTTATTGAATCATATTTCATAACTTTAAATGCAAATATAAATTGTCAATTTTAAAATCATACGCACAAGTTTTGCAAACAACAAAGTTACTTGCAGCCATTTACCTTTTATTCTGTTTTTATAACCATTTCAAATTATTTACAGAACAATCAGCTGTTCTTCAATAAGATGCCACACAAATTATTTGTGCCACTGCAAATATTTCTGCCCACTATAAAGGAAACATCACAGCCTGATACCTGCAGGTCTGACAGCAGCAGGTGTGTCACTCCTGTTTCTACCCGGAGACAGCAGTCGCCTCATTGTTCTGACACACAACACAAAACTATCCACAACACTACACACTAACTACACAAGACAACACATTAACTACACACTACAAACACGCTAAACGTCACAAATCTCTCTCTCTGTCACTCCTGAAACTTCCCCCTCTTCCTAAACAACCAAATGTCATGTTGCCATATCATTTTTTCATTGGTCGACATGGTGCATTTTTCCACCAACACGAACGAGCTGTTTTTTGTTTGCTGATAAGCAGAGAGTGCTTGTTAGCGCTGTCCTCAGACAGTAAACGTGACGAAACTATTGAGGAAAAACAGGCGTATATATTGTTTATCATGACTCTGGTTTTACTGGCCTATCAACACAGTTTATAAACTGGTATATATCACCTTGTTGCTGTCTTAAAGTGGTCATGTGATTGGCTTACCACGACTCCTTTATTCTTCCTCAGTCAAACAGCAGCACTCATGCCATTGTTTCCCCCTGAGCTCCAGGTGTTGTGCAGTGATCGCCGTCCACGGGAGCGCAGCTGCTTAAAGCTGTAGCGCCCAGATTACTTATGTGCGGTGAGCTGAACACAGCTTCAACCGTCTGTTTATTGAAAAACAGTAACGCGACCGCATTTTGTTGTCAGTAACGGTAACGGCGTTGTAACGATAGAAACAGTAATTAGTTAGATTACTCGTTACTGAAAACAGAAACGCCGTTAGTAACGCTGTTCAGGATTCACCTGAATGAGCGACGTTGTTAGTCGAAGGTCAGTAACTCTTCATTTTACTGCATCTGACAAAGAAGAGCAATTCTTATTTTCATTTAGTTCATTCAGACAAAAACTAAAAAGGAAAAGAAAAAACTGACTGAATCTCACAATATTGTTTAAACCTCACCGAGGTTTGCATAAAACCCTGGTAGTCTCACTTTTAGGTGATGTACCTTAAAGCAGCATGGTGGTAACATCCACATGTGTCAGGCTCACGGCATTGCCATCGTAACATCTTGATTATTTCCTTTTTTCAGCCTTTTTCAGCCTGCATGACCCAATTTTGGTAAAGCTGTCAGACAGATCGCCTCGCTGCCTCCAGGATGCTACACAGAGGGCTTCATGATCGTGGCTGCACAACAAGCCCAAATCATCACCCCTCCACCACCGTGCTTGATACGAGCTGTTTTAGTTTTTACCATATACGACCAAACAACTTCATTTTGTTCTCATCTAAGAAGTCTTGGCAGCCCAGCTCTTGGCAACTTTTCCACAAAAGGAATACTTCTTCGGTCCGTTGTAAGTATACGGTCATGAACTGCTGCCTGTAGAGTCGGACGTGTAACTCTGTTTGCATTATGTCTGAGCATCACATCATCTGGCAGGAATCTGCTGGGATGACTGTGAAATGAAATGTTCCAGACCAGCAAGCTACCGACATCTGCTTTGATCCAGGTGATCACACTTACTGACAATCAGTAAGTAATCAGTCGATCAGCAGCACCTGGCTGTTACCCTCTCTAGTCCTATGGAAGCAGTAAGTACACCTAAAAACAACACGACTGTAGTAACTAAGTAGGTTACATACATAATGTATTGTTTTAACTGTTGAGCTCCTGTGATGAGCCAATGAGCTTCCACAACACAGAGATTAAGTGAAAAATGACATTCTTCTGACTTTGTTCTGCATACAGATTACAGCAACACTGACCTGTGGCTAACACATTTGTAAATCACAGTGTGAATAATGCTCATATGTTTTACGGTTTCAAGAAACACTAATATAGTAAATCAAGCAGAACCCAGTCAGAATACACTCTGATCCTCTCAACCAGCAGACCCAAACAAACAGCCTACAAGCAGCCTCCCTGTAAAAAACAACACTTGAAACACAAGTCATAAATATTTCTCTTCGTATTTACCCTGGAAGACGGCCAGGCCGCTGTTATTCATCACACAGGGAAACAGGAAACATCTCCAGCGCTCTCAAACTTTATCTGAGCATCAGCACAACTCTGCTCAATGATGTCAGTGGAAATCCACACTCGGCTCTGTGCTGTCCACAGGGCCACATCCTGCCAATCACAGGCCTTCCACCGAGATGATTACGAGACAACAGCGGCACGCGTGTATATCATTTTATTTCCCGATGAAACTTGATCCAACATTGAGAGCGACAATAATGTGGAGATTTCTTTGACAACTAGCCTGGCTAATCTGCATCGACAGCTGTGCCTTGACACCAGGAATTAGTCGTTGCTCATGCAAATAGAGCGCGTATGCTAATACTGGAGCTAATTGGCGAAGAGAGGGAGGGGAGAGTTGTCAGTCGAACGTTAGCTGGATGGAGACGTGCACGCGCTCTGCTCTCAGCAGCCTGAAAGGCCTCCAGCCGTCCTCATTACGTGGCACCGACATGACACCGTTCACCATTCATTTTATTTCTACAGATGGCAAATTTGTTGAGTCTTTGCATCACAGCGACGTTCAGCAGATTTCAGTCTCTCTCCCTCGTCGTGTTGCATGCGGTGAATACGTT
This sequence comes from Simochromis diagramma, assembly GCF_900408965.1. Taxonomy (NCBI): domain Eukaryota; kingdom Metazoa; phylum Chordata; class Actinopteri; order Cichliformes; family Cichlidae; genus Simochromis; species Simochromis diagramma. The sequence continues at coordinate 1,353,260 of NW_024387492.1, forward strand.
GACATTTTTAATGCTAATCCAGCTGCTGAGTACCAATATATCTATAAACCAATGAGACAACGGCTCACATTAGCAGCACTGAAACACTACAGCTGAACCATTAGACATGGCTTTATAGTTTTTAATAAAAATCATGTAAGATTGATGCATATTATTGGCTGGTTCTGAAGAAATTGCAATGACGACTGTCCATTTCAATTCTGCCTTTTATTTTGCAACAAAGAAGCGTTGATACGTTAACATTGCTGTACTTAGCTCGCTGTGCAGCAGCGCATTATAAAAAAAATTCAGTTTGTCGTTGGATAAAGTTGTTTATCTAATACTAATAAATCGTTTAGGAGAGTTACTGTCATGTATTAAGTAATGCAGAGTGCGCTCACTGTTAGACTGACTGACCCACACCTGCAGAAACATCCTCATCACTCGGCTAAGACTAGCTAAGAACGGGTTAGCACAAACACAGGTGCAAAGCTTCGATGTAAGTCGAGGAGAAGCATGATTATTATCATCAGAATGATCACAAAGGTACTGCCAACATATAAAAAGTACCGTGTAAAGATTTAAAATATCACGTCCCATTTGACCTCTCACCTTCAACATCAACAGATTAAACTGAAGGTCAAAGTGTTATATTAATGTTATACAGAGGTTTAAGATGACAGTAGGTTTATGTGCATTACAGAAACAGGTCATAACAATTTCAACATGTTCCTGAATAAATATGATTTAATAAATGTGTTTAAAACCTTTTTCCACTCAATATTTATTATTTGAATAAATCCACATAAATAATATAAATAATTATACTCACAGTCGTGTTAGACGGCTGTTTCAACGGGGCAAATAACAAAAGCCTGAAATTTGTGTTGTTTTTATTTTTAGACCAAAGAAAACTGAATAGTATTAGTATAGTATTCCTTAAAAGTAAACACTACCTGGTGATGGAGCTCCTTGGTGGCAGATTTGCGCTCTCAGAGTGCTTCTTGTTATTATGTGTAATTAGATATAATTTTTGAAATATGCGATTAATTCACTCGTTCAGGAAGAAACCACATGAAACACGTTCATTACACCTTCAGTGTTCACACAATGCACAAAGGCTAACAAGGTCTATGTTTGTGTGTCGCACTGAATGTAAACATAATGTTTGAATTTCACACGGTTAATGATATTTTCAATTCAGTCTAACATTTGTACTTCAGCATGGCAACAGGAACAATGCTTTGAAATAGGATCACAATAATCACTGTTCAGCTGCACATACAGACTGACACAGGCAGATTTGACAAGGTCTTAAATAATCAGGCCCATCTTATCTTAATGACCTTGTAGTACCATATCACCCTATTAGAGCACTTCGCTCTCGCTCTGCAGGCCTACTTGTTGTTCCTAGAGTATTTAAAAGTAGAATGGGAGGCAGAGCCTTCAGTTTTCAGGCCCCTCTTCTGTGGAACCAGCTTCCAGTTTGGATTCAGGAGACAGACACTATCTCTACTTTCAAGATTAGGCTTCAAACTTTCCTTTTTGCTAAAGCATATAGTTAGGGCTGGACCAGGTGACCCTGAATCCTCCCTTAGTTATGCTGCAATAGACGTAGGCTGCCGGGGATTCCCATGATGCATTGAGTTTTTCCTTTCCAGTCACCTTTCTCACTCACTATGTGTTAACAGACCTCTCTGCACTGAATCATATCTGTTATTAACCTCTGTCTCTCTTCCACAGCATGTCTTTTATCCTGTCTTCCTTCTCTCACCCCAACCAATCAGAGCAGATGGCCCCGCCCCTCCCTGAGCCTGGTTCTGCTGGAGGTTTCTTCCTGTTAAAAGGGAGTTTTTCCTTCCCACTGTTGCCAAAGTGCTTGCATGTAATTCAGTTAAATTTTATTCATACAGCACCAAATCACAACAACAGTCGCCTCAAGGAGCTTTATATCGCAAGGTCGAGCCTACAATAATACATACAGAGAAAAACCAACAATCACATGACCCCCTGTGAGCAGCACTTTGGTGACAGTGGGAAGTGCTGTGGAAGAGAGACAGAGATTAATAACAGGTATGATTCACTGCAGAGAGGTCTATTAACACGTAGTGAGTGTAGAGAAACACCCAGTGCATCATGGGTCATATGATTGTTGGACTTTTCTCTGTATTATTGTAGAGTCGACCCTATAAAGCACCCTGAGGCGACTGTTGTTGTGATTTGGTGCTGTAAACTGATCTGAATTGAATTTGAATTGAAACACTTTTGTGTTTCAAACAATAATATGAAACAATGAGAAGAACTTAGAACATGTAAACAGGAAAATTTACGTGCGCACACATAAGGTTGGTTTGAAAGTTTTTTTTTTATAACCCAGGTTATTAACTGACAGGAGGGTCACGCTGACTCTGAACCGTACATTTATCACAAAACACTGTTTCCACAAACTACAAATGAATATTGAACTTCACAAATAATTAAGTGTCACAAATTCTGTAAACGGATTCCAGACCGAGTACCGAGTGAGTTTGAGAGCTTAGAAATGATTTTTATTCATAAGACAAAGAATGTGTTTTTCTTTCTCCTTTTAAAGGTTACGCTGTGTAACTCTAAACTTCAGGTAACCATAACAACAGCAACTCTGGTGTATCTGTATTTCTGATCCGCATAAATAACCTCTCCTATTCATATATTTTGCTATATGCTTGCCATGTAACAGACCGCCACACAGCTTTAGCTTTTTATTTTTGAAAAGATGTTTTTTGGCCCCCTCTCTCATTTTCTCTCTTACCTTGACCTGACAGAGCTTCTCTTTATACTTGGTGAGATGCTTCTGTTGTAGTCTTTGAACCACTTGGTTGTTGTGAGCCACTCTGTCTAGACTCTGAGGTAACACGCTGCATGTTGATGAAGTCTTATGTCCTTCTCTCTTGCTAATACAACAAAACATGTTATCCATTTCCAGTGCTTTTCTCCTTATTGAAGTAATACTGCAGACCACCAGCCTTTCAGCTGGTGAGCCGATCAAAGGACAAACCTAAGCGCCGTCTTGCTTCCTGGGTTCACATTTCCAGTTAACTAATAACAAACTAGCTGGAATTTGAATGCCGGCCTGGGGATAATATGAACTGTGGGAGAGCCGAGCAGAAAGCCTCGTAAATGATAGCGACTGGAGCTCAGTTTGTGTGCAACCACATATAAAGATGCAAATATACACGCTTGTTTTAGATTTCCCTCATTGACCCAAATGAGCACATGTGTACACACACAGTGTACAGAAGATCAAGGAGCCTCTTTTCTGCCAAGGTCTCCACCCAGACCACCCAGAATCCTCTGAAGGCTGACCCTGTAGCTCATTTGTCCTGCTGATCTGCGGATCGCCGGTCAGAATCGGGGTGAAAGTTGAAGCTGACGGCGTATTCTCAGCAGCCGAGGCAGCGCTGACTGGAAAAGAGGAGTCACCAGCAGGCCGGGCTCCAACCCTGACCCCCCAGAGATTATCTGGGTCAAGGACTATATCCAGTCTGGCTCCACTGGACATCAATGAATGCACCACGGTGTGTCTGGCCACGTGTGCATTTCTCTCCAAGCGAATGAAAGCAACACAAAACATGATAACGCTGATAAAGTTGACATGACAACCTTTTAGTAAGAAATACTTCAGATGGACTCGTCTTCATCCCTCATGTGTGAACAACACCTGCAGCGATGTGACCCCCTGCACGTCTGCACAGAGCAGAATGAGCTGGCTCATATTTTTTCTTACTACAGTTTTAATTACTGCACACTAACGTCTATGAATAACAATGATAATGCATTTTTGCTTTGAATTTCAAAGGTTTATCTTTTCGTTTTATTTATACAACCCCATCAAGCACATATTTATCTCTTCTACACAAGCTGCTGGGGGCCTAAATGAGTTAAAGCATAGAACAGATGTTACAAATGCAGAATATTTAATGTGTGATGTTCAGTCAGAGCGCTGTGTCTCGACCCTGAGCTCATCATCAAGGATAGCAGACATCAGTTTGAATTTCAGCTGATGATGTTGATTAGATTCACTCACGAAATGTTACCTTTACAGCACTTTGCCATCGTGCATGAGCAATAAGCCGTGATGGCTCACGTACCATCTGCTGGAATTTAGTTGTGTAAGTCTGGAAAAAGCAGGTCAGCTGATCACAGCGTGTACACGGAGTCGACTGGAGCTCACAATAGAAACGATTGTAACTTCTTTCTAAGTGGTTCTTTTCCCCACGGTGCAACACTCTGTGCCCATCTTACCAAATCTGCACTCATTTTACATTCAGCTGTGGAGGCAAAGTCACCAACCTACAACGCAGGCGACGCCAAACAGGTGTTTTTTTAGTTAATTCGGTTTTTTATCTCTGCTTGTGTTCTGCATAAAAAATGTTGAAGCTGTATGAATTCATTAGAATTAAGTTGTAATAACGTTTGTATCCCCTTGTTTTATTCTCATTTTGTTAGTTTATTAAAGGAGCACGCACAAAAATAGCTGGTGCAAAAATCCACGAAGAGCAGATTTTTACTTTTTTACTTTTACTTGTTCTGAGAAGTCGAGTCGGCACCGCAGCTTGTTTTCAGCACTTTGATAGGAGGGGGTCAAACCCACGGAGACAATACGCATATATATGCACCACAAACACATACAATATGAAATCTACACATTTGATTACATTTTATGTGCATGTGCTTGGACTGTGGAAGTGGAGAACAGCTCCACAGAGGCAACGATTCTAACCACTAGCCACATGCTGCCATTTTATATAAAGGCTTACACACAGCTGTTTTAATCCACAGGCTTAGCAGGGCTCAGGTCCTGAGGCCTGATGGACACAGAAGGCTCAGAGGAACAAAAAAGAAAGAAAGAAATGTCAGAAATACAAAGCATGAGTGTAGATGGCGAGACACAGCGAGGTAACTTAGCCTGGTTAAACACTACTTTAGTAAATATAGACGGGGAATGCAGTGACGGGCTCAGTGTGGAGCTCGTTCCACTGTTATTTGCCATTATTTTCAGAATAAAAGCACGAGCACGAGTACATTCAGCAGCACTGACTCAAACCTGAAGTATTCCACGACTCCTCTGTGCCGACGTATTTCTATTTACAGCAAACCATTTGGAGGGCGTAACGTCTGATTGTCAGATTTTAAAGTGATTCTCACGTCTGCCAGAGTTTTTATTTTACTTCTAACTCGGAGCTGGTGATGGAGTGGACCTGAAGTGCCACTTAAAAAAAAAAAGGATTCCACTGATGCCACCTGTGCTGCCGTGCGGTGGGCGCCGTTTGAGTCGCGGCTTGAGTCACCCTGTCTTTGTGACATGAAGTAAGCTAGAAGTGTCCTTCTCGCCCAAACTAAAAGAAGTCCTTGCTTGATCTTGGCACGCTGTTAAGATCCGAATTCCAAATTCCACCCACTCAAGTCTCCACAGTCTACAGTGTGAACTGCGTGAAAATACACTGCCGCTAATTCACAGTTTGTCCAGCGGTCTAAAAATGAGCAAAGTTTGGACTGCAGCTTCCTGTCTGTAGGAAAATCATTGTAGTGCAAACAGCATGCATCGCACTTCTGATGTTACATGTTTGGGGAGGTTCTTGGTGTCTCCTTTTTCTGTTTTCGATCTCACTTTGACTGTTTTGTCTTCGTTTGGTAATCTCAGGACTCATTTTGTTGTTCTGGTGCAGCGGGCATAAGTGACGTGCACTAATATTTTCTGTTGTGAGCTTCAGCGATCAGTTGATCTGCGCTGCTACAGTTTCTGAGCTTATGTGAATTCAACCAGCTACAGTCTAAAATATGCAGGCCAGTGTTACACGAGCCGATGTGCCGTGGTTTCCAAACCCTCACCATTATAAAGAAGGAATTTGGCTTTAATTCAAACTGAGGAGTCTGTCCAGGAGCGAGTCCTGTTACTCAGCAGCACTGAAACACATCTGAGCACTTATATTTGCAATTATTTGAAGCGTCTAAATTAACTTTCATTTCAGAGAGCTGCAGAATTTATCCGATCAAGTCTAATAAAAATCTGCTCAAAGTTATTAGGGTTTGAAACTTGGAACCGCTGTGTTCTACCTAAAATTCTCTCATGTGTTCAGTATGTGATCGACCCGTCTTTGCCTCATTTTAGCTCTGCTGCTGCTCCATGCACACTGCACGCCACCCAGTTGATCCTCTGAATAATTAAATTAATTAATTATGATTTCATTTGTTTTCAAAAATATTTTAAATTGTAAATATTAAGATGATTTCAGCAGCACATCGTCTACAGGTGCAGATTACATATTGGCTCTTGCAGAGAAGTCCTCACCTGGAAAATAATCTCCTATCTTCCTCTCCCATCATTTCTTTCTCCCATCTTTCCCTGGATCTGAAAGTAATGTGATTACACCACGGGTGCCCAACTCCAGTCCAGAGAGCTACGGTCCTGCAGCTTTTAGACGCGTCCTTACTGAATCAGATGGTTGGATTACCTCTTCAGCATGCCATCAAGTTTGGCAAAAGCCTGGTAATAACCCTTCATTTGATTCAGGTGTGTCAGAACAACGATGCATCTAAAAGCTGCAGGACAGTAGCTCTCTGGACTGGAGTTGGACACCCCTGGATTTTACACTAACATCTTTTTCTTCCCTGGTAAACATCCCGCTGTACCCCGAGCTGGCAGACAGTTTGTGCCTGCACATAGACACAGTTTGTGTGTCACAGGCTGTATGCTGAACTGGAGAATACCTGGCTAACATTACTCAGATTATGTTCAGTCCTCCTCTAGCTAGCTACAACTTTACATGTGAACCATGAACAGGGATAAGAGCTAAAACAGGTGGGATCATGTAGAGCAGGGGTGGGCAACTCCAGGCCCCGAGGGCCGGTGTCCTGCAGGTTTTAGATCTCACCTTGGGTCAACACACCTGAATCACATGATTAGTTCGTTACCAGGCCTCTGGAGAACTTCAGGACATGTTGAGGAGCTAATTTAAATCAGCTGTGTTGGTTCAAGGACACATCTAAAACCTGCAGGGACACCGGCCCTCGAGGCCTGGAGTTGCCCACCCCTGATGTAGAGGCTTTGCTGTCTGTGTAGCATCGACTCACCAGACCGTGCTCATAAAAGCTGGAATCACCTGATAGTATTTTGTATTAACCTGCCAATCAGATTTCATTACTCGTTAACCGAAGGTGCCAGAACATCGCTCCGGCCCGCTCTTGCTAGCTTTCTTTTTTCTCCTCACATGCTCTGTTTTGGATGCTCTACATCTCACCCGGGCTCTGTTGCATCTCTTTGTGTTGATTTTGATTTACTGGATAGAATACTTTGTTGATCCCTAGGGATCAATAAAGTATTCTGACTCTGATATCATGCAAGCCGTGCTTGTTTTCATTTTAGCCGTTTTGTGTCAAACAGTGTTTGAACATGTGTCCAGAAAGTTTCTTCACTAATGTGTTTGTCGAAGGATCTTTTATTTAATTGTCATTTGTAGAGTTTTTGGCAGAATCATTGGACGAGTGCTCACCAGTGTTGACTTATGAAGGTGTTGCATGCTGGCTTCTGACAAAAGCAGAGTCAGAATGTTACACAACAGCTCAGTGAGACTTGCTGACATCTCTGCAGATTTTTATCACTGTAACTTGAATGAAGGTTGCGAAAATCGTTGTTTTCAATCAACACACTGCATATCTGTGCATTTCTAATAGCGCAGCCAAGAACAACAGTGCCATTGGGTTTAACTGTAATATGTAAATGTTTCGCTGATTAAAGGGCGAGCACAGTGGGATTTCCTTACAGAATTCAAATGTGCAAAGTTAAAAACTTTGAAGCTGCGTTCACAAATCACAAATATTAATTAAAATGCAGTCCGTATTTAAATGAGCTGCGGTCTGAGTCACGCACTGTTTTTGCAAATCACAGATTATAATGGCGGGTTGCTAAAATTGGGATGTAAATCTCGTTATTGGAGCGCGTTTAACAAAAAGAATTGGTCCTCTTGCAGGAATCAGGCTCGCAGAGGCACCCGGGACAGGCTGATCATGTAAATCGCTGAGTGTTTTGAGTATGTACATATTTTAACATGTTAATCTGACAAACCAAACATAATGCTGACAAGGCCTTTTCCCCTCAGTGCTCTGTAGGCCAAGCAAGGTAGCAAGCGCGCTTTGCTCTGTCGAAGACAAAGCATAAATAAATCATGTAATTTGTTAATATTCAAGCCAGACCTCGTCTTTCTTACACAACATTATCTAAAGGCTATGTTACGCCGCCCCCCCTTTTTCTGTCTTATTTCAGTCCTGACAGCTTTCCAGCTGCTCTAGGTGGCAAAACTCTCAGCGAAAAGTTAGCAAATTTGTCTTTATTCTGTTCCTCTGATCTCAGTGGCTCTCAGGGGAAGCAAAATACTTTCTGGCTAAACAACACTTGTTTTTTTTGTGTGTGCATTTCACTTCCAGCCTCAAAAAGTGTTCCATCTGCACTGGTTGTCAGGTAACTGTGCCGACACATCTGCGGGCTGGTTTAGAAGCGCTGCAGCTGTGACCTCTGGTTTGATGTGCAAAGGGAAAACATCTAATATGGCATTCGCCATCTGCAGCCGGCTGGGAAAAGGCAGAGGGCTGGAAATCTGCAAAGGGAGAGAGAGGGTGGAGGAGTGGAAGGCAGAAAGCGAGCATTTGCAAATCCTCGCTATTTGTTCTCCCTGTCACTGGATGCAATGGGAGGGAAAACAGAGCGTTTGCTTTGCACTCTTGCATTGGCTGCCTCTACTTTCTCCTCATTGGAATGGAGGCTTAGGCAAGATAAACAAAATCATGTCGCTGTTTCACTGATATTGATTGACAGATCTTGTATTTGTTTGATTTCACTGAGATATGGAGGCCTTTCTAATGTGCAGCTGTTGCATATAAATTTGATTTCAAACACTACTGTATCCGAATTGACTTTCCAGACTCGTATTTCAATTCATTATAAACGGAGTGACTAGAGATTGTTTCGCGCTCGTGTGCTCTCGATGACATTTTCGCTCGTCTAGATTAGGAAGACGTTTTTATTGCTCCCATAATGTAGGACATGTTGTATAAACAAATATGACACATATCAGTGGCTTTTAAGGGTGCATTTTTTTAAACTGTTATCTCTGGTGGAGTCGACTAAACTTAGATGTACATTTGTTTTGGATCCAGACGTTACCTTAGAGCAAAGCTGTGGTCTGAACCGGAGGGACTTCCCAACAGGCCGCTGACGTGTTAGAAAACTGATCCGCAATCGCCTGACAGGTAGGGTGACGAGCGCCTCTCTGTACTGCCTCTTACATAGCGAGGGGATTAAACATGTGTGTGACTGGATGTCTGCTGTTGGGTAAAACGGAGGACAGAGGGTGGGGAACGGGGCTGAGGCGAGACCAGACGGCCTGCGGTGCTGGCGTCAGACTGGTACTGTGTTTCTAACATGCACCCACACTCCCACACACAAGGTGAAAGCTAAACCCCAAGTTGTTATCGCTCCACAGTGTTGGTCAACAGCAGACAGCCATGTGTTCAGCCTCCACATATTTCACTATAAATTAAGTGTGGAACACAAATCCAGATTCGGGGAAATAGAGTAAAAGCTCGTTTGTCCAAACCACAGTTTTCAACCTGGGCAAACTAATGACCAGCCAAAGTGCTTCTGCAGATGTGCAAAAATAATATTCTATTAACAGCATATGTTGGAAACAGCTCCAATTAGCGGTAGGAATCGCTTTATAATGGCTGTACATGTAGATTTAAGTAAGAAGTAAGGTCTGCGATACCCATGCTGGGGTTCATCTGAGGAGGTGTACACTGTATTTGTCAAAATTGAAATTAGTGGTTAAGCAGCAGGGGGCTTCATGTTGCTGCTGCTTAGTCTCACCTATGATTTATTGCTTTTCCATGACTCACTATCTTTGTGCTGTGGTTTCAAATATGTGGTAGGAGACCAACAGCTGAGGTTGGTGGACCACTGCACACTGTAACTGCAAACAAGGTCCTTTAATCGATTTAAGCAAGTGGCTCTAACATAGCTTAGTTTTTTAGATAATTGTTACTATCTGTGCTTTTATTTGTGTGATAATTATACATTTTGCAATAGCATAAGTATAGCAGTGCACTCTTATACAATGTGATAATTTGTATGTAAATCTTCTAAATAAAGACCATTTCTGCACATAGCACATGGGCTAATGGTATTGTTCACGTTTAACCTCGGATCCTAAGTGTATCAGTGTTGTGATCGTTATGTTGCGTTTCGATTTCTACCTTTAATTTTTTATGGATGAGGCGGCAAAAAGAGGGTGAAGTTAAAGCCAGTAACAGCCCACCCATGACTGGGATTCCTGTAGTGATTAATGGCTCCCATTCAGCTACTGTTCAGAGTTGTTGCTCAAATGTTCATAAAGCAGTGCTCCAGCGACTGCGGTGTATGGGTCACAGGAAAGAAACAATAACCTGTGATCACTGTCTCTTCACACATACTCTAAATATTCTGTACAAGTACTTTTAAATCATCTGAAAATGTCAATATGAAGAGACAAGAATTTTTGTAATCATTTAAAAATTTTGTAGCGAATCATATAACATAATCTCCTCACACATGATATATTATATTACATTATATTAAATATTACATTGTATATGTCTGTTTAGTTTTTTTTCCCTCTATGCAGCTGTCATTGATTCAGGTGTGCAGAGTTGACCTAAAATGAATCATCTAAAATCAAATCTGGAAGCCGGGCTTATAAAATTTAATTCACTTACAGCGTTTACTGTCGTTTACTAAAACAGTAAAAAGAAAATTTACTTAGGTGAACAGGTGAACTCTGTTCTCAGTGCAACAGCAACAAAAAAGTCAAATCAAGATGATATTTATATATATTTATAGAGCACATTTAAAAACCTTGGCAATTAGAAGAATAGAAGTTAGCAGGAAGTTAGCAGGAAGTTAGCTCGCTAGTTTCCGCCTAAACATGATATAGCATGTTCTGACTGAGAGATTTGTGAAAAATCCAAACGTACAGCTCTGCTGTCACGTCCAACATAAATGAAGACAGAAAACTAAACAGCAGTGACGTTTGTAGGGTTACTGAAGTTGGGCTAGCTGGTGCTATGCTGATGTGCTACGTGATCACTAGCGACACAGCTATGTTAGCATAAACACAGTGAAGCTGGAGGATGAACGCTAACTTTTTCCACTCGATAAAAGTTAACGTGAGGGTTGGTTAGGTAAGGTTATGGTTATGGTTAGGGATAAATGACGGACAAAACTTCAGTCAGGAGAACCACTGAGATAATCCATCCACAATACGAGGTTAGTCATTAATGTACTGCTGCATGGGCTGTAGCTACAAAAAACCCTGAGCTTTAAAATGAACAGTGGTGATAAAAACCGTCAGAGGCCGACAGTGATCACTGACTGTTTTTAGGGGCTTTAAAGCATTAAAACATGTTAAAAACACAACAGCCTTAATAAACGCGGAGTTTGGCCCAGGAAGCAGGGTTCATACATCATCACTTAAAGACCGGATAGACCGACTTGGATGCTGTATCTAAAAAAAGTGATGAAAAAGCTTTTTTCCCGATTATGTATATTGAGAAGAACATGTTCTTTCACCCATAACTTGATTATGATTGTTTTTAATCACAAAACCTCACTGTGCTTGTATTCATATATGTTACATTTATAATTACCAAATATTAATAGATTTGTGGTTTATATTACTTACAAGTATTCTCCCCTAAACTTTTGGTCCAGGTCAGTTTTTGCCTTTCTTTAGTGTTTTTTATGTTCCCTTTAATCTTTATAATAATATATCTTCACTCATATGTATGGCCGATCCAAAGTAGCCCATCTTTAGACTGTAGCTTCCGAGGAAAAGGGGGAACATATAACGACCCCAGTTGGGATTTGAACTGGGAATGTTCTTGCTTTGAGGTGATAATGTTGACCACCATACTGCCATATTTCATACCTCTGTGTCTGTGTCAAGACATCTTCCCTCAAGGCACCTCTGACCTCTTTTTCTCATGATCACTCATATGCTCTTACCCTGTTTCAGTTTTTCGGGATTCCCCTTGAATGCCTGACTTTTGGTGCTGGGACCGGAGGGAGTCAGGGGTCCACTGGATGTTTGTCACAGCTGTTCTATATAAAATACCAGCAGACACGGCAGCTTTAAGATTCCCTAAAACCGTCCTTTTCCTCGATTTGACCCACAGTGGTGCATCTGAAATCCGTCACAACAGATACGGGTCAAATCTGACCCAGAACAGCTTCGTTGAACAATTTCAGCACCTGTGCAACAATATCAAATTAAAAAAAAAAGTGCCTCTATGTTTGGGCCAGGATGATTTTTACTGCTGTCAAATATCCAACAAACACTGCCAGGGATACGTCACTGAGGAGCCATCCAAAACTAGGCATGTTTTTATGTGACACGACCACAAATCTGTATGAAAACATAAAACTGTATGAAAGATGGAGACATACTTGGATTATTATGGAACTGCTTGCTATCTTACAAACTATTTAAAGTTAAGTCAACTGTACAGTCTGTGTCAAGTAATATAACGTAACCCTGAAGCTTATTAACATTAGTATAAGAAACGTTCACAAAACAGTAGAGAGAAAAACAGCAGGCTAATGAAAGAACAAAAGAACGTGAGCTCTGTGTTGGACACAGTTTGGACTTCGTTTCATTCCAGTGTTTCAGAGACTAACATTAAATTAAGTGTAAGTAGTATCTGAAATCAGAGCCACCGAGGTTCAAGTGACAGAAGATTTAAATACATGTCTGCTGTCAAGAACACATGTTTGATTGAAGGTGGTGAGATTTAAAGTTATAGGTATAGAAAAGGCAGACTCACAGCTACACGTTGGGTTTTTACAGTTGCATTTAGTTCTCCAGTTAAGAGCTGCTAGCTAAAGATGGAGCTTAAGCAATAAGCTTATAAGGAGATAAAATTCATGTTGAGCGTTATGGAGTTTAGATTATTGTTCCTCCGCAGAACTGCCTGATTCTCATGTAGATCCTTGGGAAAATTAATTGCCACTAAACACTCAACAGAAGACACTCCTGCCCTGTTAATAAAGACTTCTTTATCATGCTGAACGGTTACGTAATCGAAAGGCTGAAATGTGCCAGCAGGAGATTCTTGACCAGAGTCGTTTTTACACGTTGGGTTTGGGTTGGGGATACTCTCCATAGTTTACGTATTTTACATGAAACAAACAGCAGTTTGTTTCTATGATGTCTTTAAGATAAGGCCTGTATCAGAAGCCTACCTCCAGATCTCAGTGTTACTTTGAGTCTACGGTCACTGAAACACAGTTATACACAGGTTGAGGATTGCTGGTGACTTAAAAAAAGGCACAAACGGTTTTCTCATAAAGAAAAATGCTGTACAGAAGTAACACTGTTGTAATCCGGAGAAAACAGGTTCTCTCTCTTGTGCGTCTGAGTCACGGCATTGTCCTGGCTGAGCAGCCGCTATGACAGTTTGTGTGGGTGTTGACATTAGGAAATGAAACTGCGTGACTCGACATAAAATATTCAACACAAATAGCGGGTGGGGGGGCGATGAGATAACTCGAACTGAGGAAAATCTGATGAACATTTGAGTCATGGCGAGTCCTCGTGTGGGAGGAGGTGCTGATTATGGCTGCTGAATGAGAGGATAGCGTGAAAGCCCTGTTTATCTATTCGGATCTGCTTTTTCTCTTTTATTCGTCTCAAGGATCCGTCTTCACTAACAGCACCGATGCTAAGTGAATGTGAATTAGCTGCCGTTTCTGAAGCCAGTAATCACAATACGCTTTGATCGCAGGCTCTGTTCTTTCTAATAATTAGTCGATCAGTAACTGAACCGTCTGTGTGTATCGGCATGCTTCGTATACAAAGTCAGCACATGTAGCTCAGGCTGAGGAGGGAGCAGTTTACCTAAATGGGAATATTTACTTAATGAAATGGGATTCAGCTGGCCTGTATTCTGAAGCCAGTATTGGCGCCTGTCCAGCGGTGACGTACAGCGTAGAGGACTTTTGACTTATTATTAGTCTTAGACTTGAATTAAAGGTAGCCCACTAAGGGATACAGGCTTAGCGTAGCCTCTTTGCCAAAGCTTCCCAACTTCCACAGCAAGGGCAGTGAGGGCCTCACTCAGAGGTTAAGGCAATTAATTAACAAAATAGTTCAGATTCCTTTTAGCATGTCCACACTGCACAACACCACACGTTGCTTCTCAGAGTCTAATAGAGAGCGACTGGCGAACATCTATCTGAATTTGTGAGGTCACGGCGTGAAAGAGGTGAGGTTAAATGTACATCTTTTCACCACTTGGCAGCGAGCGGCGGGAAACTTCGCACGCAGCTGCATCGTCTTTGTCTTTTTACACGAGCGCTTCCAACAGCGGTGACCCTACAGGCTGACCCAATTATCCGTTCATTCTCTCGACCCTTTTAATTATTTTCACGGTCATAACTGGCTCGATCAGATCCTGCAGAGTATTGAACAAAAGGCCGAATGAATCCATGGAAACACATTCAGACAGAAAGATGATCTTTCTGGTTGGTTGAACACTGTGTGTATAAATCAGGGACACTCTGCTTGTTTGCCTGGAGGCTGCAGAGAAGTATTTAATAAACAAACAGTGTTATTATTAAAGTTATTATAAGTAAGATAAGGCCAGTATATAACCTTTCTTTAATGACTGTGTTAACGATGTATGTGTGACAGATCATCCGCCAGGACTCAAACGCGTGACATCATCATGTGTTTGACTACATAAAGTATTATATGATATTTGCGATTTAAAAAGTCTGTTAAATAAATAAAATTCTTTATTGAGACAAAGTCAGCACAGCAGCTCGTTGGTGTTTGCACGGTGGCGCCGTGAAGTGACAGAATTCATTTCGACTTATTAAAACTCTCATGAATCAGCGCTAACACGTTATCTTCGTGTGACCTGCTTCCTGCCGGAAACCTGATTTGTTCAGTGTGTGAGAACACGCTGTCTTCTTGTCGCCACTTAAAAATGAGTCTTTATCTCTCCAGCGTGCTATTAAAACTGCTGCTAAGTCACATCTGTGCATCATGTTCACATTGCTGCCGCTGTTATATGGAAATCGAGTCTCTTTATTTTTGCTCATTTCTGCAAGGAGCCGTTATCTCTCGAGGCTGATTTCTTTAATTGCCGTCTCTCTCTCTTTGTGCGTCTTAAATGCCGCAGTATTTGAACAATAGCTTAAAGTGATCTCGTGCACGCTTTCAAAGTCTCTATTTCTCAGTTTACATTTTAAAAATCCCTTAATGATCGTTACAGCACTACCCAAATGATAATGAATATAAATCTGCATGATTTTTTAATTTCCTTGTGTATAAAAAAGCTTAAATATTTGTTAGTTACTTTCTAAACCTTTACAAATATTTTACCAACTTTTTGGTTCATAGATAAAGAAATTAGTTTACTAGACTTTCTTTATCAGATCAGGAATAAGTTCAGTTCATATATATACATATATAGCCCAAATCTCAACAACAGCTATTTAAAGTATTTGTATTTGTATAGCGCTTTACTAGTCCCCAAAGCACTTTACACAATTCATCCACCCATTCACACACTGGTGATGGCAGCTACATTGTAGCCGCAGCCACCCTGGGGCGCACTGACAGAGGATGCCGGACACTGGCACCACCGGGCCCTCTGACCACCACCAGTAGGCAACGGGTGAAGTGTCTTGCCCAAGGACACAACGACCGAGACTGTCCAAGCTGGGGCTCGAACCGGCAACCTTCCGATTACAAGGCGAACTTCCAACTCTTGAGCCACAATCGCCCCGTGGGATAATACAGGGAAAACTCCCACGACCAAGCACTTGGCTACAGTGGGAAGGAAAAACGTCCTTTCAACAGGAACTAACCTGCAGCAGAACCAGGCTCAGGGACGGGCAGCCAAAGACGCTGTAGAGAGCCAGAGATTAATAATAGCTAATAATTAAATGCAGAGTGGTGTATAACGACATAGAGAGTGAAAAGAGAGAAGGAGTCCCCAGTAGCAGAGGCCTATTGTAATGTAACTAGGGGAGGGTTCAGTGTCACCTGAAAAAGTTGAGGGGCGTCCGTGTCCTGAATCCAAACAGGAAGTAAATCTGTTCTTAATGCATTGTTTAAAAAACCAAAAATTGTTCATTTAATAAAAAAGAAAGTGTCAGATTTCATAAATACAATCAAAGATAAGACTTTATAGATTTTTCCATACGTTGCATTGACGTGTACGCTTCTTTGTTCCGATGCCCCATGAGTGGAACAAATCAGGTTTCCAGTACAGATCGCTCGAGCTCAAGCACAGAGGACAGAGGACAGCTCAGAGGCAGCACGACCACGAACGAGGACAGAATGATTCGTTTTAGAAAATTAAAAGAGCAGACAGATTTTTTTCTGACCTGCCTCTGTGCTGTTTCTCTCCAGCTCTCTGCTCTGGTCTTCCGTGCACTGTAGCAATGGCTCTGGACAGCTATCATTACCCAGCATGCTGTTCGGCGGAGTACATTTATTAGTGTAGCAATAGTTTCTGTTTCATAAATCACTGTGTGGCGCGATGTTTGCCTGGTAAACAGAGTTAGTTGAGGATGATTAGTGACTTTGGTGGGAGGTTAGTGAGCTTCTCTCTGTATTAGACTGATTGCAACCTTATGGCGAGCTGGCTGTGGTCTGTGAGATGTCACATGGATGCCATGGATCAAAATCATATGACCTGTGACCACAGGTGTGCACACAGGAAAACTTGCAATGACAGTCAAGGACTTGAGACCGGCAAAAACCTCAAACTATTCAACCAAAGCCTAGAATATGCACCAGTGTCCAGATCTCAGCTCCTGAGCCTCTGCGAGTGAATGCAAACCTGCAGAAGCCAAATACCTGTACAGCCAATTATTATTCTCGCTGCATTAGCATGAGCTCACACATCATTCAGGTCTTTTTCTTGTGAAAACAGGTTAATTTATGCTGTGAAAACAAAAAACCTGATTTGGAGATAATTTGCTGAAAATGACTCGTTTTCCATGAAGAGCCGTGACGACAACCCTTAACCCTCGAGTAAACGATCGCTGACGTGGACCTGCGTGAGAAGATGCAGCCGGGCCGGGTTTCCTGAAATGAAGAGAACTGGTTTCGACTGTTCCCTCCATCAGAAAGGCCCAGTGTAATATCTGTCCATGTTTGCTGACTGAAGTACAGTCAGCTGCGGCCATCGCTGATAACTGCTCTTTGATCTTGACGTTTTAAGCTTAAATCAGTTACTGCAGATGACAAGATGCCATCTGTGCATGCTGGCATGCAGCGTGCCAACTATACCACAGGCATAAACAGGACAGATTCAACATTTCTAAAGCACTTAATTTCTCTTTTATTTGTCATTATTCTCATTAATGAGGCTGTGAAAAATAACAATAAGGAGTCAGATAAAAGTAGCGGCGGCTGCCGGCGGTGCGTCCTGCACCACAGGAGAGCAGCCTGGAGCGCGTGGTTGGTTATTGCAGTAATAATAGCGGTTGGCTTCTCATAGAGAGGCCGCTTCACTAATCCACGTTCCTCTGTAGAAATAAGCACACCTTTCTTTTCTTGAGTGCCACGGATCATACATTAGTGAACAAGGTCTTTTTATTTTCTGTTTCTCCAAGGTGAGAATGAAAACTAAGCTTAGCGAGAGCGGCGTGCACATCGTTCTCTATTAAGGCAAATTAGCGGTGAGCCGCCTTCACGCATGAATCATGCATACGATAATAACCCCGTACTATGCACGATCCAAGACGATAAAGACAATGAAAAATAAAATGCAATTTTAAAAAACAGCATCTTTGGAGCTCACAGTTGAGCTCGTGTCTTCTTAAGTAGAGCCAAGCTCCCACTGGCAGGCCTGTAGTGGCACCCTGCTGGCACTCTCCTGATCTCAGATAAACAAAGGAAACAACCTTTTGTTTTTGTCCTGATAACTAAATGTTTAACTCAGGCAATTACAGAATTCACTTTTCCAATTAATCCGTGTAGACTCGTGTTCTTTTTTCCCAAGGCGTCCTGTGACTCGCTGATCGTCCATACAGCTCACTAACCAAACCAAACTCCGTCCTGTTACACCGGCTGACCGACTGCACAGACGAGTGCCATAAAATATTATTGTGATTGTTGAAATTTTATAATTGTTTAACAACTTATTATGTAAATTAATGACATAACAGATGACATACTGATCATACTGAGAGCCAGTTTGGTCAGAGTTTGTCACATGATCAGATCTTTGCAGTCTCAGTGACATAAAGCTGCTGAGCTTCTTCAGGCCCTGTTTACAGTCTGTTTTTTTTAATGTACATCAAGTATTATAAGTCATATGTTTACACGCTGACGGCTGTTTGTGAGGGATTGTTGCATGCAGTGGTGACGGCAGCCTGTTGGAACCCAAGGTGATAATTCACAGAAACAAATGCAACAAGAATTCATTGCAATTGTGTTAGAAATACATAAATGTATCCGTTTAATAACTGAAAGTTTTGCTTTTTGACTGAACTTGAAATGACCAAACAGGAACACGGCATGTTTTCTAACCAGGTATCTTTACAGTGCAATGCACATACAGTGTCATCAATTACAGGTGGGATCCTGAACCGTTAGCACTCTCTGCATTTGGAGGAGATGCCCTTTCCAAAAACTTAAAATGATTCGGTCGCCTGCCTGCGTTTGTGTCAAAGCAGCGCCTCGGGTGCAGGTAGAACACGCACGCAAGTCAACACAAACTCACAGCCTGAAAAACAAAATGCATTAAAATATGTCGCTGAAAAGTGAAGCCAATGCAGAAATGTCTTAAACTTGCATTTTCTCTGTGGGTCAGCTTTTTAGAGGCATTAAGAATTCGGACTGTGTGTGGAAAAAAATCCCCTTAATTTATAGCCTTCATGACCTCCAGTTTTATTGTTATTGGGGCGATTGTGGCTCAAGAGTTGGCAGTTTGTCTTGTAACCGGAAGGTCGCCAGTTCGACTCCCGGCTCGGACAGTCCCGGTCATTGTGTCCTTGGGCGAGACACTTCACCTACCGCCTACTGGTGTTGGCCAGAGGGGCCGATGGCGCGATATGGCAGCCTGGCTTCTGTCAGTCTGCCCCAGGGCAGCTGTGGCTACAACCTGTAGCTGCCTCCACCAGTGTGTGAATGTGAGAGTGAATGAATAGTGGCATTGTAAAGCGCTATATAAATGCAATCCATTATTATTATAATTATATTTATTATTAAAGAAATATATTCTGTTCCTCATTAAGACAAAGTGTGCTTTAGGGCCTGGCTGAAGATGAACTCTCAACGCTTCTCCTCCACTCTGCTGTTATAATACAGGTCAAATCAGCAATTTTTTTATATTGTGCCAAATCACAACAACACTTTATGATGTAAGGTACAGACCCAACAATAATACAAACAAAACAGAGAAGACTAACAGTTATATGACCCCTATGAGGAAGCACTTTGGCGACAGCGGGAAGGAAAAACTCCATTTCAACAGGAAGAAACCTCCGACAGAACCAGGCTCAGGAAGGGAGACCACAAAATGACACACTGTGATTCTCGTATTATTACTTTTGTAATCGCAGGTGTTTACCCAGCTGTGGGGCGGATTGTGTTTCGCGTTTTTGTAGCGCGTCCTAAAATGTGTTCAGAACTAATGATGGTTCATATCATAAACCATGAAACACTGCTCTGCCCAACAAAAGTTCCCTTTATAGGATAAAAGTATCAGTATCTGCAGTACTGGCCCTGTATTAACAGCAAGTATTGCCCTGCATTATTGCTGAGGGCTCAGGAAACATGGTAAGAAGCAACAAGGTACGATGTCTGATGACTGGGATTGCTGCAGAATGAAGATGTTGGAAAATAAACAAATAAACAAGGAAAATACAGAAGAAACCTTTCTTATTTATCCACAAAGGGACGTGCAAACATTAGGTTGTCAGTGCCTTTAAAAAGTTGAATGATTTTTTCTACTGAAACGGACGTTTTGTGGCATTACTGTGCCAGCTGTTGTTTACAAGGTCAAGAGTATTTTATTAGCCGAAATACATTCAGACCGTGTGTTTAATCTTCCACATGAAGAGTTGCAAAAGCAGCTTGTGACACGCAGTCTTTGATTAATGCAATGCTTTTATACGCATGGTGATAACAGTCAAAAGCAGATAAGGCAAAACTGCAGAAAAAAGCTCCATGAGAGTGTTTGAGCTCTGTGAAACAGACTGTCGTGTCAGCTGTTGGTAATAAGATGAGCTGCATTAGAGCTCCTTACCTGCGCTGACATTGTCTTGAAATGCTAAACTGCTTCAACTGTAGATGCTGAAAACAAATCTTATTTATAGCAGCAGTCGTTTCAAATGCAGCCAGAGCTGGCTCACAAACACAGTCAGGGTCTCATTTATTTTCCTCTTGCTTTGGTGAGGTTGTGTTTTTCCTAAATAACGTTGGATTTATTTTTATTCCTGCATCTTTTCCTTCGTTCTCTTTTATTCCTTCCCGGGCCGAGCTCAGAGAGAGTCTGATGAATGGACCTGTTGTTTCTCGATCTCCCCGTCACATCTCTTTTAAGTCTATCATCTGGTTTTGTGCTGTTGTATAGTGTGAAACTAAAGCTGACTACAGCACCTACTTTTCATTGTTGATGGTACTCATTATCATGCGCGTTACAGTCTGACGCAGGAGCCACTCGATACCCGGAGCTTAACGTGGGCCGGGTCCAGCTTCTGCTCAGGTAGGATGCAGTTTGGGTTCAAATGAACCCGAGTTTAGTGGCGTCGTCTTTCACTTAAAAATTGTTAAACATAGTTAACTGTTATGAACTATGGTGGCTGCTCTTTCCTACCATGCGTGCTTGTTGGTTGAGCCAAAAAACTCTGCGTTCTCTCCACGTTAAGATTTTGGACTGAGTCGAGTTATTCTTATGGTTTTTGTGGAGGTTGGATCTCGCTGTGCTCTGTTTCTCCGTCCAACAGTCTTTTTTTCCTCCTCAGTGTAAGTTAGGGAGATTTTTCCCTGACCGTGGTGTCCCAGGCCAACATTTTGTACCCGAGAAGACCTCTCATCCAGCAACACTGCGGGCCAGGCTGATATTTTCACATATTGTGGAAACTCAATAATGGCTGTAGTGTTGTTGGAGTTTACTGGTGGGAAAATGTTTCGGGCTTTTTCAAAAGCCTTTCTTCGCACACTAATTTTCCTCTCGCTTATCCTTCGGTGGCCTCGTTTTACATGCAGCAAATGTTTTTTTCAGCCATTCTGATGTAATGTTTGTGCCGAGTTGGGCATGGATTAACTCGGGTGGAAAAAACATCCAAAAGTACCTTCAAACAACTAAAAACTACTTCCATGCGTCATTTAATCTCCGGTTAGATACACTCGGAGCGTCTTTATAAGGAATGAGATTTCCCTCTGTTGGGTCTTGAAACTAAACGATGCAATAATTTTTTAATGTTTGGCTTTCTTCCGGCTTCTACGCACAAATATTTACCGTGTTCTGTACTCGATGACATTTTATGAATACTGTATAATAGTGTAGCTTGAAAATGGGCACATTTTCTGTTATTTATGTGACGCACTAAAACATGCGCGAGTTACAGTGATGAGATGAGCGCAAAGTGCAGAACTTTAGCTTTAATTTGAAAGGTTGAACACAAATGCGTTCAATGTTTACATACAGTGCTGTGCAAAACTTTAAGGCAGGTGAGGAAAAAGTTTTTGAAGGAACTCGGCTGGTAGGTTGTTCCAAACATCTTGCAGAACTAAGCACGGATCTTGTGTGGATGTTGGCGTCCTCACATCCTTCTGTCTCTTCATGTAATCCCAGACACACTCCGTGATGCTGGGATCAGGGCTCTGTGGGGGCCGCACCATCACTTCCAGTACTTCTTTACGCTGAAGATAGTTCTTAATGACTTTGGCTGTGTTTGGGCTCGTTGTCCTGCTGCACAATACATTTGGGGCCGATAACAATCATTTATATTCCTGACAGCATTCTTTGTTTGCAGCATTTTTTCACACCGGCCTAAAGCTTTTGCACAGCACTGTATACAAGTTCCCCTATTGTTCTACAATCACCAGGACCAGAGTTAATATTGGGAATCCTTTGCAAGCAACGACGGCTAAATCTGGAACCTGTGGCGATCCCAAAACTGTCTGATCAGTTACAGCAGCTACTGATCTGTAGCTGTTGGTGTTTCATTTGTGGATGTTTCTTCCTTCAGGTAGTAAAATGCAGCAGAATGTCAGGATCAGGCAATGGACTCGACCACTGCTGAACATTTCACGTCTTATCTTCAAAAATACCCGATCGATGTTCAGCATCCGTGTGCGTCGGTGCTGTGATGGTCTGTCCAGTGAACTTTGTCTTTGGCTGATCACAAAGTCTGTGAAGCCTTCAGAAATCATCTGCATTTTCCTTTCACAGTGGGCTTAATGGCAACGTGTTCTGATGCTGTGAGGCGGGTTTTCTTTACCATGGAAAGGATCCTGTGATCAGGCATCCGTGTTGCTCTCAGTGGATTCCTGTGAATGTGTCGAACTAGTTTTACTGCCATCTCTGTAATGGATTTTTCTTTTAACCCAGGAATGACACATTTCACTTGGCTGCACAGTGCGAGTGCACGGCAAGAGCTTCCAAGTGTAAATGTCACCTTTGGAACAACTCCAGGCCTTAATTTATGAAGAAATAATGAAGACGAAAGCCCGCACCTGCCCACAAAACACCTTTTAAGTGAATTGTCCGCTTTGTCTTGAGTCCCTGAAAATAAAGGACTGTGTAAAGTAATCGTTAATGCAGCGTTGTTCAAATGAAAGCTGAGAGTCTGTGTTTTAAGCCCATTTTCTTCCTGTAACTGTAACTTAAACATGTTGTGGTACACAGCTAAAATAAGTCAGATCACAGTGTCCAAAAATATATGGGTCTAACTTTATGTTTTCAGCCCAAATATCCTTCCCGGCCCTCTAAAAATTCATTTTGGGTATTAATAATTATGTCTTTGCCAAACAGGCTGAGAGTTTTAAAGGATTAGGTTGGTCTGCTAGATATTTCTCTACTGGCTCGTCCTGGACTTTATTAAAAGCTCATTTCATGTGGCAGCAGTTTCACTATTCTTTCAATTCACAGGCCTAGAATAAAAACAAGCTTCTGACTATAAAAACCTGTTTTTTGCGTTCTCGCAGCCATCTTCAAAAGTTTCGAGTTTGTCACCTTTGAATATTTTTTTAGCAGAATTATCGCCCCTGCTGAGTGATTAGTCCCACGACTGAACTCTGCTGAGTGGCCCCACTGAGATTTCTAGCGATTTGTGTCATTGTCGCAGGAATGTTTCTTGAGGGGAACAAAATTATGCATCAGCGTATCTGCTAAACAAAAAAAAGTCTCTTTGTTGTGTCTCAGTCCTCTTAAATTCAGAGAAACTTTGAAAAATCAAAGTTTAAATCTGTCATCACCTAAAAAGAAAAAACCTGATACTGTTCTTCAAACAGACTATTATTAGCAGCAGTCAACGATGAGTCGGAAGCAGCAGCGAGGCTGAAATGGCGAAACGGTGCTGTGAACTTACTCTGCTTCAGCCCAGCAAGAAACCTGAAGGGAGGGTCACTTATGAAAAATTCTCACACTGAATTTTTAAGAGTAATTTTGGGGGCATTTTTTTAATACTCCAAAGATCCTTTCAACTCCATCCTAATGGGGGGAAAAGCTGAAATTTCAAAGTGGGAATTTTTTTAATCCCCAGCGAACTGAACCTTTAAAGTTTGCCTTTTAAGATCATTACAGAGGTTTCATACAGCCAGAGAAGGAACATCTAACATGTTGCTTTTTCTAATAAAGTATTTATTTATTTCTAGTTTTCCTCATATGAAGAAGAAGACTACAGCTACCTGGCACAGTTAGGAATATTTCTTACTGCTGAACGTTCCACAGGACTCCATTAGGCAGTTTTCACTGCTCCTGATCTCAGACGTGAATAAACCACCCACAGTGGGTGCACATTTTTCACCACCACTTCTTTCTCCCTCTTTATTTGTCCGTTTTTTCCACTCTCATCTTCTGCTCTGTCTTTCTTTTCGCTGCATTTCTCTCATTTTGCCCTTCCAGCCATGTCTTCTCACCCACGCATCCACAAACACTACTGGCTGCTTGTGAATGCATGCTGTTTCTTAAAGCAGCGGCAGAGCGTAGAGTACTGTAATGCATTCACTGCTGTGCTGCGCTGAGGTTTAGCTCTACAGTAGGTCAGGTTGTTTTGTTGTTTGTGCATTTTTGGTAGACAAACTGAGATTTGTTGGGAAGCTTTTATCACTCCTGCCTCTGTTGCACCGTTTCACGCTCTGCACAGAGGCTCTGAACATTTAGCAGCGGCAGTTCTAGAGTTTGTTGGGGCGCTGGGCAGAAATGCACATGGGCCCCCTTTAATCAGAGTACATCAACATTTGGGAATAAATAATAAAAAATAACTGAATAATAATATCAGTTTCTGTTGACTGACCTAAAATGAAAGCAGGAAGATGAAACAAAGCATCTTTACACTGCAAAGCACACAGAGTGTGGGGCAGCTTAACCTTCTCATTGGCTGCTCATGCCAAAGATGTTAAATTGTTTTGAAGAAACATAATAGAAACATACTGTAAGTGATGCACAAATTACTTAATAAAATGATATTTCTGTGACCATGAGAGGTCAAACACACTGCACGGCTCAGCCATGTTTTGGTTTCTGTCACGTCCACATCTGTCACGTTGTTGCCTCCCCAGAAACACGCCTGTTGTGTTTTATTAAACTTCTGTCGTGTTTTATGTGCTTTTGCAGCATTTTTTTGTTTGCTGGCATTTTCTCAAGTTGCAGTGCATTTGACTTCTCAGGGCCACCGTAGAATATAGCATATTATACATATAACAGTGTAAGTGTTGTCCTGCGTTGTGTCTAACAATGAAAGGTAAAAAGAAAGACCTCCAAGTAAACAACGTGCCCGCTCCAGCTCCCGTAACCAAATATGAACAGTTGGGACGAGAGTTAGCTCAACCCACTACAACGTCAAGCTAGCAAGACTTGTGCTAGCATTAGCAGTGCCAATACAGAAGCAGCACATTTACAGCAGGCGTAACGATGACACTAATGAACTAAAACACACAATCAGAAACATCAGGGTGGATAAAGACAGAATTAGTGCTGGAAAAGAAAAGACACGACCTCTCCCACAGGAGAGGCCAAAGGGGTGCCCCACATTTATAGGGTTGCACCAATGAAGAAGAATGGATGAGGAGGGGCTCTAACTGATGATGAAGATAACTACAGGCTTACAGGTAAACAATGGAACAGTTTTTAATTATAACAGTATGTAATGGTTACACAAGTACAATAAGATCGTATTTAAGAAAGACTCTTATTTGATAGAAGCAATGTAATAATTCTAATATAGAGGATTAAGCTTACAGAGCATACGCTGACTATTTGTTACATAATGAAAACACTCAGTCTCATAAACCAATTAGTCTCCTCTGAAGACACGGAAAATGCAATAAAATACACCCACCACACTGCACATACAGTCCCACACAATAATTTACACCAGTATACATTATACTTAGTGCATGGATCCAAATGTCTTTAAATCTAAATTTCATAACTTAGCATTTACAGCTGGACAGTTAGCGCTGTCAGACGCAGCTTCATCACATAATGTAAACAACAGAAAGACGTTGGTGGTTACGCAACATATTTAATCATCTGTTCAGCACTTTCTTCCTTTTTTCACTCCCAGGGTAACTCCTCCTCACTTTCACTGATTATCATCAGTCTTTAGGTTTGTTTAAATAGAGTCGTCACTAACAGTGGGAGTGAGTGGGGTCAAGTGGGGGCCCCCGGGGAGCTTGGTTCTCTCCTACTGTCATTGCAAACTTTGCTACTGCTGTAGTTTAAAGTTGGTCAGTACTCAGGATGGGAGGGGTCCGCTGCCTCGCCTGGTGACAAATGGCAGCTCTGTAATTTAGCTGTAGGTAATAAATGTAGTGGTGCTGTTTGTGGTTAAGCTGGATGCTTTTGCTTCACAAATGAGTAATAAACACGATGGAAAGATTTTTCTGATTCTTTCTGTATTCCTGATACAAATGCTGTACTTTCTCCACACTTCCAGACTGGAGGGTATAAAACACAATACTTTCTCTTAGATATAGCAACGTGTAAAAACCTCCAAAAGTTGATTCTGTTCATCTGGACGTAGCGTTTTGTGGGAGAAACGTTTCGTCATCATCCAGGTGACTCCTTCAGTCTCAGCTGACTGCAGGTTTCCAACCTTAGAAACAGTACATTTGCATAATGACTGAAACCACTGAAGCAACAATGGGCTGGGAGGTCAGTTCTTTAATCTTAATTATGCAAATTCTCATGACCATTGATCAACAACCACTGACCAAAACCCACTGATCAAAGACCACTGATCAATGGCCATGAGCACCATTCACAGAGAGTTGGGGAATGGCTGCAATCACAGCATTAGAGCATTAGACAGCATTAGACATGAGACTGAAGACAAAACGCTGCGTCCAGATGAACAGAATCAACTTTTGGAGATTTACTTTCCTGGATGATTGAGATGCATCAAGACGAAATGTGTAAAAATGTTAAGGCGCGCCTTAAATGCAATGTTAATGTCGTTATAAATATTATACAATAATCGTGAGTGTTACAACAATGCTAGACCCCATGCCACTGCAAAATAAATGTACCGCTGTTTGTGCTTTTAGTCCTTTAAGTCACTGAGGATTTACTGAAGCAACTGTCTTCTCAGTCTCTCGCTGGCTCTCTAAAGCCCTTCAAAATTAACCCATCTCCAAACTAAGGTCACGAGCTGTGCTGATTATCTTAATGATACTGTTTTACCAAATTTGACCAAAGTACTTTAATTTGTAAAGGAGTGTTTTAACATTTTAGCACCGCTACTTCTTGAGAAGTGGAGGGACTGAATACTCCCATCACTGTTTTACATGGTACAGACTGAAGCATAACAAAGACGTGCAGACGTGGAGCTCCAGAAATATGAAGGCAGGTGTTGGACTTATCTCTAATGCAGTGCGCGGTGCAGGCGAACATCGTGATATACACACACTTAGACATTTTCTTCAAACAAAACAATGAATCCTGTGGAGCAACAGCATGAAGACATGACATTAACTGTTTGTGATACATGTATGCACACATGCTGAGAGTGTCCAGACAATCCCCTGTTTATACAGATAAAGGAGCACGTAGGCCACGACTGGATGGGAAAAAAAGTGATGTTAATGGAGAGAGAAGGAGGAATCCTGCAAGACATGCAAAGGAAATAAACACCACTTTAACGGGGTATTCCACCCTTTGCCTTTTACAAGACCTGCGCTCCAGTGGGGCATTCGTCCATCATCTGCAGATCCGCAACTGCCAATAAATCCCAGACAAGCCCTTCCTGCTGTCTGACACACAGTCAGTGCAGAAAGAGAGATGTTTTACAGTAAAACCACAAGCGTGTAAAAGATCCCTCCGACTCCCCTGGGGTGCAGGGCTGAAACAATGCTCCCTCTTTCCTCTACGGGATTGGAAACACAGATCTTTGCAGTGTGGCTGCTGCTGAAGCACATGTGGAGGGTAGCTTTCAGGGCGATAACCTCTAACAGCACTCAGGGGGCCAGCTTAGGGCCAGATGCGATGAGTTTCAGCCCAGGAGATGCTGCTGCTATAATATAATACATGAAAATAAAAGCTGATGGAGACGATTGTTCGTGTCGTCCCTGCTGTTCAGGAAATCGGCTGAGAAATATATTTTTAGTCCAGATGGTCTGGCATGAAAGCAAAAGCCGGGTTCACAGCTCGTCATCTTGCGAAATTAATTACAACAACCTCACTCTGTACTGCAAGTTCAAAGTAATAGGAATCAGATATTGTGGTTCACCGAGGTCAGAGTTCGGGAAAGCTGACCTCTACAAGCCTTTAATGTACTCCACAGGAAGCTGTACAAGCCCAGCTGGACTTGGCAGACTAATCCACATGGCCACAGGTCACCGATGGATACAAGTTTTGCAGACACACTCACAGCAGAGGACCAAAAATATAAAAGGAGATGGACAAGCTGGGGTGCTGTTGGTTTTGGAAACTGGAAAGAGAGAAGATAAGAGCCGGAAAGGAAAGCGTACTCTTTATTCCCCGCTCCGCTCCCCTTGATAGAGCCAGGAATAAAGATTCGCCAAACAGGCAGGGATGGGACAGTCAAAGCCACGGCGAGTTCAAAGAAGAGTACAAAGAGGAAGCGATGGCAGAGAATGTGCTAACACTGACTCATCTCAGTTCAGAGATGGCCCAGTCTGAGCAAAAGAAAAGGACGGAGGCGGGAGGGGGAGGTCAGGGTAAAGGGAGTGTGTGCTGACTAAGGCCTTCGAAAGGTCATGTTATGAACTCATTGTTAACCCCTACATCCTGTAGGGAGGAGGACCGGGGGCCTGGGAATCGTGTTGCAACCCAAAGAGCCGCTCTAATCCAGTCATAATTCAGCAGAAGACAGCTAAGTGTCATCGCTATCATATAGCTTCTACGGTGAACACTCCTCCGTACTTTTTCCCAAGAAGGTCACTTTTCCTCCCTTGCTGATTGCATTATACTTTTTAATAGATAATCTCCTTCTTCATCTTTCTTCTCTTCTCTGATTTCCGAGCACAGCTGGCTTTTACACAGCAGCACCGTCCCCCCGGATGAGTGTTTGGATGTTGACTGGGTTAGAAGGACACGGGAGCAGGCCTAAGGCAGCTCGAGCGGTGGCTGTTAGGATTATTATCCGCTGAACTGCTAACAAGCATATCTGAGGACCCAAGGAGCTCAATAGCGATGATATTAATAACTGTGCGGCTCCATCCAGGCTGTCTATTCCTCTATCTCCTTATTAGTATTGGCTCTTATTTCTGCATCAAGACTAAATCAATAGCCCATCCACGGCACGGCATGAATTTGCAGAACAAATCAAATAAGATATTCTAAGCAAGTAAAATAGTTTGAGATGATTCAGTAGGTAAGTGCAGGATGCTCAGAAGTCCTTTTCATGTTAAGAGGCGGACACAGTCGCAATATCCGTCTGAAGCAGATGGTAGAGTAGACATCTGCTACCATCGAGCTGAAGAGAGTGCCTGATATTTCCAACATCAAAAACACCTCTTCAGTGCATTTATATTCTGCCCGCTACGGGTCACATCTTTTGGAAGGCACACACGGCATTTTCATTTGGAGGCGAGTACCAGCCTCAGTTCCAGAAGGAAAAAAGCTTTTGTGCATAGTTGTAAACAAGTGCAGAATCTGAAAGTCTCATGTTGTGTTCTTTTGTTCTGTAGAAGATTACAGCACCTATCCAAAATGACATGTTCTGACTACACTGTGCTTCGTGGGGGTGTGGGTGCCATACACAGGGATCACCAAATGCTCTGTTTCAGCAGTAATTTAGGATCTGCCACCTGATTGGTTAACACGGCCCGTCCTTCGACAGAGTACATTTCTAGTAAATGGACATTTATATTTTACAGTAGTAAAAGTACACTGAATGTCAGCCGTAGTGTTAATTCATCCGGTTGCAGTCATAGCAGATCAGCGGCTCTGGATCACGGCGAACATCAGCTGAGTCCTTCTAAACATCAAACCAGCAAATCTCACATGTTGTGCTCCGTAAGCAGCCTGCCGCATTTGCTGCTCATCTTCAAGCCACTTTGCAACCCAGCTCCACTCCAGCTCCTTTCTTGCTGTATCCCGTGGCCAACAGTGCACTGGAATGATTTTTCTGTTACATCAAGCCGGCAAACAGAGATTAGTGAGTGTGAGGCCAGTGCTGCTGTGAACCATTCCTTCACATTTACCTGAAGTCTTTGCAAGGCTAAATAGAATATCTGGATTTACCACTGAGCTTAACTTCTGGTCATTTTCCTAAGCGGCAAAATTGTCATCAGTCGCCCACACAGTCCAAAGCATTTACTAAAGTGAGCTAGTTGCAAAAGTCAGCATTACTGAAATGATGGAAGGCTGGGTACCACCACGCTCCGAGTCTATGTCGAAGATGCAGACTGTCACACAGGGAGAGATTCCCAAATCTGTTCATGGTTGGGTGATGTGGAGTTTACCAAGTGGTTGAAACATCTTGTCTTCAATAATTGTTTTAAACAATGCAAGCTAACTTTTGTAGCCTTTTGTAGTTTTATGGAGCCTTAGAAACGACAATTAAAACGTCTTTTTTTGTTGTTTTTGTACAGAAACGTCAGCTTTGTGAGTGAGTATGACTTTGCACTGATAGAAGGAGACTAATTTTCATTAGCTTGGCTTGTCTCCTGAGGGACAGACACGCATGAAACTATGAGGCTGAAGTGTTAGCCAGTTAGCCATGGGCTTAGCCTTGGATGTGATTGGTGAGTTCTCTCATGTCTTAGAACAGTTTTCTGGGTTTTTGTGCAGTTTTTCTTTTCTTTTCTAAACCCTAATCCGCCCTGTCGTCTGTGAACACTGTAAATAAACTGTAAATCAAGGGAAGGGAATTCCTGCTTCTGTAGCCCTCTAATAGTATCTGATTTAATCAATGTCATGGATGATGACTCGGTTCTGTGCTCGGGGGCTCGCTGCTGTTCTCCCACCTCTGGCTTTCCATACAGACACACTTGAGACGTGTGCTCTCACTGCCTTATGTGCGACACTCAATTGCATTTTCACTTATTTGTGTATACTCATTTGTAATGTTTTGTATCTTATCATGTACTGTTGTCACATTCAGCAGCTCTTTAAAACACCTTTAAGGCAAACGCCATCCTCTTCTTCATTCAGGTTTACGGGTTTATAAGCGCCGGCTTGTCTGCCTTGAAATTAAGCATGAAATTGTCCAAAATATCCTGGTATGTTGACGCATTAAGAGCTCCTTTTCCTGGAAGTGAGAGGCTGAGCCCAACTCCTTAAGAAAACAACCCGACACTATAATCTCCACCAAACTTACACTCTGCACAGTGCAGTCAGACAAGTACTGTTCTCCTGGCAATCAGCAAACACAGACTCGTCCATCAGCTTGACAGACACTGAAGCGTGATTTGTCACTCCAGAGAACATGCAGAGTGCAGCTTTACATCACTGCATCCAGTGTTATGCATTGCACTTAGTGATGTAAGACTTAGATGCAGCTGCTCAGCCTTGGAAACTCGATTTCCACAAAGCTCTCCATGTCCTGTCCTTGAGCTAGTCTGAAGGCCACGTGAAGATTGGAGGTCTGCAGCGACCCACCTTTGTGCACCAGTCGCCTCACACCGCTCACACCACTCTGTGATTTTGCACGGCCTGTGACTTAGTGGCCGAGCTGCTGTCGTTCCTGATCGCTTCCACTTCGTTATGATGCCACTAACAGCTGACTGTGGAATATTTAGTTGTAAGGACATTTTACGGCTGGACTTGTTGCACAGGTGGCATCCTGTCACAGCACCACGCTGGAATCCATCCTTTAACAAACGTTTACAGAAGCAGTCTGCTGCTTGGTTTTAAACACCCGAACTCAGTGATTTGATGGGTGAGTGAAGTCTTTGGGAATACAGAGACCATATTTATCATTCTGCTGGTAAAACGATAAAGGGGGGGCAGAGCAGGCTGTACCTGCTGTGGAGACTTTTGGAGTGAAGGGCCCCCTCCTGAAGACCTTCTATGACTCTGTGGTGGCCTCAGCCATCTTTTATGGTGTGGTCTGCTGGGGTGGCAGCATCTCTGCTGGGGACAGGAACAGACTGAGCAGGCTGATCTGCAGGGCCAGCTCTGTTCTAGGACGCTCTTTGGACTCAGTGGAGGTGGTGAGTGACAGCAGAATGGTGGCTAAGCTGTCATCCCTGTTGGACAACATCTCCCACCCCATGCAGGAGACTCTGACAGCACTGAGCAGCTCCTTCAGTGGCTGTGGCACCCATGGTGTGGGACGGAGAGATTTCACAGGCCTTTCCTTCCAACTGCTGTCAGACTCCACAACATGGTGTCTGCAGAGACACATGTGCAGAGAGACAGCTGTAAATGTCTCCCTGATGTGCAATATTACCAAGTGCAAGTTTTCCTGCTATAACAAAGCATCTTATTCCATTTTGTACAGTATTTTATTCTTATTGTATAGTATGTTATTCTATTTTTATCTTATCCTATCCTGTTGTGTTTTTCTGAACTTTTACTGCTCTTAAACTTTCTGCCATTACAAAAGATTTCCCACATGTGGAACTAATAAAGGTTCATCTTATCTTATAACATCCTACCTTACCACAGTGGCACGCAGTGACCTTAACAGGAAGTCCAACAGAGAAGATTGTAGTCCTTTTTCAAAAGACTCGTTTCTGTTAAAAAGTGAAAAGTTCCAGTTGATCCCCTCAGCGAGTGGATGGGGAGAGAGTCAGATTCACACACATGGACTTTATTCTGGTCTTTCTTATAAAGATGTTTGTAACCAGCAAAATGTTGAATCACATAAATGTTTCCACTTGTGTTGTCAGCAGGTCCTCAGATCTCAGTAAAAACTGTGGCAACTGTGATGTTTTCACAATCAAAGGAAAAAGAGCCACCGTGAAATGAACTGAAGTTCCTTTGAGTTCCCACATCAGCTGAACCTTTCTACACATCCGCTTGTTGTTACTGTAAAAACGTTCAGGGTCAGGTTTAGGCTCAGTTTGGACTGACGTGATTAAAGCTGCACTAGTCCACCATCTGACCCCACAGGCCCACCCAGGAAAATACACTTTTCCATTGTAAGCAAGCGCATCGTTACCAGGACTGAATGAGACACCCGAGCATGCACCAGACGTTCTCTCACATCTTCTGCTTTTACTGTGAGTCACCACCTCAGCTCCCATCCTCCCTACCTGTCATCATGCCTTAAAATAAAACGAGCCATGAGCGAGGGATAAAAGAAACACACACACTCCTCTTGACTTGAAACATGCTCGGTGAAGCCCACGCACCATTACTGTATGGCACTCTGATTTATCTCATCTTTCATATTCATATTCCCACAGTCACAACTACATGTGCCCACACACACACACACAAACACACACACACACACACACACACGCACGCACACACACACACACACACACACACACACACACACACACACACACACACACACACGGAGAGAAAGAACAGTAGCACTAATCCTTCTCCGCCGTCTTTGCTCTTTGTAATATAACCAAAAAAATACTCATACAGTTAATTTGCTGTGATGAGTTCTGACCAAGAGCACTTTTTTAATTAAGCAAGAAACTCACTTAAAGCTGAGGAAGTGACAGCAGAGATTTATTTTAAGTTGAAAATTGAAAATAACAGAAAACAACATTGAGCGAAAAACTGGCTTTTAATGCAGGCTTCACACAAAATGGCTCTTTATAAAAAAAATCTGTGATCCCCGATGTTACTGACAACACTGAATATTAACCACTGCTTATAAATTGTACATTATTATTATTACTATGTAGTTGTAAGTGATATTTATAAAACACGATGCATCGCGTCTATAAACGCGTGTTGAAGCTGAAACACGTTAAAAATGTTCGACTCAAAGAGGCAGGAGTTCGTGTCCTGATTTAGACAGTTTAGTTTTTAGTTGTTTTTACTTTTGCTTCGTGTTTAGTTAAATTCAAAATCAAGTCCAAAATGACTTGATTTCATTTATGAGACGATCATCACTTTAACTGCTGCTGCATCACAGCAGGGCCCTCTGATCCTTAATGGAAGTTACTGCTGAGAACATTTAAGTACTTGAACACCTGCAGTGGGAGAAGCATGCGATGTTTGCACAGCCCCTGACAAAATGCATATTTTATATAATTAATAACTCTACTGCACAAAAATCTCTTTAATTGTTGCATCGTGGTAGTCTTAGCAAGTCTGACTGATCTTCAACAACAACATATTTCAGTCATATCAACTGATTATTACAGTTTCCACTTTAGGAGCTTTAATGCAGTGTTAAATACTCGAATTACTTTAAAAATAGCAAATCTGTGGAAAAAACACAGACAAAAAGTAACAAACAATCTCAACTACAGTTTTCACAACAAAGGAAATTATTCTGAGATCACCCTGACTGGTTACAGCCTCCTCCTCATCAATAAAGCTTAAGCTTTGTGAAAGGATCACTTGCCTTGAATACCATCAGTAGCCAAGGCAAATCTATGAAATGATTTCATACACACAGATCTACGTAGTCCAAAATGATCACTGGGCTAAAACATATGCTTAACATATCATGTATGGAAATATTAATGACCCCTACAGGTCCATTTAAAAATCTATAATTAATGCATGATTACAATTCAGTCAAAACAAGCTGCAGAACAAAGTGATAATTTATTTTGCTTATCACTTAATAACCTGAAATTAAACAATTATTAACTTTCCTTTTTTCATTTTGAAGCAGCCTTTCAGCTCGACAGCAACCTGTTGTTTTTACTCTGTTTTTTAGTTTTCACTCTTTTATGACATTTCCTCCTGCTGAGTGAGGCCCTGCAGATTCGGGTTAAACAGAACTGGGCCGAGGATTGAACCTCGATGGATACCGTAGGCGGATTGCTTTTTTGGTTTCGAGGAGAAACAGTTTTCTAAATAAGTCGGTGTTACTAATCTTTCTAATAGCGTACAATCACCAAAGACTGGACTCACAGTCATATCAACTGTGTCTTCCTACAATGATGACATCGCTGAAAACATTTTGTGGTTTGACTAACATGAAAAGCTGACTGAAATGAGGAAGTATTGTAGATCGATAAAAATCTGTCTTCCCTATAATCGTGCCTCAAAATGACACCAGTAAGTTCAGAGGCTGATCAGAGGTTTGAGGTATGAGCTGTATTTTTTAATAAGTGCTGCTTTCAGTGATGGAAAAAGGTGCCAGACAGAAGTGTTACAGTCCCACTGTTACGAACGTCGGTTTCTATGGAGCTAAAACTTTAAAGTTAGTGGGCAGACGGCAAAATTAGGTGCTGCACTGTTTCTGTAAGGTGTCTTTGTTGATGGGGCAGAACTCTGACATCTGCTGCTCGTATGTGTAGTTAGCGAGATGTGAGCTCAGGTCTGATACAGTCTCTTTAAACAAACTGCCAAGTCACCACAGCTAGCAGCTATTCCCGGAGCTGGGTTTCTCAATCTCTTTATCACGTCAGGTATTATTTGGGTGATGACAATTAAAAATGGAAGCTTTATGTTCATGAACGATGATCTTATGATTTACAAGTGGAATATTGTCTGTTGTGCATTATATTTGGAATTAAAGCTGTGTTATGTAAAGGAGTTAAACATCAGTGGTCAGCACAGCGCATCTCTGAGAAAACAAAATGCTTCTTTCATATTACTGTTCATCTACCCCGAGCACGTTGCTCACCGAGATAAGGGTGTTAGAGAACGACTGAGGGCAGGACCAGCAGTGAGTTCACCCAAGAGACAAAATACCAACTTGCAAACTATGCAAGCTACTTTCTTTCCTTCTTTCACAAACAGTTAAATGTTGTAAAGTCACCTTAGACGAGGGAACATGAACAAGCACCATGTTCAGTTAGCACAGCTGCATATCACAGTTACCGCATATGTTTTGCTGTGAGGCTGTGTGGCCTGGCCTGAGCAGATCATAGCTTAAAGTCTGCTGAAAGCTAATAAATGCTAAACTGCAGCTTCCATGACCGAAGTTACTGCAGCAAGAAAAAGTCAACAGAATCGATTGAGTTTGTGTTCAGATGGATTCACTGCACTACACGGCAAAAATGCCTTTGTTCATTTTTCAGTGTTGCTTCGACTTTTAGTAACCAGTAACCTACTAAAGCCAAATGTGGGTTTCTATATCAGTGTTAGCATTAGCATTAAGAGAAGCCCAGATACAGATAAAGCCACATGTAACATATAACATATTATAATCATATCACATGTTGCTTTGCAGACACGTTGTGTTTGCATCAGTTGCTTATTGTATATAGTATTTTATTTTATTGCATTCCAGTGTTTTCTAATTTCTGCTACATAACTTTACACTTTTGCTGTAACAAAACAAATTTCCCACCTGTGGGACTAATAAAGGTCATCTTATCTTATCTGATTGTACCAAATGGAGCTGCCTGGGTTGTTGCGCTTATGGAGCAATTTCTGGATAATAACAGGTTGCATTTAAATGCCAAATAATCAGCTGTAGCAGAAGCTGACTGGCTGATGACCAATCAATCATATTAAAAAAAAATATGATTGACTTACATTACCCAAGGCTACACTCTGTTGATGAACTGCACAACTTCACATGTCAACATTAATGCACTCAATAATCTGATTTTGTGATCCTCTTTCATTAGATGACAAAAATTGATTTATCCACAAACACAACATTAAAGCACCTGCGTCACCGGACTTGAACTGGAGCTCTGGGATCGTTTGTTTCCTTTTGTCATTTCTGAGTTGCTTTTCTGAGCTCGACAGATTGTCGTGCTTTTGGAAGCACTGTTGTATTGTTGGTCTGCACAGTGTTTAGGTGGGTGGTCTGTGTCAAAGTAAACTCCACATGAATTCCAGGGTATCACGGAACAACACTACATTGCAATGACCCTGGCTGATTCTCCTGCGGTCGATGCGTGTAGACCGTGAACAGTCCTTAAAGCCGTATCTGAAAATTGGGCCCGAATCAGTCGAAGATTGTGTAACTGATTTCAAAGGCTGGTCTTCTTTAAAAAGCGGAGTGGATCAAATCCTAAACATTATATGAAAAGCAGCTATTAAACATCTGCGCTGATGAAGTTTCCCCCTTGTGAATATTTGGGTCTCCTTTGTTGCTGACTCACATCAGGTTTGTTTCTTCTGCACGACGCTCGCTCACTTTCTCCTCCTCTCCCCCCTCCACGAAGGCGAAGGACATAAATTTCTTGCCTCGATCTCTGAGTGGTTTCAGAGGTTGAAGAACGCCGTGCTCTGTAAATTCTGCTCCTCTATTTACATTAGCGTGTCAGAGGTCCTCGCACTAATTCAGCCGGTCCCAGTGTTTCTGGGCGGGGAGTACATCACTCTACTTTGGGTTAAGCATCCATTACTGAAGCCTGCTGGCCTTGGGGTTGAAAATTGTTTACACACTTGCCCGAACTTATCACGAGCCTCGAGCTTCTCCTTTCCCCGGAGTCTTTTTGAGGCCACTCTCGCTTTCATCTGTGGATTCTCTGTGGCCACTAACTTTCAGCTGCTAATTACACGCAGTGAACTGTTGCAATCGTATCATAAGTGCTGCGACATCCTGCCTGTGGAAGTGATTTTTGTTCTGTGCTAAATAAAAAATAATGTTCTGAAATAAAGGTCTGAGTGTCTCTTGACAGTTCTCTAGACTCTGTTTGTTCCAGGATGTGTTGCTCCAACAGTCTAATATCAACAGGAGGTTTGTGAAAAATGAAAGGTGGCGGCAGGTTAATCTTACAAGAGCAGGTTTTCCGATAGCACTTACTGCACTGAATGTCAAATAAATTCACATTCTGTGACACTGCAGAGATGTTAGTGCAAAAGCACAATAGTCGTACAGCAGACAAAAAAACGCATGTTTTACTCTGTCAGTGTTTCACTCTGTGATTAACATTATTCACATATTGTTGGTTTATGATAAAATGATGACTCAGAAAAATCTGAATCAGAAATGTAACAATTTAAAGATGAGCTGTCATTAACTTTTTCTCCAGCGCCATCATAACACTAACCTGTAAGTGAGTGAAATATACCAGCAACAGGCAAACGACTGATGTAACATTTACATGCTGTCGATGTTCACATTTGACACGAGTAGATTGTTCTTTTAGTGCACATCAGTATTTTACGTGACAGTACAGTTATGTTTAAACTGATATGCTAGTGGTGACCAGTCCAGGATGGAT
The DNA here is from genome assembly GCF_900408965.1 of Simochromis diagramma. Taxonomy (NCBI): domain Eukaryota; kingdom Metazoa; phylum Chordata; class Actinopteri; order Cichliformes; family Cichlidae; genus Simochromis; species Simochromis diagramma. Next base: position 1,391,191 of record NW_024387492.1, read on the forward strand.
GTGTGCCTTTGGACAGTGATCTGCATTTAGCTGGACGACCCCTGCAGGGTGTTACTAGTTACAGATGTGTGCAGATAGTCGACTAAGTGTTGCTAATTAGGGCTGCCACAAACGATTATTTTGATAGTCGACTAATCAGATCATCATCCATTGGACGTAAAACGTACAGCTTATTGCACCAGCAGCATCTGCTCTTATATAACTATCATTAGCTTACAGCTTTAAGTGTTTCAGGTCTGTGCTAACTAAAAATAAAGACAAGATGATAGTTTATTAAATTTTAATGACATTTGCAGATTGTTTTGGTGAAGTTTAATAAACTCCTTGCTATCTAAAATATAACGGGACACCGGAGTAAATTCTCGAGCATCTCACACTTCTGATAATCAGCTGTCTGCTTGACATTGACATCATTGACATCAGCCAAACCGATTTACTCAGGAACAAATAAAATACTGAAAAAAAAGCCAAACAATAACATTTTAAGTTATCTAAGTGACTCATATATCATGTTTAACCTGAGTAGCGAAAGACAGCGGTGGGTTTGAAAACAGCCGGGAGTCCGGTGTTCTCACGGCTCTAGCTAGCCTTGCCCCCGGCTAGCTATCGAGCTAGTGGGTAACAGACGTCTCCGAAAACGTCGGAGCGCTTTTGAAAATATGTGGTGTCTTGATAAACTGAGCAGATATTTGAGGTTTACACAGCTACATTCTCGCCTGAAAATATGTTAAACGTTTATTTTGTGACCCAGAAAGAATAATAAGAGTAATATTAAAACTAACTAGCTGCCGCCATTGTTGGAAACTGAGCTGGGCTGCGCTATGAATTCTGGGACACAGCTTCTTCTTCTTCTTCTTCGGGGTTTAACAGCAGCTGGCATCCTTGTACATGCAGTGCTGCCATCTTCTGTTTCAGTCCGTTATTACACTCTTAAATCCTGCTACTTATTCCTGCGTCTTTTGGGATCTTACAAAGCTTCAAACGACGCGTCGACTATTAAATCAGTCGTCGACGATTTTGAAAGTCGACGTAATCGTGACTAGTCGACTAATCGTGGCAGCCTTATTGCTAATGTCACTATTCAGTGCTTCCTGGGGAAGAGGGAGATTTAGGCTTCTCTGCATAGGCTGCTGCCCCCCCAACCCAGTCCTGGATAAGTCAACACGTTCTCATCCCAGCTCGTAACATTACCGACGACTGTGACAAATCATCGGTAATGTTATGTTTTCGGAGGCATGAGAGCATGAGTTTTATGTGTGACATGAAAATCAACCTAACCTGAATCACTTTGGAAAACACGATGTCATAGGGTCAAGGTTAGGGTCAGGGCTGGAATGGACGGCTGGAGCCTCTGCTTGAAATGCGTCTTACTCATTAGGATGTGGAAGACACCTTTAGGGTTACTATGTGATGCCTAGGGGCGTTGGGAATGATAATGGATTTTATTTTGCTATCATTTTAAATTTGAATTTTTATTAAGATGGGTGCCATAGAGTGAAAAAGAAGAAGCATTGTTCCAAATACACCGTGTGCAGGTTACCTGTTCAGGCATATTTCTGTGGGATACAGAATCATCATTTATTACTCCTGCACCTTCGGTTTTCATCTTTTTATTAAACTACTGAGCACCTGGAAAATCAACCACGTTGTACTTTGAGTTTGGTGCTAACTAACAAGCTAACATGACAAACATGTTAACAAACATCTCAAAAACATGACAAAATGACACTTAAAACATTGTGACTCAGATCACTGTTGGGTCAACATTTAGCTCAAAAATATCACCAAGCTCAGGTTAGTCACCGTCTCGCTTGCCTGCAGACAATTAACATTACTAATGTGTGTAAAATATATTCAAACAAGTTAGTCAGCCGATGCTGCTGGCATCAAACTCAGCTTGCAGCTCAGAACTAAAAGGAAAACGATGGAGAGCGTATATTTTATCCTGATGTTTTTAAGGTAAAAAGCCTCGATTCTAGCTTTGGAACAGGCTAATGCATCCTTGGAAGTGGAATCCGTGCAGGTAAAAGCATTATGAGATACTTATTTTTTCATAAAGTATAATATCAATAGTCTAACTCAATTAGGTTGTGCACAGACCTCAAAACCACCGTGGATGGTGGTGCAGCGATCCACAGTCATTTCCAAGCACATGTTCTCTTTGAATCCATTTGAAAATCTCCCATAAGGTCTAAATCACAAATAGGCATTCAGGACTTATTTTGATGGCTTAGATTTCCAATATGTGATGCACTGAGTGCCTTGTCTGAATAGCTCTTATTCCTTTAGATGAGAGATTTACTCCAAGCCTCAGAATAAGGAGTGTGAGAATAAGGGAGAGCCCATTTTGAGGTGCTTGAAGCTGAGTTCTTGAAATGAGTCAGTAATGGAGGCTGCGACTTCACTTTCCTCCCCAAGTATGTGAAAGCCCACTAAAGATGCTATTTACTAACCCCACCTTAAAATGTCACAAGTCTTCATGAAGACGTTGGAATGGAAACGTGATTGATAGCATGTGAAACCATCACTCTGAGATGTGCATTAAAGCTGACACTACAAACAATTGTCTGATTCTGACAGAGAACGCAGCCTCCCCGGAGAGGAAACCACATATAGAGTTTGTGACAAATTAACAATTGTGCAAATTGTGTGGCGCTAATAAACCGAACTCACAGCTTCTCTGCGACAGCTGTGGAGAAAACAAAACCCGCTCCACTTTGGATTGGAGCTCAGGAATCATGTTTTAATTGATGTGAGAACCAGCCACTAAGAAATGTCACAGAAACTTTTAATTAAGTCTAGCCTGTAATTAAAACAGGGGGGAAAGAGACACACGCCATTGGCAGCTGCGAGCTTGTCTGCCTGCATGCCAGGGTCACTCTCAACCCACTTGATTATTGTTCAATTTGAAAGCCGCGCTCAGTGTCTCTCAGCTTGTCATTTCACATTAATCAACATGTGATTTATAGGGAACAAAAGATAAAAGACTGAGTGACATGAAAATGAATGGTCCTCACATCCCCGTGCCACCGGGGCTTCCATCTTTGAATCGTTTGGTGATTAAATAAATGAATGTTATTTGTGGAGCTTCAAACACAGGCACGGACAAACTGCTTCATCGACAGAAGTATTGTCTTAAAAATGCATTATTAAAATCGGGACAGAAATGTCGTACATGCCGTTTATATTTGTGTCATTACGGCAGACATATGTACTCTCAGTTGTGATGAAAACAGCAAAGTTCCTCTGACTTTCTGCAGAAACACTCTGGCCTACTTGGGGAATGCAAGATTAGTAGAAGACAGAACATCCCACATGGACTTAGAGTGGTTTTCTTCTCCATTGCGGTGCCCACAACTTGGTAATTGTCTTTGCATCCAGGCTCTTAAGGGAAACGAGAGCGAAACCCTCTCCAGCCCATTGCTCTATTTGTCCCAACTTTCAGTCGGATGAAGGAATAATGTTCTAAGCAGCCTCAATCTTTGGGCTTAAGAGAGGGTGATTGAAGTCCTGGTGGCTTAAAAGATGAGACAGACTACTGAGTGCCTGCTGCTGTTGCTCATTCTGTCAGCGTGTGATGTAAAGTCCCTCAAACCCGTGTGCAGCACAGAGCCAAAACATTCTCACTACGATTAACTTAACGCATGTACTTGTAATCATTTTCAGAATTTTTATGAAAGCGATCTGCACCAACACTGAGTGGGTTCTTCGTTTCCTGACGCTCGACCTCTCTGCTGATTTTTGTCGCACTGAGCTGCCATGTTACTGTTGAACGAGGTCAATTGTCACGTTTTGCACCCTGGTGTTGTTTCCAGCTGATGGCATGGAGGTATTTGCTCGAGAATACGAAAATAACTGCAGTAGTACTAGCTCTGCAAACATCACCCAACACACAAACAGTGTGGTGTGTGTGCAGTTTTTCACATGTGTGTGCTAGCTAGTGTATAGTTACTGTGTTTCCCTGTCAGAGGGAAAAAGGTTAATGTGGGAAACTCTCAGTGGTGAAGAAGTAAGAAAGAGAGGACAGGGGAGGGTGATGAGGGTTTATTTTCAGCAGGTGCTCTGATACACTGGAAAAGCTTTTAAATGAGACATTAGATCACTGAATAGTGTCACTGAATCATCTTTTTGTGAAATGTGTGAACTCCACTCATTTGTGTTAATAAAGGGTTCCAAGATAATTCCAGGCAGTTTATTTTGGGCTACAATGGTTAGTTTGCAATATTTTTGGGGACCATTTCAAAATTAATAAGACTTCATTGCACAAGGTCCCAATAATTTTGGATGATTTCTGGTCTCCAACTGCTGTTCGCCCCCATTGGACCTTTAAAGGTCTCTTTTTAATCTTCTGGCCATGTGACAAATATTGCAGGAGGTAAGTGCATACGAACAAGCTACAACAGCAGTTAATGCCTGTACTTAGTTCAGTTATTTAAACTGGCATTAGGTGCACCATTAAAGTAGAAATCCAGAAGAAACAAACAAGTGAAAACTAAAATAGAAACAACATGTTGCTCCCCGAAGGCCAACTGTAGCAACAAAGAAGACGCTGATCAGCGACTCAAAGAGTGCTTCATTATCTCATAGTCATATATATGTATACACTACATATAGTATATCTTAATTGACTCTGAAGCTACTTTGTCTTGGATGTGGGAGGAAAGTTTACTGAAACAATAGCTCTTAAAATACAGCACAGCAGCGTGGTGGTGTTAAAGTCCTGAGTCGGATTCAAATGTCAGGCTTTCTGTGTGGACTTTTCATGTTCTCGGTGTGTTTGGTTCTTTCCATGTACTCTGGATTCCTCCAAAGACACGTACTCAGTAGTGTTGGAATAATTGGTGTGTTAGCCCTGCATCAAACTGGCGACCTGGGTTAGGGTTAGGGTTAGGTAACCCTAACCCACCACCTCTTTGCCCTCCGGACGCTCCTCAGGTCAGTTAGGTCCCACACCTCCAGACTGACAAACAGCTTCTTCTCCTTCGGACTGTTAACAAACACTCCCACAGCCCTGCCCCACCCACCTCACCACAGCTATGGTCTGAGTAAACCTCATCACTCAGGCCACTCGCTCTGCTTAGACCGAGTCCACTGCACTACTTCCAAGTACTTTGCAACCTGTTCTTCTACTGTGTGCCTTCCTCTTGTTTCTATATATATTTCCCATGTTTGCTATTTATTCCTGGTTTTATTTTATATATATATATATATATAATTTTTTTTTAAATTGTAAATGTTGGTTATTCCATATTTATAAGGAGGCTTAGTTTGGCTCAGTTTTACTTCTACAGATAATTGACCTGGTGTAATATGTCTCATACAGTCGTTAATCTTGGGTTCAAATAATTTTAAAGCCTGCAAAGAACCAGGTGATGTTTTTATTGTGTGCATCTGTTTTCATTCTGTTCTGCTTATTGTTATCAAGGCAGCAGGGGCCTGGAGCCCAGCTACCATGGGCAGAGAGGTGAGGTACACCCTGGACGTGTTCCCGATGTGACACAGGACTTTATTATGTCCTGATATATAAAAGCTTAGAAATTATGCATGTTTGGTCTATTTTGAATTCTGCATTCTGAGACATCATTAGCATTCTGGTCAGAAGACACAGAGCCAGACCTACATATATGAAAATCCTTTAAATAAATAAAATAATCTGGAAATCCTGGCCTGTAAGCTGTATAACTGTCAAAACCCAAAGCCATGTTTACACCAGGCTATAAAAATGTTTAAGTTTCTATTTAGCTGGAATGAATCGGTTTTTGAAACTGGCCTAAAGTGACCATATGAGGAACTGCACAGGTTATTTCTTCAGCCTTGGGAACAACCAGAAAAGACAGAAAACCTTTGCTTAGCGACATCAATGAGATGGGTGACTGAAACTCACGGGAACAAACTTTTGAAATGTGTTTAAAGTCAGCCAAGCTTCTTAGATTAAGTGACCAATTTATTTGAATTCACATAAAGCTTAAAGAAATTATCGTCCAAATAACCGCGTAATGTTTTTCAAGATGGCCGCTCGCTGACAAGCCCGGCTTCTTTCATTCGCCGAGCTGCTGACTAAGAACGCGGCACAGCGTGGTTAGGCCTTACTCGTTTCACGTGAATGACACGGTGCAAATGAATCTTCGCTGTTCTAACGGGTGAAGAATTGAGGGCACGGACACAAATGATAACAGACAGTTCAGGCTACACGAAGAGGGCAGCTTCTATTTCCTGTATGTCCTGAGTCAGACCAGACTTTGACACCTCTCCCGATTCTACAACTGCCCACTTCTGGCAACCATCAAACAGCCTCCCCACCCACTACCGAGCCATCCCAAAGCAATCTCGCCGGCTCGCTTTGCCTTCTGATGACCACGGCTGCTGATGAATCCTTGCCTTTCCTTTAAAGATTGCCCACAGATGATGTGAGCTTGTCTGCTCGCTCCTGGCCACTTTAGTTTCCCAAACTCTGCGTAGCTGCCACAAAACAACCTGATCAGCACTCTGTGCAATTACCGAATAGACTGAGGAAGCAGCGCCTTGATTTAGCAGACTGTGGGGACTGTCGTTCTCTATTATCTTTGGGTCTGTGATGATTTATGCCGCATGTGTGCAAATGCACATGTGCTCAGCTCTCTTTCTCTCACACACACTTTCTCTTCTTCCCCTCTCCTTCCTGTCTGTCTTTACCTCTCGCTTTCTCTTTCTCCACATGCTAATATCTCATCTTTTCTCCTGAGCGGGGCCCCTGACCCGAAGTCCAAAATACCAGATGTCTGCACAAACTAAGCAGGAGGAAGTCCTGGCTACACGATACGAAGATGAAAGCTAAGACGGTGCTCGATAGGCCTCGCGCTGTGCTGCAAATAAACAAGAGACGGAGAGCTGGAACATAAAAGCGTGTGTGCGCACCTTCTCTCAAAGGATTCCCAGGCAAAGCAAATAATTTCAGCGGTGATTGTTCCATATATGGTTACATACAGTGCAGAGGGGACCCCAGTGTGTTAGCTACTCAGTATCACACAGCCTGCAACAATGGCAAGCTGTTCACCGTTGCCCTGAGGAGCGGCGCATGTGCTGCACTCTATAATAAATCACATTTTCTGTTCTGTAATTAAAGTATCTAAATACATACAGCTAAAAACAACAGAACGCCCAGGGAAGGGCATATTATGTTAATATTCATCACCACATAACTGCCGAGTGCCAAATTAAATGACAAATGCTCGATATGAACCTACAATCTGAGTGGCCTAAATACATAGCTTCCCGGGATGGAGAGGAGCCCCGCAGAAAGACACGGAGCGAAATTTAGCCAAAACTGTTGACACACTAAAGTCCTACAGTAGCCGCAAGACCTTCCATCCTGCCTTTCCCCCAACCCAGCAGGCCGTGCTGTTCCAGTAATTGAGTGAGTAATGGACTTATTCCGCTGAGTGGTTCTCTGGGTGTACTCAATACTGGGATGTAAATCCTGTGGCAAATGGCAGATTAGAGGAAAAGAACTTAGGGGAAATAAATAAAAGCAAAGCAAAAGGAAAAAAAAGTACATGAACAAAAGAAAATCCATAGTTCAATTATTCCCACGCAGTAAATTCAGCCGAGCCCTCAGCATGAGGCGTTTTCATCAGCCTTCTGCTCAAGTCTAACGAGTCCACTGTTTCTTCTGGTTTAAGGCGCTTGTCTTAGAGTCAAAGCACATTTCTCACCGTCTCCCATTCCCACCTCTTATTCGTCCAGACACAGTGTCCTCCATACACCAAGGCCCAACGCTGGACTCCAGCCACACATTCCACCGGTGGGATACGCTGATCGGAATAATCCCTTTTCTCCAAACGCACCACGCAGCCCAGATCCTCTAACAATTAGCTTGTACAATAAACCTATTATCCATAAATCCATCTGAGGTCTCCGCTCGCTCCCATCTCCACCAAGTCCTCAACACAACACGGCCTTGTGGTTTCCTGTTACTATTAACTAACAACACACTGAGGTTTGCATCTGGATTCCCACACATCCTAACGACTTTGCTCATTAGGATGTGTGGTCATCATCGCTCTATCAGCCTGCGACGCTTTCATCTCAGAAAGATTCAATTTCGCCATTATTCTCTTCTACTTCTGTCTTTCTTCCCAGCCGCCTCTCCTTTCAAGTGCACAGCGACCACCCCGGTTAAACAGCGGGCCCGCTGTATACACACTTCACTTGGACTGACTGAAATAATCCCTTTCCTCAAAACACACCATTCTGTCCAGATCCCTTCACAATTAACAGCCCACGGCCAGATAGCCTATAGTGAAAATAAGCAGCCTCGAGTCAAAACAAACATGTGCGGGCAAAGACTGCAGGAACCCACAGCAAGTGGCCAAGTGAAATATTTTTGGGCCGCCTTGTCATCCTGATGCTACGGCGAGGATGGTAGCAGTGATTTCATTTGCTAAATATTGTTTTTGCCATGTAGGTTGCAGGCTCTTTTCCCCTTGTTCTGCACACACCAGCCGGGTGTATTCTTTGCGCCAGGGATATAAATTAATGTGTTTTTTTTGTGGGAGCCTGTTGCTAGGGGCTGGAAAGGGTGGGGGAGTGAAGAAGGGGAAGAAGGGGGGCAGTGGCCGGGGGCCAATTAAAATACAGATGTCTGACTGTCGGTGTAATTCCATTCAGCCATGATTTACATTTAGAACAGTCACCCAAGGCCTGCCACTCCACGCTCACACAGGAAATCGAAGCTGACTCCAACCTAATGAGAAAAGTGAACCTCCCGAACTTTTACGAGACTCTCGTCTGAAAGGAGCCTTGCAACTTTGGCCATAATATGAAAGCCCTTTCAGCTAATCACCCATTGACAGGGGAGACCGGTGCATTAGGAGCTCAGAAACCAATTTCACTTTGTGCTGCTGGCGTGAAAAATGCGTGGCGGGAAAGTTGCCCTTTGTTAATACTCTACTTTGGCAGTCTCTCCCGAGGATAATCTCTGTCAAATAGTTTACTTCATTTGGAGAAACATGCTCAAGAATGACTGTACTTGTGCTGGGATAGAGGATTTGATTAAGTTGAATGGACAAAATATGTTTTTTTAAGGTTTTATCAAGAACTAAAGTATTAGCATGGCTGGAACGATAGCATGAAGAATTATGTACAGTTTAAATTTTTCTCTAATTCTTTGCTGCGACAGCATTAAAAGAATGAGGACGTGGTGGTGGGAGAAACTTCCACAGAAGCTCAACAGCACAGTATGGCCATAGAAACGTGATGTCACAGGGCGTTTGCTAGCCATAGCCAAACGGGTTTGTTTGGCTATAGCTAGCATGAGGTCACCCGCTGAGACGATTTGTAAAGTTCTGTTATGAAGCCTCGAGATAAATATTTTTGCCGTCAACATCTTGATGTTTTAATAGTCGTATGACCATGATTTACAAACGGCACCTGTTCAGTATGACACAAAATGAGTAACTAAACGTGTCAAGAAAGTGTTTAGTCAAGTCCAAAAGTGCTTGCCCATTCTTTACAGGAAGTCTTCTTGCAAATCCACAAATGGTTGATTCTGTTCATCTGGACGTTTTCAGTGGGAGAAACGTTTTGTCGCTCAGTCTCAGCTGACTGCAGGTTCTGCAGGTCTTCTTGCAAAGATATCATTTTTCATCTTTCACATATAAAAACTAAAAATTATGCAGATTCTCTATCCACTGTCACTGTTAGCATTCTGGCACTAATTCAACAAAGTCATAGAATTTCCTGCCTCATGGCAGGTGTGAGAACTCGTGACATGAATGCCACTTACTGAAGCTAGTAGCTGCTTCGGTTAGCTTACCGTTTAGATTTTCCAATGGTGAAATCTGCCAACCAGTATCTTTCAGTGTTTTTAATTAACCTTTTGTCTTGGCAAAAGAAATTTGTCAAATGCTCTTTACAGTCATCCTTTGATCTGGGTATTAGTCAGGCTAACTGGTTTGCACCCACTCTTTGTGCTAAGCTATGCTAACTGGTTCCAGGCTATAGCTAGCAACACATGTTCACACTACATATGAATTTGAACAAGAATTTTAAGTAAACAACTGAGTGCAGTATTTTATTTTTTTTTGGGGGGGGGGATTTCGGGTGGCAAAACGAGATTACAGGGCTGTCAAACACCTTCTGTGGGACACGTGAACGTTTTCATGAGCGGAGTATTTGCTTAGGTGTTCGACTGTGTTAACCTCAGACCCTGCTTCATGCAACCAAAACCCACATTCAAAGAAATGAGATGAAGTGTAAATTGCTGTCAACTCATTTCAGAATTTTTGTATTCATTCCTGTGACGCTTTAATTCAACTCCGACACAGGAGCTGGTTCCCAGGAGTAAAAGCTGTACGTACACGACGTCACAATAAGATTCTGTGCGAGTACTGGCAGAGCACAAAGACGCAGTTTAAAGTGGAGTGACAGTTTGACTTTCATAGTCACGCATTCACAGTGTCCATTTAGTCAGAACAAGGCCACGTAAAGCTCAGTAAAAACACAGTGTGCTGTGCTTGTCAATGACTGTAATCATGTATATGGAAGGGAATAGGTTATGTTCTGTCCACAGCCATAACTCAGGGTTTTCTTTACCGTCTGCTGGCTTACATCAGTGCTTTACTGTAATATCCATATTTGACAGATGCCTTGAAAGACTTCCTCAGCCAAAGCAGTCTGATAGTTTGCACCCAAATCAGCTCTCTCCCTTTTGATTCACATTTTATAAGGAAAGGTCAGCGTAGCAGTGATTTATGATACATTCTCCTGTAAATTCAACAAGGTAATCCATCAGCGCGAAAAAACAGAGAGCTCCATAATAAGCGTTTGCCTCCTCAGAGCCGCTGAGCGAACATACAAAATGAGCATTTTTATGCACAAGATCTGAAAACTCAACAAGCATTTAAGAAAGGGGAGTGGACGCAATCGTTTTAATCTGTGAAGACAAAGAAGACTGACGGCTTTGTTTTGGACATCTGTTTCTCAACTTTAGCGCTCCCTCTTATCTCTGCTAAAAGTCCCAATTTAATGCATGACCACAGCTACAAATGTAGGTGTTGCCCAGCCATTCTTCTGTGGCTCATCCAGCTGTAATAAACAGGATACGGTTCTGGAACAATGCAGGCAGGATGCAGGCTCCTGCACACTTGTCCCTTAAGAGATAATCTGGGGCATGTTGGCATTTCACTACCTGTCATGGTCAAGATGTGCAAGCCAGACTAAAGAAAATAGAGGAAACGCTCAGTGCAGTAGGAATTCCAAGCTCGCCTTCAAACAATACCTTGGGCCTAACCTCTGATGTAAATCATCCAATGGTTTGACTCGACGCAGAGAACAAAGGGGATAGACATTAAGTGGTAGTTTTTTCCTTCACAGTCAGGGGAGGAAACCCGAATTTGCCTGCCAAGTCTGTGCGCTTATAAAAGAATCAGTGAGGGGAACTATAAAAACAGAATGAGTTTGGGATTTTTTTTCCAGGACCTCTTCGCTGCAAACATGAAGAAATTACCTCTTGGAAGATTTTTCCCTGTGCTGCAGATTCCTGCATGTGGGCAGCTTGTGGGATTAATGCAAACAGGCGACTTGTCTTATTGATCAATAAGGAGCCTGGCTTCGTGGAGGAAAGCCAGCCTCTGAACATAATATGACCCTTTGGATGGAAGAACCGAGGCCCGATCTGGCGCTTTATTCCACATCTGAGCCCCCGAGCCCCGAGTTTTCGCGTTCCCCGCGCCAGGCTGCACAGCGTGTGGTGGCGAAGACAGACAGCGACAGCGGTGGGAACGGGCGGCAGGGAGGCACTTCTGAGGCGGGCCTCTTCTCTAATAAAAGGGGCGATCAAACATGCTCGTTGCCTGTGAAAGAAAATATTATTGTAGAGAACGGCAGAACGGGGTGATGTGGGAGGGTAAGAGCATGTTTCGTGCCAATTTGGCCCTCCAGCGCGAGCGCTCTGATTTGGTTTCAGGGATCGTTGCCGGAAATTGAAAACAAATGTGCAGCTTTTTGATGCGCCACCACTCGTGCATCTTTTTTTCGCTGCTTTTCCTTTTGCCGTCTCGTTTTGCGTCGCTTCTTTCCTGGCTACATTCCTCATCCGAGCAGAAGCAACAAAACGCACTTCCTCCACATGTAAAGGCCTTTGTCTCAGTTGGCCCTTTAAAACAAATGGGAAAAGGTACTTTCCTCCCTCCTGGGATTCGCAAATAGGAAGTGCATGATTTGTGGAATTACAGTCTGACTTTACTGCTGACGTTCGTCATCACGGCAGGCCAGACAGGTAGTTTGAAAGTTATCCTCACTGACAGCTGGAGCTCAGACTGGTGGCAGAACGAGCTCTTTTAGTGTGACTTCCCATTAAAAATGTTTTTTTGTTAGCACATTATGTCAAGGTTACTTATGCAAACGCACAATCGTACATGCACACAAACAGCTACACCACGCTGAGTCAGCGGTACAGCGGTGATGATGCATTCTCTGAGGCAGGGAGGGACACGTGTGTGTGTGTGTTTGGGGTGCTGACTGGCATTCGGCGCACAGCGGGATGACATCATCCCCGGGGCACTAATGACTGGGTGACCTCCTCCCCGCTGGCGATGCCGCCTGGCGTGCAGATGCACAGCAGACGGTTTCCTCACACGTTCTCTGCGAGGCTACCGTACTTACTTCGTCTGCATTAACCGGAGGCCCGAGCTCGGGAAAAGCCGACATGTCCGGGCCAAGCAGTGCTCTGCGTAAGACTGTATTATCTCTGCAATCTGAATCCAATTAACAGCAAACCCACTCAGAGTTCAAGCGCCAGAAGGGGACAGAGAGGGAGGAGGGCGGCGCTGGAAATATCTGGGGAGATGAAACAGCGGGAGAGAAACAAATCACACCATCTTTCAGGGTTCTTATTGAGAATCCTCTTGCTCCTTTTGTGACATTCAACAATAGCATTGTTCTCTGAGAAGGGAAAGGCAGCGAATATCACCTTTATCTGCTGAATACACAATTCCCCAACAGCACCAAGACGGCGAGGAAGAGCCCTCCATCTCCCCTTTTTCCTTTTTAATCTCATTTCTCAGTCACGTCGGGTCACTCGAGTAGCAGAGACTCGCTTCTCGCTTGATGCCTGAGAAATGAAAACAAAGACATGTTTGCGAGCACGTTTTTTCCCCCCCGTCTCTCTCTCTTTCTCTTCCTTCATCCTCTGTTGATGCAAGGACACAGTCATCACACACAGACACTGAATAGATGAGGCAGTGACAGCTAGGGCTCGACTGTGCTGCAGGAGGATATGGTAATGTGAACCAAATGAGTCTCATACCCACGGTGAGTGGCCCTCGAGACAGATCCCTTCCTATGAAAAGGGTGTTGAAACATACGGTAATTGCTTCAGTGTCGTTTGGCAGCGGTGTACCTCCTGACTTCAGGAGCTTTTTATAGACAGGGTAATTCTCCATTATTCTGCCAACGATACATTTCAAACGAGAGGGGAAGGGTTGGGGGAGGGGGGCCGGGGCCACGACGCACACTTAAAAACTTGAAAAGTGATAAAACAAAATGGGAAAATAGGAGGGTGGGGGGTGACTTCCAATGGAAATAATTCATGTGCTGGTTTAACGGCTGCACAAAGACGCATTGTGACTCGGGGCTTTTATTTTCCCCCCATTCTGCTCATACCTAATAAATAATTTTGCGACTGAAGTGAGAGCAGTGTGTGTGACAGTTACAAGTCGCGAGGTGCTACGGTAACAAACAGATAAATAAAAGGAGCCGGGCAGACTCTGCTCTTCTGGCTCTGAATTATTAAGAAACTACAGGCAAACAGCAGACGGTGAGTGGAGCAAATGAGCTTTTAGTCTTTTCTGCATCTTCCACATGTCCGAGGTTTCAGCACAGACCATCTCTCGACGTTCTCCTTTTCATGGCGCGCTGATTTGTGGTGAGATTTTGACACAAAATTGCCACCGATCACCCACGCAGGCAGGTTCTGACGTATGAAGTGCCGCCAACACATGTCTGCGTCTATGTTTGCAGATGCTTCACCTTATAAAGATCACCTTTGTGGTTCCGATCATTAGGCAGTGATGAACGCTTCACTGCTGCCTGAGAGAAGAAAGGGAAACAGGAGGTGTTGGGTGGCTTTGAGCATCACCGTGTAGAAACGTTTTACTTTGAAGTGAAATATTACAGACGCTCAGGTGGAAAATTACACATCACACAGGTACAGGGACTTGATTTCAAAGAGTCCAGCAGAAATCTGGATTTGCTGGCTGTTATTTTACAGTGTACTTAGTGTAATCTGGGATAGTCAGAGCGTGCTTGTGCAAAATATTCGGCAGTATAACACAATGGTGTAATTTTAGTATCCATATTGCAGTCTACATAAACAGAGGAAACCACATCAGATATCCACAGAAGTCTGAGTATCAAAAATAACTGAAATTTAAATAAATTAAAACGTTGTACTATACTGTAAACAAAACAGTAGCTTCCTGTTATTATAGTTTTCCACGTTGGTGCATTCACCTTTATAGATGCGGAGCCGTATATGAGCACACAAAAATCAGAGCGGTGGCTACAGCGCAGGTGTTGCGTGTTATCACGTCTCTGGTTTGGGCAAAGTGGCATTTAAAGTTTTTGCGTTTCTCTTTTGATCAGGAGGCGGTTTTCTCTGAGGTTGAGGTCAAGGGCTGAGTGAAGTGGAGTTCCTCCTGAAGCAGACGTTGGAGAGGCAGAGAGCAGAAATAAAACAGTTACACTTGGAAAAAGCCAGTTTTACATTGCTGAGATATCTACAGAAAGGTCTGCAGTCTGTCTCTGTGTGGTATGTCTGCAATGTTTTTACTGACTCAATAATGGTGTTTTTTACAGTATTACACAGTTAAGCTGCGCTACAAGAGAGAACTGACAACAAAGCAGCCGACCTCCTCAGAGGCATGCGAGCTCCTCGTCTCGGTACCAGACTGCATATTAACTCTGTGCAGAGTTTGTTGGTTTACATGCAAAAAACTTTAATCTGCTTTTCAGGGTTAATGAAAGCTGTGCTCACACAATACAGGGCAAATAAAAGGAAAAATAAATAGAAATAATACAAATGAGTTTCATGTTTAATTTGAAATTTAAAAATTCCAGTTCAGTTTCATTTATTTAATGGCTCTACAGCATCACACGGGGGGCTGCTGTAGAGCCGTGCCCCCCCAGCTGCTTCCCCAACTTTTATGCCCATGACCTTCAGGAGAGTTTAAGTTAGAGCGATGGCTGAAATCACTCCTGTGCAGTAACACAAGTTATTCTTCTGTATTTATTTTTGAACACAGCTCTGTACACAAGCTGTAAGTGTAACAAAACAAGTAGCTAAACTTACATAAACCACAAGCTACACAGACCACCGTCGTACATATGACAGCATCAAGGACAAAAAAGCAACAAACAAGCAAACAAAGGAGGGGGGTTACTGTGTGCGACTCCCACCATACATTACTCTCACTCGCAGGTATACAATACACGTAAATTAGAAAGTAATCGTCCAGTGTTGAGCGATAAACATATTCCCAAATGTCCTGCAGAGGGCCACTCATGAACCGTCCCCAACAGTCTCCACCAAAGGGGGAAAGTCTTTATTAGCAGGAACGTTTCTGAAGGAGCCCCAGATGCTATCAAAGCCTCGTTGCTCGTCCCTGATTGTGTCGGTGAAATCCATTTACTTAAACTGGGTCTGTCCACATCCTTCCAGGCAGCTGCAACGCTCTCCAGCCCTATGTCAGCATTTGGGAACCTTTTGTCTCATTTATACCTGAAACTTGCCGCAGTTTTTTTAGATAATGATACAATACATTTTTTGGTTTCGTTTTTTGTGGGTATTTTTTTTTACTCCATTTTCATCTGGGTTATTTTCACAAACATAACTGAAGACACACACACACACACACACACACACACACACACACACACACACACACACCCCTTTAGCATTAGACCTGTTAAACACAAGGGACCATAAATGTGTCAGGAATAACATTTATGATATTTATCGTACTGCTTTTCTTGTCTTGCTCAAATGTTAGAAGAAAGCATAGAGCCTGGCAGAGCTCCTCTCTCCTTTGCTTCACAGCCACTTGGCCATGCACCATGGTTTTCTGGCAAATTTACCATTTGAAAAGTCAGAGGATCACCAAAGCTGCAACCGCGACTCCTGAGGGACAGTGGATGCCCGCACCAAATATAATAGAAATCCACCCAATATGGTAGAAAATGTCGGCCTCACAGAGGTGCTAAAGGGAACAACTGAGGGGATCAGCAGCAGTCAGAATCCTCTGCGGAGCATGTGTGCCTCTGCCAAGTTTAATAGCAGTGCGACCGTGTGGACCATCCCTGGAGCCACGTCAGTACCATAGTTAGAACTGCAACAGAACACCACAAATACTTTAATTTGACTTGAAAACATCCTTTTGCCAACAATAGATTTTCATTTCTGCTCTCTCCCGGTTTTGTCACCCGGCTTAGGTTTCCCCAAAGCGCACTGTGTATAAAAGTTTAGTGAAATATAGATTAACAGTCTGCACTACAGTAATGAATCTGCCTGTTTTTAATTGTGTACACTTTTGAATTTTAATAGGTTGAAACATCAACCTCCCTCGAGTAATTTGGGAATCTGTTTTGTCCCTGGAACTACAGCCGTGTCCCAGCCCAGCATCCGAAAGAAAAACACTGCATTAGATAATCGCAGTGCGCCTATTGAAGCCAAATGTGTGTGTAGACAAACCCGATGGTGGAGATAATTAAAGGGTAAATTCAGCTCAATATCTCTGAGGGTTTTTTTAAGGCAGTTAGAAAATGAGAGCACCCTTAAAAGCAAAAAATAAATGATATTACACCGAATGTCAGCAAATGTCAGAGCTTTGAGTGCATCGCAGGCCCAAGGCTACGCTTTTAGACTTTTCCTGCTGTCGAGCTGAAAACAGAGGCAGACGTTAACTCCTTTTTGCATGCCTTGATATTACATATCCCCTCGCCTCCCTGCCAAATATTAGGCTGGAAATGATGGAATATTAGAAATGCTTTTTAAACATTTTCTAGGCGATGACTCTCCAGGCTCCGACTTCCATAAGTGCACATGGATGTAAGGAGAATACTGCAAGGAGAAGTGGAAAAGTGGAACAGTGTTTGTCAGAGAGATTAAGTTAACATAAACAAGAAAATCGTGTGAGTGAGAAGCAGCTCGCAAACGATTTGGCTGCCGGTCGACATGTAACGTTGACCAGACCGATCCGTTGCGTGGCACTCGGCGAGGAAAGTAAATCTCGCCGGCTCATAGGATTTGACACTGATCCAGGTAAGAAGATGGCAAACTTTCAAAACACAGCAATCCAAACAGCTTTAAAACGTAAGGAGAAAAGCACTGCTGAAACTCAAACTTCCTGACAGCTTATGGAAGAAATGACTCACCCGTGTGGGCTGCCTTTTTTACCTAAACAACTCGGGGTATCCACCCCTAAAGTCACTAATAGTCAGACAAATCAAATCTAAAGTAGAACACGTTATCGCCGTAAATTTTGAAGCCCGTGTTCATAAAGAGCCGACGACCTCGATCCAGTCCAGCAGTTCTCACAACTTCCATCACAGCTCTGCTATCTCTGCTACACTTTATTGCTCCCAGATGCTATAAACTGTGCGGCCGCGTTGTCAGCCGAGGTGACGATGAAAATCGCACGACGGCTCCATTCGCACTGACAGTCAGTCAGATCTCGCGTACAGTATCATAAACATGCTCTTATCAGGGCGAGCCGCTGACGGCCTCATTCACAGCGCGTCAGCTGCGCCTCCACTTCACACACACTTTTTCATGCGTACCAGGCGTTCTGTTATTGCTCCTGCTGTTTGAAAAATGACAGGCCTGCATTTGTTTTTGCATTTTACATATAACCTGTGCTGCACGCAGAAACCCGTGCGTGTGCGTGGGGGAGCGTTTCTCCACAGGACAAGTATACAAATGTGTGTGTGCAGGCATTCTGTTTCCTGTCAGGCTCTGCGGCTCCTTGGAAGCAAAGTCCATCAGGCAGGCAGGCGCTGCTGTGGGCTTATTGAATGTTGGTTCAGGCCTGCAGGGAGGGAACGCTCCAGCTTACTTAATCACAGCACAAATGCCTTTATTCATCTTCAGAACAGTGCAATTAATTTCGGTGCCGGTGTCAGAACCTTTGGGGAAATCTGACCTGTTATTGCCTCTCAGAGTTGTGCGTGTTCTTTCTCTCACTCACGGTACCAGACGGGCATTCAAAACTCATTTCAAGGCTAATGTTATATTCACATTTACAGCTTCAGAGACTCTCTATAAAGTTTCTTTTGTTTCCTACGTACAATGGAGCCGTTCGTCCGCTGTCGCATAAAGAGCGCCGAGCGCCGTTGAATGGAACGCTATGGAAAAACTCTGCCTCCTAACACCTAAACAATTTGTTTAATTAAAAAGTAAAACTCTGATCTGGCTCCAGTAACAAGCACAAAATGAATCCATAACTGGAAATTAAAGCTAGTTTTACGCTCTATTCTTATTTTTAAAAGCTTCTATTAAAAGAGCCAAATCAACATCACTGTTGTGCATTTACCTCTCAGCCATGTCTGTGGATTTAACTAATTTGCTCCTTTTGAAAGAGTTATTTATGTATAAGACTTGTTTTCCAAATGGCTCTCTGGCATGGCTTTAAACAGTTGGACACCAGAGTTCCTGGACATAAACTGTGCAGCAGAGAAACCTTCAGTCCTTTTCTTTCCATCATAATAATATCCACAACAATACTTTTTCATTTTATTCTTTCTGTATTTAGTGGTGACTCAAAGAAAATACAAATTTAGGTGATCATTATTTTACATATGGGTGACATTCGCTGAGCAGGACACGTGAAAGGATGCAGATGGGAAAGTAAAAATATAAATGGAAACCCCCCAAAACTGGACTTACAATAAATCTGCTCCAAAAAAAAACATCCAGTTGCTGCATGTGGGAAAAATTCATGCAACGTTTCACTCAAACTGGCCCAGACAGTACAGACAGACAGCAGAGTGCAGGATACATACACTTGGTTTGTGTCATTAAACCCTAATGGACGCTGCAAGCTCCAGTTTAAGTGCAACGGGATTGTAGGGTAGGTTTGTTTAGATGTAAATGCTTTGAAAGACACAAAATAGCATCCACTCGGCCACACAGCTGTGATAATCAAGATGAGACAAAGTCAGAACACTCACACGATTCATCTTTGTGTCAAAAACGATGCCTTTGAACTATAAAAATGCCTTTTTTCAATCATTCTATTGATACGTGTCCACGGCTGTTCTCAATAACACAGCAGTAATGCAAACGTTTAACACTATTGCCAAATACAGTGTATGTACATAATAAGGTCATCCATGAGTTTGTGATGAGCACTTCACTCCTATTCTTAAATATTTATTCATATAACTGGATTGAAAATAATTAACATGAGTTTGTTTTGTTTTTTAATGTCATGAGTTGTGCAACATCCATGTTTGGTATATCGATCATATTAATTTCTCTGCACATTTCCTGTCTCCACTCTGACAACTACTACTGATGATAACTTAGTGTGCTAATGAATGTATCAATCTCTAATTCAGAGCAATAAAAGTGTCAATAAGTTTGTCAAGAATGTCAGCCATTAGTGTACATACAGCACAGTAGGGTGTTATAATGAGGTACAGTGTTTAAAAGGAACATATTTCAAATGTATATTTTCATCATGTGACTCATTTTGAGCATTTCTGTGGTTGTCTTTGGAAAACATAAACGAGCATCATCTGGAATTTTGAAACTTTTTAAACTGATATTGGAAATGGATGTCTAATGGAAAACAAATGTGCCGTACAGCATTCGATGAAATAAAGGATAAATACGTCCCGCCGACTCTCCGTACAAGAATTTCAGCTATTTTAACTGTTCGCCATCAAGCAGTCAGACCGTCAGAAAACCAGGGCAGCTCCTGGAAATCCCCCTCTGCACACGTCCAGCACTAAAACGGGACGTCTGATGTGAAATGCCTTCAAGCAAAGGGAATCATTCTGGATACCGTTAAACGAAACTTTCCACGCTCGCAAACTTTTACAAGTACACGAGTAGAGGAGGAGATCCAGATACACGAGCTCTTCGAGGACCTCCGAGCGGCTGCGCTGGTTCTCAGAGTGAATCATGACATGGATCGATTTAAACCTGAGAGAAACCAGATGCGACCACAGCAGTTCTGAATAACTGGAGAATTAGAAGACTACGATTTCTGCCCATACGGCTTCAATAACTGCCATAATAACCAGTGCTCTTATTATTAAAGTACTTCATGAGGGTCATATAAGGGCTTTAAACAGGGACATGTTATTTATAGAACATATGCTGGAGTCCACCACAGATAAAGGACATGGTCCCAGTTCATTCAGCGCTAAGGAGATATATATATATATATATATATATATATATATATATATATATATATATATATATATATGTTTGTTATATAGCTGTGATCTGGAGCTAATATGATGCCTTTACATGTTTCTTTCAGTTTGTGTTCAGACATCATGATGATCTGGCCGTCAGAAACATCTACAGACACATTTCACTTGTTCCCATCTAAAAGTAACAATGTTTCTTACCTTTTGTCTACATGAAAGTTGTAGCTCTGTGATGCAAAGCCACACACGGTCAGCTCCACACCTGACCTTTAGTTTACTTTGCTGTCACTGCTTTAAATATATTCTACTCAAATATGTTGTTTCTCTATTAAATTAGCTTATTTTTTCCCATCAGATCTTTTAATGTTTGTACGGAGTGCACACATATCAACACTGTGAGGTCACAGTTCTGATTTATATTAAATCATCTTTCTGCGCTTGACTTACCTGGGTGGGCGTTTGGCGTCTCCTTCCTGGTTGGTAAAAGGTGTGTCAAAGGGCTGGGGCATCTGAAGTACTGCTGACAGCCTCATCGGACTGAACCACTTGCTTTGTTGCGTGGGGGTGTTTGGAGTTTAACTGTTTTGTGTTAGTTGGCTATATGGCAGCCATTTTTGTCTTCCCCTTGTGTGTCACATGGTTTAGCTGATTTAAGCTCCCTCGCGGCTCAGTTTGTCTTCTGTTTGTTTGAGGTTTTGTTAAGTTGTTATTTTGACTGTAGTTTGAGTTGACCTCTTTAATTGGTCTGCCTGTTTACGTTTTTGGCTTTGTTAATTATTTTTCATATTTATGGGTCAATAAAGCCCCGCCCCTCCCTGAGCCTGGGTCTGTCGGAGGTTTCTTCCTGTTAAAAGGGAGTTTTTCCTTCCCACTGTCACCAAAGTGCTTGCTCATAAGGGGTCATATGATTGTTGGGTTTTTCTCTTGAATTAAACACCTGAGTCCTCTCTGCCTTACTGCTCGGTCCCTGACATACTCATTAAGCAAAGGAGCAGAACAGAAGTACTGAACAAATAAACACAGTCCATGGATTTCCAACAAACTAATATTTTAATACAAGCAGCACGTCTCCGTTTCATCACATGATATGTGTGTAAAAACACAGAAAAGCTTCTACTCAGACTGCCCTGTATTTATAAAACATACTTTTTGTAATTTTTTGAACTGTGGTGGATGGAAATATCTGTAGTAGATGGTTGAAAAGCAGGAACTTTGCTGTCATTTAACTGTGTATCTGTGGTGCAGAATGAATGGCAAAAGAGTCTTTATCAAAAAGAAAAGGTGCAAAACTTCTGAAATTACAGCTAAAAGTTCAAAATTCACTCCCGCCTTTACATTTTTCTTCCTGAGGGCGGGGTCTGACACCATTAATGTAGCGCACGGACGCACTAAGAAGAAGGCGATATTGGACACTGAAGATGGCGCCTGCTCACTTGAATGAATATTGTTTCTTCATAAACCAAAGAAGTTTTCTAGCTTCCAGGTTTGTTTCCATGCTGCGTTACCAGCTGCACATTTGTTCATGTTTCCTTCACTGAATGTGCCCGTACACTCCCTGTGATGGGCAAATAAAACATATATACTTGATGCAACTTTTACAAATAAGAGACTTTTTAAAAAATGTAATCGAAAAGTGAAACTCAACCTTGTGTGCAGCCAGAGGTTTCTCTTTTGTTCTGGTAGTCTGTGAGGGAGCGATGTAAGAATACTGGACAACGGGGCGATCGTGGCTCAAGAGTTGGGCGTTCGTCTTGTAATCGGAAGGTTGCCGGTTCGAGCCCCGGCTCCGACAGTCTCGGTCGTTGTGTCCTTGGGCAAGACACTTCACCCGTTGCCTACTGGTGGTGGTCAGAGGGCCCGGTGGCGCCAGTGTCCGGCAGCCTCGCCTCTGTCAGTGCGCCCCAGGGTGGCTGTGGCTACAATGTAGCTGCCATCACCAGTGTGTGAATGTGTGGATGATTGTGTATAGTGTAAAGCGCTTTGGGGTCCTTAGGACCAAGTAAAGCGCTATACAAATACAGGCCATTTACCATTTACAACAGTTACTCTCTAATAAACTAAAGGTAGAACCAGTTATCAATAACTCTACATCGTAGATTACATAAATTCTGTTAGAACGGGGAAAAATAGGTCTGCAAAAGCAGAAACCAGTTCCAACTGTAGTTGGTACAGTGAGGCTAATCCACACAGTCTCTGAGGTAAAACCCTCACGGTCTGACTACAGCTCCAAGTATGTCACTAGCTAATTAGCTGTTCCAACACAGCAAAAATCCCCAAGACAGAGCTGGTAACCAAAATTAGCATTACAGGAAAACATCCCTGAGCCAAAGCGACATTACGAGTATGACTGAGCAATGACGCTTTGTTACACAGTAACTGTGGAAGAAAGAAGCGCATTGATAAGACCCAACGAGGATGATTTACTGTATCGCTCGTTGTTGCTTATTATTCTTTCAGCAGTTTCAATTAGCGGAAAGTATATGCAGCTTCTTTTGAAGAGGTTAAATATTTGCAGCAGTGATTGAAGTGTTTTCCCGAGGTCCGTACGGGAGCCAGCAGTCGGTTTAGAGAGCTGACAGGACAAATATCAACAAGCACGGAGGGAAAAAGTGACTCCTCCTCAGTGACTCCCAGAGGATATCAAGTGAGACCCTGTGTGTGTGTGTGTGCGAATGTGTGAACCTGTGTGTAGCTGTTGCCGCATACATGTGGAGTGTGCGAGCATCTGTATGTGCGTGCACAGCATGTGCGTGCATGCTGTTTATTAATGCGCACAAGTGTCTGCCAAACATCTGGCTTCACCTCAGCGTTTGAACATTTACACAGCACACACAGGTCAAGACAACAACTGCCAAATAAGTCATTTGGAGGGAGTTTATGAAAGTATCAGCATATGTTCCTGAGAGATAATCATTATTTATCCTTCACGTGGTTCCTTCCCCCATCTTTGCCCAAAATCAATTATGGATGACCCCATTTGGATCCACTCTTCCAAACACATTTTACAGCCGAGCTTGTTCAAGTCTCCTAATATTTACATTGTAATGCAAGGTGATCTGACGTTTATGTCCAAACCCACTCAGTCTTTTTCAGACAAACGATTGCCTCGGCAGCGAGCGACCCAAAGCGTACAAAAGGCTTTTCGTCTTGCTGCTGTCATGGCACGGATCCCACTCATTCTGTCGTTTCATTCTAATTACGCAGCTCTACATTTTTTAAATTGCGCCATAAAATGTGTTTCATGTAAAAAGTAAGGGCGCAGAACCCAATTAGCGCTGAAGCAATGAGAAAGCATGCTGTTCCGACTCAATAGAGTCAATTTTAACTGGACGTGGAGGTGTGTGTGTGCGTAGGCAGGAGTGAAATGAGCCACATGGGACTTGTCTCCACCTGAATTGATAGAACCACAGTGCCGGTGCCCAGGCCACATATTCACGGGGCATTAGGAACTGGTATTTAATTGCGAGCAGATTTAGTGAATTGATTTTGATTTAAATTAACATCCAAATGTGTCACTTAGAGATGAGCAAAAAAGGAGCTTTTGAAAGCTTTTGAAGAGTTTGATCAGTGTTCTACCATTATTAGGGTTTGAATTAATAACTGTTGTACTACTAAAGCCACTGTAGTTGAGAATACTTCTAAAGCATTTTGTTACAGGAGACTGTGATTACATACATTTTGGGTACACACCAAGTCCAAGCTATAGATAGATATTAAAACTGGGCTAATAAGCTAACATACACATACTTTACTATGGCCATGTCATCAGTGCAGTAAATATGTTCAGTATATGAGGACGATTTTTCATTTGGAATTGCACTGTGCCAGATTGTTTTAGCTTTGGTCGGAGCCAAATTTGCAGATTAGCTTAGTTAGCGCTTCTTTAGCAATTCTCTTCTGAGTTCACCAGGCTGTTGTTCTAATTTCTGGGCCCATGTATGCAGATGATGCGAGCACAAAGGGCTTCAATTAACAGTTCAACGCAGACTGTAAAACAAAGACAGTTAGCTAAACTGTTCAAATGGTTCATAAAGCTAATGGACTGGACTGCTAATTTAGCAAACCGGGCTTTTTCCTTTTTGGCTGATGGGCCAGCTTGAAGGGCCGCTGAGAACTGACAGCAGCCCATTCGTTCATTGTCGTTACTTACACTGGATTACCCAATCAAACCTCTAAAAGTGACTAGTCTCCTTCCCAACCGGTTGCAGCAGATGGCCCCGCCCCTCCCTGAGCCTGGTTCTGCTGGAGGTTTCTTCCTGTTAAAAGGGAGTTTTTCCTTCCCACTGTCGCCAAAGTGCTTGCTCATAGGGGGTCATATGATTGTTGGGTTTTTCTCTATGTATTATTGTAGGGTCTACCTTACAATATAAAGCGCCTTGAGGTGACTGTTGTTGTGATTTGGTGCTGTGTAAATAAAACTGAATTGAATTGAATCCCCTACCTTCATTGTGCTCTTACGCACCTTGTAGAAAAAGTTTAGAGAAAACAATAAAAAGAAACCAAGAATAAATGCAGCACAATGTGCCAAATTAACGGACATGTTCGGTGTCAGTGCTGCTGCGCTACCTGCGGTATCAGCAGTTAGAAGTAACAAAGTACTACAAATACTTTGCTACTGTACTATAGTTAATTTTCAGGTATCTGTACTTTACTCGAGTATTTATTTTTCGGACAACTTTTACTCACATTTTAAGGCAAATATCTTCGCTTTCTACTCGTTAGCATTTATACTCAGGGGTTAAAGTGGGCGGGGCAAGTACAGCAGTCAGCATCTAGCTAGGGCTACAGAAGAAGAATGAGCATAAAGCGAGTGATGCTTTTCCACCATGTAACGTTTCAACAGCATTTTTTATCAGCTCAACAAACATCAGCAAACACATAAACAGTTTGTTTGTGTGTTGCTAGCTAAGCTAAAGTACGGCCAGTAATGTGGTGAAGGTACAGTAAAGCAAAGTACTGGACTGGACTGATGCACAGGTCAGTCTTTGGTTGCACCTTGTAGCATAGAAAATTTATATTTAAGCTAATGATGCTTAGATTCATTCACTGAATTCAATCATTATACCAGCTGTATACTGTTTAGTATAAAGACAATGTACAGTTTACTGTCAGTGTAGGAAACAGTGTAGGAAACAAGATAGCTGTGAAACATCTGCTGACATCTTGTTGTATAAATCCACAACGAGCAGCAGGTCAGCTGATCGCAGCGTGTCCACTAAAAAAATCTGCTTCAGGTCACAACAGAAATTATTGTGACTTGTCTGTCTTCTCCCCACACTGAGCCACTGCAGACCTGTCTGTTCCCCCACTTGCTAAATCTCACTGTAACCCCTGACTGTACTCTTTTTTCTTTTCAGGTTTGGAGGCAAAGTTATCCTCTACAACAAAATAAAATTCCCCGCTTCAAGCTCGGGTCCTCTACCAGAGGCCTGGGAGCTTGAGGGTCCTGCAGTATCTTAGCTGCTCCTAGGACTGCGCTCTTCTGTTGTTCCTGGGATCTGCTGCAGTCACTCACCATATATATGTTTTTAGCTAATCGCTAATTCCAGTTAGATTAGATTCCTAATGATATTTCTGCATTGTATTAATATAGCAGAAGCTCCAGTTACTTGTGCATAAAAATGGATGACAGAATTGTCCGTCGAGGAGCTAGTACTTTTTACTTTCTTACTTTGAGTACATTTCAGATCCGGTACTTTTCCCCTGTTACTTGAGTAAAAATAAGTACGTCAGTTTTTACTGGAGTATTTTTTAACACAAGTATCTGTACTTCTACCTGTACTTTTGACAACTCAGCCAGCAACAACTAGCAGCCAGGCCTCAGGAGGCAGCTGCTGCTAACACCAGCTGTGGAGAAGTGAGGACGAGACGGAGGAAGGTGAAAATAACGTGGTTAGAAAATAGATGGAGGAACATCATTTAGGAGGGAGAGATTTAAGTATGTATACTGTAGTAGTAATGTATACTGAATTGCTACTCTGACCATGAGCCACTGCTAATAGCTAAAGTATATTTTTGAATTGCCTGGATAAGGTAGAGCAGTTTTTTCTGGGCCACATTCACCAGCATTTGAGGGACAGCTTGGACAACTTTAACCTAACCGTGGTTCGCTAGAGTCATATTTTATATTCACAGTTATTTGAATAGTTGTAGCTGTAAGGTTTAAAAACCAAAGCTGCTTTAAGTGTGTCTATGGCTCAGACACACACAGCGCTGTGTCTGTATTTAGGCTGTTTGGGTAGTTTTGATCAGTCATATTATTCTTAGACTGGTTCCTATCAGCAGCAGCATGTGACCATTTTATTAAACAAATGCAGCACTGCTTCAAACTATGCAAAAGTAGAAACAAGACCTTAAGAAGTAATCGGTTTGCTAACGTTTTCTTGTGCAGTCTTGCTAATGAACACACTATTGAAAATCCATAATTTTTCCATTCAGCAGGGCTTCGTACTTCATAATTACATACAGATCTAACAGGAAGTCTATGACCTGCTTTTGACACGCCCCCTATACATTTCCATGTTAGTTTTTCCGATGCAAACATACATATACACATATTAGCTCAGTTTTAAGGTCAGGACATCAGTCAGGATCTGTATTGAGGCCATTCTGTATTCATTAAAGCAAAACCTGATCTTTACTGTAAGAAATGTTAAAAAAGCAAACAAAAAGAAAACTTTGAAATTGGAAGGAAATGCTTTCAGAGTTTCAGACTGTCTTCTGAAAATTACTTATTTCTGCAGCCCCACCAGCTGCTCCACTGTATCGATTGCTGATTTCAACATGCTGCCTTGTATCACACTAGCATGCACAAACACACTCACACAAACATGCCCTCACCGGCACCCAGATAAGTTGTAGTTTGCCATTCTCGGGCCGTGCCTTGTCAAGGACTGCTTTGGCTATTGATTTCCACTCTTCGATAACTAATGTGTCTCTTGACCTTGGCTACGTATTAAGGGAAGTTTCTCCCATTTAGAGTGAAGAAGGGGAATGAAGCATCAGCAACTGATTTGGCACAAACTGCCTCACAGAAGCGATTAAAGCTTTAGGTTTCAGTGAGGCATTTAGTCCCTTCCTTAGCTTTCGGGCGGAGTGCTCGGCGTAAGATTAACTGTTTTATCCGAAGCACGGTGCAGGAGATGACTGAACTTGTCTCTTTCTTCCTGTGCAGCAGTGGGGGCTTCACAGGTACCTGCTGCCAGATTTCAGTGTACAATTGTGTCATCTTCAAGCCAGCAAGCATAAACAGAAAATCCTTTTCTCTTGGCCTGGTAGCATACCGAAGTACCCGTCTCTAATTAAAAATTACAGATGAATTCAGGTTCTGAATTCAGCCCGAGTGCGAGCGCCGTGGCTGTTTATATGTGTGTGAGACAGGAGCAGGTCACCGGTGTTAATCATGTCCTTTCATTCTTTCTGTTTTTTTCCATCTTCATTTCGCACCTCACTTCTCTCCGCCACTCCATTCGCAGGTCAACGGCGCTATTGATTTACACCCCTCACCTAATCACTTAGGTAACATTTCCCTGGCGGCTGCTTTTTTCCTCCCATGATTCATAGCCAAGCAGTGAAATCTCCCAGTTGCCACTAATTAAGCGTAAGGTCAGCCTTTAATCATCACCTGCTTGTGCAGCGTGAGCGACTGCCCTTGCCGATACAAAGCGCCGCCAGTCGAGGGAGGGGTTTATTTTTTACTCGGGCTGCAATGAATGATCACAACTTGTGTCGTTTGTGTGGCTTGAAAGACACTCGCTTACTGTCGGGACCACGAGAGAAGAAGAAGCATTCCAAGAAAACCTACCCTTGGATGTTTTCACAGCTTGATAACTGAACCTGATGTGAGCAGATGCTCGACTCAATCTTCTTTCTGTTCTTAACCGTCTCCCACAAGTGCGCGCAAGATGCACAAATGCAGACGCCCATGCACATGGCACCGGCTGCCCAGGACCAACTCATTCCAGCTGACGTTTATGTGCTATAAGTGCCACCTTGCGCCTATGTGAGATGATTTAAGCGCTTTCGACACTAGCCAAGAACTCCCTCTCTCCCCCTATACTCGCTCTCACACCCACAGACTCACACATGGCACTCTGTAATGAGTGACTGTAGGCAGCAGTTTAACCTTTCACTGCATGCGTGCAAAGGGAGAGTGAAAAAACGGGCTTTTTTGGAAAATCCTCACTTACTCTTCCGCCCTCCACGGGGAGGTCAAAGGTCAGAGCGGGCTGAAGAGCCCATTGTTGTTATTAGGGAGCATTGTCAATCTGCAGATAACCACGGGCTAGCCCGCGTGAGCGCACGCCATTTAATCCAAAGCAGAGCTCGTGGCAGCCGTGCACACAATCAATATCCCACACAACTGTGCGTGTGTGACATCTATATAAACAGCCCGCTCTGCTGTTCAGCATCCAAGCAGTGTGAGATTTCCTTTCAGATGAATTCATGTGCCATTTGGGATGTTATACTGTGTCATTTATTATACACCACATTTGCAATTGCTGTTATTTACATCTTCGCATGCCTGGGAGTCTTTGCTTGATAAATCGGAGTTAAAATAGGAAAGCTAGGCATTTTGAGGAACATTCATTTTTCATTATTCTCAAAGCCTTTGCATTTGCAGCTTTAAAAATCGGCTGGCAAATCCACTCCCTCATTCAAACAAACACATAAAAAGAAAAGAAGGAAAAGAAGAATATTTGCTGTGAACCAAGCCTCGAGTTCATGGAGTTTTGGTCACAAATCTCAGTTTGCTTCACAACTCACTCCCAGGAGGTCGAACACGGTGCTTTATGGAGGAACACTGCAGGAAGGGACCATTTACAGTCACATATCACCGCTCGTCGGCCTTCTCGGCCAATTCCTGTCACGCCAAAACAAAGGAACGAAAATCGTCCGCTACTGTCCCCGGTGATGTATTCCTGCGCAGAGGGTAATTGCAACAGGCAAAGGGAGAAGACTGGAGTGCAAGGAGGCAGCACGCAGCTGATGAAAGCAGCAGACAGGCGGTCAGAGGGAACAGGCGAGGAAGGGGTACATCCACTGGAGAGAGAGGTCTCGTGATGGATGAGGTGGAGGAATGCCAGACTTGCTCCGAGAGATTGAGAGCAATTCTCTCAGTGCCAAAGTGGCAGAAACAAATGGCTGAGATAGAGCTTGGGTCTCACTGTTATGAACTCCCAGACAGTGATGCCTTTCAGGTCAGTGAGGCCTCTCTGGGGGGTTTCAGGAGACCTGGCTGACTGGGAAAATGTGCAGTTTGCACCCTCGCTGAGTGCCGGTGGAAGCTCACGTCTGCCTGTCGAGACACATCAAAAAGTCTGGGCGAAGAAGAAGCCCAGACTCTGTCAGTGGTAAGTGCAGTGGATGTCTTCATAATCAAAAACATTTCTTGGCAGAGCTGTGGTCGGTTTTTCTTCTTTTTTGAAGCGAATCTATATTAAAACAGAGTTCATATTTATTTGTACTGTGATTACAGGAAGTTGAGCTCATTTTTTGTTGTTGTGGAAAAGCGAAAAGCATAGCTCTCCAAAGGAATTGAATTACTGTGCTTCATAGAAAATTGAGTGTGAGTGATTTTGTGGCCATTGCGATGGCACCCACGGGTGTGTGCTGGTTGGATAGGCCGTAGGCCAAAACACAATGCTAAATATCACACTTCATGTTTAGTCAGTAGCTCTGATAGTGAAAAGACGGTTGTCTGTGTTTTGGCCTGTTGTAGGACCCGCCATCGTCCCTCAGGCACTGTTGCCACATCTGTTGTCACTGATGCCAGTGATTAATCCAGGCACAGCATTACAGACAGGAGCTGGGTGGAGGTGGGTTGCAAAGAGGCTTTCAGAAGATCACATCCTGTAGCTGTTTGAATCCAGCAAAGAAATGGGGACGTCTGATACCGACAGTGGAAAGGTCTATGACACTGGAGCAGCGACAGTATTTGTCAGCACTAACAAATCAAGCAAATGCTGAAGCACCAAACGCTGCAGTTCCTCTTATGGACACTAGAGGCTGTCTCAAAACGTTGGCCTCTGTTGTCAACCCTTTCACGCATAGTGGTCACTACAGTGGACAGCTGTTAAAAGGCTCGTATTTGTGTCAGTGTTGATGGTATACTTGCACATAAAACCACTGGACACTGATGTGTCACTCCATACCTGCCACTGGTCAGCCAGAGTTGTCCACCTAAGTGTACATGTAAAAAACTCTGAAAAGTTTTTTTTTGTTTACAACTCAGCCACTTTGATACTGCTAAGGTATAAATGATCTGCCATGATTGAAAGGTGTTGCTATCTGCTATGTTTCCAGTTTTAACTGGACCCCACAAAGTGCTGCTGGTACTGCTGGGTACAGACCTTCTACAAAAGCCTGGCTTCACGTTTGGCGAGTGAAATCCTAGTTTTTTATCTGTTTCTTAGCACTAATTAGCATAAAATGATGCAGCTCGCTAATCAGGGTTGCTAACATTAGCTGATAACTTAGCGCTCCACTCTTTCATCCCGATATGGTAACTTCAGACTCCTAAAAAACAACAACATGATGAAATGATAACATTAATGATACAAAATGCAAAGTCAGTAAAACCAAAATGGTCCATCTTTTATGTACAGTCTATTATGTGCAGAGTCAGTTGTAAATGCGACGTATATACCCGGGCTGGCAACCTGCGGCTCTTTCATGCTTATACTGCGGCTCCGCGTAGCTTGGGAAAATAAATTCTAACTGTTAAGTGTATTTTATTAGTGTAGTTCTTTTTCAAAGTTGTAGTTCTAAATGTGAAGATTATTGTGATCCTGAAATAATAAAATATAATTATATTTTATTATTTTTTGACACTCAAAATAAGCGTCACACTTCGCATCAGAACTCTCGTCCAGAATCACAAATGGAGGGATGCTGAGAACCTTCCAGGGCCGGACAAACTCACGTTTGAAACATGGAATCGATCGTATGTGAGCAGCTACGTGAAAAACAAACGCCGCTCACGCCTCACAGGCGACAGCTTACAGTCTTGCGGGAAGATGAACGTGACTTTGTACAGCCCCGATGTGCAGACGCAGGTTCAGGAGCATTCTACTTTTTTTATCTTATAATTTACCTTTAATTCTTAGTTTAGTCTTTACTAAATTCTTAACTTATTCCTTAGATCTGTTAGACCAAAGTTGTGAGCCGACATTCTTATAAGTTTAAGGTTTGAAAGAGACCAAGAGTTCAAAATGTGTTCATTACATGGATTTCATAAGCAGCACACTGTAGTTGTTTATACAGAGATTAAAGGTAAAAAACTATATATACAGCATTAGCTTCATTTTACATGTCAGTGTTTTTTTTCTGTGGCTCTCTGGGTGTTAAAGGTTGCCGACCCCTGGTGTATAAATACCGCACATAATAGGTTCATACAAATAATAATTGCTAGTACAAATATTGGTACTGATATAATTTGCTTTGTAAATATTTCTGTATCATTTGGGTTTTTTCCCTTTAATTAGGTGCGATGTGCTTTTATCAGATGTTTCGTGCACGGCAACAACCACCTCAAATCTATGACGAAAGAAAATGAAAACACAAAGGCAGAAATTGCTCAGAAAGAAAGCAAGAGCGGCTATATCAATCACGCTAAAAAGGTGGTTGAGAAAATAATCTTTTGAGTCCTTTAACCACGATGTTTATAAACATCTCTGGAGCTGGGACTTTCATCCTGCTTTTAGTTGATTTCCCCTTTGAAGCGCTGCAGCGTGTTAACCCCAGAGGACAAACCAATCCATTATCTCTCAAAAATGAGAAATCAGAAATGTGCTGCAACAATTTCCAGGTGATCATCTCTCCAGCATTTCCATATTGGAAACCTATTCTATCGGATTGATTTCCCTGGGAGACTTGTCAGTTCTCATTCATTTTTCAATTTGCAACTGCATCAGTGCGGGTCCACAGCCTTTGTTGAATCATAAAAAGGCAGTTTTCTTGGCCACTGCCCCACATCCCAACTGCAAACCTATGATTCGGCTGCCAAATCAACCTCTTGATATATTGATATGATGCAGAATTGTGACAACTTTGCAATAGACAGCAAGCTGCTGTCTGAAAATACAAAGACAAAGATGGAGGTCCTCAATTGTTATCTCAGACATAATTGTGCCCCGAGTTGATTTTTTCCTGTGGTGACGGCAGGTGCCTAAAGTCTGTCCCCATTTCTCCCCTTTCCTTCTCGCAGGCTCAGAACAGCCTTTGTCTTGATGTATTAATTACGTGGAACTTCTTCCTCCGTCCAGTCAGGGATGGATGTTTTTTGTCGTCGAGCACGGGGGAACTGTTCCCCTCCTCATCTCACCGCGGTGGCATATGTCACCACTTAAAGACCGGATTAGAAAGTGTGGAGGTTTCTCCCTACCTATTAAGATTTGACCGTCCTTGAAAGGAAAATAATCTGGCCTGTAATTAGAGTAAGAGTATAATTTGTATGAACTTCAATTACTTTTTTCCTCCTAATGATCTGCCGTGTATTTGCTAACCGTGATAAGGTGACCTATTAACCAGGAATTTTCCTGCATTCCTCCAAATGCAAATAACCAGTTTAGTTAACGAGATGACTTTAGTCACACGTGCGTGTCAGTCTGAAATATTTGACCCTTCATAGACGGCCTTAAAATGAAGTACTGAAGAGAGAAACTCTAAGATAAACATAGTGAATGCAAATGGTAAAAAATGGTAAATGGTCTGTATTTGTATAGCTTTACTAGTCCCTAAGGACCCCAAAGCGCTTTACATATCCAGTCATCCACACGCTGGTGATGGCAGCTACATTGTAGCCACAGCCACCCTGGGGCGCACTGACAGAGGCGAGGCTGCCGGACACTGGCGCCACCGGGCCCTCTGACCACCACCAGTAGGCAACGGGTGAAGTGTCTTGCCCAAGGACACAACGACCGAGACTGTCGGAGCCGGGGCTCGAACCGGCAACCTTCCGATTACAAGGCGAACGCCCAACTCTTGAGCCACGATCGCCCCACAATGCAAGGCAAGAGCTAGGCTAACTGAGCTTTTCTTCTGCTCTTCCACGTAGTTGTTGGCTAGAATTTTCTTTCCACTGATTGGCTGCTCAGGATGGAAGAGCTGCCGCATGTTCCTGTATGGATGTCACCTAAGGCAGCGGTCCCCAACCTTTTTTGCGCCACGGAGCAGTTTAATGTCCGACAACATTTTCACAAACCGGCCTTTATGTAAATTGTGGCGGATAAATAAAACAAAATAAAATGATACGACCGAGAGAAAAACTCTGGTATTTTGTAAATACAATAATAAACGTGAATTCACTGTGTAATTGTGCAACTTTATTAGCAGCGTCCTCCTGAAACGCACCAACAACATTGACAGTAACATCCTCTTCTCTGCCCCTTAATGCTCTCTGGTTGCTATGGTAACACGTAAATATTTATTTCAAAATAAGACGCAACTACATCACGGGAAAGACCCGGGGAAACCGAGTTAACGATAAAAGCCCTGAAAACCATAAATTTCACACCCGAGCCTCAACTCTCACGGCCCGGGGGCTGGAGACCGCTATTTCAGACTACCCAGCGCCTGAAATTTTAGGAATAACTTTCAGGTTATTCCTTCTGGTTTGTGAGTCCTGCTTTAGTTTCCTCAGCTGCCAATAATATGTATTGTATGGTTTAAAGGATGGGGAAACAAAGCTTGCTGTTACTTCATACCGCACTGAGTGTTTTGTAGTATTTTTCAACAAGCATCCTCAATCATCCAGGTAAGTAAATTCCAAAAAGTTGATTCTGTTCATCTGTTCATCACAGCATTGTAGCCCCCTCCTCCATTCAGAGATGGTCTTTCCCTGCATGTAAAGGCGTCCTTGACACCGCGCTTAAGCCAGCGTCCTCCCCGTCCAGGATGTGTACATCCCCATCACTGAAGGAGTGATCACTGGCCTGTAGGTGTGAATAGACTGCAGAGTCCTGGCCAAGTGGTGCAGCAGATTAGGTGTCAGATGATATTTAATGTGAAGATGGCCTGTCTCTTTCCCTGACATCCTCTCCTGGGTGCACTGCTGCAGCACACCGATACTCCGCCGCTCTCAATCCAGGTCTCATCAAATGGCACTCGAGTCAGAGAGAGAGAGAGAGGACATATGGCGAGGAGGAAGAACAAAGATAGCTGGGAAAGGAAGGGAGGCTGAAGAGAGGAGAAGATGTGAGACGTGGCCGAGAAGTCATTAACAGAAAGTGAAAAGAGAGTGGAGGGAAAAATAAGTACAAAGTGGGAGATGTGAAGGGAAATGCACACTGAGATGACTAGGCTAGGGAAGGGCAAGAGATGGAAGGATAAAGAGAAGAGATGGGAAGAAACCCACCGTTTCTGTGAGCTAGCTGAATACGTGTGACAGCGTGGAAGATAAGAGAGCGGGAGGGGCCAAGGAAGGGGCTGTGAAGTACCCTGGGACGAACATGCATACCTGCAGAGAGACAAGGAAGGAGAAGCCTCGTGGGCCTCACTCAGACGTGCTGTAAGAAAGCGTGACAGGATGCAGGCCCCCAGGTCGTGGAATCAATTGAAATGGTATCACTCCACTCCTCCTCTTTCTCCATCTCCTCCTACTCCGCCTTCTTTTCATCTTCCACCCTTCAGCCTCACAGCCTTTTTCCTCCTCTCTCTGCGCTCGCTTTAATTCCACTCTAATTTGCAGCCGGAGTTGGAGAGAATGCTCCATGGAAGCAAGCGCAGCTTTCCTTTCAATGGTGCATTTACTGCTCTTTATACATCGGAGCGCTATTTTTATGCATCAGTTGTACTAAACAGACAGCAGAGGTGGAAACATGTATTTGTAAACTGGGTTGCCGGTGCTTCTTCCTGTCGCATTTAAGGGGATTAAATGCAGAGAGGGAAAGAAAAAAGATTTTTCCTCAAGTTATTTATTGATCCCAAACTGAAGCGTCACTGAAGACACGATTGGATCAGCTCAGATTGGAGTTTTTCTTCTTTCACTTTATGTCCTGCTCTAATTTAAAAGACAGTTACCTGTGTTTCTATGTCCTTCCTCTCATAATTGCCAGTTTACTTCACTCGTGTCTTACTGTCCCTCTGTGTACACTCATGTCTTCATTTCACATGTGATGCTCTGCTGGCTTCCTGCTTTTGATGTGTGCCTGTTTTTGTTCTGGTGTAGCTTCATTTATTTATTATACATTTTAAGTTAGATTGCAGATGGCCCCGCCCCTCCCTGAGCCTGGTTCTGCTGGAGTTTTCTTCCTGTTAGAAAAGAGTTTTTCCTCCCCGCTGTCGCCAAAGCACATGATCACAGAGGGCCATATGATAGTTGGGCTTTTCTCTGTTTTCTCTGTATTATTGTAGGTCTTCACCTCACAGCAGCAGTCCCCAACCCCCTCTCCATGGACCGGTACCCCTCAGTTGTTTGGTACCGGGCCGCGAGAGTTGAGGCTTGGGTGTGAAATTTATAGTTTCAGGGTTTGTATCAGTTTTTATCGTTATCTTTTATCATTTTTATCGTTAACTCGGTTTCCCTGGGTCTTTTCCCGTGTGTTATGCATAAATCGTATTTTTGTTTGGTTTTATTTTCTTGTATTTATCCACGACACCTAAAAGGCCAGTCTGTGAATATATTGTAGGACATAAACGGTCTGTGGCACAGAAAGGTTGGGGACCGCTGCCTTACAGTATGAAGCACCTTGAGGCAACTGTTGGTGTGATTTGGTGCTATATAAATAAAACTGAACTAAACAGAATAAAATTTGAGTCACTTATATACAGACAGCACTGTTTTTAAAGTGCTATATAATAAACGATGATGATGATGATGATACACTGACAGTCATTTTGGTCAGTACTTTAATTTTGTAAATGATCGACTTAAACGTATCTCTGTATGATGACAGTAGCTCTAAGTATCGCTGGCTGGTGTGATATCGGTCAGATAAACTAGTCTAACACTAACCACCAATCATCAAGCAGCGCCTCCCTCCTGGCCCTTGATAAAAGCCCAGTGAACTGTGATGGCTGCAGTCACGTCTCCTGCTATCACTCCTCCACAGGACGGCTGCATTTCCAGTGTTTTGGGATTCATGTGTGGAAGAAATCTAACTGACACATGAACCATGATGACTGGACTCTAGCTGTGGACTGACTATCCGCAGCGTCCTTGTGCGTTAGTTTTGTGTACAGACACGCTGGAGAGATTAAATCTCTCAGCTGGCTTGAAGAGTATGGAGGAGGTGGCCAGGGAGGAGGGAGGGGGATCTCTGCTTAGACTGCTGCACCTGTAGCCCCAATCCAGATGGATGGATGTATACATATATACGACTGCCATGTGTTTCTCTGCTGTGAGCTCTTTTTTACATAATAAACAGCTGTCTTGTGCTAAGAGAGCAGATCTAACCTCGGGTGCATCTGTGATGTCACTCCTCCAGTGCAGTTTTGTTTCATCCTTTGCGTTGTTGCAAAATAACACCCGGAGCATGTCAGAAGTGGAGCGTTTAGTCTGCACACGGGCTTTTGTTTTGGAAATGCTCTCTTTATCTTCTGTGTGCACTTTGATTTAGCTTCTGTCGAAAATAGACCAGACGCTATCGTAAGCGATGGGGACCAGAGAGCCACTTCTTGAACACTTCTGAAACACGCTGCGGCGCGGCTGCCTTGTTCTGGATCTGCTTCAGCGATCACAACCCGGAGCGCGATGCTGTCTTGCGCGGCGTTTCCCGGGGTCGAGGTAAATGTGCAGTCTGGACAGCTAAACGATACGGCCGCCCAAAGAGGCAAAAAAGAAGAAACACAAGAACCAAAACTACAAAAACACATTTTCAAAGTCACACCAACAATTCAGAAAGTAACAGATGAAAACCTCGAATATGTAAACATTTCAGAAAAACAACAACATCAAAGCGAAACAGAAAACACAACAAAAACGTAACATTATAAAAAACAACACAAACAGAGATCCTTGCAACATTTAAACGTGTTAGAAACAGGAAACGACAATAAAGAAAACATTTTGTTGCTGTTGTGTTTTCGGGTCCACCAAAAACAATGAGCATCTTTTCTGACTGGTTCTTCACTTTGCATTCGTCTAGGATCAGAGTCACTACGTGTAGCATGAGGTGAAACCTGGACCCTACAGAGGTTTCACAGCTTGTCCAACTCCAAGGTTTGCCGTGTCTCAGAGCACAATCTGCCGTTTACGCTCTCGATTGGAGCTAAACAGGTATCGCTGCTTACTCCAGTCTCCAGAAAACAGCGTCTCCATTCCTGGACGATCTCTGTGCGCCGACAGCAGGAGGATCTAAAGCTTTTTAAACAGCGTCGTCTGAAGTGTTTGCATTTCACTGATGATCAGTAAGAAATATAAATTATTATTATTAGTCCATGGTTTCTTGTTTGTTAGCTTCCTCTTGTTTCCATTTGTCCTCTTATTTCGTTGCAGTCACTCATGTCTCCATGTTTGCTTGTCTCCTGGCACTCTGTCAGGTTCACATGTCTTAGTCCTGGTCTTGGTGTTTGTCACTTCCTGTTTTATTTTGGTAGTCCCTCGTTCCTGGTGTTTCCCCCTCCCTAATTACCTGGTGTGTTTATATTGTCTCCCTTGGTTCTTTGTTGTGTCCCTTGCAGTATGTTTTCCCCTCACGTTTTGTGTGATTTACGTTCTTTATTTCTCCTGGTATTTTGTACTTTGTTTTAGTTTAATAACCATCTTAGTTTATTTCCTCGTGTTCCTGAGGCCGACTCCTGGGTCCAGCTGTGCCGGCCACAGCATACCCGATAGAACCTGTTGTTATATAAGCTAGACTTTATTTACATAGTAGATCTTCTGCAGTTTTACTCACTAAAACATGCTAAACCTGTTCACACAGCACTTTTATTACTGAAACTACTGTACTGTGCTTTTCCTCCCACACACACTCGCAGCCGTTCTTTGCATTGCTTTCAGTCTGTATTGTATATTCGACATGTTCACATTTTTTATACTACATGTTTTTAAAACTGTTTGGTTCTCTTGCCAGTAAACTTTCAAATATTAGGATCAGTTAAATGCTGGCAGCACCACCTCTTATCCGTAAAGACGCAGGGTAAACCCTGGGTATCCAGTTGATAACCAACGTTGTGTGACCGCTTATCTTGATTGCCGGTGTTATTGTAAGTGATTACAAACAATGGAACGATACCCCGGCTATGGTGAACTCTCTTTGCAGCGCGGGACCCTTTTAGTCTTGTTTATCTTATCACATTGCCATGTATAAATGGCCTGTATTTGTATAGCGCCTTACTAGTCCCTAAGGACCCCAAAGCGCTTTTACACATCCAGTCATCCACCCATTCACACACTGGTGATGGCAGCTACATTGTAGCCACAGCCAGCCTGGGGCGCACTGACAGAGGCGAGGCTGCCGGACACTGGCGCCACCGGGCAGTCAGAGGGCCACTGGTATAACTCCAAATCTCCAAATCTCTGGAACAACTAAACTTTCACATAATTCTTTCGATAATTCTGGCCTTAGCGCCGCGTGTAACGTCTGAGACCTATTAGAACCAGCTGTGAAAGCTCGCAATGAAAAATGAACTAATAGGAATTTTGGAGTTGATTAGCAGTTCGGGCAGAGGCACGGTGTACGCATTTACACGTTTTGTAAATAATTGACTCCAGAATTGCTCATCAAGCCGAACGGTGCAACAGCGAAACATAAATATGTAAAAATGTGCTGTGTTTGTATCACGTTTCCTAAAACATGCACGTCATGGTGCAGCTGAGGTTAAACCTGTCAGGTTCCTGCCACGTGTGCCACGCTCAACCCGCTCTAGATATACTGCGCCGAGGAATAACACCTTTGGCGTTACAAGCGATCTGGCAGATGGTCAACTCTGATTGAATTCTCCCTCCATCACTTCCCTGCCTCCACAAGCTTCACTGCACGTCTCGAATCTTGGCCAGTACTGTCCTCTGAGTCCCACGTGGGTGAAAAGCAAAGGCTAACTCATCTACAAACAAGTCAATGCTCAGCTACTCCCTGCAGGTTTGGGCACTGTCCTGAATTGAAGAAATAAAATCTCTATACTCTAGACTGCCTTTATCCCCCCTCCCCTCTGACAAATCCCTGCAACAGCATTCGGTGAGCGTTCCTCGGCACAGGCCGGACTGATTTAAAACAAATGAGAGGTGTTAATTCCTAAATAGGCTTAGAAAGGATTCATCTGTATCCAGACTCGGTCCTGTGTTTTCTGTCTGTGAACGTTTGACATTTCTTCATGCTTACATAGATGTTTGCGTGCGCTCTTGCGGGTGCACGTCTGTGCTGGCATCAAGAGCCAGAGACCGCCAGTGGGGCATAGCCCCGTCTGTCCATCTGTCAAGCCTGGAGAGGTCCCACTCTGCGACCCCTGCGGCTGTCAGGGCACTTTGCCCTCCACAGTTTGCTGCTCTCCCTCCTTCCCTGCCTCTTTCTCCCCCCTCCCCTCTACTCCGCAACTCCCCCTCCCACTCCTCCTCCTCACAGCTGCCTCCTCAGCTGTGTCTACTGGCCGCCGTCCCACTCCTCGGAGCATGTCCTGTTTATCTCGCAGAGCCTGAGCAGCAATCACACCCCACATGTTTAACGCACAAGATGCTCACAAACACTGTATGCATGCCGACACACTCGAGTGGGTATAGGCTTAAAATGAAGCTCGCACAGCCTCGGCCTGTACCGTGTATCATGAAGGGATTGTCTGTCTTTCTCTTTGCGTGTGCGCTTAACCACGTGTGACGTCACTCCGTGAGAAACAACCCCGTTAATACCCGCCTCGCTGGTAAGCCTTTGTTAACTTTCACCAGTTATCTCTTGGACACATACTCTTGTCATTATGTTTAAAGACGACCTCATCGGGTTCCACTTCATCCTCTCTGTCATGTGTAGATGCTGCTGCAAAGCTGGATGCTTGCATAATAAAATAATAGTTTCAACCAATGAGGTCGGAGCATGGGTAGGTAGACATTGTAGCATATAGCCCAGACCACGAGCATAGCCCCACCCACATGCTGTTCAAACCTTCTGTTTGCAAGGGGCAGCCAATCGACAGAGCTGAGCCAAGGCCCAGGATGAGAGCAACAAGGATTATTTTGAATTGTGAATCACAAAATAGTCGCACAATGTTGGACTGCAGGAGTGAAGAAAAGGCTCTGGAAATGAATACAGTCTTCTTTAAGGGTCACTCAAATATCTTTTGTACGGTGTTATATAATCCCAAACCTTGACAATCTATTCAAAATGTTCTGATTGCATGATGTATCTGCACCACTGCAACTGACCTATTTGTCACATCAAGTCGGTAACATAACAAAGGACACTTTCTGCAGAAGCAGTGATTCTCTCGACATTTCTGCATTTTCTACACTTCATTTAAGAACTATGGAAATATGGAAAAACAAAAAGAAAATGTGTATAGAAGAAGTTTTGTTGTTCAGTTACTACCTAATTATGTGGAATTTTATCTACAAGTCATGACAAGTGTGGTGCTATTTTCTTGTATCACACAAGTTCACACAGATATATATGAAGTTGAAACTGATCTGAAAACATTTCTCTATTTAAAGGTCCTCCTAAGGTTCCTCTTCTCTGTTATTTCCCTCTTGTATGTGCTAGTGTGACAGGTTGAAGGACTACTGCATATAAAACTGTTCAGTTAATACTAATTCATATCAGTTGATATAAGGATGAAAATAATGTAAATATGGTAAGAAAATGGTTAAGAGTTTATTATTTTTCATGTTATATTAATGGCTTTCATGTTACTTAAGAGAACTACAATCTATACATCTCTGATCGGCTAATAAGCCTTTTCTGGGATCGATTAGTAGTGTCTCTATCCTCCACTAGGGGGCTTTTCGCGCGTTCGCAGGTTCAAAAACTTTTTAGGTAGTCAAACGAAAGTCTCAGGCTTCAGGCTGCTCTAAATGTTCTGTTTCAAGAGTTCTTTTCTAGTCTTGGCTCTTTATGATGTCAGTGAGGGTGGTCAGCTATCTCTGACACACAGCTTTGACTGTATTCACTAGAGGAGGATCGATCGCTTGTATTGGTATTGGATTGATGCTAGTGCAGTAGGATCAATACTTTTCTATCCGCAGTATATAGCCCACTGAATTGTGTTAAATATTTTTTTGAGGTAAAAATAACTCAAACATGTTCTATGAAAAATGTCTGACCCTCTCTGTGTATATCTATTTATAGCCTACGGCACATTTAAACAACAGAAATT
The DNA here is from genome assembly GCF_900408965.1 of Simochromis diagramma. Lineage (NCBI taxonomy): Eukaryota > Metazoa > Chordata > Actinopteri > Cichliformes > Cichlidae > Simochromis > Simochromis diagramma. The sequence goes on from NW_024387492.1 coordinate 1,432,849, forward strand.
GAGCCAAAGCAGATTAGAGAGACGCACATTTAGATTCCAGTGAAGCCAGAAGCAAAATACTGAGAAGCTGAAAGGCGTTTATTATTGTTGAAAGTAAACATCACAGTGGTCGATCGATGATGATTGACCTCATAAGTCATGACACACTGATCTATTACAACAGCTGGCTTTATAGGTTAAAAATATCGGCATCAGTATTGGCAATACTGGCCTCGTATTTACTCGGTATAGTATCAATACCAGAATTTGCAGTAGCCACAGCAATCCTCCCACCTGCTGCTCAAATCATCTGTTTTTGAGGGGCAACCAATCAGAAGAAAGCTGTCTTACAGACTCTGTGAGGACTAAGGGGCCGTACCATCTTCCAGGATAAGACAAAGAAGGTTTATTTTGAACAGTGAATCATGCAAAGCTACTTATGTAGAAACATAAATATACTTTCTGAAGTCAGCACACAAGATCCTGTTTAAAGCTCAAACTGCAGGCAGACATCTTTTTGTTTATTTTAGGTTTATAAACAATTTATGAGAAAGGTAATGCAGATATCAGATATTTTAGATTGTACTGACAGTAAGCGAGTGGCCGAATCCCTGAGAGCTGAAACTCTGCTTCAACTGCTGCTGAACTGACAAGATTTATTTTTCCAACCAAACACAATGTCCGTGAAAAGGCGTCGACAGCGCGACAGGTGGGAAAGCTTTCGATGGGTAAATCAAAGAAAACAAACAGAAGTATGTTTTCCTTCTCACGGCGTGCTTCCTTATTAGTTTTGCAAAGCTCGAATAGATATTGTTAAAGTGCAATCGAGCGCGGTGTAATTGCTCTGCTTATTAATGCAATGAGATGTTGCATCATTTGGAAAAACAGCATATTTAAGATATTGATTTCATCGGTTTCAATGAGGCACGCACGTCCACTTGAGCATGTATAACTGTAATTATCATCGGCAAAGACGCACGCCGAAGGATCGAGGGAGAACGGCTCTGCAACAGAAGAGCGAGAAACCACAATAAAGCATATTTAATAAAGGTAGCCCGCTTCAGTTTTGCTCTTCTGTATTTAGAAAGCGGGTCTGCAGCCCGAGTACGGCGAGCTCAGGCTCGGGCCAGAGGGAGTCTCGCTGCATTCGTCTCCAAGGTAAATAAACACCCAGTGGTTAGAAGCAGGAGGGGTAATATATGGCCTAAAGTGCCTCACGCATTCTTATCATTACAACAACACTGTTTCCCATGGTTAGAAATCTGTGTGTTGTCCTGCCCAAAGGAAATTTATTTCAGGGTGGAGATGCAAAGGAACAGAGTGAGGGAAGTACCCCAGCCAAATTTAACATGTCATAAATTACACACATATTTCTCGCTCAGCTTGCTTTGATTAGCAGCCATGGCAAGTATATTACATTTTCCAGTAGTGGCAAATTTGAAGAGCAGTCAGGGCACTGACATGAACTCACTCGCAGAGTGTTAGGAAAGCACTCGGTCGGGCTCGGCTTCCCTTTGTGACGAATGGATGATGACAGGAAATTAGAATGTATGAAAACAAATCTAAATCCACAAGTTTAATCTCAGTAAATACATCAGAAACTAAGCGCGCTCTGTGTGTTCGAGATGCATTCCCTTAATTAAGAAATTTTATTGAGTCCCGCGTGTGCGGCGGCAGCCAAAAAAGCAGGAGCTGCTGTGTTTTTCGGGAACGATAGCCGGCTTTGAAATGCTACACTGACATCGTTGAGATTCGCCAATCACACTGACTTCTTTCTGGCTCCGTTTCCCCCTCGACCGCAGCGTGATCACCAACGTGAGCCGGAAAATGCAGCTGGATTTGGCAGATGAAAAACTTTGAAATTGAGTTTGACAGCGTTGGAATAGCGGCAAGTGATACTTAATACCACAGAGAGGAAGGAGAGGACAGAAGACGAGGTGAGTGATGCGGCGGATCCGGATTGTTTGTGCCTCCATGCTGGGAAGCAGCGTCTGCCAAATACAACTGAATGCAAGGCTAAATTCATTGTGTACAAGGGTGGGTGGATTACATTGCAGGGGGCCCCACTAAATACAGGCCTCAGATAACTGAGGGAACCGAAAACAGAATCTCTCTTCAAACAGGCCTAATTGAAAAGTCTCAGCGGTAAATACGGACCCTTGATCACATCATGTTTTTCTACTTTTTCTGGGACGACTGCTGCGGGTACAGTAACGTCCATCAAAAATGAATGAAATCTGAAGTTTTTCATGTGCTCGACAGTAGCTGTGCCAGTGGGTTAGTCTGCTAGCAGCATGACTCAAAGTAAAATTAGTTTCTTGGACAATCAGTGGAAATATCTGAGACATTTAGGTGGAAATTTGTTTTCTTTTTTTCCACAGAGGATCAATCCCCAATAACTTGCTGGTGATCTTGAAGCTGTGAATATTAGTGAAGTGGGGATTCTGGCCAGTGTTGCCAACTTAGCGACTTTGTCGCTATATTTAGCGAGTTTTCAGACCCCTTAGCGACTCTTTTTTCTAAAAAGCGACTAGCGACAAATCTGGCGACTTTTTCTGGTGTTATTGGAGACTTATTTATGACGACTTTTTGAGGTGAAAGGGCGTGTTGCTCTTACTCTCAACAGGCAGCGATGCTGCCGTGGGCACCTCACTGCTAAAGCGCTCACGGGCGGAGGATAGTCCTCCCCCCGCTGCAGGAGATGTTCACACCTGTGCGTCCAAACTGCAAATGAATCGCGCATGAGCGAAGCCGCTGCTCCCGCACTGACTGTAACGCAGTCAGTTCTTCTTTTACTCTTTTACTGTTATGCTGTTTTGTGGATCACAAGGTTTAAAACTACTTATAAACACACACACACAAAGTAACTCCACCAGAGCGCCAATTTCGGGTCACTTTTGCCGGTCCAAGCCCGGGTAAAGGAGCGGGGTTGGAATTGTGACAATAAAAAACAATAATTGCTAAAAGAAATTTAATTTGTAGTTCTAAATAAACTCTAAATGCATTTAGGACGTTTTTTACTCACTTTATGTCTCTTCCACGATGTTATTTCTCTCTCCAACAACATAGGTTACAATTAGATTAGCATGACCAATTATGCAAATTAGGCGATGACGTCATTTGGCGACTTCTAGCGACTTTTAGGACAGCCAATAGCGATTTTCCTTACTGAGGAGTTGGCAACACTGATTCTGGCTCACTCCCACAGTGTCTTTTGTCCTGTCTCCTTGCCTGATGCCCGTCCCTCTGCAAGCCTGCTTCTGCTGAAGGGTTTTTCCTGTTAAAAGGGAGTTTTTCCTTCCCACTGTCGCCATGTGCCTGCTCACAAACACAGTACGCAGACGTTAGATGAAAAGCCCTGTAAATGCCACCTCTGTGATGTATGTAACGTTAAAACTTTCAGTGCATTGATGCTTTGGTTTGATGAATCCCTTTCCCAAAGTGAAGCTTGTTGGCACTAACCTCGGCTGCAGCAGCCACTGAGAAGATGTGAATCAGATCATGTGACATTCAAACAGGTCAATGACTTTGTTCAGACTCTTGTCAGGAGGTTCTGCACTACTCAGCTTCTGAACTAACTTAATATGACAGCAAAACGCTATATTTTTTTATTTGTTCATTTTTGGTATTTTACTTTTTTCCACTGGTGTAGCTCTGCTGGAATGTCTTCTGTTTATTCTCTTGTTGTTTAGCAAACAAAGATTGCTGTCGTTTGGTGTGACTGGACGCGGTTGTTCTGTGTGGTTGCTGCTGATTAGTTTGTTCTGTGTTTTGCTTTGAATTCACGTTTCATCTTTTGTAATGTTTCCAGCTGCGTCTTCAGTGATTTCGCTTCCATTTCCTGTGCCACGTCCAAAGATGTGGCCTCAGTGGGTTTTGCTACAAAAGATGATCAAATTTGTTAAAAAGCAGTAAACTGAAATGTTGAATTTTTTTAAATAAGGTATTTCATTCAGTGTATATAGATCCTATTTTAAAGATAATACAAGTCATCTGGACTTGTCTAAAGTCTTGTCTCCAAGTCTGGGAACTACACAGCATAGACGTCCTGGTGTTACTTTGGTAAACTTTAGGGGTGGGGGGAAAAATCGATACTGTGTGGTATCGTGATATTTTGTATCGATACAGGGACAGCAGAAATCGATATTTTGTTACAAAAAAGGTTTTTGTGCTCTGACTTCAGAGCATGTTGATCCTTTTTCTGAGCAAGAATCCTGACATTCCTTCACTGTCCAAATGTGTTTAACTTGTTTTTTGGCAGCAATAAACATGACAGTTTACTTATTTTAATTTAAGACATGTTTTATTTTAATTAAGTTTAAAACTTTTTTATTTAATGTAAAATTATATTTTGTTTTAATTTACTTTCAAATTCTTCAGTTGCTGAAGGGGCTGCATAGTTTTCATATTGCATAGTTTTCATAAATTGCATAGTTCAGAATAGCTGTAATTGTACCAGATGGTTGCACTCAGTTAAGTTGGACTAGACTGTAATACAAACCGTTCAGTTTGTCAACAATAAAACTGACTGAAATGAGAGAAAGACTGAGTGCGAGACTTTGATATTAGATAAAATGAATATTGATGAAGTTTACCTTTATGTACAGAATCTGAATATCGCAAAATATTTTTAAAAATTGCAATAATATCGTATCGTGAGTTAAGTATTGTGATAATATCGTATCGTGGGATGTATGGTGATTCCCACCTCTAGTAAACTGCATCGTGTTTATAGCCATGTCTGCACGCTGCTCCCTTTGTAACTCAGATTGGATGTAGTTCTGTTAAGCTGCATCCAGAGACATTTTGGTCTATGCTCCTTGGTGTTGCCCTTTAAAATCTTTATTTTCGACACTATTTTGCACTTGTGGCTTTTGCATTTATGTCCTCAGGTAAACCCGGCACATGCTGGAGAGATTACATCACTCCTCTCACCTGGGAATGCTCCAGCATTCCCTCAAATGAGCAGGACGAGGTGGCTGTGGAGGTCTGGGCTTCTTTGGCCCGTGACCCAGTCCTGGGTGAGCAGCATTAAAATGAGATTTACTTCTTACATAAAAGTATATTTACAGATGACTGTCCACGCAGTCGGACGTCGGACACAAAGAGATCTCTCTAATGTAGACGGCAAATTTACATTTATGTCCATCACAGTTATTAAATTTGACTGAACTAGAGTCTGAGTTTTAACATAAACTGCTGCTGTGTCATGTGTGGTGTTCCTAATTAAACACTAAACATCAAAGTTTATGTAATGACAGGGCTGTTCGATATAATGATATATATCAGATGATGATATAAAAACGTCTATCGTTTCATTTTACGCTATTGTTTGTTTCGTGGTGTCGTAAAATAAACTGTTTACGGCAATATTTTTTCATCGTTTTGTGTCACTGTAGTGGCTATATTCATTTATAAAGTTCTCTCTTTCTCTTATATTTAATATAACCACACTACGAACGGACAAGCGCCTGTTTTTATGCGTTGTCATTAGCAACAACGACGGTAACACCATGGCGTGTTCGCTTGTTTATTTTCCATACAAACCTTTCACAATAAAGCTCAAGATCCTGTTGAGACTTTTCAAAATAAACTGAATCACGTGAAAGATGCAGAGTATTTACGGATGAGAAGTAAAAAAGAGCCGCCAGGTGCTAAAAAGTAAACCTTAGACTCAAACGTTAGAACAGGCTTTTCCCCGCAGCACGCCGTGTAATAAATACTCACAAAGAAAACGGCGCCGTTACAACTTATGTCTAAAAATGTATCGTTTCACGCATCGGTTAAAAATGCTCGACTCCAGCTACACGACGCCCAGCTGGAAACACTTCACGCAAGTCGAGCTGCCCGAGATTCACAGACTTTGCAGAAAATGTTAAAATTTTGTGATTTATATCGTTATTGGACGATAAAGTCTTATATCGGGATATGAGATTTTGGTCATATTCACAGCCCTATGTAATGAGCTATAAATGAGCATATACATATACTAGCACCCTGAACATGAACAGCAAAGATCGTTGACCTGTTTTGTAGATAAATAAACATTTCTGCCCCGAGCATCCGTTTGTCTCACACACGCCGTCATGCATGTATAATTATGAGTTTGAATTAATAAATAGATGCATGTGACATTTAACACAAAATCAGCTGGAACAGATGCCATGTTGAACCTTTCAGCCTAAAAGTGAAGACATTTCTTGTCACTTCCATCGCACCACAGAGCCACACAGACGCACGTCTTTTTGTAATTTCTGCTCTTTTGTATTTCTGCCCACTTGAGTGTTACTAATAGAAAGAAAATGAGCAGCAAGTCAAAAGCGCTTTGAAGTTTGCCAGCAGTAATTGAGATGATTGATAGTTGTGTTTTCTAAATAGCTGGATATTGCATCTACAGCACAGAAAGACAATGTGGAAACAGCATCAAGGACACAACGCGGTTTTCTGCTCAGCTTGAACGCTGCCACATGCACATATGCATATGCTTGTAAACTCATCGGTATCCTTCTATACAGGGGCTGACAAGCGCGCGCATAAACACAAGCAAATAAACCGGAAAGAATGCTGGAAGCCACAAAGTGCATAGATAACGAAATCAGTAAATAATAGAATACATTTGTTCCTGGTGAAATGGCTTCTTTGGAGGATGAGGCTCGCTGTGGTTTCCATTTGAAGGATGCAAGAAAGGGAGAGAAAGTCAGAGGAGAGAGAATAAGCACAGCTCATCAGCCCGCTCGAGATAGTAGCTTGGAGGAGTGAGATAAAGCTCTTTTGGCACAGTAAAATCATGCATCCATCACAATGCTTATCGGTCACTTGGGAAAGGTGCCTATAATAAATCGTCAGCTGCAGCGTCAATAGCTCAAAGCCAGGCAATGGGAGGCAATGGAGCAGTGCTCTGTGCTTGTTTGAACAGTGTGACTTATTTGGAGGGCAATCAAACAGAATGGAGATATTTATAATGTGAGCTCACTTCATATCTAGCCGGAGGGAGATATGAAGGAGCGATGATGGCTTCCAGATTTTTAAGGAGAGCTCAGGGGGAAAGGTGAAGAAGATTGCTGATAGAAAGCTGACTGCCTCTTCATCTTGTCTCTTCAGCCCACTGACACCGCGCGGTGGTCAAAGGTTCAGCTACCTCAGGGACTGTCCACACACTGTAATAAATAAGGAGCCTGTTGGGCTACAGCAAGAGCTGATCGTGTAAGCTTAAAGGGGCAGCTCACCTACATTGCTTCAGCAGTGACGTATAACCACGAGGAAACTTCAGTTTTATTTTCAGCTTCTGTCTGTTTTGTGATGTTCTTCTAAACACAGCCAGAGAGATGGACGGATCTCCTCTGAATGTTTAATAAGGTGGACATTAGGTTTGGGGTTAGCGTTTTAGCTACATACCAGTTACATTAGATTATCTTTCTAATGAAGTCTACACAGTTTTACTGCAGTGCTTCTGTTAAATTCTTTTCCATTTGGGTCCAGACAGCAAAGACGAAATGACGTGGACACTGACCAAACACTAACCCCACCCTAACTCCATGTGGGTTGGGGGTGGGGATGTCTTATGTCGCAGCTGAACTGCAGGAGCAGCAGCGCAGAGGTAAACTGGAATATTTGGTACCATCTAACAACATCTGTTCTGTATGTTCTCTTTCCAAAAGCAGGAATCTCTTACAGCCAGACAAAACCTCGAGTGAATTATTATTAGTGATGTTTGATCTGGTGCCTGATCGTCTTGGTTAAAATCACAAATGACTGATTCTGTTTTTTTAACCTGCTTGATCTGAGTGTTGCCTCTGACACGAACGTTCTTCTTGACAGACTAACTGGAATCACTGCTACACCTTTACGCTGCTTTAAACCTATCTTTAGCTGCATTCAATTCAAAAACTGTAAGTCTAGTTAGTACCACAGTCCCCCAGAGAGCTGCCTTCTTCTGTCATATCTTCTATAAATGTTATGCTGATGACAGCAAGCTCTATTTGTCCACCTGTCACCAAACCTAGCAGCACTCTGCCCCGTCTTTGCCTCCAGGACATCAAATCCTGGTTCTACTGTAACCTTTGCAAATTAAACAGTGATAAAACCTCACTGGCATCATCCAGCTTGTCTAAATGTAACAACCAACATCTGCCATCATTGTTCACACCGTGTTTACATCCCGCATTGATTACTGGTGATGTGCGATACCACTGTTTTTATTTCAAATCTGATGCCAAGTAAAGTTTAAGCTGGTATCAACAATACTGATCTGATACGGTACAAAAATGTGATGTGTTTGGAAACGTATCTATCTATCTATCTATCTATCTATCTATCTATCTATCTATCTAATTACTTATTTCAGAGCCATATTTATTCATGCAAAAGAATTTCCGTAGTTTTAAGAATGAGGGAAATTCCCTTTGTTTAAAGATCAACACAAAAACCTGAACCTAGATGTAAGCCACGTCCCATGATTCGGTCACAGTGCTACATGTCACCAACACCTGTGTACCTGGACACTGCCTGCCTGGCCCTATCAGCATCCTGTCCCTCCCCTCATCATAAACTCATCATCGTTTTTACCTTTGTGTTTGTGGCCTCGCTGCACGTGTCACAAACCACGTCTTGGCTGTTTGTGGAGGTGAAATAGCTTCACAGATGACTGCATGGCGCATCTTTGCTTACATATTTGGGACATCGCTGTGAGACGTGAAGAAGAAACAGTTCCTGCTGATCATTTAGACCATCCCAATAATGCAGTTACCTTCCACTTTGCTCCTGTTTATGATAAACTACAAATTGATTAAACTATCGATGTTAATATGAGAATCGATTGTTGAACAGGAATACCCTCCGGTCGTTGTCTTCTCTCCGCCTCACTGTCCCTTTCTCCCGTTTTCCTACTATGAGCTCTGGAGCCTTCAGCGGCGTTCCTTCATACCAAATATTCCCAACACGGACTCAAATCCTGTCTCAAAATGCACAGTTTAAACTGGCTCATTCACTTTGTTTGTACTTAGTAATCATTTACTTAGAAGTAATTTTAAATACTGTAAATGTGTTTGTCTTTGTTTGATAGTTTTCCAATGTGTGCACTTCAAAGTTAGTGTGAATTCTTCAGTACACTGCAGACGACTTCCTTCCTTGTGTATTAACTTTGTCAGAGGACTCTTGTGTCAAATTCAATTTGGCAAATTTAACCGTGATCCTCGTTTCCCTTTACGACCCGTCAGGCCTCCAGCCACGCATCTTTTTCCATTATGAACATGCCAGTTGAACACAGATACACACTAAATAACACTGCAGCATGTGTAACACCAGTGCCTGACAAAACATTGTTAGCTAAACAGCTAGCACTGGCATTGCCATTGTCACTGATGTCATATCCTCCTCCAGCTGGCTTACAGCTGCCTGGACCCTCAGACTCTGCTGTGAAGCCAAGATCTGAGCCACTGAGAGGAGGAAGTGTTCAGCAGTCCAGACACTTTGACAGGATGAAGTGGAACATGCAGGTACTCAGTGCAGGAAGTTCAGGTTTAGTTCAATGTAAAACACAATAAATGATCCTCTAACATGATGGGCAACAGGAGAGCACATTTATCTGTACTTAATATCCTTAAAGTATTCATCTGACTATTATTTATTATTTATTAATATTCTCTTAAGATTGTTTTCTTATTGTTTGAATTTCTGCCATCGGGCAGATGGCACAGGGCGATAAAATCAAGCCCGAACACACTAAAACATTACTTCTGCCCTGCAGTGATTAAAGCATCATTTGTAATTATTACTGATGGGCTCGTTTATATATAATATAGTGAATGTATACATTCATTTTGTTTACACTTATCTATTCACATTTCATTTTATTTTAACACTGTAAATAAATATATTCTCATTCTGGTTTGTAAAACTTACATATTTTAAGTCTTAAAAGAAACATTTTAAATACAATCATGAACTTCTGTAACATGAAGAAGCTTAGTTAATTGTGTCTGCGTGATGGTGATATTTAGTGTTTTCAGTCCTGTGAACGCCCACATCTGTTTTCCTCTCGGTTACTCCAGTTTCAAAGCTGAACAAATAAATAAGGCAGCATGTGCACGACTAACGACAACTCAGGAAACTGTGTTTGTATCGTTGAACTGACCCACTAATTAATGTCACAGATTCCACTTCATTATTATCTTTTTTAATATTATTAGTTTCGTTTGTTTATATGTTAAAGCATTTTTTAGCATAATAAATCGCACTCTGAGTCATGATCAAATATTAATCACGTATCTACTTCTGATAATATGAATACAGGTCATAGTTTATACAACAGCCCAAGATGAAGATAGTCCACTGTTTGCTTTTTCTGTTGGCCTCCAGCTTTTGCTGTGAAGGCGCCGCTCGCCACAGCGAGCCTCACGTGCTGCCCGTCTCTTTTCAGATTGGCACTGGAAGAAAATCTGCTCTGTGGGGATTGAAACACTGGCCTTGGAGAGCCGCTCCAGCTCCAACGACAGACGGTAATCCTCCGGCAAACCCCAGCTCATCCCGAGCCCATCATTACATCTCTGTGACCTCGAGCAGTGAGCAGGGCTTCCGACATGCCCGTCGTCCACCCTCCCTGTTTTCCTGCACTCCTTCTTCGAGAGAAACACGATGCTTCCTCCCAGCCAATTTCCATTTCAAAGATTTCCCACAAAATCGTCCACATGGCCCCGCATTAGACTGGTGGCAGGGGGGCACACAGTGCTGTCTGCTTCCAAATGTCTGTGAAAGTGAAGACACTGGGAGACGGAGCAATATTTTGCCGCCATGCAGCCAAAACACGGGGGCGAGTATTCCTGACCCGACTTCAAAAGCTGCAGCGGTGAATGAGGCGAGGCTGAACCGTCACACCCCGAGCGCACTGCAATCTAGGCCAATAAAGGGACTCATGCACAGATTCACTGGAAGGAACTGCTTCAGTGATTTGTTCTTTCCATGATTCAGTACTTTCTTATTTCACGTCCATTTTCTTACAGTGGCCTCCCCGCTGAATAACAGAGAAGTAATTTAGTTGGCTTTAAATGCATGTTAACTGTAGGTTCATTTAATTTGCTGGCGCTCACTCAAACTTTGATTTAAGCTGTTAGCCAATTTAATAAAAAGTGGTTTCATTGTGTCTGAGGTGCATTTTGAGCAGGAAGACGTCAGATTCACCCACAGAGGACATCGCTCTTATATTCTCTGTTGTCACAAATAGTGCTGCTGTGAATGATGCTGCTTTCAGAGCCAGAACGTGATAATAACACTCAACAATGACTCAGTGTCTCCTGTGAAACTACAAAGACAGTCATGAAGGTGAACTTCTGAGCGTTTCTTAAAAAAAGGAAAGAAAAAAGAGGTTTTTTCAAAAGCTCGCTTCTTGACACACACACTCCAACGTGTGATTTTATATTAAAGAGATACTACAAAAAAAAAAAGAGAACGTGCCCATTTATTTTTCAATTCCAAAAGCCATGAAACATTGGTGAGAGGATAAATAATGCTGACGCTTCTTTGCTGTGTGCAAGGGCATTCGTTCCATCTGGGCTTTGATTGAAAAGTCCCACTGCCCTGGGTTCAAAGCACTATTACATGGCACTCTGTCTGGGTTTTTCATCTCTGATGGGTATCTGGGGGCCGACATCGGAGACAGATATGATATGAGAGCCAAGGATGGTACAAGGATCGCCTCTGAAAATCAATCGACAGACAGTCCTACATCGGTCTCGCCTATTTATTTCTGCATCACTCTGAGCAGGCCCTTCATCAGAGCGAGCTTCAACACAAAGTCTCACAAATAAAACGAGATCTGCTCCCACAAGACAGAAAGAGACGTGAAATTGTGTTCTTTGTTTTTCCCTTTGACTCTGTGGTCCCAACATATCAAATCACAAAATACACAGAGCTGCATGTTAGGAAGACAGGTCAGTTTTTATGTCAGCTTTGATTCGTTGCACGTTTCCACACGACTGGTGCGCTCACTCATAATTCTGTTTGCTTTCTTATGAACACAACATAATAAAGTCTCCCGTGGTTCTGATCTGATGGTGAGATCCTGCCAAAGGCTCACAAGATATATCTGACGGATTACATGATATTGAATAATTAAATACATAAATACAACTATCAATATTCAAAAGTCATCAAATTCACCTTTACCCCTTTAAAAGGTGTTTTAATCAATTGTTAGATTTTTGTAGAATAATAAGGAGCAACGACAATATATTCAGTTCAGTTCAATATAATTTTACTCATATAGCAACTGTTTATATAACAACAGCTGCCTCAAGGCTTTATATTGAAAGGCAGACGGACTGGTCCTGCATCCAGCTGTCAGCTATGGTCACAAATCTTGTGTGAGGCTGAGCTGAAATATGGAAATGTATCAGTCAAGTTCACAATAAGTGGGAAAAAAAGATTCCCAAAATTGTTATTCCAAACTCAGCAAGAGTCAGAACGAGACAGGCGGGAGCTGTTTGTGTAGCAGGTGTGAAACACCTCCACAACGCTGCTGTAGCTCCACTGCTAACAGCAGCTGATGCTGACACACAGAGATTCACTGCAGTTTATTTACAGACTTATTAACAGATATTGAAAGAACCAAATGTTGCACTTATTGTTACCTGAGTATCATAAAGGACCACATGAAATTTAGCTAGAAGCTACTGGCACACGTAGCACATTTATACATATGTATGTATCATGTGTCATGGCTCGTCCCTCCTAAATGATCTAAGTTCAGAAAGAGTTGCAGGAAGTCATTTTGGGTATTTTAAGCCAAAAGAAAAGAACATTTGTTTCATATTCAGCAGTCCCAAAGTGTAGACTGTAGCATTTTATATCAGCTGTAGAGACACGAAAAAACAAAAACCATGAATATTTAATTCAACCAGAGTTTAAATCATCAAGCGTCTCGCAGGTTTTCTGTTGTGGACACTGAAGCAGGCTAAATATAACAGCCATCTCAGCGATATTACAAAAACTATTAAAAAACAAAATAAACTCACCTCCCCTGAAAAGTCGTGTTTTCACTCCCTTAATCAGCCCTCAGTCATCAAACGTTGGTGTGCAGGGTTGCTCACAGCTTTAGTGTTTTTTGTTCACCACATCTGTGAACTCAAAGTCAGACGAGTGTCAGCGAGCTACAGAAGCAGGTCTGTAACACTCTGTGTATTCTCAAAGCACCTTAGTAAACACTGGCATTAGATTTTTACTATAATATTTGTTATTACCTAACCTACAGAATACAGGCGATAAGTTTTATTAAACATGTACAATGTGTCCCACTGTCACACATTTATATTGGCTACCCTCCACAGCGAGAAGCTGACACTTTCCCTCGCACAGTGTGGGTCGATCGACCGGCCACCACGTGAAGCTCCCGCTGAAGGTCAGCGCGAAGCTCCGCCGTCCAGACAATCCTAACATCGTTTTTTTCTTTCTGAAAATGGAAGCTGCGCCCTCAGTGATGACAGAGCTGAGGTCGGCCACATTGTCTGGTGCAGTTTTAGAGCTGAGAGTGAACTTGCTTTTGTCATTTAAGAAATATTTCTAAATTGAGCCCCATAATAGCTCATACTGCACTGGAGATTGTTATTCATGCTTTTATTTCATCACGACTGGACTATTGCAATTCACTGTTTACATGTCTAAACAAGAGTTCCCTGGAGCGTCTGCAGACTGTCCAAAATGCTGCAGCAAGGCTTCTGACGAAAACATCGAAATACTCACATATAACACCGCTGCTTATACAGTTACACTGGCTCCCTGTCGAATTCAGAGTCCACTTTAAGATTCTGGTTCTCACATTTAAGGCTCTTCAAGAACAAGCACCATCATACATCATTGAACTCTTACAGCCCTATGCCCCTAGTAGGTCTCTGAGGTCTTGTGGTCAGGGCCTACTTGTTATTAAGTATACGAGACTGAAAACTAGGGGTGATCGAGCTACTGTGGCCGCCAGACTGTGGAATTCTCTTCCTCAGAACTTAAGATCTGCTGATTCACTGATTACTTTTAAAAAACAGCTAAAAACACATCTTTTTAAAATTGCATTTTGTTAACTTTTGACTGTACTTCGTCTTTTTAATCTGTGTCTATACCTTGTAAAGCACTTTGTGATCTCTTATCTAGAAATGTGCTATATAAATAAAATTTTACTTACTTACTTACTTCTGACTTTGATGGTTGATTTAGGTACATTCTGAATATTTTACAGTTATTGAAACAGAGCATTTTGATTACTTTATAATTATATGAGACAGTCTTTTCTTATAATTTACAAGGTTTATTTCCAAAACCCCCGAAATATATCACCACTTCATATTAGATAATATCCCATTTTTGAATATGTGCAGTTTATTTCTTGTTTTTTTTCTTAATGTTTGCCAACAAGTGGATAAATGACAGAAGTTGAATATAATCACTCCAAACTGTAAAAGGTTATAGAAATAAACCACAGTGTTAACATTAGACAGCATTTAGTTTATGATTTATATTCTTTATAATATCCACTGAAAAATAACATCAGCATTTAGATTAGTTGCATAGATTGTTTCACAGGTTTGACTCGGGACAAAGAGATGCAGCCAGGAGGCTTTGGGATTTACGGGGCTTCAAATCAGAGAGGAAGTTGCTTTTTCTTGATCAGTAACAAAACCTGTCATAATACTGAGTATTTTCTTACGATCTTACTGACCTGGTGTCTGAAAGGGCATTCTCAGGTTTCTGATGCTTCCTCAAGTAGCAACACTGTCGGTTTTTGTCACTTAACAATAAACAAACTAAAACTTCCCTGTGAACTCTTACTGGGAAAGATAGCATGTAGATTCTGCCTGGGTGGGTGAGTGAATACTTGTGGCAGTGTAGTGTTGATTCTCTGTCCTGAGCTGATGGTAGTTTCAAGGCTTAGAGGACAACAGGAAAGTGATTTGAGACTTTTCAACTTTTGCATCTAAGTTTTGTGAACCTGTGGAGCTGTAATTGTACCAAAGACCACATAAAACGATGGAAGCTTTGGTACTTGAACCAACTGACTGGTCTTTCAGCAAAGAATGCAAGAATTTCAATTTTCCATTCTGTTGCTCTTTTGCTCACTTCCTGCTCACACCATTAGTTTAGTACATGTAAAAACTATTGTGTGTCTGATACTTCCGCACTGACTCGATGACTGCTCTTCCTTCTGCTCTTATGGTGCCTTGGATTTTGTAGAAGCAGTGAATGTTCCCTCGGTGCTCGCATTGCACGAGTACAAGGTTACAACTCCTCTCTGCTACATTTTAGAGGCAGCTAGCAGAGCTAAATGAGACAGATTTAAGGATGCAGTGGAGATACTGGGTATTGCATCATTTTTACATCATAACGTGACCCTGCAAGAGTGTTTGAGGGCAGTTTTCTTCAAGTGCCTACTGTTTTCTTCCTGTCTCTTCAGTTCAGCAGCAGCTTTTCTTACACTTCCACCTTGCTACACTCTTATGAAGAAAGCTGTCTGCAAAGAAAGGCATAAACTCTGCTTTGCTGACAGCGTGACCTTTCAAATTTCAGAAATATTGCAGAAATATCCCACTTTGCAATGCAGTACCTCTAAAGGTTAACGACAGCACCCCATCTATTCATCCCTTCCAATCCTTCGCTTGGCAACGATCCAAATGGAGAAAAGTCTGCATTTGCAAACTAAACAGTTTAAGTTCTAGAGAATTAAAAGGATTAATCATCTTCCAGGCAACTGGGGCAAATAAATAAACAGGAAAAGCTTTCTGGCAAGTGCTGATGAGTGAAGAGGAAAAGTTACAGGTTGGCGAACCACATGAACTGCCCTCAAAACACAACTTCAGCAACCAACAAGCTTGAGTAGGTTAATTAACAAGCATGGGGCAGCTAGAGGCACAAACCAGAAAAATGCCGGGATTAGCTGTGTACACTTGGTGTCTTAAAACCCTTATTTCGACTCTAAAACCCATTCCGTGCTGAAGCTTTGCTCAACAAGGTCTTCCCTGTTAATTATCCTTTTGGGCTAAGGGAGCGTGGTTATTGTGGTGGATAATGCAGAATGGACAAGTTTAATTCCACAAAATAATGGTTTGTTGTTAGGATTGTTACCCAGCATTGTTAGAGAGAGGACAAAGCAATTATTCTTTCTCAAACCCAACACATGCCGACAAAATGAAGCGAGTCACTTTTAAAGGTGCGTTGATAGATTTAATCCGCCGGAGGCTTCGTTAGAGCGCCCCCTGGTTTCTCAGTCTTGGTTCTGTATTCTGAAACGCTGTGAGCCGTGACGGCTGACTTCCTTGACTTTCAGAGTGTTTAAGGTTGCTCACGTCATCGGTGGGTGAGAAGTTGAAGCAAACAGTCAAAGTTCAGAGGTCAAGTTCAACACATTTGGAGCTCGTTCAAGGCACAACTTCAAAACACTGCTGAAAGTAGACACTTAAACATCACACTCAAGAATTTCATTTCCAATCCAAAGTGCTGCTGTACAAGAAAAGGTGTCGTTTACATCATGTCAGTAAATGTCAAACTGAAGACGAGTATTGTTGGAGAATTACTGCCAGGTCTCCTGTCTGTGGGTTGTTAAGACAAGGTCGATGGCAGGATTTAGAAGCACATATGTTAACTCGGTAAGTGGATACTGGCGAGCGTTTGTTCGTCTTCTGGTTAAACCATTGACATTAAATAAATGCTACCTCCAGTTGCCTCTCCCCGTGGCCGTCAATAACCGAATAAATCAATGAGATACTCCATGCCATAAATTAATGTTTCTGCATCTCCAGCACAAAGCAGTTTAAGGAGATATTTCAGGTGGTACATGTGTTATAAACGGGTTATAACAGGTCGTTTTTCAACAACTATGAGCATTTTTAACCTACACGCACAACTAAACGTAGAGTCATATTTTATGACATTTTAAGGCAAAATATTAAAGGATAGTTGGACGACAACGTGAACAGGACTCATTTGAGTCCCAAACCATCCAATAAAAGCAGAAAACAGGCGATGAGGCGATCAGATCAAACAACCGCCGGACAAAAAGAAAACTCTAAACTATCAGTGCTGTCATGACGCTGGAAAAACTTCAACTCGAGGTTAAGATGAGTGACTGAAGCAACTACCGGTGTTGGCACCGATACGTTAATGAGGACGGCACCTTCGATGCAGTCGTTTGAATGTATATCAGGAAGTGCTGAACTATTTCTTCCGAGTAAAAACCTGCTTTTTTATTCAGCTGGACACGTGACAATAAAGTGATCGCTTTCTGTAGGGTGTTTTAAAAAGGCTCTAAATGTGAAACTGAAGATCAAAAATAGATTTAACAGATAGAAAGTCAGACTGTGCTGTGCAGGGATCACAGCCAGTCCGAACTGTTTATGTAGAAAACGCGTGAGTGTGAGATACGACACAGAGGCAACGCTGCAGCGGGGCTTCAGGGCCGCCATGTGTTGCCAAGAGCAGGGAAACCTATCTGGGTGGAGATAATGATTGTTTATGTGAAATTTATATTATATAGTGTGTGAAGCAATAAGAGGAAAGACTGACTTCAGCGGACTCTGCCATTACATATGCGTTTCAATGAGGTCTCTCATCACTCAATCCGAGAAAGTAATGGCGGTCGGCTCTAAAGGCTAACTCAGCATGATACGACCGCCATATTAAACAGACTCTGGAACAGCTTGATAGACTCTATTGCCTTACGCCGAAAATTCCCTTTGACCTTGGGATGATCTGGGATAAGTTGATAGGTATGCATCTGTCAGTGGATAGTATAGTATGTCCAGGATTTTACTGCTCCTGCTTATATTGGAAACATCTCTCTCTTTTTATGGAGAAAAGGATTTCAGTGAAATGATACTGTTCTACTGACATAAGTAGTAAAATGCTGGTTTTATGGTTCTTTCTTCTCTTTCCCACAGTCATACAGTGTTTGCCCAGCTCTGCACGCACACACACACACACACACACACACACACACACACACACACACACACACACACACACAATTATTATCACAGCTTTCCAGAGGCAGCAAAGCAGCTGCTGTTTCACTTGATCTTTTATAATGAGAACAGCAGCAACGAGTCAGTAATGACATCTCAGCTCACAATGCTATTCCAACACTTCCCGTAGCATGACCCCAGAGTCGCTGAGAAAACTCTGACTCTGGCTCACTGGAAAAAAATGCTATAGATTGAATTATGCGCCGCCAATAACAGACGCAGTAGGGGATTATATTAAGGTCTGACTGACATTTAGTGGATGTGACAAAATTGCCAGCTGTAGATTTTATATAACATGATCCAAAACTCTCCCTCTTCTGCTACCAGGCTGCAGGAACATGGGGCGCAGGACCGGAGTATACAGGAGTGATGCTTCAGTGCAGCGTGTGCTACAACTGGCTATATGCTCCGGGTTCCTCTAGTTAAAAATACATAAATAAAAATAAAGTTAATAAGACATATTTGCAAAACTGGGCCTATTAGTGCTATAGCAATCCAGGAGTAACATAGTGGGCTCAAGTATGGGAAAGTAAATCTCTTTCAACTGTGGATATTTGGTCAGACAACAAAAGGAATATGAAAACTACATCCCTGGTTTCTGTTATTGAATCTGAGCATCTATGACTTTCATATTTTTAAAAGTTTTGCATCTCATGCTGGGAGCACACCTGCAGAGGACGGAGGCGCTACTGTGACATCACCAAACGTTCAGAAACTCATCTTTGGAAAAAGTCTTAAGATCGATGAAGGATAGACGATAGTTTATCAAACTACAAATGTTGGCTAAGTGATTATCACTTGTTACTGTTGCTGAAATATTAGTGGCTAGATTAAAGTTGGTAAAGAAATTTAAAAAATACTCTCGAGCTGTTAGTAAGGTTGTTATAATTATCCAAAACTAAACTAAAAATGATATGGAAAAAACAGACTTGAAAAACATAAAAACTAAATAAAATGATTAAAAAAAGCATCATTTTTGTAATCTGCTTAGTAAAAATGTTATTCCAGTTATTTCCTGATGGACGTGTTTATTGAAACAAATCCATAAACAAACATTTGTTAGAAAATCAGCTTTGGAAACTAATTAAACTGCACTGAATTAAAAACTCTAAATGTAAATAAAAACTAATTATAAAACTATATTAACTCTTGCAGTTAGCTGTTATAGAGTTTCTATGTCAAACAGGTAACTATAGCAACTGAAATGCTTAAAAAATCTCAGAAAGCACAAAAATACAACCAAATATTAACTGATAACTTTTTAAAAGAACCATAATCTATACAGTACATCCTGTACGCTTTTGTTGATTTTTAAGAAATGTTCTCATCCTTTTATTATTTGTAAGCTGACCTTTATCCTAACTATGCACGTTAAATATGTATTTAATGACGGATGAACCAGTATAGAGTTTGGACAGTAGAGTTCACAGTAAACTGCCTTTACTGTTAGACGTCACTGTAGCCGCACACGAACTGTTAAAGTCAGTGTAAGCGATTAGTCCCAGTGCTCGCCATGATGAGATGATGTTTTGATTAAATCTGTAATTGCTCACGTCTAACAGACAACATTGATTTGTCCAACATCACGATGACAGAGATGAGCTGCTCATTTATGTTATCAAATTAATAACCACTGGTGTCGTCTCATTCTGCTCTAGTTCATACCAGTAGTCCCTGAACAGCCTCCCAATTAGATTGTAGTGAAAGAAACAAAACCAGCCTCTGAGGTGCAAAGAATCACTGGACAGCCTGGAAGGAAGTGTAGGATAAAACAGGCCGACGAGCTGAAAAAGAGGTCATTACTTAGCATGTTTGGAATTCTGCAGCCACATTTAGTTAATATTCAGAGCGATAAATAATTACTCAAAGCAAAACTATAATCTTTAGGTGTCAAGGGAGCTATCTTTAAAGAAATCTATATACAGAGCAAATGGATTCATGCAAGATGACTGATGAAAAACTTTCTCGGGGATGGAAACTTTGCAAAAGTTATACAAGAAAATAAATAAATAAAAAAGAGTGAAAAAGCCCCAGGCAGCAGAGTATTTGATGCCACGCATGGTTGGGCGAGGGAAAGCTAGAAACAATAACCAAGATGACATCTGAAGACTCTCTTGGTATGCTGTTTTGACATAACCTTGTAGCTGCGAGTGTGGGCTGCAAAAATGTTCTTTCATGGTAATGTGATCATGGTGGCAGCAATTGTTGCTAATAAAAACGCCATCCACCTGTTTCCTCGCCGCTCGTAGATTGGTGTCCGTGCATCCAGACAAGTCAAAACCATTTCCTCTAACACGTGCCAGGCCATTCACAGACGTCCATATGAGGCCTTACTAATAATAAAACAAGGGAATTGAGCTGATCGCTCCTTTTTCCATCGTTTGTTCTTTTTTTGTATCCTCGCGTTCTCATGGGCTGCCTGTTTTTGTCATTCTGGTCACCATGCAGCAGCAAAACTAAAGAAAATGTGGTAACAACAGGGTGAAAACCAAAGTTTTTCCAGCTGGCATTAGCAAGGACAGCCCAGCAGAAAAAGCCACGGTTAATTATCTAGTTAAATATGACAAACGTTGGTCATTTGTAACAGTCATTATATTTTGAGGAAACTTTATTGCTGTTGTGAGTTAACATATTTGGCACTTACATATATTCTGACTCACAGCAAGCTTTCTTTCCAGCAGAGTATCTGCTCACACCGTACAGCACTAATGTTCAGGCAGATTCGTCACCTTCAGTAATTCTGTTGGTGTTTATTAAACCACCAACCTTCCCAAGAGACCAGTCGCTGATCTGGTAACCTGAGGTCACAGCTCCAGTAACTACTCACATCGGCCTGTTTGCCTCCCTTCACCCCCAACCGCTCACCGAAGATGGCCGCCCCTCTCTGAGCTGCCAAAGGTTTCTTCCTATTAAAAGGGAGTTTTTCCTTCCCACTGTCGCTTGTGTTTGCTCACAGGGGGCTGCCTGATTGTTGGAGTTCTCTCTGTTTTATTGTATCCATTTTACTAACTGGTAGGGTTGATTTGGTGCTACATAAATCAAATTAAACGTAACTGAATTAAACAGGTTGGGGAATAGTTATTATTCCGTCACCACCGATGGTTCCTAGGTGGTCACCAACTGGTTTCATGGCCTGTGTGACCGAACCAGTTTCAGGTGTGAAACTGTGTTTATGTGCTCACCGTCCGCCCATGAAGCCCTGTTAGAGCTTATATAGCCATCAAAGCACATTTAGTTTTGTGGTAAAGTGATTTCTGAGGGTTCTGATTCAAAAACATTGAGTTCCTGAGTAGGGATGGGTATCGTTTAGGTTTTATCCGATACCAGTACCAAACCGGTACTTTTGAAACTGTGCTGGTGCTTAAACGGTGCTCAAACCGGTGCTTAAAGAATGGAGAACACAAAATTGGTCCAAAAACCTCTCATATTGTTTTTTTGTAAAAAGATAACAATGTTAGCCTTTTCTGCAGCTATGGGGCATATATGGTATCACTCTTGGCTGGAAGCAGTGCTTAAACAATGGAAAAAACACAAACTTTGTCCAAAAACCTCTCATGTTTAACTGTTTTCCACTTTTTCTTTGGTCATTTTAGCCTTTTTGGCCAGGGTGAAGGGAGTATCTGCCATCAAACAAGAAGATTGCCGCATGTAGCTATGATGATGTTTGCTAGTTCACCTTACATGCATTAATGTAATAACGTGGTTAGCCTACTCAGCTTAAATTACACACGAACAACATTAAGCTACTCACGCAGAGAAGAACGGCTGCTGCTGCATCATCATCCTCATCATTTCTGCTACACTGGCAGGGCTACACCCTCACTTATCTTAACTGCACTACTGTATAGCTCTGTGTAAATAATCATTCCGTACATTCGATAATCTTTAATCCTACAACTGTTTACAACTTGCATAGTTCCCATTTCTGTATAGCTGTATATCTCAGATTCTGTAAAGTTATTTATTTCATATTCTGTATAGTTTTTCATATTTATATCCTGTTCATATCCTGTACATAGCTTGTACTCACTACAGCCTGTACATACTTATAGTTATAGAATATTCACAACATACTTCATACCGTGTACATTATAACATACCATAATAGACCCATTTCTGTAATATACTCACATATCTATATTATTGCTAATATATATTGTAATATATCTATATCACTAAAGCACTTCTGGATGGATGCAAACTGCATTTCGTTGCCCTGTACCTGTGCATGTGCAATGACAATAAAGTTGAATTCTATTCTATTCTATTCTATTCTATTCTAGGGGCCAGGACTCTCCTCTTCGGGTTTTTGGGGGATGTTGCTAACTCCGGGTCCGATAACAGGCACCACACCCGCAGTAGATGTGCTCGGTGTGAGGTCTCGCAGCAAGCTATCAAATACGGCGCATTTCTCGGCTTTTAAAAAAGACGCTATGCGTCGCCAGGTGTTTCATCGGATTTGAGGTGTTACCTCCTTTGACAGTATCACAGTATCAGCTTAAAGCACTTGTTGCTGCTGAGTTTGCATCTTTTGCTGTGAAGTACAGCCAGACTTTGACTGCTTTGCCTTGGGCGTTTTTAATCTGTAGCTCTGCTCTAAAAGAACGTACATACCTGGGCCCGCCTACTATCCTCGGAAACGTAAAATGATTGGCTAGAATTCAAAGTGTATCACAGCTCAGGAAAAAAAAGCACCGAAAAAAAGCACCGAAATGTGCGCTGCTTTTTGGTCTGGTTACTACCGTTTATGTCAGACACCGGTACCCATCCCTACTCCTGAGGTCTAATTATTGATTTGAATAAATGTGGGAAAAGTAGGAACGTTTGCAAGAGTTAACACAAATCGTTCAGCTGCAATTGTCTGACCTGAAGTCACATTTAGTCCACTCGTTTGTCGCTGATGTCAAACTTTTAAAAATCATCTGCACTTGTCCTGAAAATGGGTCTTTACTTAATAAATAAAAAGTAAAAAAGGGTGTTTATTAATATGAATAACCTCAAAAGAGCCAAAGCATCAAAAGGCTGAGGGTTTTCCTTCCCTTATTCCCCTTATTTCCAACAAAGCTGTGAATGCCCACCGTGTAATGTAAATAATTTAAATATAAAAAGACCTCATTGAGCTACGGACTGTCTTTTTAAACTGTATGAAATATAAAACACCATGCTTGTGCCTTCAGGGCACCCAAAAGCTAAGAATTGCCCAGCTGTCTGCTCAGAAATGTCAGCAATGGCTTAAAAACCCTACATTGTTTTATTGGCTCCATTCTCCAACCGAGCCCTCGAGAAGGACGAGTTTGAACCTCTCCAACTCCTCGTTCCACCTCAGCGTTTTACTTTCCCCGAGGCTGCTTGACTCTTCGCTCTCTTGTTGTTGCCCCCTCTGCAAAACTCCTCAGCAGTTCATTCACTCGAGTGCAGCTGAAGAGCGGTCTCTGATAAGAAAAAAAAAGAAGTGTAGTAGGAAATAATTGGTAGTCATTTGTTGTTTTTAAAGCTGCATTCAGCTCTACGAAGAAGCTTTTGTCCACTACCAAAAAGAAAAAACCCAACAAATAGATATTGATGCCAACAGAGAATCCTCACTGAGTGGCTGCTAGTTTTTAAAATCTCTCGAGCGCTTTTCATGCATAAATGCTGAATGCACTTGTGGAAAACAAAAATGCCAAACCACTGCAGCCCACAGAGTTGTTGGCATCACACGGCAATCTGCAGCTCTGTGTGAATCATTTATGATTCAAATCCATGCAAACCTCACCTGTTTCAGCGGAGAGGGCGGGCGCGTTGGGATGATTGAGAAGAAATTCAAACGTTTCGGAATCTCGAACAAAGGCGCGCTCCTCGCCGGAGTGAATTAGATTCATCTCCCCAGCAATTTCAAAGGTACCCGCTGTTGTTCGCCACATAACAGGAGGGTAATATCTCTCTCCTCGAGCAGTGAGGATGTCAAACATGAAACAGCACAACACCCAACAATACAGCACTGCGTGCAGCTCGCAGTTGTTCGGTCAGAGCAACCTTAACCTTAAAAATGCTCCTGGCTGAATTGGCACGGCTTTGTAGGAAACACGAAGAGAAGAAAATGACAAAGTGAGAAAATGAAATGAAAAAGGCAGTTGGAAGGAATTCCAAGCCTATTGTGCTGCGTTCCTGTTCACTCGCCCTACACTTTGTGCCTGTGCATTAATAGTCTTTGCATTAAAGGTAGGCAAACTTGTCTTTGATACCCCCTGGGTGATTTTTTCTTTTTTGGTTGGGCTATCAGAGTAATGCTCTCTGACAGAGCCATAACATAAGGCCGCTGGATCAAAAGGCATTTTATTTTATTTTCATCTCTCGTGGTCTCAGCCAAGACTCCACTGAGCGAGAGAGAGACGGACAGAATGAGACAGAAATAGAAAAACAGACCAGATGACGGGAAGGCTGACAGGCAGGTAGTGGAACAGCCTGCGGTACGGCACTTGGCCCTCTAAATATCTGGGACGTTGCTCATCAACACATTAATTTCTCTCCTCTTGCTGAAGGAGTTCTTCCATTAGCTCATACATAAGTATTTGGGATAGCGAGCTGCAGATGATTAATTCACTCACATCAAGCCGCCTCTGATGATACGAGTGCTCCTCTCTTGTGAAGTTCACATTTCTGTCTCATCTTTCATTCTGACTGTACGATGACAAATGCAGGGTGTAAGGGCTGTAGTGTTCCTGCAGCTTCAGCCGGCGAATTCTCATATTTAAATGTGTTTAACAGCAATGTTACATCGTTACCACGTGGACCTCGTTGTGCCTGTATGTCTATATAGATGCACATATAGATGTGTGTTTATTTTTTTAGCATTACAAAATGAGATATGCATTTGCATTTTCTCAGAAGGAGCTGGACTCGGGCAGCATTGAACCCTTGTCACCAATTCTGTTTCTCATTTTCGTGAACAGGATCTCGCTGTAACCACAAGCGAGGCGTTGCTCAGAAGTTTAAGTGTCTCGGGGTCTCGTTCCAGACTGAGGTTAAGCTCGACTGTGAGATGGACAGGCCGACTGATGCGGTGTCAGCAGTAATGTGGGCGTTGTGCCGTATCGCTGTGGCGACGAGGGAGAAGAGCTGGATCTGCATTCCAACCCTCAACTACGGTCTCGAGCTTTAGGGAGCGTCAGAAAAAAATTAGACTGAGAGCACAAGTGGCTGAAATTAGTTTCCTTCATAGGTGGTTCGGACTCCTGGACAGCTGCCTTCAGCGGTTTTCCAGACACGTCTAATTTCAAACCCAGAACACCTAAAGGGGAAACAAAAAGAAACCAAATGAGGAGCTGAAAAATGTGGCTAACCATATTTTGTAAACTTTTGTACAGGTTTAGTGTTGATAACGAGGGACGGACAAAATGAGCCCGTTTTACTTTCAGTAAACCAGCTACAGTGTAACGACTGAACAGCAGCTTGCTAGCTTCCACCAGGATTTATCCAAATATCGGTAGTACTGATACCGGTATCAGATCGATATTTTAAATATTTGTATTTAGTTGGAAAGCAAAAACATACCTCAAACATGCACTATGGAAAGAGTCTGAATGTTTTTGTATTGACCATCACGTCTATTTGATTTATAGCCTATAGCAGCGGCCCCCAACCTTTTTTGCGCCATGGACCAGTTTAATGTCCGACAATATTTTCACAGACCGGCCTTTAAGGTGCGGCGGATAAATAAAACAAAATAAAATGATACGACGAGACAAAAACTCTGGTATTTTGTAAATATAATAATAAACGCAAATTCGCTGTGTAATTGTGTAACTTTATTAGCAGCGTCCTCCTGAAATGCGCCAACAACACTGAGAGTAACATCCTCCTCTCTGCCCCTTAATGCTCTCTGGTCACCATGGTAACGCATAAAAATTTCTTTCAAAATAAGACGCACAACTACAACACCGGAAAGACCCGGGGAAACCGAGTTAACGATAAAAACCCTGAAAACCATCAATTTCACACCCGAGCCTCAAATCTCGCGGTCCCGCTACCAAACGACTCGAGGACCGGCACCGGTCCATGGCCCGGGGGTTTGGGCACCGCTGGCCTATATCACATTTAAACAAGTCACAGTCACATTCAAGGCCTCCAAAAAAGGATTTGTTCTATTAACTAAAACTAGTTTAGTCTGTTATTGTTACTGTATTGGAGCAACTGTAACCCACATAATTTCCTTAGGGATTAATAAAGTATGCTGATTCTGCTTCTGTAATTATTGCCCTTCATAAACTACAGTTTTGTGACATGGTTCAGGATGCAGCACTTAGGAGGCGGGCACACTGTGGTCATAAAGGGATGGCAACAATACTCAGGGAGACTGTGGTGTTTAAATGATGCTCAGATGGTATCAAGGGGCCCGCAGTGTGAGAGCCCCCCCCACCACCACCCGAGGTAACATTTTTCCAACCCTCTATAGTTCAGTTTTGGTGAGCCTACATGACCTGCAGCCTCAGTTTCCAGGTATCAGCTGATAGGAGCAGCACTCTGTATGGCCTCTTGCTCCTGTAGCTCGTCTTTCTCAAGGTTTTATGTGTTATGTGTTCAGAAATGCTCGTCTGCATACCTCAGAGTGGTTATTTGAGTTACTGTTGTCTTTCTTTCATTTCAGAGCAGTCTGGACATTTTTCTCTGACCTCTACCATCGACAATGCATTTTTAAAAAGAGACTTGTTTTCAGGCCGTTCTCTGTAAAATCCCAGCAGATCAGCAGTTTCTGAAATATTCAGGCCGGCCTGTCTCGCACCAACAAGTATTTCACGCTCGAAATCGCTTCAAAAGCTGCTCTTTTTCATTCTGACGCTTGGTCATCGGGGTCATGTCGAGATGCCTAAATGCACGGAGGTGCTGCAATGTGATTGGATGATTAGATACTGGTTAAAACAAGCAGTTGAACAGGATTAACTAGAGTGGATAAATAATGGAACAAAAAGACAATATCACATAAAAGAAGCTGTTTATATGTATGTAGCTGTGCTATAACATTATAATTTGGCAAATTTCATGTAAATTCAATGAATGAACTGTTATTAGAAATGATAAAAGCCATCATGAGCGTGTTTTTCCTATAGCTGTTTAATAGAATAGCACACGAATGTTTAACTAATTGCCTGTTACTACGAAGCAGACCAATAAATTCGACTTGTCATTCTTCAACAACGAGATGCTCGATGGTGGCTGACTTTGTGGACTATTTATTAACATCAAAACAAGCAAATCAAGCAGCACCGCTGGTACATTTTTGCCAAACCCACACACAATACCAGCTGTTGTGTTTCCTACATATCTCCTCACTGCTCATCTACATGTATAAGTATTGATAGCCAGACGTAATGAACCGTCAGTGTAAACAGCTCCGAGCGCTGGTGCCGCTACACGACTGTATTAGCACGTCCAGCGAGCACCACAAACACCTCTTTAACCCATCCACTCCCACTGGGTGCAATAACTGTGTAACTTCACAGCGACCAACAAAGTTCGTGTAAAACTGCCACCTCTGTCCCTCCGTAGCTGCTTCCAGATATTTACAACCAGGGGTTTGAACACTAACACGAGCCCTTTGTAAGTGGCTTCTGTTTCAGAAGCTGACCCCCCCCACACCACCACCCGCTGACCTTCCTGAAAGACCCCATAAGGTTAATCCCCAGGCAAATAATTGAATCTTGACCTGACTATTATTATCTCCTTCTAACCATTCCACCCTGCAGGAAGCTGACCTTGTAAAAGCCCCAGGGCCTCCCCGTGCCCCCCCCCGCACAGACACACATGCGCACAAACACTTTCATCTTTGTATACTGACGCCAATACAGAAGCACACAATCGCTTTGTGTCACACATCACCACCTACAGGCAGATCGAACACAGGAGGAAGCCTAACTGCACGTAGTTACAAGGTGACAATAACAGTCGCACACATACACACTTATGTGGTATATTGTGCATTGACACAAGTCTGAGAGGGAGGAGTGCCCCATCGTCAGCCGGTGGGTGGTAAAATCTGTGTCTAAAGCGATCTCACAGAGCCGTGACTGCTGGGAGAATGAAATCACACCTGGCACAGCCCACCAACCGGTCAGGACCCGACACACACACACTTCCTTACACAGTACACAAAGTATACTTGAGTAGTCAAAGAGGGCTTTGGCCGCACTTGTCGAGCTCACGTGATCTGCACGTTCGAGGTCTGACAGGAGAAATAATACAACAGGAAAAGACCTCAGACGTGTCTTCAGCTCCTCTGCAGTGAACATATTCACAGGAGCGCAGCATCACAAACTGCATCCACAACATAACTTCCACTCGAGTCCACACAGTCGTCGTGTGGATTAGTCATCTTACATCATTCGCTGCTGGACACAGTTCGCATTCTTACAGCTCTGTCAGTCAATAACAACCGCAAACACACAGCTGCTACGTGCAGCGACACTGAATGCAATATGAATGCATCACAGAGCAGACTACAAGCAACCAAACCAAAGTGCTTCAACAAAGGAAAATGTTTGCCTGCATTATAGTTTCCATTGGCCATCCAAACTCGGGTCACACTCTGTGCAGACAAAATCATTCAGGTGCTACTTTTGCCTCTTAAATGGGGGTTTGTGGGTTGAAGAGAAGCACAGACGACCTCTGAAGGAGCTGACGCTAAGGTGTGGTTGATCTAACGCAGGGAAACCACCACTTTTTAAAAATCTCCAGTCTGTGGCTTTTAGACCGGAAATGAAAATGGATTCAATTTTTATTGTCAGTAAGTTACACGCCAGCGTTGTTTGACAAATGACCGCAAAATAATATTAGGATGTACTTCCATCATGAAGCCTTAAGAAAGGATTTTAGCATTAACAGAGGGAAGTGCGAAGAATACGCCGTCTGAGGAGGAGCACGTTGGAGTTTCTGTCAGCATGTCAGGATAACCCGGCACTATTACGCTGTTGGAAATGGAAAAGAAAAACACAGAACTACCCAGACTCTTTCTGGTACTCCATCCAACCTGAACAGCCGGCCAAGAAAGACCATCAGTCAAGGAGGTAACCTAAGAATCCACAGAGCTGTCTGACAAAACGAAAGAGCTGCAGTCTCTGAGATATGGCTGGAAGAGCCACAGTTTATAACCTGTAAACGTCCTAATGCAGAGGTAAAACAGCCGTCTGGACTTGGCAACAAAAAACAAACAAACACGCCTTTAAAAGACTCTTGAAGAGAACGAAAGAGAATTTTTCCTGATGAAATGGAAACTGAAGTCTGAGCCATAAAACAAAGCTCTCTGTAAGACGGAAACTGGGCACAGCTCATTACCCGTCTAATAGCACCCCTACCGTGAAGCATGGTGGTGGCAATGTCATGCTGTTGAAGGGCTTTTCAACAGAAGGGACTGTGAGACGTGTAGGGAAGGAGGGGACAATGAATGGAGCCGAGTGAACAATTTTTTCTGAGAACTTATCACAGAATGCCAAAAACCCTGGATGGGCGGCAACTACTTCAATTCAATCAGCCAAATGTTCAGTGGAAGGATTTCAGAAAAACACAGCCAAAGTCTCGTGGAAGCCCAGTCGAGAAAAGAATTAGATGTGTTATAAATTCAATGTAATAACTCAACTTTGAGCCTGAGTTCCAGATTTCTGCTAGTAAACGACAAAAAACCTCCAAAAAAGTAACAAATTGCCATTTTTTCATGACGGTCTCGTCGAAATTAGACACTCTTATAAATGACTTACAGTCAGTGAAATGTATGTTCAGGTATTAGATACACATTTGAAATGTTGTGTGACATTAATGGACCTTTGAGATTTCCTCCAAAGCCAAAAGACGATTTAAGGTTTTTTAGTGATATTCTCTGACAGTCGTGCCCCGAGATGAAAGCGACTGACCTTTCCTGACAGCCTTCAATATTCCAGCTCATTTGGACTGATGGCACTTTATGTGACGCTCATCGACCCAGTCAGTTTTGGCTTCTGATGACAACATCTGACACCACTTTGATGGAGTACACAGTCTTTATGGTGCAAATACACCGGATGCACACTTAAAACAACTGTAATGATTCTGTATCAAAGTAGCCTAGGAAACATCCCCACCTCAGCACTGATTTAGCAAACTGCCCTGCTAGTGCAACATGGAGAAAAATGTAAACCAAATCATAGATAACACAACGAATTTTTCATTAATCATCAGTTATCCATATTTATTCTCAGCTTTTAATATAAGTATCAGTGGATGGAACCAAACGTGCAAACTGTATTGTCATTTCTATCTTCCCTCCAATCTAATTGCAACAAATGGCTTGCTAACCTCTATAAATATTTAAAGACCATTATTTGTTATAACCTTAGAGTAGGACATTAAATATGTGCAGATGATTTAATACCTAAAGCCCTTTCACAGGGCTTAGAAACATTCTTCAAATTTAAAGCTCAAAGCTGGTTTTGTAAAGTATAATGAATGACTTTGCATTATGGAGCATTTCCACTTTATAGGATGAGAAATCATAAACAACCGAACAAGACAGATTAAAGAAAAAAGCTAATAAATACATGACGAAACAGCCATACAGCACACTCACACTTCCCTCTACAAAAAGAAAGGAATCCCCATTTCCTCAGCATTTAACCAGCGACTGCCTGTTGAAAAGCAAACAACAGTTGCCAATGTGCTAAGCATGTTTTCATTACACCAAGACGCTGCTCACAAGTGCAACATTCATCTAATGATTAGATTTTTTTTAATTTACTGATATAATTCAAATGTTTGCACCCAAAACTCAACGCCAGCACACGACTAATTAAATCAGCACACACCAACTACTTACTTTGCAACTACTTACAGTTCAGTAGCCGCACTGTAACGCCATTGAGGAAAAAGCAGATAAAAGACGAGAGCAGGAAGTCTTTACATCCCGACAGTATCTACATCGATCCGTGTGCATGTATACATGTATTTAGAGTTCTGGTCCAGACAACTACAACTTGTCTCCCATAAGATCAGAAATTCTAGTCCACGAGTAACAACAATGTTTATAAATGTATCTGCAGTGGTTCATAATCTGTTCTGTGAATGACGTCATGCTAGCCTATTAGCTGCTAATACGAGTGAAAATGCTTTATGTCTTTGTACAAAATGTAACAGTGAAGCATGAAAACATGAAATTAATAAAATACAGCTAAAGCATAAATAAAAACTAATATGGGAATAACCATGAAGCTACAAACTAAATGTAGTCAGTCGTTTTTATTCATTTCCCTGATTTTCTGTAGGTTATAGAATCAGTTTATGTTCTCCTTTAAAACCCCATCATTGTGTTTGCTCACATTGTGGGTGTCCTTGTATCAATCCTTTTGAACATCATCCTCTAAAAAAGCCTCTAATAGTGATAATAATAATGATAGACTATCCAGGAAAATGATTATGCGTACCCCAGCTTTAATGGGTAGATATTGCAATTGAATTATGTGGGTAAGGAGAGCATTATTTCTTTAGTGAGAGATGAGTCACTTAATTTGCTTTGGCTGCTGGTCACTTAATTCGGTCTGCGGAAAAAGGAAATGATTTCATTATGTAAAAAATGATGGCACGTGAACTGAGCTCATCGCCGGAATAATTCCAGGAAGAAGACAGGGCCTCCGAGAGCATGGAGAGGCGTATTATTTACTGCTGTGTAAAAAAGAAAAAGAAGAAAAGAAAAACAGTGTGTTATACTGTCCATAAAGAATGATACCCGGCACCACTGGGACCTTCTGCAGAAGTCAGCAGTCACATTATCTCCCATAATTCATGAAACTGTGCGGCTTTGAAGTGCTGCCACCTGTTTTTTTCCTCCCCCGGTGCTCTTTCTCGCCGCCGTCCTCATCTTCCTCCTTTCTCCAGGGACCGTAGCTTTAATGTCGTGTCTCATCTCTCAGGGTTCGGATGCGCTTTTACATTTGGTATTCACCGTGAAACCGATCGCCCATGTGCGCCGACCTTGCAGCAGACCTGCTTCGCCTGGTAAGGCAGCCTGGCCTCGGCTGGAATGCCAAACACCACGAGCGAGCGTGACCCTGAGAGGTGTCGTTTTGGAGAAAAGTGAAATATTATCTGTATGTTTTGGTGCGCGCGCCCTCCGTGTGCCGCCATTGAACTGTGCGCCACGGTTCATCACTGCGGCGCAGCTGAAATACTAAATATTGGGAAGCGTCGGGATTTCGATCAGCTTATTTGCATCACAGCCGCGGTCGCTAACATCGGGTCTGAAAATAATTGCTCTCCTAAATGTCACGGCTGTTGTCGTATCAGAATTGAATGAACTAAGTAACCTGTTCCTCATTTTAATATAAATAATCGGATATTAAATTCTACAATGTGAAAAAATATACACACGCCATGTTGACACACAATGTGCTGATGTAATGGGTCAACGACACGCTCAAAGACTACTTAATCCACACGTGTGCTCTTTTTACTGCGTGGCTCTCACAGCCTGTCAATCATCACGTCGGCCCCGCTAAAATATCTCAACAACTACTGGAGGGGTTGCAGGGAAATTCAATACATGGCGAACATGAGGCCTGCTTATCGTCACTGTGCTGGGGTCGCCATTGTGAGCACATGCGCGTGCTGATGCATGCAGCGCAAAGTACTGTAGCCTCATTACAGCACCGCAAATCATGGCTGCAGATTTGCATCTACAGCGCTGCGGCTACAGTCAGAGGCTAGTTCAGTGGAAACCGAGGAAACTGCTGGATGGAGTATCCAGAAAAGATTTCACACCCGGCGTCTGGATGAAGTGGAAAAACCAGACAGCTTCTGATTTTTCCCAAAGGTTGATTCTGTGCATCTGGACGTTTTCAGTGGGAGAAACGTTTCGTCATCATCAGGTGACGTCTTCAGTCTCAGCTGACTGCAGGTTTACAGCCTTATAAACAGGACATTGCACAATGACTGAAACCAGCACCACTGAAGGAACAGTGGGCTGTGAGGTCAGTTCCTTGGTGATTAATATGCAGATTCCCACGACCACTGATCAACAGCCACTGACCATTGGACGCTACATCCAGATGAACAGAATCAACATTTTGGGGTTTTCTTACCTGGATGATTGAGCACGCATCAAAACAACTTCTGATATCATCAAGAACTCACATTCTCCGGACTTTAATAGGAAGATAGATGTCTTTATTAAGAGTTTTATAACAAAACATTTCGCTCAATTTTCAGATTGTCGCAGGTTTCTGTGTAAGTAGAGTTCTACAAATCGTCTGTTTATTGTTCCTCCATTAAACTGTGTCCTGTCATAAGCCGTGTACAAACTGGAAGTGACTCACAGCAACGACAGACCTTAGTGAACAATTACTGCCAACTTCAAAATAATAGCTGGCGATGCAAAGTGGGAGGGGCATGCAATAAACTGTTCCGAGTGTCCAGGTGTGCATCTAAAGAGTGAAGAACGCTGTCGACTGACATACGTGGTAGTAAACACCACATAACCATAGCCTGAAGCTGACAGCTGGTCAACAAGTGACCAGCTGTCAGCTTCATTAATATTAACTATGCTCGACGAGTGATTCGCCACTCTGTACGCAGCTTTTACCGGCAGGTATGTAATACAATGTTAGCATGTTACAAGTATCATAGGGTTCTCTGAGAACTGTCTAGAAGATGGTTTAACCAATTATTTTGCTTAAATGTGACCAGTTTCTGTGTATTAACTGTGATCATGTGACTTTTCCCATCAGCCTTTATACTCAACACTTTATTCATGATTCAGCTTGTTCACTGTGTTGACTGCAGAGGTTAAATCAACTAAATTCCCTCCAACTAAAACAAGTATGCTTAAAATAAGACTAGCTACGACTCGATGCTGTGTGACTGATGACCAGTGTTGGTCAAGTTACTTGAAAAAAGTAATCAGTAACTAATTACTGATTACTTCCCCAAAAAAGTAATCCCGTTACTTTACTGATTACTTATTTTCAAAAGTAATTAATTACTTAGTTACTTAGTTACTTTTTAAAAACACGATTTACAACCTGAATAGGTGATAAAGCGATAGATCTTTCAGCCCAGTTCTACTTTTTCTGCATAATCCATCATACAAAATGTAATCAAATGGAAAAGTTTCTTTTTAAAACTTGTTTTATTAGTTTTAATCTTTTAACTTTATGCATCAAGCAAAAATTTAACTATATGCAACATTCACTGACTGGAAGAAATTAGTTTAACATTTAAACCTATTTTCTGCACATTCCAGCACATAAAATAAAATATTTTTTGTGTTTACACTCAGTCTTTCAAATAGATGCAAGTAAAACACAGCAGAAAATAAATAAAGTCAAAGACTCAGCGGTCCTGTTGCTCTATTTTCACCTGTAAAGCAGGAGTGGGGTAGGCGGAGGTTTACCCTGGTGCAGGTGTGCTGCGGTCAGTGGAAGAATCCGCGAGTTTCTCTGTGAGTTTCCCATTACGTCGTAGCTACTCGGTGCTTGTTTGGAAGTTTTCTTCCCACGCACAGCGGACACTAATGTTTTTGTCACTTTTTATGGAATCAAACTCAAAGTAAGGTCAGTACTTCCACGCTTTAAACGCTGCACGCTCATACTCTCTCCTGCACTCGATATATGATCCATTGTTGATCTGCACACAGCTGTTGTCACTAACGTCGCACTCGCTTACGTCACTGTCGTGAGACAGTTTTAGTAACGCAGTAATGCAGCGTTCCTACGGGAAAGTAACGGTAATCTAATTACCGTTTTTGCAATAGTAATCCCTTACTTTACTCGTTACTTGAAAAAAGTAGTCGGAATACAGTAACGTTACTGCCCATCTCTGCTGATGACAGTATTAATGCAGAATTGAAAGCTCTGATAGGAAGACAGTGTTTACTGTTTCCATTTACTGGAAGAACAAAGCCAATAAGCAGCATATCTGTAATTTTCATGTCCACAACCAAAGGAGAAGACACGAGGATATCGCCTCAGCTGTGATGCTGAACACTGCAACCTTTTCCTCCTTGAGTTAATAAAGTCAGAACCTACCAAAGCTTACCTGAAAAGACTGAAACAGACCGTATTCGGGTCTTTAGAGCCTCCGGGCCCAACTCTAAAAATGCTCACATCACTGTGAGCCAAAATCTCAACGCTCAGACTAATTTTTCTACTCTTGGATCAGTGTGTCAGGGAGAGTGTAATTCCTTATACATGATGCCTCGGTCACACAGCTTCTGGTTGTCAGTACAGATGCTGTTTGCTCGTTTCGACGCACCTGCTGTCGAAACGAGGGGCAGCAAATCAGAAACAGGTTGACTAGGCGGCTTCGACAGCTCGGTTCAGACAGTAGATGAACTGAGAGGCCGCTCCAAGGTCCAATAAAAAATTCATTTTGAACTGAAAATACTGCGTAGATTCTCTGCTACAGTCTCAGAATATGTATTTGTAGCTGGAAACAAACATACTGGGTCCCGTTTATGTAAGCCACTATTTGTCCCTTGCTGGATTTGCCCAAACAACCAGCAGCGAAACAGCCCGAAGCATCGCAGCTTCATTACCAGCTATTTCAAGTCGACCACCAAACACCTCATCATCATCGCTGCCTTAACTGTGATTAATGAGCTCTGCCCTCCTGGGGTTAAAACAACCGCAACGCGTCGTTTATTGGCTTCCTCTACGTGTTTGTTGACAAGCTGTCCGGGACACACTTAACATATCATCCAGCACGAAGCCGAGGTTGCATGGCAGCTACTTCGGGGTCGGGAGGTCAGCTTATTACATTACCATCTGTTAACAATGCAGCTTCCTCCGACAGAAAAATAGACATACAGGAGGGCAACCATGGGAAGCTTCATCATACGCTGTGCACTGCGGCTTCATGGGATACCGCAGCAGAGAGACGTGACGCTAGGACCGCCACATGAGGGGAGCGAGAGAGACGGAGAGAGAGGAATGCAGGGTTGTAATGGTAAACACATGCCGGCGAGTGTGAGGAGGATACCGAGAGACAGACTCGGCGCTGCACACGGGCGCTCGCGGGGCCTCGGATACTCACAAAAGGCTCTGAGAAAACATACCTCAACGGGGAGATGTAGGACATGTCATTTATTTTGCCTCAGCCCTGCTTCCTCCTCAGCAGGATTTCGGCTCTAAGTGAAAGGAAAATGGGGAGCACAGCCGGCCTGCTCGAGATTTAGCAATAAGGTGCAGTCAAAAATGATAAAGTACGGTTACATGTTTATTTGACATTAAGAATAGTAGCTGTTTCTGCCTCAGTGTAGCCACAGCTACAGCCTTCAACAAACCCCAGGGCCTGTGCTCGCTCTCTCTCTCTCTCTCTCTCTCTATATATATATATATATATTTATATGTAGGGGGAGAAACAGCAGAAAGGCCCAGCCATTAGTCATTTCCCTGTGATGGGCCTGTTGGCATGTGTAGTCAAGACTGCACTTACATGCTGTCTTTATGTGCTGACAACAAAACCAAATTGCCTGAATAATGCACCAGCAATAACAAATTAATTATTATATCACAATAGCGAACCGTATAGTAAAAGCTCCCAATAAATACACAGAATACACACTTACATAAAAACCAGTTAAGTTGTATTTCTCTTTTTAATTCCATTTTTGTTCATTTATCACCAACTGTAAATTGTTATTTATAGTGTTACGCAGTCCTCTCCAAAATTGGACACAGCTAATTTTATTTCCCGGGCTACTAAGCTTAACGATAAAACGGGCCCGGAATTTATGGTGGTTTCCACTGGCTAACCAGACCGGTCCAATAGCAGTATCAATCAGGAGGAAAATGCTGCAAGGCCAGTGCCTGGTGGAATTAAGACTGTGCTCCTGACTGCACAGCTCTCCAGTGCAGAGCTGCAATTACATTTCAGCCCTTCTGTTAGAAAAGTGCCTTTACTGACAGACTTTTTCTGCATCAGTGACAGAAAACAACATCTCTGCATCTCTTTCAGTAAAAGTCGTCTGCCTCTCTCAGTACATCTGCTTCATACACAGAGGTCTGTGTGAAAGTGAACTTGGTCTGCTTAATATTTCTGTACATGGACTTTTCATGACACGGTTCAAAATAATCATCATAAACAAATAAACTATTCAGCACCTCTGCCTGTGAAACTGCCTTTTTTAAACTACCTGTTTATTGTTTTGAGTCTCTCTGTGCCTTTTTATTGGCTAACATGGCACCTAATTTACTCTTTTCTGTTTTTACTCTCTGTCTCCTTATTGGCTATCCCTGCTAAACAAAAGATTTGAGCAGCAAGTGGCTGCAAAGCTCGCAGTGAGGGATTCTCTGTCTCGTTGACCTCACAGCTCGAAGAGCAGAAAAAAAGTGTTTAGAAGTTTGAAGCCTTTTTGCTAAAAGCTTTTAATATATATGCTTGATACCAATTTGCAAAAAAAACTTGACAGGTTGATGAAATGTGCCTTCACGGGTGGCTGTTTAGTTACTGCTCAGGTTAAGCGTGTGTTAAGCTTCATTTCTAACAGTCATCAAACTGCACGCTGTGCTTTGGTAAAAGGACCTTTCCATCCATAATCCTTTTTTGGCTCTGGGATCGTTCAATAACTGTGCTGAGCTGAAGCAAACACATTAGTTTATTCTGTTTGCTGTTAAGCTGCCTAAGAGATGAATATTAAAATTAGGTTTGCAGCATTAATTAATGACCAGCGTGAGCGTTTAAAAAAATGAGAAACATGAGAAACATGCGTGGTGTGAAGCCTGTTGGATACTCACCAAAGTATTGGGCACGTTATATTTTGTTACATTATCTCCTTTATGCCTCATTGTTGTAACTCTTTCCAGTTGTTCACACTCTCTGCAGGTGTAGTGTGGCGTTGTTTGTCATTTCCATCTTTTTGTAGGTGATGTGTCTTCAGCTTTTAGACCCTCTTCTATGGAACCAGCTCTCATTTTGGATTCAGGAGACAGACTCGTCTCTACTTTTAAGATTAGACCTAAAACTTTGCTTTTTGATGAAGCGTTAGTGTTTTCTGTCCTGTCTCCCTCCCCTCACCCCGCTCCTCCCAGCAGAAAGCCCCCTCTCCCTGCTGGAGGTTTGTTTCCTGTCAAAATGGAGTTTATCCTTTCCACTCTTACCAGTGTTGCTCGTCTTATTGTTGTGTTCTCTGTATTACTGTAGGGCCTGTGATTTTGTGCTCTACACATGTGTAGCATTGAATTGCATCAGTTTTCTTTATTGTTTATATACATCCATGATTTGCTTTTCAGTAAGAAATGTAAAGATAAAGACTTGCTTCACACAAAGCCTCTAGGCCGGCATCTTTTAAAAACATAAACATTGGCGGAGAGTTTCGGGAAGTTTTGCTGGATATTCACAATTCTGTAATCGCTGTAAGGAGACTTTTGCATAAAGCATAGTGATGATAATCAGATGAACGAGACCTTTGATGCAATATTCTGTCATTGCCTCCATTTGCCTCCATGTTGAAGCTAACAGTGTTTAAACCAGCAGTTACAGGGATAAGGAAGAATGAAGGTCATACTGTAGATACTGTTTTATTATGATATTTTATGGGTTTGTTTGGGCAGTCTTTCCTCTGTAAATAGGATATGTCACTAAAATAACCTTCCAGCCTTTAAAAACCAAGTGCCAGTGCTCTTTTCTCCCCTGAATGAACATGTTGCCCTGGTTCTTACCCTGAAATTACCTCTGCAGCAACCAGTGGGCAGGCGAGGCACTGCTGTCTGCTTTAGTGTGACGAGACTGAGCACAGAAGTGTAGCCAAATAAATAGCCAGATCCAGATTTGGTACTTAATGAGGTGTGATGTAGTGCTGAATCAAGGCGGTGGACATGAACTGGGTCTGCAGGCGATATAAAATAAACAGAGCGTGTTCAAGTGCTGTGATAACAGGATCTTCTATTACATTAGAGCGGTCCAAAGTGGACCAGCTTCTACTGAACTGTTCGTGGTGAATTCTCCGGTTATTACTTTACCACAAAGATCCAGTATTAGAGTAAAAGTAGATTTATTCATAGGGGTTGTGATTCTAAAAGTAAGGAGGTGGAGTTTAATCTCCGAGGCGAACTATGAATAAAAACCCCAAACAAGTGCTGAACTGCAGCACACTGCTTACGTCGTGTAGAGCTGGAAACGTTTTGACCACTGAACAGAGTGAGAGCTCTGACTGCATTACAGAATCACTGTGTCCTCAGCTTTTTATTCATCAGCTTTGTTGCCTGCGCTGTCATTATCTGCTATAATGCAAGCTGCAACCATCAGCATGCCTAGCTAATTGGCTTCTTACGTAAGTACAGCTGTAACTGTGCTTTATGGCCAAAGCCAAGGAGCGCATTAACTAACTATATGAGTTTGTGGGGTTACATAAAATTTAGCAGCTCGGTCCTGTTCTTTTACTATGTTGAGCAAATAAACCAGCAACCCCATTAATGTAAAGTGCGATAGCATTTTGTTAACTAAACACATCATCATAAAACCTTTTCTCCTGCTGAAAACACTTCAAATGTGACAGATTCTGGAAGGTAAGAAGTCAAACAGCTACTTTATAACAAAGAAGATTCTGTGTCATGTTAACACAAACCACGGCACACAGCAACACGTTCATCTGAAGTCTGAAATTAGATGTGAACAAACATTTTAGTTATCCAAATTTAAAAATATAAACTAAAAAATAATTGAAACAATTTTGTGAACTTGAAAAACTCACTATAATAAAGTACATTTACAGAGGAAATGTCTTAGTATGTGTTAGTTTGGTAAAGGCTTTGATGTTAAAGGGTTTCATATTTACTGATACTTGTCTGCCAGACTGTGACGCGACTGTTTTCAAAAAGCTTTTGTTTTGTGCTTTTTCAGAGTAATACCTGTACCTCTTTTCCTGAATCTTGCCTCAGAGATCTGCCTTCCATATAATAATGAAGAAGAAGAAGAAGACTATGAATGAAGAAGACTAAAAATACTGAATCCAATTAAAAAAAAAATACATTTAAAAAGAAATTTAAAAACTAAACTGAATTCAAAAAGTCCTAATGAAAAGATAATGGAATAGTAATGGCAAAATATTAACGCTGGTTAATACTTGTACTTAATACTCTTTCACATTATTTAAAAGGAGCAAGCTGTGAAGATAAATACAGTGTTCAACCTCTCTGAAATATAAGCTTGCTTATTTAAGCTAGAAGCAATTTTCTTTTTCACAAAGCAGAAAAATAGAGCTTGATTTTTGGTCATTGCTTGCTAAAGCTAATAATGTGGTTGCATGAAGTGCAATTTTCAGATTGCAGAAATGAAAGCTTGCTTTTATGTTTATGTCTGAAATGTAGCTATTCTAGCATGCGTCGCTAGCTGAAGCTAATGCTATGGTAGCACTAAGTAACACTTTCGAACAAAGAAATGAAAGCTTGCTTTTATACTCTCGGCACAAACTTGAACATGTGTTACTTCAAAGTGAAGTGGGGAAATATACCAATGTTATTACTGTAAAATACTTTATATCACGTGCAAAAATGTAAAGTCAGGCCACAGGAGGAAGTAAGTAAGGTGCGACAAATGTGATGAAAATGGTTTGGATTCAATGTGCATTCTTCTTTCACAAAACTGAATCCTATCCTCGAGGCTGTTTGCCAGCTATTTCAGCTTTGCCTTCTTTGCTTTCGCTGCTCATATGGTGCTAAGCCTAAGAGGAAAAAGAGGAGCAAAGAGGGAGTAAGTCAAGAGTCAGAGTGACTATCTGAGATAGACCAGAGAGGAGAAGCATCCTTGAGGTTGACATCGATGTGGAGAACTAATCTGTCCGCGGCTGTGATTCAGACCCAAGGTGAGCCCTGTGACATTTAGAGCTGATTAGGAATTTCACCAGCTTTAGCCTTTTGTGTTGTGTCAACTGCTCTGACATTGCATTACGATGTTTCATTATCATTCAGTCACGTCTAATAAGGGCACCATCCCCCCAACCTGGCAAAGAGTGTAGAAAGGACATTTTAATGCAGGGTGGCCTGAGAGGAGGGCTAAAAAGACAAATCAACCCTGTAACTGTTAGATAAGTGCGCCTGGGCTTTTGGCCCAGAGCAAATTGCATTACTGTCACATTATGTCTCTGGTATGCATGAATTAAGCACTGACTGGGTGACTCCCAGCCTTCCCTGTCTAAGTTCCTCTCCAAACCTTTCTACATTTTTTCTTTTTTAATTATTTATTTTCCACCAGAGAGGAGAAACAGGCCCATTCACAGACATGCTGTTCCTCTTTCCATCCTATTTGCATGGGGAACAATCTCACACTTTCTCTGCTCAGCTGCAGGAATGTGAGAATTGCACTGGGAGAGGAGTGCGGTTAGTCGATGGCCTTTCTGTGCTGATTCAGACATTGCAAGAGGATGAGAGGCTCTATAGTCAGAATGACTCTCTGGCCGACACTGCAGCACTATGACCAGATATGCATTTTTATTCAGGTCAAATGTCAGCTTTTTACGGGCTCTAAGAATAGCGAGCGTCCCTGGGCAGGAACAGAAAAAGGCCAAAGACTTGGGAGTTGGATTTCTCTCCCACTGGCATGCTAAGAGCTCTTGTCAGACTCGAGGCTGAGAGATGTGTCATGTTCAGACTGACATCCCGTCCAAACAGATTAATAGTAAGATACGTCCACATCGTCACTCCGGAAAGGGACCGTCTGAGCTGACAAAAACAGAACGGCCCCTTGGGGGACTAAGCTGTCTCTCCCGGTTTCGTTGTTACAGGCTTGGCTCCTGATGAGGTAGACTCAAACAATCCTTTTGCAGACTCCAGGGTTCACAAAAGTCACATCCTGCAAACGCGTGTGCTTACAAGATATGGATTTGGCTGAAGTGACCGAGTGGCGAGGGGAAGGGCAGAACAATGTCGCAATGCTTGAAACAATTTTGACTCATCTATATCTGCCTAATTGTTTGTTTCCTGAGTGACAACGCCAAGGCGCGACACAATGAGACAGGAAAGAGGGCGGAGATGAGCTCAGATCAGCACGCGCTCGTCTCTCTTCTATTTAAAAATGGGGAAACATGACCTGCGGGCTGTCTTTGTATAATGAACAATATACTGCCCTGCCATAGCCGTGCACTGTACCCATTTCATATCCTCATCGTGTCATCTCTCTCCTCTGCTGCCATAAGCACCCAAAGTGCACACTATTCTTAGCCAGCTCCCCCGCAGGTGAATTATGGATGAGATGAAAAGCTCGTAATGATATTTGGCTGATCAAGTATCATGCTAAAATGCCACTTAAAGTGTGATACGGCTCGCTGGGATGGACAGCGTTCCTCCCCACATCTCTCCCAAAGGGTGCGCAGCAGCACTGCAGACTGGGAGGGGAAAGACGAATCATCGAGGCAGCTGAACGGGCGAGATATGAGGCAGACGGTGAGGGTGACAGACAAACAGCCACGGTCATTGGGGGCAACCGGTAGGCAGAAACACTGTCTGGCCGTAGATAATAAGCCACCGCCTCACACGGTTATTGCGGCACGTCCGATGGCCGATCCCCCGGAGACCTCAATTCTCTGTCACTTAAAGCCACGTGCCAGCGTCTGACATGTGGCTCAGCCAGGTGTGTCTTGTTAATTTGGAAATTTATGTCTTTGACTTTTTCCGGATTTTCAAACACGCCCCACGAGGACAGACAGCGCACCTAACAGTTATGCATTCGGTGTAAATGCGTGTCATGTATGCATCGTTGCCATGTGCTTGTAATATTTATCAGGTACATGCAAGTGCGTCACCTTTACAAGGTTATACGCCCGTTTCAGATCAATGCTATCTTCGAGAGAGACGTGTATTCCTGTAGACGCTGTTCAAGCTGCTCTATATGAAAGCATGACCTTGAAACAGAGCACGGTAAACAAGGTAGATCTTGTATGTTTTCTATGATGACATCAATCACTTTCTATATAGCGCTGAGGTTAGAAGGTCTCTGTGCCCACACACAGTACATCTGATGTTTGAAGTGACTCTGACAGCTTTATTTATTGGCTTAGCTTGGTGATTGGGCTACTTTGACCTCATGTTTCTGTAGTCATCTCTTTTCTTTATTTGCTTTGATTAAGTTAGAGTGAGTTGAGCTTCCAAGCCACCGTAGTTGTTACTGTAAATTCTATACTTTTTATGACCAGAAAGAGGAAAACATTCTTTTCCATTCACCGATCATTTTATTAGAAACATGAGTAGGGATGGGTATTGATAAGATTTTCACGATTCCGATTCCATTTTCGATTCTGTTTAGCGATTCGATTCTTTATCGATTCTTTTTAAAAAAGGAGAACACTAAGGTCGAGTAGCTTAGAACTTTGTTTTATATCTTCTCTTTGAACAAGATAGAAATTTAGGAGTAACATGGCCTTACAAACCCAACAGTGAGATCTTAAGAGATCCAGCCTATGGCTCTTCAGAATCAGAATCAGAATCAGAATCAGAATCAGAAAGGGGTTTATTGCCATATGTTGAGCAGGTTTACAACATTAGGAAATTGCTGCGGTGCTTCAGTGCAAACATAGTGTCATAAATAGCACTTAAATAGGCATGAAAAAATAAAAGTAGGGATAAGAATTAAAAGTGCTACGTAGAAAGATATGTGCATGAGATATACATGAGATATATACATGAGAATAAGAATTAAGAGTGCTACGTAGAAAGTGCTACTCTTCAATGGGTGTCACAGAGTCCCCAGGAAAAAAATTGTAAATGTAAAACAATAAAATAAATATTCTTCTGTAGCAATAACAAAGTATAACATAAATTATTCTGTAGCAGTTACAAAAGAATATCCAGTAATGTCCCTGCCTGCAATTAAACACATTCACTGACTGAAAATTCATCTGCTGTGGCAAACAGGTGCAAGGCTTTGACCACAAACTGAGTCTCTGCTCGGTGACGTTCGTCTATCCTGGCCTGAAAGGAGACGCTACCGGCAGACTGCAGCGAGAACTGCCAGCATCTGAGCCAGACTCTGTCTGTCATCATGGCCACTAAATGCACAGTAATGGCAGGTTTGTAATAAGGCAGATCGCGCTAACATAATATGCACTGTTGATTATTTACCTGCCGCATTAACGGGAGAGGACGTGCAAACGTTACCGCTGCTGCTGGGTTGAGATTCACGAGTCCGGAGCAGAATTAAAAACACGACATTCATTTAAGGTCATCGCGTGTTTGTGAGCAAATGCTTTTGCATATTCGTAGTGTTTCCTCCCTTAAATGAAATATCCACTTTGCAAGTACTGCAAGTTGCCCTGTTGTCATCCGTTCTCGTAAAGTATAATCAAACTTTTGAGCGTTTGAGTCGCTTAGGCGCCATTTCCTGTCAGGTAAATGACGCTCCGCAATGTGGTGACGTCATTCGGGGCGACTGGAATCGATAAGGGAATCGTTTGCAAAAATGGCAAACGATTCCAAGGAATTGAAACAGTGGGAACCGGTTCTCAACAAGAACCGGGTTTTCGATACCCATCCCTAACCATGAGTTAAACTGTTAACTCAATATCTTGATACATTTAGGCATGTAGATGTGGTCACGGCATCCTGCTGACGTTCACACCATGACTGGGGAACAGTGAATGTGGCATGGTTGTTGGGACCAAACAGACTGGTCATCAGGGTTTACAGAGGACAGTCTAAAAAGGAGAGCATATGAAGTCAGGTTAAATAAAAAGACTTTTAC
The DNA here is from genome assembly GCF_900408965.1 of Simochromis diagramma. Lineage (NCBI taxonomy): Eukaryota > Metazoa > Chordata > Actinopteri > Cichliformes > Cichlidae > Simochromis > Simochromis diagramma. The sequence goes on from NW_024387492.1 coordinate 1,477,482, forward strand.
AACCAAGATGTGGAGAAGTGTCTGTCTGAAAGCATAATACATCAAACCTTGAAGCAGGTTGGGCTACAGGTGCAGAAGACTGCATTGTGGTGCCACTGGTTCATTCGGGCTCACCCAAATTGGATGATAGAAGACTGCCTGGTCTGATGAGTCTCAATCTGTGCCGTGCATTTGGATTGTAGGGTCAGAATTTAGTGTAGTCGCTATAAAGGCATGGATCCATGCTTCCTTGCATCAGTGGTTCAAGTTGTTGTGGGGGTTACCTTGGTCCCCTTGGTGATCTCCATCCCATTATGACCTCGTTGTGCCCATCTTCTGATGGTTGCTTCCAGAAGGCTCAAATCATCTTAAACAGGTTTCTAGAACACAACAGCAGCTCACTGTGCTCCAGTGGCCTCCATCGTTACTACAGATTCACATCGTACATGTGCAGCTAACAAATCTGCAGAAAATGAGCAATGTCAACATGTTAATATGGACCAAAATCTCTGAAGAATGTTTCCAGCACCTTGTTGAATCTGTTGAAGCGGATCCAACCCAGAACTTACCAAATAGCGTGGTCGCTGGGTGTGTAGCCAGTCGCACGTGAGTTTCAACAAGCGTCTGTATTTGACAGTTGATTATTATTATTATTATTATTATTATGTGACTGAATGGAAAAGAACATTTCCTTCTTTACTTCTACCCAAAAAAGTAAATCAATGAACAACAAAGAACAGTTCTTTGACTCAACAGTGAAATGATGAATAATGGGTTTAAGATGACATATTGTTTTAAAAGTCTGTCTTGGGTCAAAGTCCTGTTTACGGTTTTAGGCCAGGACACATACTGAGATTCATCATTTCTGTTGAAATAGATATTGCAATAAATCACATTGCATCTTTACATTTTTACATATTACTGTTCCCAAAATGTGGAAATGTCTAAGCAGAGGGAGTGCGCACAGCACCCTGTAGAGCATGTTCTAATACGTTAAAATGGCAGTTTGTGTTCCAGGTTAATAGCCAGGTTAATTAGCATATTAACCCCTTTTGGGTTATTGATGGTGGAGGAACACCTGGGTGTTTGTAGCAGTGCATTGTGACCAAACAATGGTAAGTGCTGACATGCTGCTGTGCAGTTGTTGCAGGCTGTACAGCCAACAGAGGATTCTGTGCATCTGGCCCAGAACTCGGAGACATAATGGATATTAATGAGAGTTTGTTCTGACAGTTGTTGTCCATTTTTTAGTGTTTACGTGCCATTTCAGTAATTCAGCCAACTCCTCAACACCACTACTTGTCGTGTGCGAACTTAATTACGTCTCCGGGGATTACGTTTGAGTCGACTGCCATGTTCAAAGCCTCCTTGATGCCAGGCGCAGCATGACCTGTGCAGGTGTGGCTTTACTGTTCGCAGGGAGGGAGGGGTTTAAACACTTCCAGCAGGGGTGCTAAAGGAAATCATCACAAGCATGAATAGTAAGTGACCTAAAAGTCCACACTGGTACATCTCAAATATGTGCTTTGCGATGGTCCAATGAAAGGAATCGGGGCATAATATTAGAGGAAATGTGAGGCATTAATGGTATTTGACATTAGATTTGGTGGAGGTGTCTTTAAATTAGGTTTCATTGCGGATGTGTGCGTACAACATCCAAATCCTCTCTTTTTCTCTTTTTTTCTCTTAATATTATTTTCCCTTGAAAGAAATTTGCGGCTACTCCATGGGGGCCGCTAGATCACTGTCAGATGTGACACAGTGTAAGCTGCTGTTTGTTTTCACAGCTTCTTTTCATAGTCGATGAGTTTGCTTCGACATGACAGATACCAGGGAGAACATCAGTCTGCTGTGCCCTTCAGAGATGTCCCCTGAAAATAAGTGTTTGTGCGATAGACAGCAGCACACAGAGCTCCTCTGCGCTTTCATATTTTCACCACATTCCAAGTGTTTCTTTTCTTTTCCACGTCTGAAATAAATCGCACATTTACACTCAAAGTAGTCTGGACTCGCCCAGGTAGGACCCGAGTGCCACGGGACCACTTATTCATTCTGCTTATGAGTTACTACCACAGGACGTGATGAAATTCAACCTCTAAAAACTAATAATAAAAACACACAGATTCATTTAAGATCCACTGACTCCGACTGCTGCCTGAGAGGGGAAAAAACTGTCCAAGCACCAAGCTATGTAAATGTAGCCACAGCCAAAATCACTTTGGCCCCTGCCACGCAGGTTATTTACGAGCTCTCATTAGTAAATGACTTTCACACAGTCCTGTATACGGCATCGTCTCTGCTTTCACTTCATACTGTAAAAATGAAAATCCACAGAATTAATGTTCTGGAAAATATAGTCGTAATAAAAAGTCCCGCGAACGCTTGTGCGCCGCCAAAAACGTTTCCCCCTATTCGCTCAAATCAGCACAATTAACCTGCAGGAGAGAACACGGTGTTTCGATTTATTACCGCCCACAGGCACGGCGACGGGCATCTGTTCAGTGAGACTACGTTTAGGCTGACAGGGATTCTGTTGCTGTGACTGCAACCACGGGCCGCCACGCAGACGAGAACATGTGAACAAGAGTGACACGGCGAGCGCGAAAACGGCGCTTTAAGTTTAGTTGCGCATCACCCCAGAGCCCCAAACGTGTGCCGAGCTGTGTATCAGCCTTATCACAGGTGATACCATCTGCTGTTTCGGGCGAATGATTGAATGACTGCTGAGTGGATGGCATATTGCTGCCTGGCAGGTGGAGACGTTAAAGCCGTCCCGGGAGAGTCAGCGGTACGTGTTGAACACTCCCCCTGCCTCTGTTGACATCTTCAGGACGCGCCAGTCAAGCACTTCTGAAGCGCTTCGTCCTCTGCGCGCGCCGACAAGGAAGCTGCTGTGGGAAAACACGCCGTCACACGTGATACGCCATCTGCACGCTGGCATGCGGGGCCTGGGGTTGCACTGGGTGGTACTGCATTAATAATGTTTCAGCAGCACTAACTTGGCTTTAGAAACAAAGTGACCAATAATGTGGTCTTCACCTGAAGGCCTTACGTTCTCTGACACTTCTTAATGTTCCAGTACCTTAACTTTAGTCTTTCGTATCCTTTCATATATCTGGATTACAATACTTGTGCATTTTAAAGAGATCGAGTACATTAAGTCAAAGGAGGGATGTTGCTTCTCTTTATGCTGATTTTCAAAACATGAGGCCCAAAGTAGAAATGCTAACTGCACAAAATTCAGGTAAGAAATACATTAGATCAGGTTGTCACAGTTTACAATGGACCAACTTCAAAAAATCTCCTTAACAAATCACAAGAAGCACTAGCTTTGAAAGCTAGCTAACAGCCAGGTGATTGGATGATTCACCCAGAGCTAGGTGTTTCTGCTGTGGGCCAATCAGACTGTAGTTTGTCTAAACGCACACAGCCCAGAGTCGGGAATGATAGATCCAGAAATCCTGGTATTATTTAGGACTCTGGCTTTTTTCCTGCAGAGAAGGCAATCTTTCACATGTGTGGCACCTTGCTGCGAAGTATTATTAATCTGCAGTTGCTAGTGCCATTTTTCTTTGTTGCTGTTTGCTGAGACAAAACCAAGAGATTGAACAATTTGATTGGGAAGACCAGCCCAGTCCTGCGAGGGGAACCTCTGCATGCAGCAGCACCCCCCTCTTCTTTGGTTAGCTAGAGGAGCGCGCTGTTAGAAACTCAGAATGAGGAAGTCCTCCTGTGAACGCAGGAAGTCCTTACTTCCTGTTACCATCCAGATATCCAGTCAATTCACCAACTTCCACTAATTACAGTAAAATGACTTTCTCCCCATCAACATCATCAATGAAGTTGATAGTTAACCTTTAGCAGCTGACTCTCATTGCACGTTTTAATCCTGTTACTTTATAATAATGGCTACATTATGTTGCGGAATCAATCAATGTAGAGCAGTGACACAAACCACGGAGGCCCAGAAGAGTGCAGTCAAACGATGAGTTTATTAACACACAGGAGAGAAAACATCAGCATATGTCTTCTGACAAAAATACATGTTGTGAACACTTTTACAGCAGTGAGGTATCCGCCCCTCCAAGGCGTAAAAATAGGTTAAAGACATTAGTTACAGTAAATGGTACATCTTAGATGGCTATAAACAGACATAGAACTTCTCATTTCTATAACACCTTCCAAACAAGGTAATAACTTCAAGCCTTCAGGGTCTCTGAGGCCTGGTTATTGACTCCGGTCATCTGTTACCAAGTAGACTAAAATGCAGTTAGAAGCTAAATGAGTTAAGGCCTCAGGCTTGGCACATTTCTAGATTATGTGTATTGTAAGCATGTATTGCAGTTATCCTTCTATGCTCTAGTCTTTAACACGATAGATTGTGAAGACGTCGCGCTTCACAAAGCTTAAGACCCTCTGTAGACTGAGCAACAATGAATGAGCACAAATATTATGTAATGTGCATGAAATACTTCTGGCCGTACCTGTAATAAAAGTTAACATAATGGAAGGATCCTCAAATGAACATCTTCAATAAACCACTTTAATGCAACATCAATACTGTGAGAAATATTATTAAATGAAATAATGCTGTAAAGAATGTTATTAATGCAATTATAATGATGCAGGTTATATGGTAGCAATAAAAGAATTTCTGTATCTCCACAATTATTATAAAATATATGAAGATGAGAAATATTATTATCAGTAGTAGAAGCAGTAAATAATGTTCATGTTTTCTTAATGAAATCATTCAATTCTGTTCTCATACAGGGATCAGAGGAGTATTGTAAATTCATTTAATTGATTCATTTCACCTCAAATTGTGCATAAATACATTACTTAGAAAAATGTAGTGTCACACTATACCTTAGTAGATTACACTATGTAGGCCTTTGAAATAGGGAAGCATTGTTTGGTCTCATGAAAGGAGTTAGCATGACTTCCTCACTGCGCCTGTCTGGAGCTGTAAGCTGCAAACTCGCTGCTTTCCACTGCAAATGCAAACCAAATACTTAAAGCATGAAAATCTAAAAAAAAATACATTGCTACCAAGAATTGAGTGCATTTATTTGGTGATATCTTTGACTGTACTTTGAAATAAAATATAAATTGCTTCATTTTCAACAGATATTATTCATCTTCACTTTACATTTCACCCTTTTTCACGTGCTTGCTTTGAGATGTTCAGCATCAACATACATTACAACAGCTTTCTTTTTAAAAACAAACCAGCAGGCTAAACAAAGCAGAGCTGCTGTTACCAGCTGTGGTACATAAAGATGAATAATAGTTAAAAACATATTGTCAGATTTCTGTCTTTGGATATTTTGCAGCACACTTCTAATAAACAAAGACAGAAAAAAAAGATGAATGTGTACATGCATGATAAATCCATGTAGCCAGTCATGCTTGAATGTTTGCTTGAGAACGTGCTGTAATCGTAACAGAGAACACGGAGCGCAGAACAGAACCTGAACAGCACATTTGCATGCAGAACTGAAAGGTCCAGTTTGTGCGCAGGAATAATTCATGGATTAAGTCTATTGTGTTTCCAGATCTGTGCAGGTAAGCGACAGGCGTCGTTTACATTCCTGTGGCTTTTGACTGCGAGCGTCCCTGCAGGGATGAAGCTGTGTTTTTCCTGTTGCCTGCTGATGTCATATCCCTGCAGAAAACAAACCGAGTGTGTTTCCTGTTGATAGTAGCGCGTCAGCTCCCATCTGTTCGTGCAATCACACACGCACAGACAAAAACTCACTGACCGCACCTTTGTCCTCCCGTCGAAGTCATCCCCAACATAGCCATTATGTCAGCTGGCTGTCCACCGCTGCAGATATCACCTTTCCACAGCTCCCAGTGTGGTGAGTAACGGTCCTCTGGAAGCACAGAGTAGCTGCAAATCAGCAATGTGCAGAAATGTGGTGTCCAAGTTCCAGTATGAGGGAAAATCCCCAGTATGAGTTAAGTGCTTTACATTTGCATTTCAGAACAGTATATTCAAGCTCTGGGATTTGGAGCCGCAGCAGTTACTATTTGTTACATCCAGGAAAAAAGATGTATATTCAGCTTGAGAAGCACTTAAAGATGAAGAGGTTAGAAATAAGCAGACGTGCTGGGGGAGAAGAAAACACGTCAGCTGTGTTCTCAGAGTACGACAAAAACAATACCAGATAAATACAATTGTTTGCTGATGATCATGCCGACGCTTTCTGATTCATTTGACAGGAAGTCTTTACATGCAAGCGCATAAAAATGCTGCAGAGGTTGTTTCGTACTCGCGCAGTTTGAATCGTCCTCAGTCGTGTCAGAGGAAATGGAGCCGTTTGCACAGGCGGGAGCCCACACAGCACCACCTCTGACTAAAACCCAGTACAACTGTATGTGTCTGTATGTGCGCCTCTCTTTGCATTTGTCACAGCCTGTATTGAGGTATGGAAGGTCACCCGTGCATGAGCCTAATGTGCGCTTGTGCGTCTGTGTGGGAGGCCACAGCTTGACTCCTAGTGTTGACACTGGCGCGGTGACAGTGCAAATGCTCAGCTGTGTCAATGACTGGGAGTCATACCCCGCCTGCCCCTTTGCGGAGAGCGAATATTAATAATTCAAAGTGATCTCGACTGCTTCTGAGGCTGTTACCCGTTGCCCTGGGATGAGCTGATATTGCTGCTGCATGAAAGGCCACCAACAGGCAAAAGGCAGAGGAGGAAAAACTGTGATGCGCGGCTAAAAGGCACCCCCGAGGTTCCTGCTATCAGCTCAGCTGTGCTGATAGAATTATATTGCTTCGAGAAAGCAAAAGCCCTCTTTGTGTGCATATAGAAAGCCACGTCTATTAGAACGCTCAGTGTGTACACACACGACTGATTTCTTATTTTGAGTCTGTCAGCCTATCGGTAACCCTGAAAATGATACAGACGTTCTGCTGTCCATCTGCTCTGTCCATTCTTTTCAAAATTCTCGGTTTTCGAGCTGCAGCTTTAGGTTAGTGCCAAACAAAATCTCTGTGTCAAAGTGGCTTCCCACCCACAGAGAGAAATGGATGGTAAAAAGAGGCTGGGCCGGCCCGATGTTGTGTCGCTGGGTTTTCATGCTCTGATCCCCGTAGCGAGATGGGGTGATGCCTAATCTAACTCACACTGCTAGCCTGATGCATCTGCTTTTACCCTGCTGGCACATGAACTACCTTAATCTATCCGAGTGATGTCACACGATAGCAGCTATCATGTGACATCGTGCTCAGAAACCACCGAGGCAAAGACATAAACAACAGCATTCGGCCTCCCGCTCTACCCTACCCCTATCCCCGCATAGCAAGATTAGCTTTTATCAAACTGACATCTTGTTGTCTTTGGCAGGTGAGGATCGTCTCACACAAACAGATTAAAGGGAAAAGCTGAGTTATAATGTCATTTGAATGCAGCAGCAACAACATCCCGAGATGCTCAAAGACAAGAATAAAGCCTGTCACAGAAATTTAAACACAGTACCATCCTGGGAAGGGAACCAGTGCAAACTAAACAAGGTACACTGTGGAATAGTTCACTGACTGTATGAGGTAGACGAAGAAAGATTTGGATTTTGGGCGACTCTTCTTTACACGTGGGAGGTTTTTTTGAGCACAAACGACCGGCTTACGCTCAGATTTAAGACCACACAAGGGTTTTTTTTTTGAGCCAATCGGAGGTGGCCTTGCTGGTGTATCTTGGATCATTGTCCCGCTCCATAACCCAAGTGTGTTTGAGCTTTATAGCACAAACTCATGGCCAGACATTTCCATCAGGATTGACAGAGAGCAGAATTCATGATTCCATCGAATACAGCAAGACGTCCAGATCCTAAAGCAGCAGAGCCGACCGAGACCGTGACGATGCCACCGCCGTGTTTCACTGCTTTTTATTACGTGCTGTGTTAGCTTCATGACAGATATGATGAGACAAACCTCGTCAGGAAGTGTTTTGGCAAATGTGAGATAAGCCTTTGTGTTCTTTTTGGTCTACAGTGGTTTTAGTCTTGGAGGTCTAATCTCAATAAATCAATAAAATGCTTCACTCAGGAAGACTTGAACCTAGTGGGACTATAAACTCACCAGGAACATGTTTACTGGCTCTGGAGTGAAATGATTGTTTTCCCATAGACTTCTTGACTTCTTCTTGAGAGTGATCCGTATGGCAGAACGCTGCTGCAGGACTGCTCTCCCGTCCCTACAGGACATTTACGTCAAGAGATGCCGGACTCAGATTTTGAAGGACCCGTCCCATCCCAGCAACGAGCTGTTCCAGCTTCTGAAAGCAGGCAGAAGGTTCTGCACCATCCGAACAAGAACAGAGAGGCTCAAGAGGAGTTTTTATCCTCAGGCCGTTCGTGTGTTGGATCAGCCCTTAAAGTCTATGAGTGAGGCATCGGTAAAATGATGCCTGTGTGATACTATGCTGCTGTTTAGCAGGTAAAATTCACAAGGTATGAATACAAAGCAACTCATTTTAAAGTCATTACATGATTGGAGTTTTAGAGGCTACAGCTGATCATAACGTTGGTATTTAGTATAAAGTGACTGACTCACTCCCCTCACATTACCACAGCTGCCAAAAACTCAGTGATGTAATGAAACCAGAAATTTTCCTCCACGTCAACAAACCACAAGATGACCCCAATCACTACATGCCTTGTACGCAGCAAATACAACACATTTTGTTGAGGTTAGTATGAGAATGATTGTGTTCTACTTAACTTGTGAACATAGAAACTGAAGTAGTGACAACCACATGAAACAGGTTTCTGTCTGTAGTGCAACATTAAAAGGAGGAAACACCAGCAGTGAGTAAGATCTGACCTGAAAAAGCCTCGACTCTTCCCTGGGACTGTGCAAACTCTTCAGGAAGACACTTTTACCACCTCCAGGGAGCGCTTATCGTTTTAGCTTGTCAGCTGGTCCCACTCTTATCAACACTAATATCTCAACTGCAGGAAAAGTTTATTAAATCTGAATAAAAGTTCACCTGAACTCAAGAATGAACTTATTAAAATGTGTCGGTCAAAGGTTAATGTTCCCTGTGACTGCAAAACATATTGTTGGGAATAACTACAGAATTCAAATGATAATAAAATAATGTTTTACATGTAAAAGCTACGAGATCAGCTTGACTGAGACATTTTATTGTCCTGAAAAATCTTTTTTTTTGTTTTGCATTTTTACATGTATTCACTCAGGAAAGTGAGGTTGTGTCTTAATTGCACTTTCACTGAATTAACGACATGAAACTTTGGTGTCTGCGTGGCTTTAGCAGCCGGTCGTCCAGTACAGCGTCACAGAGAGTAACTACATACGTTAAGAGTCCGGACAGTCATGGAGGAACGGAGACTACAACCGGAACAGATGGAGGCAGACGTGATGAGGAAACTGGGCCACTGAACAACTTTTATGTAGAAATCTCTGGGAGGAGTCTGAAAAGCTAAAGTCGGCGGGTCCTAGCTTTGCCCTGAAAGAAGCCAATTAACCCTGGAAATGTCACGTTATTGAATGTATGCACATTCATGTCTGAGATTCACAAGAAGCAGGCTGCTGATCATTTTTCTTGGCTAGCTGTATCCATAATGTTACTGGCATAGCGTTTGCACAATCCCGTGCTGGGATCGGCTGATCTCGTCCTGTCAGCACTCTGGAGCGAGTCTCAAGCTTTTGATGCAAAACTCCTCTTTGACTCCTGAGTCTATACTTGCGGTTTTTAGGTCTCAGTAACCACTGAAATTCAACCAGTCAAATGTATAAATCTCTTCTCATTCTTTAAGATGGGAGCTTTAAAAAAAACTGCAGAATAACAGCTTGTCATTGCCAAGAATGCAGCAGAGCAGGAAGACTTGCTTCTAGGAGATCTAGGAGGCTGTTGGGTTGTGGATGTTCTGCTACATCCACTTTCATCAAATGTGTCCATATGTCTACTCTTCTCTTCCTCCCAAGTGTTGACATTTTTTCCATGTTTTCATGAGAAACAGTTGGTGTGGGTGCTAGCTGAACCCCTTTTTGTCAGGGGGAGGTCAAATGTGCATGTTTAAGGAAAATTACCTCTGATGGATAAACTTCAAACCTTTCTACTCAACTTAATTACTTCTGATTGGATCTTGTCTTTTTTCTACAGAAAAAAAGGTTATTATTATTATTCTTGAGAAAAAATAATTGAATTAACTCTGTTGGAGAGAAGTGATTGTAAAGTGGTGACATCATAATGGACAGAAGTGTTCAAAAAGGATTCGAGCTGATTCAGTGAGATAACGTGCTACCTTCATCAAATTTCAAATGTGCGCATGTAAACCAAATCCAGTGGCTGAGCTGCTTTCAAATCTTAATCAGGGTTAGATTTGCAGGTCAACAGCACCTGATCCCCGAAACAGCTGTTTCGAAGGAAGCCTCTAAAGCAAACATGTGAACTATTTAACCCTGTTAGGAAGGTCAAAGTCTTTCTGGGTTGAGTGGCAATTAGGTACATCCAGCTGAGAGGTGATTCAGAAAGACAAGCTGACCCGAGTTCAGTTGAAGCTGTCAGGATGGATTCTTAGCAAGACCCCGCTGATACTCTCTCAGTAACGTTTCTGAACTTCATCACAAAAGAACGTCTGTCGTACACTTAACCTCGGCGCACAGGAAACAGTCATGGCGGCACAGAGAGAGTTGGGCATTGTTTAAAAAAGCGCCCCTGCTTTTACTGTTGACAAGCTAATTGAAGTAAATCTGGGGATCATTTCAAAAAGCCCGACACAGACGATGAGAAGAATCGATCGGGAATTCAGAGGAGCTTAAAAGCCACATGATGCTTGAATAATTGCCCCGAGAGCCACATGTGCAGGTTTGCTCTCGCCATCCACACAAGAACAAAGTTCTCGCCGGTACGTGTGGGCAGCCACAAACTTAACATGCAGCCCGAATCTCGCCGCGCTATCAGCGCTCTTCCATTTCTGCGGTTTGCACGAATCCATATTAAGCTGCGATATGTCTTTGGGGTTTGGCACCTTCACACCTTGAGCGTCGTGGAGATGAGAGTTAGCCTGTTAAATATTAATGCGGGGCCAGATGCCCGACTGGCCGCTGGCATTTATCTTAACCTGCTCCAGCAGGTGTGAGCCCAGCAGGCCCCATTGGCATCCAGGAGGAGCACTCAACCTCTGGATCATTTAGAGGCGTTAAAGGATTATATCTGCGCTGGACCGAGACTGGACCAATACACCCGAGGGGATGGAGAGAAGGACAGAGCGAAGGAGAGAGAGGAGAGGGGGAAATGATCGTGTCTTCCCGGCGAATGGAGAGAGAGGCAGCTCAGAGATGGATGGGGTGTGGTGTGCGCCTGGGCAAACACTCCCCGCTGTTTGCTTCTCTTTTCCCATTTTTCTCCCAAGGGCAAACAGAGAATTGAGCGAGCTGCAGCTGTCTAAGTGTGTGAGCTCGCAAGCATGAGCTGGTGAAGATGACCTCCGTGACCTCTACATAAGTAGCAGGGAAGCACCACCAATAAGCCACCCTCCTGGGGCTCTTGGCCACTGGCCCCCTTCATTACTCCCTTGAGATCCCCAGGCGCAGCCCCCTGCCACCATCCTCGTATTAACCATAATGAGGACACCGCAGCGGGGAGGAAAGGAAGAGTCGCAGCATGTGTCACTGCTGAAGAACGCCACACTCACTGGCTTTAAGAGAAATACAGCAGCCTTCACCCGTCTCCCTCTCTCTCCTCTCCCACATCCTATATTTCCTTCATTTCTCTGCCCGATGACTCCATTTTTCTCCAACAGCGGCATGAGGCAGCCCGGGCAGCAAAGTGCAGTCCGTCATGTCGAGGTAGTTTCTGTGCTAAGCACATGATTTTCAGATCATTGTGACAAGCTGCTGAGAGGAAGACTGGATGGTGCAGGACGGCCTGTTTACTGTACGATCCAACATGGACATTTTCTTTCTTTAATCAAATCGTCAAAATAGATCGAGTGCGTCTCTTTATTCTACTATTATTTGGTATTTTTCTCATTTCTGTGACTTTTTCACCTTTTCAGTCGATACAGCTGATGATTTTTGAAGTACAACTAAAAGTTAAATGTGCAACGGCCAACTTCTGGACTCACGGTAGCAAATTATAACAATCGACCTCAGACACATAGGGGGTGCAAATTCATAGGCTGCATCCTCCTGAAGACCCGGCCTTCGCGGTCTATGTGGGCCGGGTCCTCCGAAAGGCTGGAAGTGAGTGGTGGAGAAATTGGACGGTCTAGCCTTCAGATTTCCGCTGGTAACGAACTGATCATGTGATTCAGGTGTGTTGACCCAAGGTGAGATCTCAAACCTGCAGGACACCGGCCCTCGGGGCCTGGAATTGCCCACCCCTGGTCTAGCCTTCAGATTTCCGCCGTCTCGGTGGAGTTTGATAAACTCAGCTGTGACGTTGTGATAAACTGAGCAGATATTTGAAGTTCACACGGCTACATTCTCACCTGAAAATATCTTAAAAGTGTATTTTGTGATCCAGAAAGAGTAATAAGAGTAATATTAAAACTAAGTAGCTGCTGCCATTGTTGGAAACTGAGCTGGGCCGCGCTATGAATTCTGGGACCGGTTGGGCCACGAAGGATACACCCGACCCATCCTTCAAATCTGGGGAAAAGGAGGACGCATTTGGACAACCTTTGTCGCGTCGCTGTGACGTAATCTGCCTACAGATGCGGCCTCAGGAGGACGCAGCCCGTGAATTTGGACACCCCCATACTTTACGTCTAGACGTTATTAGACGACACCATGGCAACCACAGGCTGTTAGGAACAAAATGTGTGTTCCCCGACAGTCACCTGGGGAAAGGGTTGGAAATAAGTACACACTGGTGTAGTGGAAAATCTCTGAGTGACGCCGTGTGTGCCAACCCAGTGGGTAGCTGGGCTCTGAGTAATGCAGGGTAATGATCTGCTATTTATTAAAAATAGAAAAGCAAATCTGTGTTGTGGATGCTTATTGATTACTCAGTATAAGTTTCATGCAGAGCAGTAATCAGATGATTGCTGATGACTAACAATCAGTAACTTTCATTCATTTAGAAAACGTACACTGTATATAACTCACGGCTGAAATGTTGGACTCTGCTTTTGTGTAATTGAAGAGATTAAGCAAGACTGTAAAACATACCCACTGAAAACTTTAACCATTCATACTGTAGCTAGTCAGCAAAATTAATTTGTGAAAACATTCGTTTTTTAGTGGTTAACACTATTGTCTCAAAGAAACAAGGTTTGAATCCACCAAACCAGCCGGGAGTTTGTCTGCGTGGGTACTCCAGCTTCCTCCCACGGTCCAAAGACATGCAGTTAGCGAGGTTAAGATAACCGGTGATTCTAACAGGTGTAAATGGTTGTGTGTCTCTCTGAGTTAGCGCTGTGACAGACTGGCAGCCTGTCGAGGGTGTACCCAACCTCTATGGCAGCTGGGATAGGCTCCTGCAACCCTGATTACATAATAATAATAATAATAATAATGGATTGCATTTATATAGCGCTTTTCAAGACCCTCAAAGCACTTTTCACAATTCCACTATTCATTCACTCTCACATTCACACACTGGTGGAGGCAGCTACAGTTGTAGCCACAGCTGCCCTGGGACAGACTGACAGAAGCGAGGCTGCCATATCGCGCCATCGGGCCAACACCAGTAGGCGGTAGGGTAAAGTGTCTTGCCCAAGGACACAACGACCGGGACTGTCCGAGCCGGGGCTCGAACCGGCAACCTTCCGATTACAAGATGAACACCCAACTCTTGAGCCACGATCGCCCACTTGACTTTGGATTTCACCAACTTAAAAAAATAAGACAATTATTAGCATTTTGCTTTTTCTTTTTAAATTTCTGGCAGTTTTTTGGGGGGGTTGACAGAGTGTGTAATTAGTTCACCAGACGACAGCTGCACATCTGTATCTGCCTTTACCTGTCTGTATGTGCGTGTGTCTGTCTCACTGCTGTCCAAGTGCCATTTGTTGTTGTGGAAAACACTGGGTTGTGGTTGCCAGTCGATGATTTCACTGCACACGAGGCTGGTTTGGTTTTAATTACGTGGGTGAGTCTGTAGAAAAGCCAATCAGTCTGTACGATACAATTAGAGTCAAAATAAAGGAACTGGTTAGTCATGCTGTGTAGAAAAGAATAATGAGAGCTGTGCTAACACTGATGTGATTGCTGTTTAAATTGTAAGAATTTCATTTGAAAGCTCACATTTTTCATATGCAATTAAAGATTAGGGTGAAATCTTACTGCAGTCACGTGTTCGTACCGTGAGACTCTTGTATTTGTGATTGTTTATAGCTGTTGTGATTTATACGTGAAGCGATTTCACCAGTAAGGACACAGACTCACACACGCCTGGATCAAAGGCTTCATTCTTTTTATTCTTCAAAAAAAGAAAGAAAAAACATTTTTCATAATAGATTTGTATGTTTGAGACTGAGAGGATCCTTCCCTGTTTGCTTGGAGTGTATATTTGATTCTCAGGAAGGGGAGATTGGAGAGGTTGTAGAGAGCCATGAAAATAATAAGCGCAGAGCTGTAGATAAAATAGGTTATGACTAATCTAAGGTGGACTGCACTCTCTTATCTTATGGTTCTCTGTTGATGTGCTTGGATGAAACCTGAATCCATTCGTTCTGAGCTTCGTGTAGAAGAAATAAACAAAACACGTATTTGCTACTTTGCATTTTGTATTTTGCTCAAAGCGATTTGATGATGCCAAATAACTTTTTGGGTGGAAGTAAATTCAAATTCTCATCTATAAATGGTGTAAAAGCATTTTTACAGCTTAAATATTTATATCTATAATATTCAGGCAAATATAACTAAATTATCTTTTGGATATCAATTTGAAAACTACATCTAGCAAACTAAAATATGTGTGAGCTAGTGCCACTCAGATAGGTTTGAATGAGTTTTGCTGAAAGCTCTCACCACCTGACACAGAGGCAGAGGCAAAACACACTTGCTCGGTTTATGTGGGTTATAATTATAATGTATTGATGCAATGTATATAATATATTATTACAAAAAATAGTGCTTGGAAAACTTTTCCCAAAGGGTCCGGCTGCAATTAGACACATTTTTTGGCTGCTCGGGGCTGCGGGTGGACTGGAGCCCATCCCAGCTGCCGTAGCCCAAGAGGCAGAGTTCACCCCCCAGTTTGTCGCATGGCTTGAATCTCTCCTCATTTAATTCAAATCACACTGAAACAGTTTGTTTATTACTTGATTAGTTGCAGAAAATAACTCTTAAAAATTGGCAGCTTGTGAGGAACAAGGTAAAACCAAGAAGACTGGAAAGTAAAGCTAACCCCAAAAACTGCACGTCCTCTACTGTCCACCGAGTTCACCTCCGACAGGGGTCATCCACCTCACATGGAAAAGATCCCAACTGTGCTGCATTAAAACATGTTTCATGAATTAAAAGATGGTTTTGATGGATGTTTTCTCCCTTTGTAAAAAATATAGCATGTAGACTGATCATTGAGAGGTCGGTACCTTTTCGGCCTCATCTTCACTGACTAGAGGCGCTGGACTGGTTGTGTTTCTTTTTCTGGTCATTAATAACAGAATTGTGTTAAATAATGCGACTTGCTGTGTGCTACAGCACATGTCACATGTTGTGAAAAGGACCCAGAAGCAGACGTGAGAGAGGAGCTGCAGGTAGAACCAAAAAACCCAGAGCCTTTATTGTGGCCGAGGGCAGCAGCAAACATGAAACTATGAAAAGACTATGATAGCCGACGATGACTGTGAAGATTATAACAGACGACCTGACAATGAGTGAACAGAAACACTAAATACACACAAAGGTAATCAGGGGAAGTGAGAACACACGAGGAAACAGCTGATACACATGAACCTGATGACGCTACGGGGATCGTCACAATGAGCAGGAACACACCAGACTCTTTCAAAATAAAACAGGAAACATGGAGACGTGGAGATGACAACACATGACAGACAAGAAACAGAATACAAAACCAAGGAGACGTAATAATCATAGCTAAACTAAAAACCCCAAATAAGAATGACACAAGAGCTTATAATGACAAACCGAACATAAGAAACTCAAAAAATACAGAATAAAGTCAAAACACTGCGTAAGCGCTGGGCATCTGTACAGTTTATGGATACAGGTCATGAGGTGAGCATTGGCCAATCACTTAACACTTAGTCCTGTTTTCTAAATATGATTTCAAAATCTTATGAACTCAAAATGAGGAGTCCAAAGCCAGTGAGCGGCGGGTGCATCACAGTATATTCAGAGTGAAAGTGGAGGCCAAAGAACCAACAGTGAAATGACAGAATGCTGTTTCACTAACAGGATCTGGAGATAAATGGAAATAAGTGGGCTTGACAGCACGATCCACCCTTTCCACATTACATTCAGACGTCTGAGGTATTGATCACATGTAAACATTATTAAGTGCAGCAAGTGAACAAAAAGGCACCGCAGGGAGAAAAGAGTATGGCGGCTGACATGCTGGCATCTATACGGTGAAGTCAAGGGAGGAAGAATGACTTTACTCAATATTCCAGAAATGACTGTTTTTATCGAGATATCCTCCTGACATTTTAAGGTCTTGAAAGACTGATACGGTGATAATAACAGGAAGTGTCCTTTTGAATTACTGACATGTATTCTTTACTCTGAATGGCCTCTATTGTGAAAATCTCTCTGCTGCATCTTCTGCTAGTAGATTTGGGAAATTGGTGAAGGTCATGACTACTGGGAGAAAATGTATAAAAACATTCAGCAGCTGTGTGTGTGTGTGTGTGCGAATCGGTGGTCTTGCTGGCCTGGAGTAGCAGATGGGCACTCTGTATGACTGATGGTTTTGTGAAACATGAAGGTGTTGTGTCAATAAACGGTGTTCCACCCCATCCATCAAATGCCACCGACAGCAACGTGTGCACATTTCTACCCGTTACACTTTCTGTGTACAATACACAGATACACAAAGACAAACAGCCCTACATGCACACACAAACACAAACAAACATACCTGTACGGGATAGACACAGGAACACCCACCAAGAACTACAAGAACATGCATAGCCAGATGCAACGCACGCAGCTTCACCGGCCCTGCACGGTCACGCTGCACTGCTCTGCACCAGTCTGGCTGCTTCGGCGCACTTACATCTGTGGGAAAACACAAAAGTGAGAAATAAATCTTGTCCAACGGTGCATGAAGGTATTGAGTTTTCCACGTGTTGCCTGTGTGGGTTCAGCAGTGAGCGACTAGTTCGTTTTTACAACAGCAAATCTCATGTGAAAATCAACTTACTGCTAGTCTGTGGGTTTTTGACTGCCCTGAATATTTTGTTGTGAAAATGACTCTCAGGGCTGCCAGGCTTTTTATTTTATGCCACATGTGGTTGAATCACATTTTAACTCATGTGCATATTTACTGTTATGTTTTTTTCCTTCCTGCTTCCTGAATAACCAGCTGAGTGTCGAGATCACAACAACAGCCAACCTTTTCTGCTAACACAGGAAAATCTTTTACTTTGAAGGGGAAACTTCTCTGTTTCCAGTTTGTGTCGCACTTTTTTAAGATTTACTACTGCTCAGCAAGAAGGTGGCGAGTGTTTCCAAACAAGTCTTACGAGGCCCAACCATGGCAGTCTACCAGGAAGTTTCTGGTGCAACACTGATTTAACCCCAAATGGTTGAAAAACACACCTTTCTCTAATGACCTGTGGTTGCCAGTTCCAACTGGTTTCTAGGTGTGTGTGACTGAGGAATTAGCACCATGATGGACTGGCAACCCGTCCACTGTCAACCCTGCCTTTTCACAACAGCCTCCCTGCAGCCCTTATTGAATAAGTGTTCAGGACAATGCATGGATGAAAACGACTGAGTGACACACACTCAAAAACAAGATCAGCTGACAAAGAAGAAAGCTAGGTGGACATTTGGATTCTGCTTGTTCAGTCTAGTTCAGTGAGCCGCGTGCTTTAGCACAAAGCAGACACAAGATTAGCTGTTGAAAAAACAAACTTAAGTTTAATGTCAGAACAACCACAAAGTTAATTGCGCAGGTTTTACTTTACAGCCTCTACGACTTGTCTGCACGTTCCTCGGGCGATTCCTCGGTTAATGTACAGACATTCATTTGCAGTTGGAAAAAAGTTAAACATTCTTCCCGTCTCTCCGCCGTCTGTCTCTGCAAATTAAATCATTCTCCACATCAGACAATGCCTGCCTGTCTTCTTCATTCACTGTGTTTTCCAGACAAAAATACACCCACAGCCCCTGTGACATTATTACTCTATCTATAAGAGTCTACTTCCAAATGTCAGGCACATGCCCCGAGGAATGTCATACAACCTCTGGCCGAATATTAGATGAGGAGGCGCGCGTTGGTCTGACTACACAGGCGATCCTCAGACTGTTAATAAAGACCAGACAATGTTGTCAGCCGCTTGATTCGAACAGGATGTTTTCATCACACTGCCGGTGGAGATTGCTGCAAGAGAATTGTTGGACAAACCAAAGACGCCTCTGAAAATCATAAACAACTTCCGTTTCTGTTTTCGAGAAGAATGCGGCAGATCAATTTTTTGCCATTATGTGTGTTCATTGCAATATCTTTTGCTTTCTGCAGCTCTACGTCAGCATCTCGATGTGTCTCTCCTGCCATCATGGTCACTGAAGGTGATGGAGGTTATCCTGAGTGCATAATGAGGCTTTGTATATACACTGGAATCATTTTCACGTACGGCGAGCCCCTAATTTTCAGGAAATACCCATAATGCCTGATAACACCATAACAGAGCTAGAGTAAAGATAATGTTTGCATATTTTGTGAGGTTGGTTTTCAGGGAATTTGAAAGTGAGGCATCAAAGAGATTTCTGAGGAAAAACAGACAACTCCCGTGATTAAACTCGGATTTATGTACAGAATACAGACACCAGCCCAGTATAGAAAATGTTTGCTCCAGTCTATATGTAATCTATGTTTTTGTACTCATTATAATTACATTCTTGGTTTTGATAACAGTCTAAATACTTGGGGCTTTGTATAGGTAGACCATTACCTATACATACATTACTTGTCAGATTAAAGATAAACCCTCTCGTTCAATGGCTTTTCATTGTTTTCACTGTCTTCTGTGGTGCGGCTGTTAACATATCCCTGATCTGAGCTCTGGAGGAGGCACAAACCAAGCTTTAAGGGCCTCAGGTTAGTGTACCCCGAGTGCCAAGCTCAGTGTGATATCTGTGCCAAATCAACATGCGGATCCATCTGCTGTGTTGAACCCTTGGGAAATACGAGAGCAGCCAAAAGTAGTTTCATCTTGAGTACTGAAGACATCACAACTATAAAATGAAACATCTGGATTTATTTCATTGGTGAAAAAGCTGTAAATAAAGCAAAATAAGGGAAGTTTTATGTTCCCAAAGAAGCCCCCACCCCTCTCTGGAACATGTTGGTTGCTGTTCCTTAAGTCTGCAGTTGAGCTTTGGTGATTTTTGATTGTTATTCTACCGTCTTTCTGTTTCTCGATGAAAACAATGTACAATGTACCCTGGAGGTGTGTTTTGGGTATATATTGTATATTTTTAAACAAAATGTAATTTCCACGTCTGAAAAGAGAAGCCGTTAGGAAACACTTGCTCTCTTACAAATGGCCAGCAGGGGACGATTCCCATGGTGGCAAAACATCTAATTGAACACCAGTCTTTGGGAAAATGACGTTTTGGCTCGTTTGATCCTCAGGAAACATTTTCTTGATGAGTTTAAATGATGATCCCAATTAGAGTTTAAAAAATAAAGACTAAAGCAGGGGTGTGGCTACCTTGTGTGTGGTCAGTGTCTTGTTTTGTCAGATCCGCCCTTGTGTCGTCACGCTCTGTTTCAAGACGATGAAAAAGCTCAGTGAGATGTTTAATACCCTCACCAACCAATCCGGTCGTTCAGTCTGACGTCACTAGCCGTGTCTGGGCCTAAACTCCGCTGCAGGTCCATATATCAAACGATCACTATGGCATTACTGAGAGTTGAAAAACTGTCTAAAGTCTTTCATCTTTAATAAAATGATCAGCGTTCTGCTCTACCAGGTGTAACAATTGAGTTTAACATCCAGGCATCCATGAAAACGGAATTTATGACATTTAACGGAGTTAGAAGTTAGCAGGAAGTTAGCTCGCTAGCTTCTATCTAAATACAGTATAGCATGTCCTGACTGCGGGGTTTTGGAAACAAATTAAAACGTACAGCTCTGCTATCACTTCCAACATAAATGAAGACAGAAAACTAAACAGCAGTGACGTTTGTAGGGCTACTGAAGTTTGGCTAGCTGGTATATAATGATGTGCTACGTGACCGCTAGCGACACAGCTATGTTAGCATAATATAAACAAGCTAACTTTTTTTCCACTGGATAAAAGTTAACGTGAGTGTTCTCGGTGGTCAGGAACAAATGTAATCGCATGGCAGGATGCTGTAAAAGGACCAAACTTCAGCCAGGAGAACAACTGAGATAATCCATCCACAATACGAGGTTAGTCATTCATATACTGCTGCATGGGCTGGGCTGTAGTTACATCCTAAGGGTTTTAAAAACTGAGCTTAAATAAATGATTAGCGGTAATAAAAGCCGAGGGAGGTCAACAGTGATCACTGACTGTTTTAGGAGCTTTTTGAGATTAAATAGAAGAAAATACAAAACATTAAACATGTTAACAACACAAAAGCCATATTAAACGCAGACTACTTTAGGCCCGGAAGTAGGATTCGTCACGTCATCACTTAACGACCGGATAGCAGCATCTTTTATATGCCGTCTGTATGATGTTGAAACCTGTTAGACCAACTACGCTCAAATTAGACGGGATGGTGCGTCTCTCCTGAATGTTGTATTCGCTCTTGTAGCAATGACATTTTTAGTCTGGCCTTGAGGTCTCAGTAAACACACTCACCTCCTCCTCGTTTACAGTCAGAGCCATCTCTCCAGCTTTTTTTCTTCTCTTTATCTCAGAGAGACGAGGTAACTGGAAGCAAAGGTCTGACATAATACTGTAGACTCATCGTATCCAAGTCCAGATGTCTACTGGTCGAACAGCCGCTTCTTTTCTTTCTTGGTTCAAGAAGTTGTCTTCCTCTTGTTGGTCTTCCTCAGTAGTGGTTTCTCAGGAGTGGTTCAACCATGAAGGCCTGTTTCACACTGTCTCCTCCCAACAGTTGCTGTTGAGTTGTGTCTGCTAGTTGAACTCTGGCAAGTATTGATGTGGGCTGTCATCTGAGAGGATGGTGAGTAATATTTTTATTCCTTAAAGCAGAGGAGCGTCTTGGTCGTCCTTTCTAGGAGTGAGACAGCTTCACTCTTAAAGTTATTGATATTTCTTTGTATTGACTGAATCTTCTAAACCAACATTGTCTCCTGTTTCTCTTGACTTTTTTAGCAGTTGAACAGAGCTGTTTGCTTTGTGCTAATAATACTGACGAGTTCAAATACAAAAGTCATAATGGCGAGACTTGCCTGGTAACTCTCAAGGGGGTCAGGTGACAACCTCACGAAGCTGGTTATGATCAGCAGTGGCTGCTCCGAGTCCAAAATCATTTCCGTCTTTGTTGTTTCTTGGCTCCTTCTCATGAAATACTGTTGGCAGTTGCATTTTTAACATCTCTAATATATCACAGAAAATACTTAAAGAATAACACTTCATGATGACGCTCCCCAAATGTACAGACATATGCAATTAATTATCATCACAGTCGCTCATCTCCCTCTTCACTCAGTTGTTCTTAAGAAATACTGTTTGCTGTTTAACTTTTGGTCTTTTTTTCGTCTCACATAAACAAACAGACTGCCGAACTGTCTCATTATTGTGAAAAGACATCTGTTAACAACGTGGAAAAGTGAAGAATCACCGTCTGTCGAGAAATGACTCTCAGATGTTAAAACCTCGAATAGCTGAACAAATCAAATATTTGGGGAAGGTTCAGGTTGTAACAGAATGTGTTGATTTCTGTCAGGCTTTCATGCAAAAAAGCAATATTAGATTTGCTGGCCGATTGTGATTAGTATATATTATAAGATCCTCGTGCCAGCTGGCAAACAAACAAACAAAAATAAATGGTTGTGCCAGTGAATTGCAATCATGTGTGCATTTGCCTTCAAACTCGCTGAACCCGTTACTGCAAGTAGGACATTTTATTTAAATTTGTATGCTGGTTCTGGTAAAACACCGATCGGGCAAAACATTACGACCAACAACAGCTGATGTGCACTGATTATCTCTTCATCATGGCTCCTGTTAGTGTGTTAGAAGGAGGAAAACTGGGCAAACGTCAAGGACAGACTGTGATGGTTGGACGACTGGGTCAGCACAACTCCACAACTGCAGCTCTTGGGGGGCTTCCTGTCTGCGATGGTCCGTATCTATCAAAAGTGAAAGGAACAGTTGCGACAGGGTCAAACTGCCTGAAAAATGAATGTTGGTTCCAATAAATGACAGATACCTGTGGGTCACCTGGGGAACACCTGGCATCAGGATGGCAAGCCAGGGGAGGCAGTGTGATGCTTTGGTCAATGTTCTGCTGGGAAGCCTTGGGTCATTGATGTGGATGTTGCTATCACATGTACCACCTACCTAAGCATTGTTGCAGAGCACGTACATCGTTCCCAGATGGCTGTGGCTTCTTTCAGCAGGATAGCGCACCCTGCCACGAAGCAAAAAGTTCAGAATTGTTTTGAGGAGCAACAACGAATTTGAGGCACCGACTTCTCTGGATGTCACTTGAGGCTTGCTCGAAAATGGAGTCAGTTCCCATAAGACTCCCACATTAAGCTTTACAACATTAATGAACTTTTAATTCAAAGCTGGTATTAACAATGGTTTTGGTCTCCATAGATATTTTCCTGCTTCATAACAGCTCTGAGCAGGAGTAATTATAACACATATTAACTGAGTTAGAGTTGTGGCTGTTAGCTGACAGGTTTGCAACACATTAACCCTGACAGGTGCTAGCAAGCCTTAACTGATTACTTAGCGCTGCAGCCAGTCATCCATATAATGTGACTTTTGGCTCCAAAGAAAAAACAACATTAACATAGTTAATGCTGAAGATTCAGGGTGTAGAGTTAAAAACCTCCGGGTGAAGGCGTAATGGAAAGGTCCATCTATTATAGTATCTGTGGTTCTCATCAACAGACAGTTCACTGTAGAAAATCAGCCATGTGATGTGACATCCACAGGACACTTCAACATCAAATTCTTGGTCAGACCAGTTCAAACTATGACTAAATTCTGTTTTCATGCAAATGAAAAGGGCTGATGATTTGAGACTAATTGTAACTGTAGTGTAAGCTGTTACCTAGTAGCTACAAATCTCGATATTTGATCTACAGTGATAAGAGAAACACACGGTTTAAGTATAAGCGGTGTCTGGGGGCACACGGACACCTTTCTGTAAGACATTATGACACCTATCAGAACTCAACTGTGCCAAAATATTAACCAAAGCTTAGCTGGGCGTGTTGCCTACAGCTGGTTGTAGGAGTCTTTTCCCTTTGTTTATTGTTGAATGAGAGTTGTTGGTAATTATTTGTAATGATCAATATTCTTAAACAAGTAAGCTGTTAAACCTAGTTACAGTTTTTTCAGTTGAATCATTACGCAGCAGTAGTCCTGAATGCTGGGAATTTTTAACAGTTAGTGAAAATGTGATCCTTGAACAAAAATCAAAATGTTTTTCTTGATAATTTAATTATTTGTAGTTTTTCTGCTTAAATTCAAACTATAAATTCACAACGTTCGCCACACTAAAACTAATAAAACTATTTAAACTGCTTTTCTGTTCTCTGCCTACAAGCAGACACTGCATGTGTGCATGCAGCACAGTGTACAACAAATAAAGCCTCCATGGTTAACAGGTATGCTGGCAACCTTGTCAGTGTAAAAATGGAGGTTTTTTTGGTTCCTGGCTTTTAAAGGTCTTGATCTTCTTGTTTTAGTCTTGAAAGGTTTTCGTTTGTTTTTCACTCTCCCCGTTTTCAGTGAAAGTGCACTTTTTGGTGATGCATTTACACCTTTCTGAGCAGCCCCGCTGGTCCAGCGCTGCTGCCGCCATCACAAGATGTGTGACATGTAAAAGCAGAGAGAGCAAACAGATGGACACCCAGACTGTTTGGGTGGCCCTCCTCATTAAATCCTCCTCTTGCAGCTGACCCTCTGTAGCCGAGAGGACTCTATTCTGGCATTGGCAGTTTATACAGCAAGACCGAGCTGCAATTTATCACCCATGGCAGGTTAAACCATGTGCACAATCTGTTTATATCTATAATTATAAGGCATCATCCTGCCTATGTGCTGTGAGGGTTCAAGAACATCTGCTTGGAGAAATTCAGCAGGTCAGGCGTAGCTGGAAAGGTCTGTGGTTTTATATCAGGTGGGAGTAAATCTACTGCGATAGACATATTAGGTGTGTTTGTGTGCAAGGGCACAGAGGTACTAAGAGGCAGGATTCATGTCTCTATCTGGAGTCTTTCACAGGCCTCTTTACATGATCAGCTACAAATCGAGCTACAATTTCATGACCTGGACTCACTTCAATCACACAAATATCTTTCGCACCATTGTGGCTGCTTTTCATAGCAACTCTTTTAACAATGTCCCAGTGTTGCTTTGTGTTGCATTTTCCATTGATATTTTTTTCTAAACATTCATGCCCATGTTTAACTTCCTAAGACCCGAACTCTTTTATGGCAGACATTTTTAATTTCTCTTTGCTATTTCAAGTTTTATGGTCATGTACAGATAAACAGTGTAGCCACATTTATCCAATGAAAGTCCTCAGCTTTACATGAGCATATAGAGAGTGTGCAGTTTTTTACAGAAGAAAATAACAGAAATTAGCAGTGGTAATAATAATAATAATAATAATAATAATAATAATAATGAGAGGAAAAAGTAGTAAATGTTAGAGAATTTAGTTGGTATTTACATTTAAGACAAGTTGGTATTTATAAGTTTGTGCAAGAGTATTTACAGCTTGTACAAAGTTGTGCAGTGAGCATTTAAGTAGCATTTGTGTAAGTGACCGTGTGCAGAGTCCTGTAATTGTAGTGGTGGGTGTGGAATGTCAGCAGTTCAAAAGGCTCGTGGGTAAAAACTGTCCCTGTGTCTGGTAGTGCGGGTCTGGGTTTAGGCTGATTGGGATCTGATGAATGTAAAAACAAAGAATAACCAGATTTTTTTTTTTTTTTACCTGATTTTTGTTTCTGAGAAAAATAGATCCACATATGAGGACATTCACGCAGGTCCTAGGAGGTTAAACGAGATCTCTAGTAAACAGCTGTGTTCACCATTTGAGTCCTACTATGACGTCATAGGTACTAACCCTAACCCTGCCCTGGCTTTCTATTTGGAAGAGTTTTTTTTCGGGGGGCAATTCATAACTAAACTGAGATATTCCCCTCCTCTGGATAATCCTATACATTAAACAAAAGTTAGACATGTTACAAAAAATGTAGAAATGTACTTTGTACTATTACAGTGTTATTATTATTATTATTTTCAGTGTTTGCTTATAGAGGTTGTGCAGGTTGCGCTGATGCTGTGGTTGGTTTTTTATACTGTATGTGAACTATTATATCTATAATTCTCCTGTTCCTGTATTTAATCATTTCAATAGACATTTGTTCAAACATTTCAACGTTGAATATCCGCCCACCTGTGGGTTTTTCTCGATCTCTAGTTATGGTTGAAAAACAAATCCAAAGATTTTAGAAAATGCATCAACATTGGTACTTCTAGATGTCCTTCTCAGACTTTCTAGCAAAAGAAAGCAAAAGACAAATATGTTTAATTGCTTCTTTGCTTATTTGACGTATAGGACAAATATGGCAGAAAGGACATCGATATATAACAGGAAGATAATATTGAGATTTCAACCATGTTTTCTAGCTACACATAGCTGTGTTATGTGCATATATAGTGAATCATTACTATAACTACTAAATAAGGCACAGTGTATCTTTTGTTCTGCCCCCAGCTGATGGCTGCCCCTCCACAAGCCTGGATCTGTTGGGGCGTTCTTCCTATTAACAGGGAGTTTTTCCTCCCCACTGTTGACAAAGGCTTGCTCTGATTGTTGTTTGTGTGTGCAGGGTCTGTCTTTTACAATGCAAAGCACCTCGAGGTGACTGTGGTTGGGATTTGACTCCATATAAATGAAACTGGAATGAATTAAATTGTTTAAAAACAGGAGCCTAAACAATGGTTTAAAATGTGTGGCTCACTGAAAAACTTTTTCAGACTTCTTGTAGAAATGAACCCTGCTGGTATGTGCAAACACACACACACACACACACACACACACACACACACACACACACACACACACACACACACACACACACACACAGAGAGCACACAAATGCAAAGCATGTGCATATTCTAGGTAGAGCATAGTGTGAGAGATGTAGCCTAATAGCATAATGATATTAATGAGAGACCATTCATCATGCGGACTCATCACTTAACTTGATGAATACCAGCAATTTAAAGCAGAGACTCAAGTGGAACATGCCTCTCGCTGCTCCACTAGCTAACCTTTCAGTCTATTATGCCACACGTCTCCCCAGATTTAAAGCTGAATGAACCGACTCGACAGCTGCTGAATATTTACCCTAAAACATCAGCTGCAAAATAACAAAACTTGCGAAGCATTAGTGAGAAAATCAGTCCAAAATTTACTCCGACTGTTTTCAAAGACAACAAAGAAATCAGCTGCTCACAGGCGTACGCGGTCTCACATGAGCTGCCATCATCATACCTCTGCAAACATCTCGATCCCCACCCCCTCTAGAATGCATTTTAATTAGATGTAGTTATTAATTACTCCCATCCATGAAGACTTCCGTGTAACTGCAAAATGCTGATATGTTCATTCCTGCGGAGGAATGGTTAATAGACACATAAAGTTTAAAAGTGATAGAAGTCAAACTGGGGGAGGCCGGGCTCGTTAAAAGGAGCTAACATTAGCCTGATTGGGGGGAAAGCTTGAACCTTATCTGGAAACTTCTGCAGTGAAATAAAAAAAAAAGGGGGGGGGGGGATAATTAAAAAGAAAAAAGAGCGCTGTGTCTGTGCCCCTTGTAGCAATCAAGTCAGTCAGACATGAATAATTCATGCATTTGTTTGAGAGTCAGCTGTAAGATTTAATAAAGGTCATAAGGATCTGCAGATGTGTTCACTTCGATTTACTTTGGTTCTTTATTTTTTTCCTAAAGTGAGATTTAAACTCTGTCACGTCGTCAGTGCCAACATGCAAATAGCAGGAAGAGGTTGTTTCAGGGAAAGAATAAAGCGTCTCGCTCGCAGATTCACCAAATAAACAAATCTATTTCTGCTGTGAACAGAAAAAAATAGCTTTTATCAGCTGAAACACGGCGTTGTGAGTTTCCCTCCTCAGGAAACTAAATTCATTAAAAATATATATTCCTATTCAATCTCATTTTCATTCCTAAACCTCTTTTTTTATTTCTATTACAAATGCCTGGAGATAATTACCATTTATTAAATCAGGGCTACTAAAGACAAAAGGAAATTGTAGCTGTGCTAATTTACACAGTAATGAGTACATTTGTAGGAATGTAATTCTCCAATAACCACTCGTACAGAAATATGTGTGCATGCAGACAGAAAAAAATCATTTGGAGAGCCGAGCCGAAACACGCTGCAGTTCGTTTTTCCTCCTGGTAGATGAAAATCCATCAACTCATGTGAGTCAGGAAGAGAAAACTGCTCCCGTCTCGATTTCAGCAGCAGTCTAACAGCATGTGAGGAGGATGTGCGTACATCACTCAAGCTCCGGGGATATACATTTTTGAACAGTAGAGTCCGAACAGACAAGTGTTTTCGTTTGTGCGTGACTGGCGAGACAGTGTTGTTGTTTTTTTCCCCTCTCAATGCTTTCATTTTACCCGACCTCACTTACTCTGAGCTCAGACAAAAGCTACAAAGAAACAAAAAATGTCACAATCAAAGGTGCCGCTGTTTAGATTGTAGCCGGGGTGCTGACAGCTAAGCAGCGCTGTGTGACTGCAGTCGGATGCACTTTCACGTTTTCCTTCTGCTGGTGCTTCCTGTCAGTCTGGCCCCGTCATCCCGCCTCTGTCTCTCAGCATGTCGGTTTCATGGCTCCTCTTCTCTCACCATCATTTTTTCCCCTCTTACTGGGTCTCCTGGTCCTCTCGCTGTGTCAGGTTCTTCCTCTTCACACACAGATAATCCTTTATTCCAGTGCAGCCGCCGATTCTTTGAATAGCAGTGGGCGTGCTATTAGGCCCATTAGTCCAATATTCCGGTGCTGAGAGAGGAAGATGAGAAATGAAATAGCAGCAATGCGGGTTGCGTGGACTGATCTCAGGTGTGTGCGTGCGTGGGCTGTGATGAATGTGATGACTGTGTGGTTTAATGGATGGCTTTGAAACCTGTGTGGTGAGAGGAAGAAAGAACAAGATAACAGATATGTCAGTGTTTGTCCAACATACAGTAACGTGTACGGTCATGTGGGAAACCCAAGCATCTCCTCGGTGCTTCCAGAGAATGAAGAGGGTAAGTAGCAGCCAGGTGCTGCCAATCAAGTACACTTGATTAACTGATTGTCAGCAAGTGTGAGCACCGTTATAAAAGAAGAAATTTGGGCAGTTTGCCCCATTTCAGGCATACGTGTTAGCAGAGTCAATCCAGGTGTG
Source organism: Simochromis diagramma (assembly GCF_900408965.1). NCBI lineage: Eukaryota > Metazoa > Chordata > Actinopteri > Cichliformes > Cichlidae > Simochromis > Simochromis diagramma. The sequence continues at coordinate 1,506,201 of NW_024387492.1, forward strand.
TTTCAGCCCGAGGTCAGACTGTGCAGTGCTCAGAGAAAAAGCAGGAAGCCCACGAGCTGCATCTGTGAGCCTCTAGAGGCCTCAGTGAGGAGCTTACATGCTAACGTTCACAACATAAGAATTAGAAAAAGGCTGAATAAGAATGTTTTGTTTGGAAAGGCTGAAGAGACCATAACAGCACAGTCCAGGTGTGCAAAGCTGAAGGTATATCCCCATCGTGTTGTGATCTGTGTTGGGGTCATTGTTCAGAAAAGTACTGTATTATACATATTACATGTTTAATATGTACTTGAACACTGAGTAATGCAGTACAAGTAAGTACTTTACCAGGAGAAAGTAATTCGTTACACTAGAATCGTTCTCTTAGTATTTCTGTATGAACACAAAGCTGACATCAGAAAGCGAAGATGAAAATGAGCTTCTACACCGGAGGCTGCAGCTCAGGGCCCGGCTGCTGTATTCATGCAGTGTATGACAAAACCTCATGGCATCATTGTGACATCATAGGAATCGTACTGAAAAAATAAAAAGCGTGTTGGGCAAATCTGTCCATGCCCTTACAGTCCTGTGAGCGAGCTGTAAAACAGCCTTGTTTTGTCTCTTGCTCATGTTGAAGCTCGACTTGGAACCTTGTCAAGATCCAACCATGCAAAATAGGATTTTCCGAGTGGTCTTAAACTTTTGATGGGGACTGTATCTGCAGCTGTGGTTTATATAAATGCTTCAAAATGGCTGCTTCACAGCAAACAAGCTAGCTGTACTTACTCGGCAGCATATTTTGCCAGGACGAGAAATTATTCTTGTTAATGTGAGGACAGTTTATTAGAGACCCCTGTGAGGTTATTTCACCAGTTTCTATCTTACAAAAACAAAAACGTGCTAGAGCCCTTCCTCTTTGATGAGCTTAGCTAAACAGAGTTTGGCTTAACCACACATCATGTTGAATAACTCAGCAGTTATTTGCTGTTTCTGGGTCTAAATGCTCTTTTAGTCCCCAAAGACCAATAAGTACATGATATTGGTATTTAGGGCGCAGTAAGCCACAGTGTACTTAAAGCTTAAAGGTGTGATTCGCATGAATAGTGCTAATAAAAAGCTTTAGGTGCCTAGAATGACAGCTGGATAGGTTTGGGAGGTTCGTGTCTATTCCAAAAACTCTGCAACACATTAAAAGAGATGAGATTCAGCCAACACAGAAGACGCTTGAACATGGAAACACGTATGTTATCACTCAAAAAGCACAGAGTGCTTATAAAAGATGAAACAGTCGCCCAGATGTCACCCATGAGATAATTTGTGGACTTGAAGCCTTGAGTGTGAAATCTTGGCTGATATGATCAAGCCTGGACAAAAACAGAGGAGCTTACACGAGTGCTAGCTGGGTTTAGCTAATGAAGTTCATCTGTAATTCACTGTCACACTAACAGAATGGAGTTTTCAATAACAAAAACATGCTTGATGTGTACTGAAGAACTAAAGTGACGACTCTTTAAACTGTCTTTTAGTAACAAGCTGAAACAGCGTGCATCAACTATTCTCTTTAAATGTGTGAGTAAAGACATATTTAAAACCTGAACAGACACATCTTTACCTAACAAACGAAAATATTACTAGTCATACACCAAGGTTTGGTCACCGCCTTAGTTAGCACGTAAGCATGATAATATTTAATGAGCATTGAATGCAAAGATTAGCTTCTGTTGTTTGGCAGTTACCATGACTTATCACCAGGGTGACTGGGATACATAGTAACATAACTCTCTATATTTATGCCAGTCAGTTTAGCACTTACTGACATTATTCAGTACTGTGCAAAAAAACGGATCATCTGGAGACCATGAATGTTGGTAAAAATGCTCATAATTGGTCCTTTAAAAAATAATAAGACAACTTGAACATGAGCCGGAGAAGCTGGCTGACTGGTGAGCGGCGCCCTCCTTTGAGCCGCGTCTAGTTTAGCTACTAAACAAATCTGACAAAGCGCTGGGAGAAACCAAACTAGAATAACTGAACTAAACACCAGAGAAAATACAAGATCTCACAAATGCTGTACCAGCACAAAGAGAGAAACTGGAAGGAAAATTCCACTAACAGGAAGGAATGTGTGTGCAAAATGATAGCGTCTTCATCATCATCATTAGAAAACCAAGATGAAAATCAGCATTTTCCTCAGATGAAAAACACTGAAGAGTATTTCAGATGCATCATCATCAATCACTTATTGCTACAAGCAGCAGAAAAACACTTTGCTTCTAACATTAGCAGCTTCTTACTTGTTTGAAATGGAGTGCAGAGCTGCTGATTTATTCCTTTCCCCCCCCCATTCTTCATTTATTAAATAAATGCAGTGCCTAAAAGAACAATAATAAAACTTGGGGGCTTGGGAAGACTTTCTGCTAGCACACTCATCAATGCTAACAAGGTTTTTTTTTACAGGAGAAAAAACTCATTTGTTACTGATCTACACAGGAGGTTGTTTGTAGTGAGGGGTGATTATTGTTAACAAGGTGTGGAGGTTCTCATAACAGACCTTATGATACAAAATGTCCTAAGAGAAAGAAATGTATCGATAAAAAGCTTTAAACATTTCTGTGTTTGGTTTCACTAGTTTGCTGTTGGATAATTGTTGGAATTACATGAAAACACACATTTGCTTTATATGGACTGAGACAACATGGCAGATGGCCCCGCCCCTCCCTGAGCCTGGTTCTGCTTGAGGTTTCTTCCTGTAAAAAGGGAGTTTTTCCTTCCCACTGTCGCCATGTATGATCTTTAAAGGGCCTTGAGGCAACTGTTACTGTGATCCGCTGCTATATAAAAAGAATTGAACTAATTTATGAGAAAAAAACAGTCTGCATATAATACATATTCACATATGTGTAGCACCACTCCTCAGTTGTGTTCAGATGTAGCACTGAGGTAAATATTCATGGAGTCACTTCCTGATATGTTACAGCACCTTCTGATACATCATCCAACCATTTCTGCCACGTATCCAGGTCCTGCTCAGACATATATGCCCTGACTCTCCCCCCAGCTACCTGCTCTGGATCTTTTAGGGGAGAAACACCTCACATAGGTGGCATCAAAGAGGCATCCTACTGCAAATCCTGAACCACCCCAGCTGGCTTTCAGTGTAGTGGACTAGTGTCTCTTCTTAGGCTCTTCCTGGCTGACCAAGCTCCTCCCCCTGTCTCTAAGGCTGAGCTCAGCCACCCTTTAGGAAGATGCTAATTTCCACTGCTTCTATCCGTGATCTCATCCTTTTGGTCACTACCCAGAGCCCATGGCTGTAGGCGAGGTGAGAATGTGGATCGACTGGTCAATTGACGGCTTCACTTTTACGCTTAGCTCCCTCTTTATATCAACAGACTGGTGCAGTGTCCGCATCGCTGCAGATGCTGCAACAATCTCGTTTTAATAAGCTTAGCTTCTTTGTTGTCTTCCTCAGTGATAGAAAAATGTGTAAATTTGCTACTTTAATGATGTTTCTCTCTGAAATTCACCCCCCCCCCCCCGTAGTCCCTTATTTATGTTTGTCTTTTACCTTCAGTGACCTCAGTAAGCTGCTGTATGGACAGCTGTATTTATCTTACCTGCAGCAGCTGCAAGCGTGAAAAGAAAATGTACTTTTTTAACATGTGAAGGATTGTTGTTACAGCAGAAGAAAAGCAGCTTTGTTACAGCTTTTCTTAAAACTGACCAGTTTTCATGCTGGTGTAAGTATATATGTGTGGGGTGGGAAAACATGGCACTGAGGTGACGGCACATGTCGGCCTCCCTGGCCTCTCCAGTGAGCGACTGTGGCATCTCTGTCGGAGTTAGGAGCTCGTACTCCTCACTTCTCCCTAATTTATCACTCCTTACAGCAGTGGAATCTTCCCTCCATGTTCAGACGCATCCTGCAGCTCCATAACTCACTGAGCTGACGCTTTGACAGCTCCGTGCACACAAATATGTGCGTCTCATTGAGTTTTTGGTGAATTTGTGTGGGCCAGCTCTCAGCTGCCTATGGATGCAGGCACTTCTGATTCAGTGTGAATGTCTGTGCACTCTCTCACTCACACACACACACACACACACACACACACACACACACACACACACACACACACACACACACACAAAGGCCTTTCTGTTCTACTCTGAAAATGTATCACAGTTTCCTTTCCGTGGACGTGACGGGACAGGTGTGAAAGGCTGGTGGCAGCGTCTGGCATGGGGGGGTAATGTAAACAGCCAGGAATGTGATCTACATCAGAGCAACTGATTTAGGGGGCGGTTCGGAGGGGTGAGAGGTCGCTCACCGCGCCGCAACAAAAGAAATGAAACATTATCCCCCCGTGACAATCAAACTCTGCCGCTTGCTGCTTTTTCAGCCAAATGCCATTGTCTGTCAACTTTCCAGGCGAGTAATGGGTGCTTTTAGCTTCACTGGATATTTATGTAGACTGACTGAACAGCTACATGAGAGCGAGAGCAAGTACAGAACATAGATGCCCTCGTCAGACACAAATAAAACGCAGCCTAACAGTAACAAAAGCGTATCCTGTAGCCATCTCTGCCTGAACTAGTCGTGCTTATATTAGTTTCATTCTGTTTCCTTCACAATGGATGTAAATGGAACTTCATTTTAGCCCTCAGAGTATTGAATGGCTCCGTAATAAAAATGTCCTGCTGTACACAAAATCAAACCAACAATGAGGATTTGGACAATGGCACAACTTTTTCGCAATCTTGCCTTTGCACACCAACAGAATGGATTTTAAATCAATCGAGATGTGATAGAAGGACGGCCTTTAAGCTGCGTTTCAAGGGCTTTAACAAAAGCGCTGTATTAACTGTCTGGGAGTGAAAGCCATAGGAATAGTTGCACCTTTTGAAATGTGTCGTACTCAAAAACATACTTGGTCCTTATGCAGCGGGGGAAATAATTATCCGATCCCCTGCTTAATTTGTAAGTTTGCTCACTTACAAAGAAACTAAGAGTCTCTACGTTTTAGGGGTAGAGAGACTCAAAAATCCAGAAAATAAAGGTTACATAAGCACATTTCATAAAAGTTAGAAACTGATTTGCGTGTCATTGAGTGAACTCTTCATTTGATCACCCACAAACCAGCAGGAATGATTGAACGAAGCTGATGAAGCAGATGTGCCACACTGATTACAATCAGTTACACATCTGTTCTATATATTCTGTCATCATAGGGCTGTGCTGTAGGGTCTTTACCTTACAATACAAAGCCTTGAAGGGGCTGTTGTTGTGGTTTAGCACTCTATAAATAAAACTAAACTGAATTGAATAAATACTCCTGATCTCAACTCGTTATGTGTATAGAGCACATCTGTCCACCGAATCAGCGTCTTCCATTCCAGCCTCTCCACCACCAAAGCTGTGAAAGGACATCAGGGAAAAGACTGTAGACACGAGGCAGGAATGGGCTACAAGGCCGTCAGAAAGAGGCTTGATGAGAAGGTGACAACTGTTGGTGCAGAAGAAATACACAGTGATCATCAGTCGTCCTCAGTCTTTGAGGAAGATAAATGCTGAGTAGACCCTGATAAAGGCCACAGGCTGAAACACGTTGGTCACTTAGTAAAGTTATTCCCTATTATTTTAAGTGTTGCTGTCATCAGATCTTTGTCTTCTTCATGCACCTTGAAACAGGTGAAGTTGTGCCAGAAAAATGTGTTGCTATGACCTAAGGAAGCCCTTGCTGCTACGGGTACAGGACGACTTCACTGAAGGGCCAATGGACGGAGCCGTGCATTGTAAATTCTTGGGGGGGGGGACTTCTTTCTGCAGATTGATGGACCGCGTGGGTCGTGAATGGGTCTTCCAGTGTGACACTGAACCAAAACATAGCATCAAGGAAACAAAGGGAGTGGCTAAAGAAGAAGCACATCAAGGTCACGGTGTGGCCTGGCCAATCTCTGCAGTTTGAATTTGGAGCGTTAGCTGGTCATTGTTTACATACAAGTCTGTGTCTTCCATGCAAACGATTGACGAATGCAGAAAACGTTAGCGACCAAAGCAATCACGAGGAGGACTTTAGTGACGCATCTTCTTTGCGACTGAGTTCACCTGGATACAACCTGCAAAAAATGCTTGCTACTACAGGGGCGTTTGCCAAAGGTCAAAAACCAGTCTGTTGCCAACGTGCACCACCTCTCTGCAGTGTTTGCTTTCATTTGATCAGCTGTGAATGCAGAGCATTGGTTACAACAACTTCAGTGGTAACATTTTCCCAGTTAGCCCAGTTAACTCTGCACACATAGATTGCTAGGAGAGAATGACTTTAGCTGAACCAGAGTGATTAACAGAGACCGTAGCTTGATGAGTTTCCCTGACCTCATCCGTTTGAACTGACAGACCAAAAGGGCAGCGGCATTCGTTGCTTATGAAGCAACAAATCACTCTGATCTCTGATCCCTGGAGCTGTTTAAGAAACAGAAAAGTGTCCTTATCCCTGCCCCGGCCTACAAAGTGTGGAAATGATCAAATTTCACAAAATCCATTTTTATACAAGGAAACTTCAGATGAAGAATTCTTGTTCACTGGTTTTTCAGTCAAATGAGTCTTTGAAGAACAACCGAAGAGAAAAGGACACGAGGAAAACGTAAAGAAGCAAGATCTAATGAGATTAAACACATAAGATATCTTATTAAAAACGTTTTGTTATTGACACATCTGATTCTAGACATGCTGACTGAAACAGATGTTGGGAACTAAGTATAAATGATTATGAGCTTCAGCTAAAGCAACACAAACACCAGACTGTACCAGTGAATTACATGCATTAGAAAGGAAAAGGTTGGGAGAAGAGAAAACTATGAAAAGTGTCCTGTGTTTGTCTCTTAGAAAAGTGGATGAAATATACTATAATGGGTTTTTTTAATGTAAGTCAATTAATCCAAAAATATGGCAGATTTATTTTTGGAGAACTGAAGAATAGTGGATATCACCAAAACATAACACAGTTTATTAATTTTAATTTGTTGCATAGATGCAAAAACTGAAAACAATATATATATATATATATATATATATATAATAGATATATATATATATATATATATATATATATATATATATATTAAAGTGTTTTACTATTCTCTAGTGTCGCTGCAACCCAGTCTTTAAGAGCAGAAAGGACAGCAATGCCACCCTTACAATTAATTACAATTAATTATCAGTGGGGAAAAAGGCATCTCCATGGTGACCTGGTTTGGCACATTTTGCACATTAACTGCTCTGTGCTCAGCTGCAATACCTCATGGTCTATTTATGCTTGTTGTCATAATTCACTTGACAAGTTTGTCATTATTCTTAAATCCTGAGATGTTTTTCTACAACATTTAACATTCTCTGTGCAAGTAATTAGTGACAGCCATCTGGATGCAACTTAACTTAGACTAATCACAGAGGAGCGTGCAGCAGGATGTTTGCTCTGCAGCATCTGCAGCAGTTTGCTAAACTTCCAGAAAGTTACGTGATGACGACTGAATGAATTTTCCTTGATTTCTCATTTGGTTTAAATCGTTTGCATTGTCAGTAGACTATTTCAGAGAGAAAGGTCAAGAAGTGCGATGACTTTACTCGGGGTTTTAAAAAATTTCACGAGTCGCATGAACGATGTATCAGTCAGTAAAGAAACTTGCTTATGTCATAGACAACAGGATGTGTCTAAATCTTTGCTGAACTTAGATCAGATTTACCCACTTCATGATACACTACATATACCAACATGGTGTATGTGATTCTTCACACTTTGAGGGCTGGGACTATAGACATAGGCAAAAATATTGAAGGTAGTGCACTCATTAAAACCAGGAACACAACAGGTAACACAACACTCATCACAAAGCTGCAGGGAGGACGCCAATATTGTGATATCCTATTGTGCCATGAATATAACCATGCATTCATTTCTGCACTTTTGTTTTGAAGCCTTAACTCCAGTTTTTATGGCTGTTACCCAGAAATGGGACAGAAAAACTCCCTTTGAGCAGGAGGAAACCTCCAGCAGAACCAGGCTCGGAGAGGGGCGGGGCCATCTGCCACCAAAGAGGTGCAAGACATTCAATTCAGTTTTATTTATACAGCACCAAATCACAACAACAGTCGCCTCAAGGCGCTTTATATTGTAAGGTAGACCCTACAATAATACATAAAGAGAAAAGCCCAACAATCATATGACCCCCTATGAGCAGCACTTTGGAGACAGTGGGAAGGAAAAACTCCCTTTTAACAGGAAGAAACCTCCAGCAGAACCAGGCTCAGGGAGGGGCGGGGCCATCTGCTGCGATTGGTTGGGGAGAGAGAAGGAAGACAGGATAAAGACATGCTGTGGAAGAGAGACAGAGGTTAATAACAGATATGATTCAATGCAGAGAGGTCTGTTAATACATAGTGAATGAGAAAGGTGACTGGAAAGGAAAAACTCAATGCATCATGGGAATCCCCGGCAGCCTATGTCTATTGCAGCATAACTAAGGGAGGATTCAGGGTCACCTGGTCCAGCCCTAACTATATGCTTTAGCAAAAAGGAAAGTTTGAAGCCTGATCTTGAAAGTAGAGATAGTGTCTGTCTCCTGAATCCAAACTGGAAGCTGGTTCCACAGAAGAGGGGCCTGAAAACTGAAGGCTCTGCCTCCCATTCTACTTTTAAATACTCTAGGAACAACAAGTAGGCCTGCAGAGCGAGAGCGAAGTGCTCTAATAGGGTGATATGGTACTACAAGGTCATTAAGATAAGATGGGGCCTGATTATTTAAGACCTTTTATGTGAGCAGCAGTACAGTGACATGAAACAAAGTAACACACGGAGCTCATTTTGAGAACATGTATGTATTCTAGTTTTTGGCGCTGGCTGCTTCTCGATCAGACCAAGTAAGGCTCCAGTAACAAAATCCATAGATGTTTTGCCGAGAAAGGAGTCTGATATATTGTATTGCTTATGCTTTTTATTCATAGATGTAATTCTACACTGTTAACTCTTCGAAAGTTTCACAATCTCGCCCCAAAGGAAGCTGACAAACTAAACTATTAGCAGGAGAATGTGTGGACAGCTCTCAGTGGCATTCTTTGTCTGCCAAATGATTCATAACAGGAGAAACCGCATCCAAGTTCTTTAAAAAACTACAAAATAAACAAAGACAAAGGTGTGCAGCAGTGGAATTAACATGACAACTTGACAGCTCTTTACTTGCTAAGTTCTTGAGAACTGTGAAACCTATAGAAACAAGGTCAAGGGCCAGAAATAGCTGAGAAATCTCACACTACTCTCATGAACAGTGCAAGCTCAGGTTTTAGGTGTCAGAGTGAACTGCGGCAGGTAGGTCGACGTTGGGGCTAAGTCAAGTTACAACAGATCTTTGCACGGTGGGACTGTATCGTCACTCGTCACTGATGAGAACAGATTGTGTTCGGTTTGGACTGCAACAGCATCCGGCCGGCAGTTTAAGACTTCAAAACACTGATTTTTACGTGAAACTAAAACCGCAGTGCGAGTCTCTGCTTGCTGCTCGATGACTAAGCTCAGCCAGCCATCAGCCTTGACATTTATCTGACAAACTCCTCCTCCGTTTGCCTCTGAGAATGTCGCACAACTGGGAAAAAAAAGGAAAAAGAAAGAAAGTGTGTTTATCCAAAGCTTTTTGAGTCTTGGCTTTCAGGGCTTTTCGCTGGCCGCGCAGTACGGCTGCTTTACCAACACAGCCAGAGGAAGATGGAGGCGAGGACATCATAGAGCAGGTGGAGTGTGAGCAACATAGGGGCAGAGTGGAAAGTAGGTATCACATCAACAGAGATAAGAGGCCAGACATCTCGCGCACACCAAAACAATCGCGCCGCACCACCAAGACCCCAACATCTTTCACCTGTTGCGTGTCGACCTTCAAAAGGTTTCGTTTTATCTTTTGTCTACAAAGTGTCGGGTAGTTTGGAGTGTGGAGGGATGTGCGCCGTTTGCAAGCGAGTGTGTGCTTTTCAACCGACTAGATAAAACAAGAGAGACGAAAAGAAAAAAGCCAAGCAGAGGAAAAATAAGGACTGAGCTGGTGTTCCCGCTGAATAATCTAAGCAGAATCTCATTCGCCGCTGGGGCATATGCTGATACTCTCTGCTCTCTGAAGCTCTCTCCCTCTTATTTGAGGTGACTCTGGAGCTCAGAAGCCTTTGAGGCCTGACAAAAGCAACCATCACACAAACAGGATAAGCTTAAAGCTGTGTGTAACCAGATTTGATCCCACGGCTTTGTCGGAGATGCTCGACTTTGTAGGGCGGCCTGAGAGACGCCGTTTTTAGCGTTCTTATGCAAACACTTTGATGTTAAGCGGAGCGGTGTAACGGAATGTTTTGGATCATTTGGAATTCTGACCCAGACTCTTCACGGGTTCATACGTTTGTAGTGGACTAAGCTGATGCTCTCACCTCTCCTCAATCATTAATCACTCCGAGCCTTGCCAGGGAAGATAGCTCAATCTCAAAATGTATTAAGGCTAAAGCCCGGCCTGGCAGCTTGATGAATTAATAATAATGTTCACATGAAGGTCTATTCAAAGTGGGGAGAATCAAGGTCTCCTCGCTGCTAAGACTCATGAGATTTGTGGAAATGAAATATTACCTTGGGAATATTTAGCGAGGACTGCTTATGTAAAAACTGGCTGGAGACACATCAAACATATGGTACTCGAATGCATTTTCAGAGTGTTTCAAGGGTCGTTTCACGTGATTGGAACAACTGCTGCGTTTAAAAAAATGCATCAAATCACAAAGTTTGAAGAGTGTAACTGTGAAAGAATTTTTTATGTTGCAGTGTTTAAACCATCTGTTACTTTTTACCCATCAGCTTTTACCACAACATGATTTTACTAATTGTTTTGTAAGACCAAAAAAAAAAAGAGTTTTAAAAAATGTACATTGCAATATTTTGTTTTTTAATATCATTTGCTCGTATAAATTGAACGTATTAGTACTTTGTTGGGTAGCTGTTAACACAGTGATCATATGCAGAAGTCTGATTTGATTCTGGGAGCAGACACAACCTCAAAGAGTCTGAAGTTAGTAAACTTCACAAGCTTAAATGGAAAGGTTGTGTCAGGAACTCAATTTGGCATCAAATCTGTGCCACATCAAACATGTGGATCCAGCTGGTAGGTCAGCAGAGGTGATAAAGTGTGCAGAAGGAAGTTGGTAAAACAAACATGGTGGCATTGCTTTAAATCACTTTAGATTCGGGTGCTGGTTTAGCTCAGTTGGATGAGAAAGCGACCAGATGCCGTATGGCTGAGAGCAGCTGGCCCGGGTTTCAATCCGACCCGTGGCCGTTTGCCGCATGTCTCCACCTCTCGCTTTCCTGTGAGTGTTCACTGTATCTGTCCAATAAAGCCACAAAAAGGCCAAAAACTATATTCAAAAAATCCTTCATATTCTAAAAATCAAATAACTAATTTTTTTGCATTTTTTTTAACAATGATGGGACAAATCAGATACAGTGGCTTGCAAAAGTATTCGGCCCCCTTGAACTTTCCCACATTTTGTCACATTACAGCCACAAACATGAATCAATGTTATTGGAATTCCAGGTGAAAGACCAACACAAAGTGGTGCACACGTGAGAAGTGGAATGAAAATCAAACATGATTCCAAACATTTGTTACAAATAAATAACTGCAAAGTGGGGTGTGTGTAATTATTCAGCCCCTGAGTCAATACTTTGTAGAACCACCTTTTGCTGCAGTTCCAGCTGCCAGTCTTTTAGGGTCTGTCTCTACCAGCTTTGCACATCTACAGACTGAAATCTTTGCCCATTCTTCTTTGCAAACAGCTCCAGCTCAGTCAGATTAGATGGACGGCGTTTGTGAACAGCAGTTTTCAGATCTTGCCACAGATTCTGGATTGGATTTAGATCTGGACTTTGACTGGGCCGTTCTAACACATGGATATGTTTTGTTTTAAACCGTTCCATTGTTGCCCTGGCTTTATGTTCAGGGTCGTTGTCCTGCTGGAAGGTGAAGCTCCGCCCCAGTCTCAAGTCTTTTGCAGACTCCAAGAGGTTTTCTTCCAAGGTTGCCCTGTATTTGGCTCCATCCATCTTCCCATCAACTCTGACCAGCTTCCCTGTCCCTGCTGAAGAGAAGCCCCCCCAGAGCATGATGCTGCCACCACCATATCTGACAGTGGGGATGGTGTGTTCAGAGTGATGTGCAGTGTTAGTTTTCCGCCACACATAGCGTTTTGCATTTTGGTCTCATCTGACCAGAGCAGCTTCTTCCACATGTTTGCTGTGTCCCCCACATGGCTTGTGGCAAACTGCAAACGGGACTTCTTCTGGTTTTCTGTTAACAATGGCTTTCTTCTTGCCACTCTTCCATAAAGGCCAACTTTGTGCAGTGCACCACTAATAGTTGTCCTGTGGACAGATTCCCCCACCTGAGCTGTAGATCTCTGCAGCTCGTCCAGAGTCATCATGGGCCTCTTGGCTGCATTTCTGATGTAGATATGATGTGTGGTTTGCAAGGACGCCTGAGATAATGTTAGCTATGGAAGCTAACCTTAAATGAACGCAACTGAAAAACCAACAAACACTGGAGACACTTAGCTTGACAAAGCTACCTGACAGTTAAGAGTGAGCTAAGAAAATAGTACAATCTATCATCTTCTTCATATGAAATGACCCGTGTCTATACAACTTGGTGGAAATCAAGGGCTTCTGTTACTCAAGACACTGGAACCCTGTTACTTGATACTTTTACTGCAGTTTTTTGCAGAGACCCCGACTCTAGAGAAAGGTGACGAGTTACATGTGTGGGTATCACAGGCTGTGAATTCATATGTGATTATAACAGCTATTTACTTCATACAGGACGAGAGGAGCCTGCTGTCTCACGGTCACAGTGCAGCAGTACACAGAGTACATGTACCGCTGTTACGTATTTAAAATACAAAATATGAGTAACTATATTCCGTTACAGTTACCGTTTAAAAAGGTGGTATTCAGAATACAGTTACTTTGTTGAAATAAATGGATTACATGGCGGTCTTTTCCTGTTTCATGTTAGGCTGTCCACTCTCTAATTTTGGTGATTCCAAACAAACACAAACAAAACACACATTCAGAGGCTCTCATGTCTGTGTCTCAATCTCGCGGCCCATGTCGCCCCTACTTACGACCGCATAATGACGTGAAGAAATATTTTTAAAAATTATTCAAAAAAAAGATTTAATATGAAGGCAATAGCAGAGTGTTACAGGCATCGCCCTAAAGCATGCAGCCTGATGGGCAGTGTAGTCCGTGCTGCAGGGAGAATGGACTGCCATACCCGTGATGTGTCTGTGAGCGAGGAGGGAGAAAAAGGAAAAGTAGGAGCTGTCACCGAGCAGAAACGGGAGCTGGAAGCATGTAAATATAATAATAACCACTGCAGCCAAAAAGAGAGCCTGACGAGCCCAGCTGTAAGTAAGCTGTTAAGACTCGACTGTACACTGTGTTCCTGTTTTCCTCCCAAACAATAAGTTCTGTTGCAGCAGCCTTTCAACGCCTCTCTCTGTCTCTGCTACCAAACTTGACCCAGACAACAAAGTAAAGCTAGTTTTTGGCTACGAGCCCGACACGAACCCGACGTATCAGCCAGAGGTCCTTTACTACGGTTCAGAGCCACAGACCTGTTTTATATACGTGCGGAATAGTTTTCTATACGAGATCGCTGCAAAAAGTGCAGCCTTACCTAATGTCCACCTACTGTTACTCATTTATATTAAGATTTAAACATGTAGCTGGTGTTGGTATGGAGAGTAACCTTCAGTAATAAATCACACAGCAATAGGACATTCATGTGGTTGTAAAAAGCATGATAATATATTAAGTAATCCAAAGTATTCAGAATAGTTACTCTCATTGAGTAACGCAACAGAATACGTTACAAAATACATTTTGGGGCATGTAATCTGTAATCTGTAGTGGAGTACATTTAAAAGTAACCTTCCCAACACTGGCAGTACAGCAGTCCACACATTTGTGCTTTCAGTTGAGCTGACCTAGACTGTAATACAACTAACTTGGTTGTCATGTTCATGCACATACACAAGTTTTAATGACACTTGTGGTCAGTTTATCTGCTTCACAGTCCCACTGTGCACCAACAAAAGCAACTGAACCAAATCAAATTAATTTATTGTATTACAGAAAGCAGATGCTGCGGATATAACTCGCAGTTTATTGCAATATAGTTTCGTGCAGTTCACGGCACATCACAAAATCGCTGTATCATTGTATCGTGATTAACGCATCGTGACAACATCTTCCTCGTCTTTTGTGGCAGCCGTGGTAACAGCTCTGTGAAGAGCCTGGTGTTGCTCCTAAAGCTATATATTAATTATAATCAGCACTGTAGGCAGAGCCAGTGTAACATTTTTCTCTCCCTGAGCTGGTCTCTTCCTGTTAAACGGGACTTCTTCATTGCCACAGTCACAAAGTCATTACTTCCAGGGGATTGATTGTTGAGGTTCTCTTGATAACATTGTTGGGATTTAAAATGGGTTGCTTTGAGATACTTGGGCACACCAGAATACTAAGACATATATGCTAACATACTCACATAAGCATGCTAATGTTTAGCATGTATAAGGTAGATGATGTTAATTACTGTTTTTTTGTGCGCGTGTGTTAACATTCTAACATTTTCTCAGCAGAACAAAACACAAAAAGACTACAGCTAAAATCAAACTCGTCATCAAGCAGAGGATTCAACGTTTGGCTTGTCAGCACTGGGTGACATCAACTTGTATGGCAATCTACTCAGGAGTTGTCAGTACTGCTAAATACAACTTTCTAAAAATATGTAATTGGGAATAGTACTGCTGAACGTTGTGCCAGTCCATCGAGCAGATGAAGATGACTGAATGTGATTCATCTTCTTGGAACCCTGAATGTGTACGAAATTTCACTGGAGCTCACGGAAGAATTGGCGGAACATATTAAAGCCCAAATGACCAGCTGTCATCCTGCCAAAGCAGCTAAAAATGTGTAGCATTTTTGCCTCCTCTTCTCTTTTTCCCTGATTTTCTTACTCTGCTAGCAGGAAAAATGCGAAAGAAGCATCAACATCCTACAGGCTATTAAAGGATATGACTTTGCCCGACTAAAGTTCATGAAGAGGGACACTCGGCGCAGTGGAGCTCTTGCCCTTTAACTTTGTGTCTGTCAAGTTTTTGTACAAACTCGGCTGCGTGTCCATTACTGCAGCTACGGTGCATTCACTCCCTGCCCGGCTCTGAGGCGCTGAACGGTTTGATTCGGCCTCACTGCTTTGTTCAGCAGCAGGTACAGGAGACACAGGGCATGTCTGCTAAACGGTGGGTGACTGACTGTAATGATGCTGCTTTCGGTTTTGCTCTGTGGCCCCCAGCTGCTAAGGCCTGTCTCAGCATTTCTTCTCCATCTGTGGGAGATGGCACTACCTGGCGGGTAAGAGCGAGTTGGCCAGGAAGAGGTAAGTTAAAAGGTCAGGAGAGAAGCATTAGTGTTTATGCCCAAGCTTACAGGATTGCTGGAACAGGTTTGCTGCGTTTTCTTCTTTTTTTTAGCTCCTGGAAAGAAATATGATGATGTCACACTGTCTGATATCATATACTTTTCTTCTTCATTTCCTTCAGGCCCTCTTATTTTTCTCTCTCACTGTCCAGTCAAACGCACAGGTGACAACCAGCACAGGATCTAAGCTATGACCCACAGACACGATGCTGCTGAAGAGATGGCGGCAGGCAGCATAACCTGAACGTGAACAGACCTGCTATGTCCACGTTTTTTGGCAGCAAAGCAAAACATTGCCTGACTATATGCCCAAACTTTCAGAGCCATGTTAGGATTCATTTGGAGGAGGCCACCTCATAATTTTACTCTCGTTTTAGCTGTTTACTTCTCAAGGACATCAGACTCTTTAGCTACTATGCCGGGTGGGTTTCCTTCATTAATGCCTCCATGGCACTAATAATCACCAGTAGACATACAGTAATGTCCAAAAATCTTGAGGTAGCCTCATTTCTTTATATTTTGTTTGAAAGTCAAATTTTCAAGACGTCTGAGCTCTAAAACATCTGAACAAAGGACGCTTTCATCTCATTTCTTTAAGTAGTCTTCAGGAATAGTTCTCCAGGCTTCTTGGAGAACGTTCAAAGATCTTCTTTAGATGTTTCAGGCTTTTGTTCTTTTCTCTGTCAAAATCGATCGCACACTGCCTCAAGACAATTGAGGTCTGAGCTCTGGGGAGGTCAATCCATGAGCACGAGCTATTGCCCGTAGATAGATCCCACAGGTGAAAACTACTGTGTTACAGCAGCAAGATTAAGAATAAAAAATAGTTCAGTCTACAATAAATACACTAAAGTTAAGGAAGAAGTGCCACAGGTACATAGTGAGGGCCTTTTACTGTTGCCACTCATCTTCAGTCCAGTTATTTTGTAATTCAGTTCAATTCAGTTTTATTTAAACAGCACCAAATTACAACAACAGTCGGCTCAAGGTGCTTTATATTGTAAGATCGACCCTACAGTAATACATACAGAGAAAAACCCAACAATCATGTGACCCCCTATGAGCAGCACTTTGGCGACAGTGGGAAGGAAAAACTCCCTTTTAACAGGAAGAAACCTCCAGCAGAACCAGGCTCAGGGAGGGGTGGGGCCATCTGCTGTGATTGGTTGGGGTGAGAGAAGGAAGACAGGATAAAGACATGCTGTGGAAGAGAGACAGAGGTTAATAACAGGTATGTAATGTGTATACCTTAAACAGGTAATGTGGCATATGTTAGCCTTTTTTTCCCTGTTAACAACGACTTCTTCACAGCCACCCTCCACAGAGACCAAACAGTAGATGGACCAACTGAAGGGCCTGTGTCAGGCCTTTGCTGGATTTCTTTCCCTATTTAAGGACGCGACCTTAGATAGTGTTCATCTACTGTAGATAGTTTTTAGGCCTGACTCTTCTTCTCTTGTCCCCCACTTGTCCAGTCTGCTGAGAGTTTGGCTAATCCCTCTCTGGGAATCATCTTGGTGAAAAAAATACTTTTCCATGTCTCTCATACTCTGTTATCTTTGGCATTTTTAGTCTAACTGGTTTTTTGATGTTTGTGTAGATGCAACACTGGTTCATCTCTTGGATTTGGTGCCTTCCTGCTTGAATGGTTCATAGATCAGCGATAACTGGCTTAACAAACAACAACCAGTCAGAAACAAGGACTTGACTGAAAGTGAAAAACATTAGCAGAAGCTTTGACTCTTTTGAAGCAAATAATAAAGAAATGAGTGAAGTTATCTGACCACTTGTTCATATGTTGTCTTATGAGTCTTAAACACAAGTCCGTAGCTAATATCACATGACATGAACCAACTCTTCAGTTGACAGCACAAGCTAACTTTAGCTTGCCGCATCTTTCTGTAATAGCTAAAGCTGAGATCATATCCATGTGGTCATGGTGATGTCACCCATTTGCTTCCGTTTTGAAGCCTCGAGTTCCTCGTTTCGGCCGTCTGTATCTGTTATGGTCATATAGCAGTTTGTGAGTCACATGCTAGCAGCACACAAAGTCATACCCGGTTTATATACAAAAGTCATGCTGTTCCAAAAGACTTAAAACCCAATAAAGTCATCAAGAAAATATTTACTGAGGTCATACATAACATAAGAAGTTGGGCAATTTAACAAAGACTTCTACACAACTACGTCACTGGCAGGACTCGGTCCATGGGGCCATCGGAGGGGAAAAATGCAGGTTCAAGGCACTTCTGTATTGGCTTCTTTACTTTTAATAAATACAATGTTTTGGCTTTGGGCTCATTCATAGGCACTGATTCGATTGCTTTGGAACATGCATACTCATAACGAAAAACAGGATCCTTTTATTTCTTTAGCAAAGTAATGATTCCTAATGCAGAGCTCAGCAGCGCTACGGGGCTGAGCAAGAACTCAAGCTTTCTAGTTGTATTTGTCAATTATGTATGTACTGCAGACAGAAACTATGGGAGACGCACTGTTGTTCTACAAGTGTGCTGACAGCTTTCAGAACCTGCGGATATGTCCTCTTGTCAGTGATAGAGCCTGAGAAACTGCACACCCTGCTCACAGTTTGAGCTGTTGTGACTTCTTAGAGCTACTTCCGCCGGTAAAAGTGACGCCTGACTGCGCTAATGCCTCGACACGACAGAGTGAATTATGTGCATTTTCACAATTAAACTAACAAACACATCCAAACAAAATAATTAGCTTACATACATATACAGTACTAACTGCCTCGTTCTTAACACCCTGCTGACGGTTCCTTCTTTCTTTTTTTGCATTTGTTTATTTGTCTTTCATTTTTTGTACAATCCTAACCGGACACATATTCAATATCAAGGAATGAGATGCATATACAAACTGTAGAGCAACTGATGTTATTTTATTTTTTTTAAAATGCAAGGCAAACACTTTTTGGAAAATTGCACATCAATTCCCAGCAGCAGATAAATAGATCCAACTCAGTTTGCATAATTGTGTTTACAATGAAAAAATTGTGCCATAATGGCTGCTTTTGCAGGAGCGTGCAAATACCCGGACCATGTAATTTGTTCCGATGTGTGTGCGGCACATCCGAGGTTTGTAAATTGTTTATCTGAGTACAAGAGGAAGGGGAGGGGAAAAAAATGCTCGATACAACTTGGGACTGCACGTTCAGTCAATGAAGCGTGATGATAATGCAAGAAAGTCAGCAGGAAGGAGTCGGTGGAAAGATTAAAAAAAAGCAACACGAGAAGCCCCAGAGAAGCCAAAATAAGCGGCTTGCGGCGAGTCTAATGCAGCCCTGCAATAAACAAAATTACAGATCAGCTTGGCTTCGTTTCACATTTGTGGAACCGCAAAAGCTGATTTCCTGTTTATCTAGATGGGGAAGGTAGAGGAGTCTTAAGGCGTAATTTGAATCCATATTTCAGCTGACTTTAACAAGAGACTTTTTACTGACTCTGCATCTGTGCGGTGACACACACCCACACGGCCGGTCGTATGACTCATTAGTGTGTGTTTGCTGGGTTAAAGGGTTACGGTGTGTGCTTGCTGACCTCATGAGCCAACTTCTGTCAGGGTGCGACGTGCGTGCGTCTGTCCACATTTTTGAACACTGGCTCTCAGGGTTTATTGCAGGAACACGTAGACAGGAAAACCTCCGGGGGCACTTTCTCATGCTTGATGAACTCTGTGGGTGTCATTTTAAAGGGGAAAAAGAAAAAAGTACATCCTAAAGGAAATGCCGAGCGCAAGTGTTGACTAAGGTCAAAGCAGCCATAACTAAACCGGGAGTCTCAGTGACGAGCAGGTTAGTGCAGAGGGATAAAACATTTATCGCTGACACCGCGACAGCAGCAGCAGAACTATTCACATCACTTTATTTACCTCCCACTCTCAAACTCGCCCTTGACTTTCAATCAGAGGTTATATTAGATTTCCTTTAAGTGAAACTGCTACCTGAAGCCGGTCTTTTGAAATCAGCGAAAACACCTGAATCGAGCCGAGCCATCCCTCTTTCTGGAAGCTGTTGGAACGACCTTAACAATGTTTATCAATTTTTCCTTGCTGGATACTTTCAACAGAGTGCCGTGTTGTGCAAATACACATTTATAATTAATTATCTGTGTGCGCCGCACCGCGGGTTAATATTTGATACATTTGCTACCTTGAGGTTCGTGTAAAAGCAGTCCGCCGAGGCAGAGTCAGAGTTAATTACAGTGGCGGAGACCTCACAGAGCTGCTTTTGTTGTGTGACAGGAGTTTACGCAATCAGTCAGAAATGCAAAAGGTGAGCTTCCCTCAGGCAAAGCCTTTGACAGCTTCAGCTCTCACTGCTATCAAAATACATGGGCTCTCTCCTGAGTGCGGGCCGATGGCAAAACACAAGGCAAAGTCGCCCAGTCTCCCACGTGAAACATTATACAATAGCCAATAAATTTTGAACCTAAGCCTTGGCCTTAAAACCTTTACGCATAAATGTAAAACGACCTCACTTGTCAGGAAACACCCTTTTAGCACCGGCTAGATGGAGTGGGTGGGTGGGAAGGGGTTGTTTAAGTCAATCAAATGGACTTTCCAAGGATCAGGCCTTTCTCAGAAGGAAAGCCGTCGGTCTGCTTAGTGTTCGTTAATAAGTGGATCAGCCGGTCTAAAGCTCTCAGGGCCATTTGGATGTTAGCTGAGACCTTTTTTGTCTGACGTACCCGCCCAACACGTCTTTATCCAGTATTTGGGGCTAATTCTTTTTGGCTTTTTGTTAGTTGTGCTTTTCAGCTCAACTGTTCGTTCCATCATCTGTCCTTTACAGTCATAGCTGCTAGCTTAAATATGACATGCACCATCTACTGCAATCAGCATCACAGCGATTTGTAATCATGTTTGGATGCTGTCCCAAACACAGATACTGTATTTCCTGCTACAAGCTGGTAGCATGCCTGTATTTTATTTGTTATTATTCTTATATTGTTATGTTATTTTCTTCTTATTATTATTTTGTGCCAGAGGCAGACCTTTGTTTTATAGCTCCCTTGGTTTGAATAGTATAAAAGGTGAAAGATAATCCACTGCTGAAATGCCAAAAAGTGCAGTTTAATCAGCTGCTGACTAAGAAAGTGAAACCTCATTGGCTCCCATGGTCAAATGTGCAACGTCATCTATGAAGGTAACATAGTTACAGCCGGCTACAAACAGCAGTTTCAGTCTCAGCTTATCACTCTTTTCAAGACAACTGTACAATGGGGGAATTTTTTTAATCACTTGTTCAAATTTGTTAGCGATTAAATTTACAGGTGTGGACACTTTTACTAAGATCCCAGTCACACAGAGCTAGACACTGGTTGGTAACTGCCTGGCACTGGTCTCTAAGGATAAATTTGTATTCTCCCAACTGGTTTGGAGTGGTTGCTGGAAGCTGCTGGAAGTCGCTGTGAAACCGCTTTTACTAAAGCCCCAGTAACCCCTAGTAGCACAGCTACAGACTGATCGGTGACCTGCTGGTAACCACCAGCTACTTGGGAAAAATGTGTGTTCTGCAAATGGTAACTTGAGGTTGCCAGCAGTTGCAGTTGCAGTTGCCGACAAAGGCTGCTCGCCTTAAGAGGAAACGGTGAGCCAAAGGACAGCTTTTACTTTGAAGGGGAAAATTCTGCATTTCCAGTTTGCATCGCACTTTTTCAAGTTTTACTTCAACATACCGCTCCGTTTATATTTAGTTAAATTTCCTTTAGCAAGCTGAACCTTTACCAGAAGTCACAGGTAGCCATCAGCAAGCATCTGGCATGATCCTGGCTGCCTACAAGTTTCACCTGTGTAGCTGCTGATTTCATTATTCCTTCTCCTTTCCATCAAATGTACAAAACAGCCAGAGAGCTTGATGCCACCACCGTGTTTGACACTTTCCTTGAAAGCCTCACATGTGTGAGTGCTATATAAAAATGTTTATTGATATTATTATTCTCAGGTTTTAGCCCAAACACTGTGAGGAAAGCAGAACTCGGTGGGGTGGAGGCTGTTTGTTTTTCTCAACAGTGAGTTCAGTCAGACACAGTTTTTAATTAACTGTCATCCTTATTGTTTGAGAAAACATGGAGGTTTTTTTTATTATTAAATGATATTTTCTCTTTTTATAAATTGAAGGAGTCCTTTCTGTGCCCTCCGTCTGCTGCAGGAGTAGCCGACCCCCTGAGGGGCGCCGCCCCCTCGCTGTGAACTATTAATCCATCCACCAACTGAGCAAACTGAACCCGACTCGGAGCTTCGCCCTCTGGGAGTATTGGCAAAGAGCAGATGACATGAAACCGCTTCATGCCACATGTTCCATGAACTTGACACCGCCGGCTGCTTTATTAGACACAGCCGTCTTTTAAGACCCTAATGTGGGAGTGGTGCCCCCGTATACTGCCACAGGGCCGCGTTCGCTGCGTGTCAACACCAACAGTAAATCAGCTGCCCGCTCTTTATCTCACCACTGACACGGCAGTTAACGAGATTGGAGAGTGACAAATCCTATGGAGCATAATTACATCAATCTGATTACAAATGATGCTAATCCTATTACAAAAAGTGGTAACTGAGTAAAGAGGAGATGCTTAGAGCAGTCAGTGACTCATATTTGGAGCCACAGGCACATTGATTGAGATGTTTCATGGATGCACGTATCGACAGTGTCACTCAGACCGGTGTGATGACTCTGCGTGCCTCTTTTGATAACTCTCAGTTGAATTTGTCCGGTTCTCGAGCTGGATTGATTCAATAACACGGTACCAAATAGTGTTTGAGCAGGTACTAAAGCTACATTTCATTCTGAGAGTGACCTTACCAGATTTGAGCCCAGCAGCTGCAGCCTGTCTGGCTTTTTTTCTCTCTCCTGCTCTGTACCACAGCAGCAGCTGAGGAGCCATTTTGGGGCCTTGATGCATTCAACAGCTGGTGGTGCCAAGCCCGGGGTGGGCGTAGAAGAGAGGAGGAGGAGGAGAGAGAAGAAGAGGGGGAGAGCGAGGTCACCTGCCCACCGAGCCGTGGAAGCACGGGCCTCGGAGCATGTCGGTCGGCAGGCGAGCCGCCAAATGGCAAAACAAGGTTTGCAGGAGGAACAGCGACACCACTTTACCCGCGTCGCTCCTCCTCGGATCCAGCGCCGACCTAAAATCACATTTGTAAGCGTCCCATCACTCAAACGTCTGTGTAATGCATTCCAGGAGAACACTGTGTAACTCGCCCATATGCCGCATGTTTTAGGAACCAAACCCCAGAGCTGGTTTTGGTTCATCGCTCTGTTCCTGGGCCAGGTGTGTGTGTGTGTGTGTGTGTGTGTGTGTGTGTGTGTGTGTGTGTGTGTGTGTGTGTGTGTGGACACAGTGAGACAATGCACTGCTTGTGGATTTTTTTCTCTTTTTTTTCCAGACTTGAGCTTCACTTAAGAGCAGTGTAAAGAAATCCAAAGTGGATGGTATCCCCCTCTTCCTACAGTCCCAGGATGTGCTTCCATAAATCATCCCTGGTGGTGTCAGGTACTGGAAAAATCTCCATTGGGCTGAATGTTTACATGCACTGAGGAGAGATACTAGAGAGGTACGACCTCTGTTTTGAAATATCTCAAACCTCTTCACTAGACTGACAGTGTTTCTCCTTCTTCTTCTTATTTCCTTCAACTATTTCGAGTGTGGTGGCGTGCAGAGAGCGCTGGTGCGGTTAGAATGAAGCAGACAGGATGCCGCGTGAAGGTCGAGTCTTACTGTTAAGTTGTTTTTTCCTCAAATAAAGATCATTCCTGTGTCCCTGCTGACACCCGAGCAAGATTTTCACTCTTTTTATGTTTTGTTCAATCACACAACCTGCTGTGTATCTTAGAGATTCTCCCCGTCCTCAGAAACGATGAGGCCTCCGCATGTGTGTGTGTGTGTGTGTGTGTGTGTGTGTGTGTGGTGAAGCGACTGTGGAGATGAGAGGACAGCTGAACAAATGAAGGAAGAGATAAACATTTGGACAGGACACACCAGGTGGATGATGAGCAGTGTCCAGACGGCACTGTGACAAATCACGGTGCTACAGTTTGATGCATTTCTCAGCATTCAAATTCAGAAAAGCGCTCCAGAGTTTCTCGCATTTCATCGCAAACTCCAAAACGTCCTGTGTGATTGC
The DNA here is from genome assembly GCF_900408965.1 of Simochromis diagramma. Classification (NCBI taxonomy): domain Eukaryota; kingdom Metazoa; phylum Chordata; class Actinopteri; order Cichliformes; family Cichlidae; genus Simochromis; species Simochromis diagramma. Next base: position 1,529,882 of record NW_024387492.1, read on the forward strand.
TCGGATTCAGGCCTCCCAATCAAAACCTGCGATACGATTACTCGAGCTCACCCCATAAACAGGTGCACGCTCAGCCGCCGCCCATCATTTCTATCTGGTGGAATAACCGTGAAGATCAGGGCAACACTGTGACGAGTACCACGAGCTGTCGGGTGGACGGGTTTAAACAAGCTAGCAGTGTAATCATATATTTGATACCACTTTATAAGGGTCGTAAAATTAAAATGAGCACACCCACAAAGATGGAAATGAAAGGCTTGTTTTTTCTAACAACACATATTTTGACTTTGTTGTAGGACAAACACAGGTGCAGCGTTATTTATGGTTCTGTTCAAGCTGTGACTCCATACTTTTTATTATGGTTGTTATCATTTTCTTTTCTTTTGTTCTACGAGTTCGTCTTTAATCTGGTTTGGTTTCCACAGTGACTTTCACTCTAATTTTCACTGACTCCAAACGTTCAGTTTGAGCCTAGTTGTTATTATTATAATGATACATGTGATGGTTTAACAACTTCAAGACAGCACAATAATATAATGGGAACACATTCACACGGGTGCTCCACTTTCATTAAAGCAGATGTGCCAGTGTTTCCTTGAGCTGTGGAAAACTGGACCAAACATTCAATCTTCCTCTCCTTCACCCCCCAGATGACCCCCTCCCTGAGCCTGGTTCTTTCTTCCTGTTAAAAGGGAGTTTTTCCTCCCCACTGTTGCCAAGCTCACAGGTTTTTTCTGTGTTATTTGAGGGTCTTTACTTTACTATGTAAAATAAACTGAACTGAAAAAGACTGAAAGTAGAATAATGTGTTATTTATATTTAATATAATCTGTTTGTTGTTTGTTTGCTTTACTAAAACATCCGTTGAAACGTTGTATCGTTTTATTTAAACAATAATCTTGTGTGACACTCGAAGGTGTTTTTGACCTTTAACTTCTGCCGGCAGAGGTGGAAACACTGGCGTGTGTGCAGAGGCAGAGCCAGACTAGTTTTATAAGAGTTGTTACGATACATAAGTGACTTCATGGTGGTCTTTCTTTCTTATTCTTTTTTATTTTTGCAATGCAAATTGCTACAGTCGAAATATTACATTTTTATAGTTCACTTACTTTATACACCAAGAAGACACATGTGGTATATACTATATATACGTTTTTCAGATGAATCCTCTGTAATAGTAGCTAACAGATTATTATTTAATTGTTGATAAAGATATCTCTGTATGGGAAATGTAACCGTGATCTCCTAGAAGACAGCCACCAGCTTGGCTCCACCCCTTTATTTATAAGTAAATATAAATTAAATCTAACAAAGTGCAGTCGAGACATGAATGCTGCTTCAACATCCACAAAAGCTTCTGCCTCACTGCTGGGATGAAGAATTTTGGCACACACGGAGATGTGGAGATGTGTGGAGCGATGAGAGGAGCACAACTTTCCTCAGATGAAACAAATCGAAATATTTTCGTCATATTTTTTTCTCCATCCTTTGAGGTCTAGCTTTTTTTATTATTGTGTCATCTAATTACATCTTCTTCTCCTGCTGTGGTTTAATGGCACCAAACTGAAGCATTAGCACTGTTGTTTATCAGTCCAGTCTATTTGCATAGCAGTGAATGAAAAGCTAGATTCTCTGTAGATTACATTTCAGTTTGCAGTACAGAGTTGGATGGAAACTTACCCTTTGCAATATGACTGGAGGACCTTTGGTCCGGTGTAACCCCGGTGTACGACCCCTTGACTTCTTCAGACTTTCTTCTTCTTTTAGTTCTCTGCCCTTGGGCAGCAATTAATTTGGTGAATATAGAGAAGAAGGATTGCAAACAATGCAAATCAGAGATTTTCCTTCAAAGGATTCTCAGGTGATTAACTCATGGTTGGTACTTGAAAGCTAATATTAGCTACTTTAGTGAGTAAGGGTAAAATCCACTCTGGCTCTGTTGTACATCAGGCAGCCAAAAGATTAAACCCACTGCTATTAATCATTTTGTTACCTTGAAAAGCACTTTGGCTCCTGGCATGTGAAAGCTACACAGATACCTAAACACTGATGCAGATCTAATACAGCCACAATAGGATAAGACCCCTCGGACGCTAAGCCTCACCCCCAACCAGCCACTGCAGATGGCAGGAAGTTTCTTCCTGTTAAAAGGGAGTTTTTCCTTCCCACTGTCACCAAGTGCTTCGTGCCCTTTTCTCTGTATTATCGTAGGGTCTGACTGCTGCTGTGAGTTGGTGCTATATCATTTAAATCGGTTTGAATCTTTCCTGGCATCGATGTAATATTTGACAGGTGGTCTTAATGTTGTGGCTGATTGCTGTCTACTACTGTGACTAGTTTTTGTCACAGCTGCTTTTACATGGAGGAAAAAAGCCACTAAGTCAGAGTAAATAGTGGATGTTGGCTTCTAGAAAATACATACCTGTTTCAGTTCCTGCCATAATGTATCCTGTATGAACCCTTTAAATTGCTCCTGAAAGCGGTGACTAAAAACATAAATGTGAAAGGTATTTTTCACAATATGCGTCAAACAGATTTCCCTCCATCCTGCTATCACATTCAAAGTCCAATTTTATGATGATTCACTGTGATTAGCCTGCATTTCCACAGGGTTAGATGAACACTGCTGCCATATCCTTATTTGACACACTATACACCTCCGGTACACCCGAGGTGTGCCAATGAATATTTCAGCAAGTCAAAATGGATATTACTCCTGAGTCAGACCTGCTGGCACAGACTGCAGCGCTACAGGTGGGGCATTATGGTGCCAGGCACGCTCAGAGTGCAGGGCTAATGTATCAAGACATTATGGGCCTGGGTCACTGCAGTTTCTCTTTTATTCACCACACTTGGAGACTTGAGAAAGATTAGGAATTGCTGTCAGAAGCATATTCAGTTCTAATGGATGGATGCAGCAACATACGTTTGGACTTCCATCATTTGGAACGCAAACATCCTGCTAATCTTCGCCTAACATAAGCACATGCTGCTCTGCATTTCCAAGCATGTGCGTGTCCCTCTCGATGACTTTACAAATCGTAGTTGCTTTGCTCAATGTTTATTTAATTGTGTTGTTTTACTCGTTCGACAAAACACTGAAAAGCACATCCATGCATCCACCTGCTTATGTGTGATTAAAATGCGATACAACGGGCATGTCAATGCTAGATTTCAGGTTACTCGGTTTCTGGCTTTCAGCCTCATTTATGTGTCATCCAGATGGTTTTGGGCAATAGAGTTCTCACATGGCTCATCAAAAGATAAGCTCCTCTTACAATTGTTGCATTTCAGCTGAGAGCGCGCTTCCCACTGCACAGGAATTGCCTTAAACCAGTCACTGTACAAATACTTTGACGTAAACCATCCATGAAAGAGCCTCATTCCCCCAGCAGCGTTTAAAGAAAGAGAATGCACGAGGAGGAAACATGACACTTTGCTTTTATATAAAACCATATGAAATGTATGCAGGTTTAACAAGCGATAACATTGGACTTGGTGAAACGTGTAGTCAGATTCTTATAAGGAAAGCAAAGCACGGCAGCCATTATTTGGACACGAGAAGCACATTATCATCGGCTCTGAATTTGCAAGAGGCACTTTGACTGCAGCTACAAAGGGGCTACGAGCCCTATTCAGGGTTTTGCTCTCATTCATGACAATACATCTTATCGTCGAGTATCCATCTCCTTTCATGTCTCTCCTCGGGGACCAAACCGGCACCATAAGCGCCGCGCCATGATTCAAGTGTGCTTCTGCCAATTTATTTTTCCATAAGACTATGTCAGTCAGGCTCAAAAGTAATAAACCAGCGCCTCTGGTAAAGACATTTGCAAAGTAAATAGGGCCTCCTTTCTGACAGCAAATGTCTGCCTATAACTGCCGTCGCCATGGTACCGACTGTCAGCATCACTGTCGTCGTGGCGCTATGGGCTGATGTTAATCTTTTCTGCGGGTGTGACACTTCGCGTGGTCAGAGAGGGAGCTCCAGAAGCAGGGATGTGGTAAATGTGTCAGCTACTGTCCAGGCAAAGGACCAAGACAAAGCTGAGGGGGAAGCATGTTTACAAAAAACACTTTTAATGATGCTAAAATGTCAACAACACTGTACTTACTCGTGCTCCACAGAGGGTAAATCTTCCTTTAGCACCAGCCAGAGCTGATCCACACGTTCAGAAAGCCGTTCATGGTTGCCTGAGGATACGTCCAGACTCTTCCTGTATTGATTATGTCAACACACAGAGTGTGCGCTCAACCCACCAATCAGCCAAAGCGTCAAAAGGTAACAAAAGCGGAGACGAACAGGTTCCCCTCACAGCCCAGCTGGCTGAGGCTGGTTCAGATTTCTTCCTGTTAAAAGGGAGTTTTTCCTTCCCACTATCACCAAGTGCTTGCTCATAAGGGCCATCTGATTGGTTGGATTTCTGCTCTATAGTTGTAGGGTCTTTACAAAATAAAGAGGCTGTGCTGCTGTTGTGAGTTATTTAAAAATATATGTAATATATATATAAAACCTGAACTAAACTCATTGTTACAGTCACACTGCTGTCACCGCAGCTTTTGTGCTTTATGGTCTTTCAGTTTTGTGGTAATACACTGCGTGTGCAAAGGTACTGGGCCGTCTACACGTTACACCTATGGGAGCTGCTGCCATGGAAACTCACGCCAAAAAGCATGAGACTGCAAACACCTGCATTCAAAGTTTAAGAAGTGTGGCCCTGAGGTTTTGTCCATACGATGTACTTTAGCAGGCTATAAATAAAAGCTCTTGTAAGTGTGCTTTTTAGAAAAGGGTGCAGACACAACGAGTTTATTGCTCTATTTTTACCCGGCAATCACACAGGCCATGATGGCATGTAACACAAAAGTAAAGAGTAGTGTATTACTTAGTTCAGGGAGTAAATAAAACTAACAACTCTAAAAATGGTGCCGAGCAGCCAAAGTTAGCATGCTCCAATGTTCACAGTAAGAGTATGTTAGACAGCTTGTAGCATGTAGCTCAAAGCAAACCACAGCAAACGCCCAAAGCCCCGAGCACGGTGTGGTTGTGGACTGCAGATAAAAGCATGGCTTGTGTAACGATGAAAGAGCCTTGAAGTAATTCTGTTCATCTAAAGAGGTGACAAGGTTTATAAGACAAGAGTCCCTTGTAAAGCACTGAGTGTGGTCTGTTCTGGTCTGGAGGAGCGGCGGTGGAATATGAAAGACATTTTTCTTTTCTCCACCTCTCTGTTTGTTCAGTTTCGCTCTCGTGGGGGAAACAGATCAGAGCACGAAACACATCTGGGACTGGCCTGGTGCAGACTGTGTGTGTGTTGGATGGGGGTGCCTACTGTAGACTGGGTGCTGGAGAGAATCACCACTGTTTTCTTTCTCAGTAGCGTGCCCCACGCAGATTTACACTGTAGCCCTGCCATACGCTCTACCCAGGAAATGGGCTTTATTAATACATTTAAAAGCACGTCAGGCTTTGGTGACTTATGGTCTATATAAGCCAATGTGAAGGTGCATTGTCGGCACCTTTTCACCAATAACGACAGCGTGAGGGACGGAAAGAAAAACATTCTCTGGGGGCCCGACCGGTTTGGGCCTTGCATGGGGGGAGAAGGCTGTTTTAGCTGAGTGTTCCAGGTGTTGCTTTTTAATTGGCAATTCCACAAGCAATAAAGCATTTCACTTACATTCGCTTGTAAATTGCTTTCATTCCATCTCCAAATGATGTAATTACCCAGCCGTCCCAGGCGAGAGGGAGGAAGGAGAGGAGAGGAAGGTCTGCTGGCCTCTGTGCCGCTCGCTCTCTCAGCGAGAACCCTGGCGAAGAGTTTCTGGGAGAATGTTTTCATTTAGGAATCCAAATACCGTAAAGCGAGGTAGTCATTTGCACAATAAACATACGGCGCTTTAATTTCATTTCAAGCTCAGTGTGGGTCTTCTATTAAAGAAAACACATCAAAACAAAAGCAAAAAAAGCCTGAATATAGGTTTGCAGTTGTGTTTGATGTATGAAGGTCAGCGGGGGATGCTTGTTCTTTGTTCCTGGACACAGATGGCGAGTGATTTTTCTGTGTAGCCAACACTGATTCCTTTTTATTGCTGTTCATAAACCTACAGAAGCGTTTTTTCCCATCACAGTTACAGTTTGACTTCTTAAGTCAGTACGTGGGCACAGCCACGCTCGCCAAATTCAGTGCTGAGATGCAGATGAGTTTTAAACCTGTCCACTTCTTCACTCTTTTTCTTCTGCTTCTTCCTGAAAAGGCTTCAGATTACAAATATGCTAATGAAGTCAGCTAACCCATGCGGCGATGTTATCGTTTAAAATTTTATGTGATTTAAAAAAAAAACCCAAAACACATTTTCCTGTTCAGCTTGTGTGGAATTCCCTCCGAGACACAGAAAGGTCAGAAGCGAAGCCAAGTGTCTGTCGGCCAAGCGTGCAGAGACGTGTAACACTAACCTGAAGTCATTTGACTAAAACTGATCTCGCATCCACCTTGAGGGGGGGGGGGATTGTGAACCCTCAAGAACAAGTTCAGTCTGTCAGCTTGTGGCGTGGAGCGAGCTCTGAAACACAAGCGCCGTTTGATCAACGATAGGTGGAAGAAAAAAAAACAAGGAAAAAAGTGGAATTCCACCGAAGCCGTGTGACCGAATAGCTCAGCGTGGCTTTAGAAACAGAGGAGAAAGTCAAAGAGAAAACATTCTTTTCACATAAAGCCTACCTGGCAGAGATTTTGCATATCAGACCTCCCCAGCGCCTGTCAGTATTCCAGCAGTGGCAACACTGCCAAAAACCACAAAAACAAGCTGTTCGCTATCACTGCTGTTCCCATGGGAACAGGCCCGCAGAGGGTGTGCCCGCTCCGACACTCATCTGCACAAACAGTATATGAGCTCAGTCCTCAGCATGTTACACAGACCGGGAGGGGTGTGTGTGTGTGTCCCGTCAGCCTGTTTCTCTGAGACGCGGGGCCTCACACACAAACTTGCTATCAGTATAAGCGATTAGCTGGACCCCGCTTGTGAAAAGTGCCACAAGGGGGAAAGGATCAAGACTCCTGAGATTTTGGGCCCGCGGTGCTCATTCGCACACTTCCTCTCCTTAATAAAGACCACACATTCCCGGCGACTGGAGGGGCTTCCAGGGCTGCAGTTCAAAGTTAGCTGGGCTGGCAGAAGAGGGGGAAAGAGTAAACAGCAGGAAAAACAGGCCAGGCTGCATCTGTGATTCACCGTTATTATGATTATTTTTGTTTTACACAGGAATATAGTTTGATCATCTCTGAGAGAATTACTTTGCTCTCTCCATCTCTTTTTTTTTCTGGTGTGTTGTCCATTTAGCTATCAGTGCAACCCCTGCTCACACCTCTGCAGCATCACCCAGGTGCAGCAAACTGCATATAATTAGCACAAAGTGTAACGTGCCACCAAACAGGTGCCGGTGATCGTCAGCAGCTCTGCATTTGCATATGAAACTGCACCAATATGGCCAAAGCTTTCACCCTCAAGTTGGCCACAAGCTAAAAGTGGCTTTTTCCTTTTTTATGGCAGCCGAAGAATATGAAATCCTGACAACAGAAAAATCTATTCATTGGCATATTATTGGCATTTACTTACAATATGAGAGAGTTTAAACAGAACATTTCAATTCAGTTCTATTTATATAGCAGCAAATCACAACAGCAGTTACCTCAAAGTGCTTTACAATATGATAACAGGGGTCCTTTGTTTGTTAAATAAGGAATAAAATAAAGAAAGAATAAAAAAAGGTTAAAAATAGAGTTTTTATGATCATTATGCGAGAGGTGAAAATCAATTCAGGCTCTGTAATTACAAGACAGATTTCATCCACTTGCTAAATATTTCTCACTTTGATTACAGCTTTAATAATTTATTCCCCATTAATTTATTAATGTATCCAGGCACAATATCAGGGACCTCACAGGATGTCAGCTCAGAGGCTTTCACAGAGACGTACACGACTGCATGGCAGCAGCACAGCTAAGAAATCAGTATTATGCGTGTGCTTCCTGTAGGGATGGGCAGGGCAGTGGTCCACCTCAGCTGCCTTGTGGATCACCTTAATGTGGCGAGATTCATACCTGCAGCTACGACACTTCTATCAAAGCTGCAGGTGGATCGATACTCTGGACACATGTGGGTAAGATTTCTCAAACACACAACCGAGTGCACTCTGAACGTGTCAAGGGGGGATTTCAGCCTCCAGGGGTTTGTAAATTAGTTCCATTATGGAGTTTGAAAATAGGGTTTGACCTGATTTCTTACCACGCTCTTAAGTAGTCATCAAGACCCAGTGGTTGCATATTTTCAGAAACAAAGTGAATTATTGGGTCTGTAACAATCCCACACCTTACTGTTGTAAAGCCATGTGTGAAAAACAACATTAACGGGGTTTAGTTCACATCTGGTTGAGAAAATCCAGGGCAGGGACAGAACTACTTTCTGTTTAACCGCACAACATCATTGTGAATTATGGTGGAGTCTTTACAAACACTGATATGCATTTTGGGCTTATTGGCTAAGCCACGGTGATATTTTACCTGTTCTTCTTAATCTTCGGTGTAGCTGCCTGATCTAGGGGGCACTGGGCGCCATTAAACAAATCCCTGCTCCTCATAATCCTTGCTAAAGTTGCACTATGCAAATGACCGTATTATTCTCCTGATTGTGGTCACACTCGTGCCTCTGACCCAAATCAAAATATGAAAACAGCAGAAGAAACAAAGCGTTTGTCCCGGAGGAAAACACCCGACCCCCTAAGTGAGCAATAAATCTGGCACCTAGACATGAATATGTGTGTATGTGAGCGTGTAAATGTACTCGGTGTTCCTGAAGTCTGTAGCCTCCAGAGATGTCAAATGTTTCAACATCCGTAACCCGTGACCCCTGAGACTCCTGTTTTGTTCTCGGCTCTCCGGGGCCCCCTCTCGAGATATCCATCCGCTGGAACTCCCCGGGACGACGGACTCCCCTGTCATCCCCATTCCTCCGCACTGCAGCCCGGTAGCCTTTGACCTCCCCGCCACCTCTCGCCTCTTCCAGACTGCCCTCGCATTCCAGCAAAAGGCGCTGAAACCTGAGCCCGCGGTGAGCTCATCGAAAATCAAGAGTTAAATGATACCAAAAAACCCTGAGAAATGTGAGAGGGAGAAAAGGGGAGAGGCACGCCGCCGGAGCAGGACAGGTCTGGAACTGGTTGTGTGTGTCTGCTCGCCGGAGCTCCTCGGGGGGGTTAAGTTACAGCAGAGAAAGCGAGGAAGAGGAAGAAGAAACTGCTGGCGTCTTTGAATTCTCTCCGCTTTGTGTCTGCCTCGTTTGCCTGCTCCTCGCCGGCCTGACTGACTTGTGCCTGCAGTTTCCTCTTGACACACTTCAGCGAGCTCTCAAGTTAACGAGCCCGTCGGTGTCTGTGAGCCGGGCTGACATGAGAGCGTAACGCCGTGAGGGCTCCTCGCCTCTGTTCTCCTTTGACCCCGCTACGACCACCGAGTGCTTAGAGACGGTAAGTGTGTGTGTGTGTGTGTGTGTGCGTTTTAAATTGCCCGCTGTGTTCGGATGTGTTTTAGTGTCTGTAAACAAAAAAGAAAAGAAGAAAAATAGCAGATTTCTTCCCAAAGCTTTATCGCAAATGTCACAGCTCTAAATCATTGTAAGTCATGTCTCATATTGTGATGAGTACCATTAAGATGCCTAATCACGGTACACATAATTAAACTAATCAGTGTCTATCTCAAGCTGAGCTCGGAGTACGACTGCACAGAAGTTGGCAAAAAGGCGCTTTTTTCCTTTCATGTGAGAGCATCTTCAGCTGAAAGCCAAAATGAACTTTCAGAAGTTGTTGTTGTTTTTTTCCACGCATGCATTATTCACGGCTGCCTGTTTCTCACTGGCCGTTGTTCACTGTGCTTCTTCCTGACCTGCTGCACTTGTCTTGTCAACCTTTGCGATGACGAATGCCTTCTGAAGCAAAGTTTTAAACAGGGCTGATGAATTTAATGGGTGGCCTACAGGAGACGCTAAATAAAAGGTTGAGTACACGTTATTGTTATTACTGTCTTTAAAGAGCGTGATGAAAAGAGTGCACCCACAGCCTCTGCAGGGGTGGTTGAAAAAGAAGAAAGCATTCAGAACAGGGTAAGGGCCGGTTTACGTTGTGTAACCTCACCAGCTCTTCTTCCTTTTCCAGCAGAAAGCGATTGAAAATAATTGTGAGCATACCAGCAATAACTTTTAAAATGTCTGAGGTGAAATAGAAACAATTATCTCTAACATCTTTCGCGATGGTCTCATTATTTAAATGGGTGTGAAGTCCTCCTCTGCCTCTCACAGGTAAACACTCCACACTTCTTTGGAAATAATGACATCTCTGTGATCAAAAGCTTTTCTCCTCTTCTTTACTGGGGAAAGCTGCCCTGATTACACTCCATTTACAAAGCTGTTTTATTCACCGGCTTTTACTTAACAAACCTCCAGAACGCCAAGTCCCAGACCACACCTGCCAATGAACGTGATTAATGAGGAAACATAAGGCTACAGCATACAGAGAGTAGTGACACACACCTCTCCAGCATCCACATATGACCTCTAATATTTCATTTTCCTAACATGTTCACAGTTGTTCCATATTGTGTAGCAGTAGCCTGGATATGTCTGCTGTTTTTGTCCCTGTAGATTTTATTTTCAGAATCGTATTGTTCATACAGAGTCATCAAACAGCTCGCAGGAAACACTCCACATATATGTATTTTAACTCACTGCAAAGTAATGCTTCAAAGACAGTCACTGGGTCAAGTTTGCTGCTGAGAGGCTGCGTCTGATTTGGAGCTTTTTTTCATCACGCTACTTTTTGCTGTTTTAACTTTTCATCTGTTGGGTTTAAGTAACAATTTTAGAAAGTGTCTGTTTAAAATGCAAATCCTCTCTTAACTGTTTGAACTTGGAGCCAAAGTCTTTACCGGCTCTGATCTGTTATTTTGGGTTAACCATTTAAAACGTCATGTATTACACCAAGTGTTTGAAACGTGAATGCGTTCTTAGCTTACCATTTCAATTATTGTATTTAGCCTATTTTTAGCTAATTATTTAAACTAAATATGAGCTTTAGTGCTCTGTTTATTTTTACAGTTCTATTTAAATTTTTAACTACTTTTACATAAACAATTAAAATTCTTTGCTAATTATTTCAGCAGTTTTTATATATTACCTCTTGTTTTTACATTTAGCTAACGTTTTGTTCCTGGTTTACTAACAATCTTTGAGCCAAACAAAGACGGCACATCTGAAAATACATTTCAGAGAAATCTTATTTCATTATGATTTATGACGTTTTAACAGTACATGGAGAAAAAAATCCCTCAAAACAAAAATCAAGTAAGTAGAATCAAACTTCAAGAAGACAGTTGAGTGTTACTGAGTATTTTATACTGTCTGTCCTTCTGTAGTTTATGCAGATTATTATTGAGTTACTACTACAGATGGCTTCACATGTAACCACGAGTTTCATATTTTAGTGGTCAAGGTGGTGTTAGTTCAACATTTTTTCCTTATTTTTAATTTTTTTTTACAAAACATCATTTTTGAGGCTCCATAATTTTTCCATATCATCTTTACACTGTAAAATAACTTGTACGTGATGTCTTTGTTAAATGCAATGAAGCGCAAGTGTAAAGTGTCCGTCTAAAGCAGGGGTGTCAAACTCAAATACACAGTCGGCCAAAATTTAAAACAAAGTCGCGGGCTAACATTAATATTTATTGAAATATATTTATTCCTCCAGATATAAGAATGAATCTTTTCTTATGGACTCAAACACGTTTTGCTGAAAAACTGAATATGGAACAAGCAAAGCTTAATACTAAACAATATATATTAGCTGTGTAATACCAGTAGGCCAGCTCTGATAATAATTTGGTATGGCTTCGAGGGCCAAATGTAATTAGATTTGGCCCGCAGGCCAGAGTTTGACACCTATGGTCTAAAGGAACTGACGTCTTTCCAAATCTGCAAATTTTCTGCATCATCATTTCTGCATCAGTTCTTTAAAGTATGCATTGTGTAATGTGTCAGTTGACAGCTCAGCAGGCACCTTTCTGGAGCTCAGGTTAAAGTGAGAGCTTTCACCTCCACCTATCATTGCTTTGGGGCACAGGCAGAAGGGTTTTACACACCAGTATAGAAATGAACACATTCGACAGCTGCAGTGTGTTTTCTACAACATGGGGGATAAAAGACGGATAGATTCAACCTTTATTTTATTTTTTTAAACATTTTGATACAATTAGTTGCAAAAAAAATCATTTCACATGACTTTGGCATTAGGAATGTCTCACTGTGTCTGAGACTGTTAGAAATGACAGTGAAGAAAAACAGTTTGATCTTTTTTTTTAAAGAAGTCTTGAATTACTTTATTTAGACTCTCGTTTATTAACATCCTGACAGAAGACTGAATCCTATACAAGCCCAAACCTGTAGCACTGAAGAGTCAGCTGACGGCAGCGGCCGACTGCTGGACGCAGCCTGAGGGCAGAGCTCAGATATGCAGTGATGGAGGAGCAGGAAAGGACGAAGACGAGAGCGAGAAAGAGAGGGAGGGAGAAGGAAGACCGTAGGCTGCTTCTATGGCCGACTGGGAGATCGGACACAAGGAGAAGCTTGTTCTCGCTCCGTCTCACTGTTCTGGGCATGTAGCAGGAGGACATGGCCTCTCCTGAACGAAAGGAAAATAGAGTCAAATACCAGAGGATAATGTGATTATAGGCAAATAGGAGAACGAAGGTTAATTAGAGTTAAGTGTCTATAAAAAACGTCTCTGTGTATACATCTGCATTTCAGCCTCCGTCCCATCGACGGGCTCGAATTCTTTCTGCCTCCATTAAAACAAACATAACTCGGTAGTTCAGAAAGAATGTTGTGAATGTATATTTTTGGAAGATAATACCTGCGCGCAGTCATTAGATTATAGTCGACGGCTTAGACATTAACATACCATAAAGACCGATGTACCTGAAAAAAGCCCCAAAAACACAAAGCTGCAACAGTGACCTCACGCGCACGTCTGGAGGTCGAACTGAGTCAACATCAGCCATGATGAATCCCACCAATAGCTGTTTTCATCAAACACTCATAATCTCCCACTTGTGACCGCTGGCGCCCCATTAATGTGGGACCCGTCGTTCAGAGAGAGACGCGCTGCAGCCGTGACCTCTGAAAGATTCGACCAGAACTGAACCAATCAGGGAACAGCAGCTGATTTTCTTTTCTTTCTTTGGTGGTGGGGGGCGCTAACATTCGCCATGTTGCATCAAATGTATCTGACGATTGGAGGTGACCAACGCGGTTTGTTTTTTTCACAAAGTGAGCGACTCAACATTTAGCTGCACCTTTGATTGTTCTTTACGGAGCAGTTTAAACGGAAAATCACAGCTTTGCTTGCTGCAGTAACAATGTCCTGAAAAACAACTCAAACCACTTACGGACAAAGAAACCCCGTAAACACCCAGAAGAGTCAGTTCAGTCTGGCCCTTCTTCCTTCTCGCTCTGTGGCTGAGACCCAGGAGCCGCCACGCTGTAAAAGGCATTTTGAATATTAGTTGTGGAAAATGTGACCATGGATTCTGGATTAAAGCTGATTGGTCACACGCTGTAGTTAGCAAGGAAAAGAAAGACTTGTTTTTGTAAGTCCTTCGTTCTATAACCGGCTTTGTTAGTTTTCTTCAAGAGCTGCGATTTTTGGTTGTTGGCTCGTTACCGCCCCTGATGTCTTAATGTGTCTGAGGATACATGTGCCATGCTTAGCGTAGCCCTGAGGGACTGTTTGCTTCCTCATGCCTTCTTCTTGGACCTAAATCCATCCACCAGCTGATTGTTATTACTGCATAAATCTAATTCTGATGAGTCAGTTTTGGTGGTTTGAACTGAAAAATGTAATTACCATTATACATCCTCACAATGACTTTTTGCATACATCGTGTAATGCATAACTAGAGTTCAGCCAGAATATGAAAACCTCCCGAGGACTCAGCAAATGCTGCTTTGTCTAAAGCTGGAACCTTCGAGCGTATAGACCAAAGCAGCTCGGACACATCAGGACATCAGGACGGGCCCTTTGGGGGTATCGTGTGATGGCAATGATACACTGGCAGCAGATCCTGTGGGGCTACAGACCTCTGAGGTGAGACCTCCATTTATTCTGTGTTTTGTGCATCGTGCTGCCGATAGAAACCCAGCAATCTTTAAATGAACGGAGTAACAGAGTGAATGACAAGGCACGCATGTTGCAGCTGACTGCTGTAAGAAAAGCACAACATCTAACTGCAGTCATAGTTGTTGGAGCGACTCGGATATTTTGAGAGTGAAGTTGTTCACCACAAAATAAGTTTTGATCTGAAAAATTGGACGTGTTGAAGCTGAGATATGGACGTTACATCAGTTTTTTTTCTTGTTCCTTTGCTTCCTTTGTAAAACACTTAATGATGGTTCTAAACTGCAGTATGAGTACAGAGAGTTGGCAGGAAGTCTTCAGACACTTGCACCTATTATTTCAGCAAGTGATGGGACAACACGTGTGCCAATGCATTCGGTACTTTTGTGTTGCTTACTGCTATGTTGGCTTCTGAACAGGCAGTATAGCTATTATGGTATTATACCACAGACATAAACAGCACAGATCGTATCCCCTGTCTTAACAATAATCTAGTATATTTGGTGCTACCATACCTGATGAATTTTTTTTTAAATTACAGATAATGTATAATAATAATAATAATAATGATAATAATAATATATACAGCATTCGGAGTATCGCCTAAACCAGCATCATGATACCTCGTTATGGGCCAAAACAGATACTCCACATTTAAATGTAACTGATCGATTTTCAGCGTATTTGGAAGTTACTGAAGTACTTTGAACATTTTCTTACCCTGTGAGTACAGCGCTGCCTATAATTGAGGACAGGTTTTATGGCGCGTAAGCAGAGCCGTTCCTGTTTGCTTTGGAAACCTCTGAAAGTGGCCAAAAAAGCGCCGGCGAATGCCAGCCAGAAGGGCTGCCAGCAGGCGTACATAACACAACTCGGAGCTGCACTCCTTGATTTTCTGCTCCAGTCACACTGAACTTTTAACAGGCTTCGTGCTGCTGACGCATTCAGGACTCAGCCGCCCCCCCTCCACCCTCATGTCTCCCCCTTATCTTAGATTTTATGTTCACACCTCATAAAAACTCAATTTATTCCTCAAAGTTGAGCCTTAGTTGTGAAATCCTTGTTGTCATTTACAAGCGATGTTGCATTTGGTGTTCAGGCATCGCAGAGCTATCAGCATTATTTTTGTGGCAGCAGTGCTGCTACACACACACACACACACACACACACACACACACACACACACACACACACAGTGAACAAGTGTGAGAGTGACTGGTAGGGTATTTCTCTCAAATGTAACCAAAACAGAAGGCTGCAGATTAGATGAATACGGGCGATGAATCGTCTCACACCACAGTAGTCGTGGTGATGCGGGTCGTATCAGACACCAGGAATGTTTGTCTCCGTTTCTGCTTCTTTCAACGCCGAGTTCATTCCATGAAATCTTTTTATTCAGCTTCATGCGATGGCGTTGGTTCTTTTTCACATTTACTGGGTTGTTTCAGCAGACCTCTTCCCAGAAGGCTTTAAAAATAACTGTTTACATTAGACTCCAAAAATGGACCCACATTTATGTGGCAAAACTTCCTTTTTTGATGACAAAAAATAAAAAATGTTTATATTTCCAAAGAACGTGGTTAAAATCGTCATTCTTCTTCATTCAAACCTCTCTCCTCTGATCTAACAGCAGTGATCCTGCTACAGCTCAAGGCTTTATATTTAAAGTTGTAATAACAAGTTTCAACTGAAACTCGCAAAATGTAGGTTCGTGCTTTGTGGAGAAACTGTTGTTGGCAAGTACAGCAGCAAGATGTTTCTTGTACCTGGTCGACAGTTTTGCACACGTCTTATGAAGGTTTGGTTCACTAATCTTTACAAACTCTCTAAAGCAGGGGTGCCCAATCCCAGTCCTCGAGAGCTACCGTCCTGCAGCTTTTAGACGCATCCTTCTTCTGACACACCTGAATCAACTGAATGCCTTGTTATCAGGCCTTTGCCAAACTTGATGGCATGCTGAAGAGGTAATCACACCATTTGATTCAGCTGTGTTGGAGTAGGGATGCATCTAAAAGCTGCAGGATAGTAGATCTCGAGGACTGGGATTGGGCACCCCTGCTCTAAAGTCTCCAGCTTAAACTCTCTACACAGGTTTTCTATAGCAGCGGTCTCCAACCTTTTTTGCGCCACGGACCGGTTTGTGCCCGACAATATTTTCACGGACCGGCCTTTAAGGTGTCACGGATAAATACAACAAAATAAAACTAGTACCGGTACTGAAAAAAAGAAGATTTATTCATAACACACGTGAAAAGACCCAGGAAAACAGAGTTAACGATAAAAACGATAACAAAATAACGCTGAAAACCGATAAAAACCCTGAAAACCATACATTTCACACCTGAGCCTCAACTCTCGCGGCCCGGTACCAAACGACTCACGGACCGGTACCGGTTCGAGGCCCGGGGGTTGGGGACCGCTGTCCTATAGGATTAAGGTCTGGAGACTTGTTGGGCCGCTCTATGCGCTCAATGTTCTTCTTCTTTAGCCACTTCATTTTTGCCTGGGCCTCATGATTCGGGTCTTGGTGGAAGATCCATCCATGACCCATCTTCATTGCTCTGTCCAAGATTTTACGGTTCATGGCCTCCTTGTTGTGTTTAAGTTGTCCTGTGCCCTCAGTCCCGAAGCACCTTCATGCTTGATTGTGTGGACGTTTGGGCGGGGGCCAGTCTCTAACTGGTACTAATGCCATACCAGTTAGAGGCTGTTCATTTCTTTGTAAGTCAGCAAACTTACAAATTCACTCCCGAAATCTCATCGACATCCCATCAGCTCTGGTCGCCACATCGCCATTTGGCGTTGACGCCTCTTTATCAAAGATAAAGTTGCCCCAAAGTCGATGCCATTGTAACTTTGAGGCTGTTTAGCATCGGCTGAAACCAACTGCATTTCTGGCAGCGTTTTCCAGGGTGTATCCTGTTGATAACCTAAAGACTATTTGCCACTTCACTGCATCATTTGTTTAAAGCTGTTCAAATTGGCTCCATTTCCACCAGTAACATGCTAACGGTAACACTGAGGCACCACTAATGACAATAACACAGGCCCCACTCTGCTTTTTCCTCGATCAAGGAGGCGATTTTACCTGAAGCTGCATGAGCGGGCAAGATCAGAACTATAGTGCGCCGTATATCTTAACATCTGGCCAAAACATCACCGCCCGGGCGTCCAAAAAGCTCAACATCTCAGCACAGCAGGGGTCTATTTTGTTGTGTGTATGGACACAGTACACCAAAGGCAGTAGGTGGTTTCCAAGACTTATAGAGATGTATTTTTACTTAAATAAAAGACTCACAGACCTCCTTGGTCTCCAGCAGTTGCAGCCAGGTGTGATGTTACCGTCATGTGTTCTGTGTTAGGCGCTGGCAGTGACGTAAAGGACAGTTGGAAATGTATTTGAGTGGCTCTGGGCACGATGTCGTTTAAAATTTGATTTGAATCAGATTCCTAACCACCGACAGCGTGACTTTTACAATCTGCAATCTGATTCCAATTTGGATATGCCAAAAAACAAACATAACCAAATCCACGTCTTCACCCGTTTTCTTCACCTCCCACATTTTTATCACCTCTGCCCCCCCCCCCCCCCCCTCCCCCTCATTCTTCCTCCTTACCAGTCAACATGACATCATGTTGTTGTTGCAGCACCCAAACCCTCGACTGGGCGATGCGGGTGAGAACAAAGGTCCAGTTGACACAATACGCCGTCTATCTTTCCAAACTAAACAGCTCACAGGCGTCGCGTCACCTTTCTGTTATTACTCACCTTAAAGTTTTGTCTTTATTAAACTTTGTGACCTATGACGACGCTGCAGCTTAACACGGCAAACTGAAGCAACCCTGTCGTGTGGGAAAAACATTGAATCATTTTCTTTATATGCAGGAATCACTCACAATGAAACCAAACCTAGTCTGAGACCCCCCCCCCTCCAGCCCTGCTTTCAGTCATGTTCACTTCTCTTTAGATGTGTCTCGATGTTTGCACGTGCTCTTTTTCCCTGTCTACATAAATCGCTTTTTCCTGTTCGTGTGCAGCCTTCATGTCTGCCGTGTGTCTCTGCGTTGGACCGACGCTCTTCACTTCTGGCACTCTACGCCATTATTTTCCTATTTTGCATGTCGCTTGCTGAGTTAGCGCACGCTGTCAGCTGCCTGCTGAGCGACGCATTCCTCTCTATCTCAAAAGCTTCGCAGTAATTGCTAGGTAATTGTTTGTCCAGTTATGCAGCATGCAAAAGCCCAGCCTCACATTATGTCAGTTAAACTCTGTCGAAACAATGCACTGCCAAATAAAAAAAACAAACAAAGCAGAAAACACTGAGATCTTTGCCCCGTGGCGATGTAGCCTCGCATGCTTCAGAAACTCAATTATTCAAATAAACCTGGACAACAGTGAGGAATAATCTCTCCCAGGTGGCATACAGTTTTCACTTTGTTTTAAAAAAATAAGCTTTTGTGACTGAACGCAGCCTCTGGCGAGCAACCGACCCCGCCGCATTCCACTTTCACATGACCTTCTCGACAGACCTGGCCCGGAGCGAGAGCCACGCAGCCCACCCCTCGCCACGCCTCCCGTTCGACTGGCCTAGATAGGACGAGGGCCTGCTCGTCTTTTCTCCTCCTTCTCTGTGTTTATTAGCTTGACTCAAGTCCAAGGAGGCAATTGGCTTGTAAATTTCATCTATGTATATTTACAGTTGTGTTTTACAAGGACAGATTCATATCCCTCTCAGAGGATGGGAGAGTGTAAAATTGGGCCTGGTGCAGGCGGTTTTCAGCCCGTTTGTGTACATGCATGTTTGGAGAGTTTGAGTGCTGCAAAGTGGCCGAGCAGTTTAATTGATTAGATAATATTTAGGGAATGCAGTCGTGTCAGGGGTGATTTGTGACAGAAGAGTAACGGCGAGCGTGAAAGGGAAGGTTTACAAGAGGCTAGCAAGACCTGCTGTGATTTATGGTTTGGCTAAGGTGGCAAGTCAGAGCTGAAGATGCTGACTGGGAGGGGACCAGAATGGACATGACTGGGAATGAATACATCAGAGGGACGGCTCAGGTCGAGTGGTTTGGAGACAAAGTTGGAGAGACAAGGCTAAGATGATTCGGACGTGGGAGAAAGGATATATTGGACAAAGGATGTTGAAGATGGAGCTGGCAGGCAGGAGGAAAAGACCACAGAGAAGAAGGACATGCAGATGTGACAGAAGAGGGTGCTGGGATAGGATGAGATGGATGCAGACGCTGTGGTGACCCCTAAAGGCAGCAGCTGAAAGATCAAGATCGTTTTGTTTGCTTTCGTTCTTTAAGCTCGAAAAATACACGAAAACACTCGGCTAATGAAAAAAGGTAGAAAACCTAAACGATGGAATAAAAATTCACCAAAGACTTTAAACTGATTTATTAAATCTCTAATTAATCAGTGCAGTTGTGCATGGCAGCGTGATTGTCTCTCTAGATGATTTAACATATCAGTGATAACCAGTGTTGGTCAAGTTACTTGAAAAAAGTAATCAGTAACTAATTACTGATTACTTCCCCCAAAAAGTAATCCCGTTACTTTACTGATTACTTATTTTCAAAAGTAATTAATTACTTAGTTACTTTTTAAAAACACGATTTACAACCTGAATAGGTGATAAAGCGACAGATCTTTCAGCCCAATTCTACTTTTTCTGCATAATCCATCATACAAAATGTAATCAAATGGAAAAGTCTCTTTTTAAAACTTGTTTTATTAGTTTTAATCTTTTAACTTTATGCATCAAGCAAAAATTACATTATATGCAACATTCTCTGACTGGAAGAAATTAGTTTAACATTTAAACCTATTTTCTGCACATTCCAGCACATAAAATAAAATATTTTTTGTGTTTACACTCAGTCTTTCAAATAGATGCAAGTAAAACACAGCAGAAAATAAATAAAGTCAAAGACTCAGCGGTCCTGTTGCTCTATTTTCACCTGTAAAGCAGGAGTGGGGTAGGCGGAGGTTTACCCTGGTGCAGGTGTGCCGCGGTCAGTGGAAGAATCCGCGAGTTTCTCTGTGAGTTTCCCATTACGTCGTAGCTACTCGGTGCTTGCTCGGAAGTTTAGGGGTTTTTTTCGCTGTAAAAAGAAGTTTTCTTCCCACGCACAACGGACACTAATGTTTTTGTCCCTTTTTATGGAATCAAACTCAAAGTAAGGTCAGTACTTCCACGCTTTAAACGCTGCACGCTCATACTCTCTCTGCACTCGATATATGATCCATTGTTGATCTGCACACAGCTGTTGTCACGAACGTCCGACTCGCTTACGTCACTGTCATGAGACATTCTCGCAAAAAAATCACGGTTTTAGTAACGCAGTAACGCAGCGTTCCTACGGGAAAGTAACGGTAATCTAATTACCGTTTTTGCAATAGTAATCCCTTACTTTACTTGTTACTTGAAAAAAGTAATCGGATTACCTCATCCCTGGTGATAACCAGCGATCACCGTGAGGAATCAGTTTAAAGTCTTAACGCTAAGTTAGCTTTCATTTTAGTAAAAACCAGCTAGTTAACTCATCGTGTGACATACAAACATCAGTTAAATTATTAGGGCCATGTCTTCGTTGCCTGTTAACGTTAATATCTAATCAGCCAATAAAGTGGCAGGAACACAGCGTCCGAACCGAGCGTCAGAATGTGGAAAAAGTGGGATTTAAGTGACTTTGAACGCAGCACGGTTGTTGGTGCCAGACGACTGAGTATTTCAGAAACTGCTGACCTGCTGGGATTTTCCCACACAACCATCAGGGAGCATTGTTTGAACATAGCCTTCCCGAGTGTTGCTGCTGACTCAGATGACCTGCACAGTCACCTGATCTCAGTCCTGTACAGCACCTTTGGGATGTGGTGGACTGGGAGATTTGCATCATGGATGTGCAGCTGCTATCGTGTCAACATCGTCCACAGTCTTTGCTGCACTGAGAAGGTGTTCCTGCCTTTGGTTCTCTGGTTCCATATGTGATACCAAGGGATGGGCTAGATATGTTTCGGCACTTTTGAACCCTATTTTGAGGACACGTGTTAAGTATATAATTGTTATTTACTACTATATACATGCAGCAGACGCAGCTCCTTGCATGATTGGCAGTTTGCTTGGCTGTGTTGGTGGGGAGGCCACAGGGTTACAGCCCAGTGCAGAGCTGTTTCCTCGCTTGTTACTGGATTGTCATCATTAGGCTGAAGTTATTTTTCACTTTGACTTTGTTCACCGCTGTTTCTTGGCTCGACTTTGTCTTCAGTAGAGGCCAAACTGGCCCACACTGTAAACATCCTGCACTGAGCCGCTGCTGTAAAGAAGGAAGAGCTTTCTCTCAGCTGACCCTCACATTTACTAACATGATATAACTTCAGAGGCACCAGTGAGCACCGCTCGCTGTTTCTGCCATTCAGTCAAATTTGAAAAACTAGCCCATGAAGCTGTTGGAGTATAATTAGCGAAGCTTTGGAGGTTCTCAGAGGCTGAAGTTGCTCGCTCTTTCTAATCTTCATGCTGTGGCCTTTCATCCAACTCGCTCCAAAGTCTGAAACTTTTCTCCTCAGGCATTCATTAAGAAAAAATAAATAAAAGTAAAACTTGCTAATTCAGCTTCTTAAATGAGAGGATGTTCAGCTTTCTGTAAATGTTACACCTCACGATCTTGGTTAGAAAACAAGAAGCCGTTCCTTTATTCCCTGAAAAAGCGACATGTTATTATTAGCAATAAAATCATCATTATCTGCAGGCCCGCAAACTGCGCTGCGAGTCTCTCACATAATCGAGAAGTTCCTCTCAAGTCCCAGTTTATATTTGTTTTCCCAAAAAAAAAAAAAAAAAACCAGGAGAAAGCTCCAAAGCCGGTTTCTAAAACAGGAAATGGAATTGGCTTTTTTTTTTTTTTTGCAAATGACGGCTCGAGTGTTTGTGTTAAGGAGTCAGAGAGACAAAGAGAGAGAGGTAGCACTTTAATATCCTCAATAATGACGCACGGGGGGTGGGGGGGGGGGGGGGGGGGGGCATCTGTTTGCGAATCCCACATCAAAGGAGGCGCCGTGTCAGCGGAGGGTTATGCATATATTTCCCTCGTTCTTCCCGTGCAGCAGGAGCGAGCGCAGGAGCTGATGACTGGAAGGAGACGCTGTTGTGATCGGGGCTGGAGCGCGAGGACAGGAGAAACCAAACCGAGCGGACGCCGCGAGTAAACACGCGGACGCAGAGTCAAAACAGCTACAAGAGAAAACTTGCAAATCAATTACATTATCAAGGTCTGGCTCTTGTTTTTGCTGCGTTGCGGGGAGGGGGGGCTGTTTTCCCCCCGCGAGGGCATCTGGAGGAGATTACGCTCCAAACTGAAACTGCAGGCCCCGTGAAACATGACTCAGGGATGAATGGAGGCTTTTAGACCGGTGTCTGCCTTCCCACACGCCGCTCTGCTATTCTTTATTTGTCCGTCACCCAATAAAACACGCACGGCATTATCTGATACCCGCACGCTGCATGAGCAAGCAAGGGTCTTTTATTAAGCAAGCCTTTATTGATGCAAGTTGTTTTTGTGAGAGAGACGCAAAAAAATATGATATAGCTTCCCCTCTGAAGAACAAGATGTTACTGACGGTGTTATTAATCTCGAATCAGCTCTCAGCTCAGACCGTGCCTTATTGTGAGAGATTGTGATTTGTAAGGTCGCAAACGCCTGTTTTTGTCTCGTAAAAGCGGCGAACCTGAGCGTAAAAGAGAGCGCGGGGACGGGGAGCGTGAGGGAACGCGACAACAACACGAGTTTGGGCCCATCGGAGGCCAAAGTATCTGCGAGAACAGACGGAGCTCCCGGTCAGGGCGCTACGTGGCAGCGGATTGGACGCTTATTATATTCAATCCACGTTTTTACTTGTAGCTCACAAGAAGCCTGAGGGGGGGGGGTTGCGCTCACATTTGCTCCTCCATTCTGGGGGCAGGGGGGAACTAATGCATGTCACCGATGCCACCTGCAGTTAGAGTAAACAGAGCTGACCACCACTCAGCCGGGCACTAATGCGCCACACAAAGAAGGCGAGGTTGGAACAGGAGCAAGTCCAATATTAGCTCCACATTACTACGTCAACTGACCCGGGCCACGTCGATGAAAGGGTACATGTATAGAAACGCGAGGCACGTGTGCACATTCATGCGTGTTTTAAGTGTCGTACGGATTTTTTCCAGCAGCCTCCACCTGAAGCCGTTTTGTTGCCTCTATAATTGCCAGACTTGCTGCTGCCGCTGTATTTTTTTTTTTTTTTTTTGCAAGAAAATATGCAAGCCGAGGTAGCGACTTGACACGTTAATCAGTCGGCGATCGTGCTCAGCCTAACAAACATTTTTTTCGTGGCCCGGAGAATACGCATATTCTCAAGAGGGAGAGATGCAGGGATTCAGGAATTGTTTCCATTTCTTCAACTAGTCAAAGCCAAGACTACATGGCTCTGCTCTCTTTGAGAGTGTGCTGCTGTCCCTGCATAGGTTTCAATTTCAACCCTCTCAGCACATCGGCGATGCGATTGCTTCCTACTGCAATTTATTGCGGGCAAATTGAAAGATTCCAAGGCGCGAGTGGGTTTGCGTTGCTCCGGGCGCGCTGGGCCGTTTGCTTACACCTTTACTCCGTCTCCTCACACACAGACAGAGCTCCCTCCCGTCAGAGCTGGAGTTATTGGAACCAAGTCTTCAGGAAAGAAGGCGGGTTGGGGGAGGAGGGGGGAGGTTTTCCAAAGCCTAGAGGCAGGATGGCAGTGGTCCCATTAGCTGACCCCCAGGCGAGCCCTCTGGAGGCAGATAGACTTACCAGCGTCAGAGCGTAAGAATACGCGCTGGGCGGCATCAAAGTGCTGCACCGCGGCAGCTGATAGCTTGTGGGGACATCGTGCCGTGGGACAGAACACTCTCCGCCATCATTACCGTGGATCCCTCACATCAGCTATTTATAATCAATTTTCCATCCCGAGACGCGCCTGTGTCTCGCATATGGTGTTGAGAAAAAAAGAGGGGGGAGGGGGGCAAAGAGCAATAAAGGAGAGGGAACAACTGGAAAAATTACACAACAGGGACCGTTCGTATAAATGGACCCAGACATGTAAAAGTAACGAGCGGTTTAGGGAAGCCGTTTCTTTAAAAAGCAGCTCTGACAGGAATAAAACCACTCGGTTCCTAGTGGGTCGTGCTTCACAATAGTCCTTTTTCAAATTAGCCTGTAAACTGTGGAAAGCCGCATCGTTATTCGCAACAAAACGGCCTCATTTTCAGGCACACACATCAGCAGCCGGCGAGAGAAGCATTGTTCTGCTGCTCCCATCCTGCCTGTATTTATTATCAGGGGACTTTTTACACTCACATTACTCCGGGTATCACTTTACACTTTTTTTTTCCATGTGTACTGAAAACGCACTCATGAGTGGAATTTGTTTTGCTTTGGTTAAATGTCAGTGGAGCCAAACTGTCAAGGGATGAATGCTGTAGAGACATGTACATCTTAGTATGCCCAGACGACAAACTGAGATGTGTGTGTTCACTCCCTCCCTGAAAGGATGAGCTGCAGCATTCTTGATCGAGGTGATGAACCCACATCACAGTGACATTCTGTCTAAGTGTGTGTGTGTTTGTGCGTGCCTGCGGTGTGATGTTTTGACTCTGACACGTTGATGTAGTAAAGGAAGGAGGAGTTCAGCTCGGGCTGTGACTGTGACGGGGAAATATGACTAAACCCAGAGACGACGGAGGGTCAAGTGCTGCTCTTCTTTCCCCTAACACTCGACACTTATTCATGCACACAAGCTGAGGTCTGTGGCCCCGTGTGTCACAGTAATAAGCCTGGAAGTGTAACTAGGTTCACAACTGATGCAGGTTAGGAGAAACAAATGGTGGTGCTGACCTTTGTGTTAATCTCTCTCATTTTTCAGCTCCGTCAGGCCCATCAGCACCATCAGATATGTGGTCCACAGCCACATTGTTGGGCCTCCCCGTAGATTCCTCGTTGGTCACTGTCATTCATGGGAGCACTGTGCCCGCCCCATCTCATGCTGAGTTTTTCTGCTTGTTTAGTTTGTTTGCCCCACGTGTCATTGATCCAAGGGGTTTGGTTACGTAAAGTGCAGATTTTCACACAAATTTTGTTTTGTGTTTTTTGGTGAGGCTGCACATAGAGGGGTTCGACCTCCAGCTACTCCCGTCTATCTGTTGAGGTGTCCTTGGGTGTGTGTGAGAAAGGAGTGCTTAATAAAAGTATAAAAACACTGTGTAAGCACCATTTAATCCATACAGAGTGCCATGTATGAATTATAATGCATATATAATAAACGCCTTCTTTTTTTTAATTGAATTGTAAAAACTTTTGTTGCCTACATGTTAGAAACGTCACTGCACTGTAACATTATGGTATCAAATTGTATCCATGTGATGGCTTCTTCTTCTTTGTAAAGCAGTGCAAGGCTGAAGTTTCACTCAGTTACACGTGTTTGATACTGCGCTCTTTTTTTCAAAGTTACTAAGTATCAAATACGTGAAAACTGACTAAAAGTATTTCTGGGGAAAAGAACTGAGTTTTCCTTTGCTACATTCTATACACACACACACACACACACACACACACACACACACACACACACACACACACATATATATTAGGGGTGCAACGATATTCGTATCCATATTGAACCGTTCGATACAGTGCTTTCGGTTCGGTACGCATATGTATCGAACAATACAACATTTGTAATTTATTTTATCAACTTTCCTTCTGACGATGCTGTCTGTGTTGAGCGCTCAGTGAAACTGCGTTCGACTACTCCGCCTAGGCTGCACTGTCGAGCGCAGATCCACTGAGCGTTCAACACAGACAGCATCGTCAGAAGGAAGAGCGCAGGGCAAGTTAGCAGACAGAAGTTAAGCTATCCTTGCAACATGGCAAATTGAACCTCCCCCACCCTCATTCAGATCTGGCGTTTGGAATTATTTTGGTCTTCATGTGACGTATGACCCTGAAGGTAAGCGAGTCATGGACTAAAGTAAAACAGTATGTTGGATGTGCCATGCAATGCTCAATTACATGGGTGGGAGCTAGTGTGTTAGCGCAGTTAGCTCGTTAACGTGTTGGCCGTCCAGCCCCACGCACGGGGCGATCGGCGGTAGCTCGTTAACGGAGATTTGCCGTGTTGTGGCGTTAACGTCATTTCAGATTAACGCTGACAGCACTAGTGGGAACACAACGAATATGACTGCACATTTACTCCGACATCATCCTAGTGCAAAGACAAGTGGAAGCAGACAAAAACAACAAGCACGCATGCTACAAACTTTACCCGAGTCATTTAGACAGCCGTTAGCACATGATTCTCCTTATGGGGACCTGATATGTTTAATATGCTGCTGAGAATATAGCCCAGAAGAAGCGTATAGTATAGCTTTTATTTTGGAAAGAGCCATTTCTCTGTAATAAACTCTCTTTTCCAAAGATGAGGGATTTCTCGATCAGATAGATTTATTATTTTTCTTACTTTGTTGTTTCAGCAACATTCAATTTAAAAACTGTACTTTTGAGTTAAAATATATATTTATAATTTTAATAAATGACAAATTAAAAAGGCATGAACATTTTTTTTTTGTATCGGAAAAATATCAAACCGTGAATTTTGTGTATCGTTGCACCCCTAATATATATATTCTGATTAATTTGTGATGAATTCATTTCACCTTATTTATATGGAATTAAACTATCGTTATAAAATTTACATTTTATAAAAAAAAGCTCGTTTGAAAAACTAAGTTTGTGGTTTCCTGTGATCAGAGCAGCTGGTCGGTATGACAGGATGAGCTAACTGCATTATTATATGAAAACAATTTGAAGAGCAATTACTGAAAAATGATCAGTGACTTTGTAAATGACTATTTTCACATTTATGAGTGTTGATCAGACGTAAGAGACACATTATTTTTTCCCACCTTCTATAATTCAGTAGCTGGGACGATCTGATTAACAGCAAAACTGACAGTAAATTTTCTGCATGGGAAAAATAAAAATAACCATTAATTTGATACAAAGGCAAAATCTGAACCTTTGACTCTGCTTCACGTTGTATCAGTGAAAGTTCAGGTTTTTGCTTAAACAGTGGAAAAATAGCTGTTTATGCACAAGTGCTAAAAACGAGTCTGTTGAACATTACGTCAGCGTGTGAGTGTGAATGAAGCTGGAAGTGTCGGGTGTTTGAATCCTAAATGAAATGATGTCAGTTTGAGGGCACAAACTGAAAGATGTCCGCTGATTTATAAACACAGCTGTAAACTGAGTGTGATCAGTGAAAAGCAGCTGAAGATGGTGAAAATGTTGGAAATGTAACTGACAGTGCAACAAAAATGATCCTTTAAAACAACAAATTGTTGGACAGTGGTGCAAATAATGATCATTACAATGCAAAAGAAAATAAAGTCGTAGAAACAAAGTCATCAGTGACAGGTGCAGCACAACAGCAGCTGACCTTCAACGACACGGCACCAAACACGCAAATGAGGAAATTAATAAAAAAACAAGAAAAACAAACTAATAAAAAATCTTTTAAGCTTCTTGCAGAAAGACAGAGATGTGAGTGGAACCGCAGCTAATCAATTAAAATCCTGATACTTCAGGTTTTTAGACCAAAACAAACTAAAATGAAATAAAAGTTTAAAAAGTGAACTTCACCAGGAATGCAGTGAAAGAAATCACACAAAAACAGCTCTGCTGACCTCTTTTGTATTTTAAAGAATCAAAACAACAGAGAAAAGATGAGAATCGTGAAATTAAACACCGACATGGATTCCAGTTTACGGTGAATCTTTCCACGGTCACGCAGGATTGTTTCAGGTGTTTTTACAAATACTGATGTTTTTTATTTTTTTTTGCAAAAATCTGCAAAACTGAAATCTTGCAAAGTTTATAACTGAATCTGACAACCTTAAGCAAACAGAGCATCCACCCTCCTCTACCACTGTGGACAGCCATTGCAACCTCAGTGTTACTTAAAACGACAGGACAGTGTCAACGTTAATATTTGGGACACAGTCCTCAGTATTGATGGATTACATTTGCAATAAGAAGTTAAGTCCCCGCTAAATAAAAAGAAAAAGGTTTTTTGTCTTTTGAATAGGACATTATGGAATAAAAAGTTCCAAAAATATTCAGACATTTAAACAACGAGGTTTTTTTTAAAAAAGCCATTGAGAGTTTTCTGAAGCAGCCTGGGATCATTATACGACCCCCAACTCTCATCGAGGCTGAGCTTCCAGGACTCAGAGCCCTCCCTGTGCTCTGCCTACACTCTGGAGTTATGCGACCAGTTGATGAGTAGCTGTGTCAAGTTGGAAGGTCCTTGGCAAGAGGCCTTGGGCACCACTGGAAGACTATCAGAGTGCAGAGTCATTAGAAATCCCTCATTCTCGCCCCTGTGTGTAAACGGCCCCGCGGCCTCCATCTGAACGAGCCCCGAGGAAGGATCTCCTCCGTCGGGCTGAAATTGGATCGTGCAGAGAGGAGGGAGCTCTGGGAGCCGAGAGTTAGCGAGGAAGAAAAAGAGAGAGAGAGAAAGTAATATGCTCCTATTTATTGACTCGGCTGCAGAGATCGCTGCACTAAACTGTTTCAAAGGAGGTGTAGTTTGGGGAGTTTGTCCCATAAGCACTGCAGGCATTAGAGGCATGACAAGTTGCCTTCATAAAAGCCTTAAGTGGCTTTTCAGAAGGAAAACTCAATTGGAAATGTACTTAAACAAATACCAGGTCAGCTATATGTTTTTTGGTTTGTTTTTCCCGGAAATCATATAACACGAGCAAAATGTGTCCCCAGGCAGAAACTGTGTGCACGCCGGGCTCTTGGAATAATGATTAAATATATATGTTTAATAAATATCACCTAAATGTCTAATACGAAACCGAAAGAATGAAATCCCAACAACTTCCTCATCGTATTTTATCTTGTAAAGGGGATACAACTTCAGAGAGAGAGAACCCCAGCCATCAGATGATCCCTGTCAGCAGGACTTGGTGACAATGGGAAGGAAGACGGGAATAGACCTCTCCCAGAACCAAGCTCAGGGAGGGGAAACCATCAACCACAGCGGGGGACCAAAAGAAAAAAAAGAAACCACATCAAAGCCGGTGTTCTTATTTCCTCTGAAATATATAAAAATGACTCTTTGTGGGTGAAAATGGATCTGAACATGTACTGTTTAAAATCATGCAGAACCAAGACCAATGCTGTCAAACGACTCTTATCGACATCGTGACATCAGACTGAGGGGTTATTTGTCCCCTGCAGATGCAGATATAAGCTAGCTTTGCAGTGGCTGTAGATGGCAGGATGTTCCCTGCAGCAACGCCACTGCTGCTAACATCACACTGACACTCGGAGACGTCCCCACGTTTTGTGCTTATGTTGCCAGTTGGCTGTAAGAACTCCGGCTTCAGGCATTACTGGGGCTGTGGGCATGGTTTGAATGAATGCAGAGCCACGCTGGTCCTCCACCACACCAGTGCAGCTTCAGGAAATTCTGGAGGGCAAAAGCCATCAAGAGAGGCCTTTGGCAGAAGTGCCACTCTGTGTCCCTCTCCATTGTTCTCTGACCGGGGGAGGCACAAGTAACTACCTCACAGATACATTTGAGGTAAATTAGTTTCAGCATTTTTCACTTTTTTCCAGTGAGTTGAGTTGGCGCACGGTGCTGCCTTTACATGTTTCCATTAAATCTCAGCTGATTGAAACCAAAGGCCGTCCATCTCTTATAGTGTAAAACATGGACCTGTCTGCTGCAGCATCAGCCACTGATTTGTCCTGCTTTGAATCCTTGAGATGATCTTTTCTTCTTTTGAGATCTTGGTGTTATGAAACTGGACGTGAGGTGAGTCTGACCATGAAACAAGATACTGATTGGCTAAAGATGTTTAATAAGCAGCTAACAAAAAGTTAACTTACATGTTTGGAAGCATATACTGAACAACAGATGCTCCTTTAGTTTGAAAATGTGGAGGTACCCAAACCCTCCACTCTTTCTAATCGACATAATCCCTGAAGGACTCTTAATTAGTAGCTAAAGTTAGCATGTCACTTAAAAGCGTCCAGCGTTTTGTTGTTAGCAAGTCAGCTGAAATGCTCCAGTTGCCAACGCTGACTAAAAGGGAACACTGAAAATTTTGGTAAGGGAACTAACAGTCCAGACTTTAACGAAGGTGATTCATAAATTAAGTCTTCTTGGGGCTAATCGAAGTCCACAAGCATGTGCTTAATGCTGGCACGTGTTTCATTTTGAATTTTGTGGATTGGGCGAGCCTCATCATAGTCACTTCACTCTGACACGAAGCTAACCTGACCCAGACTCTCACTGAACTTTTCATTTTATATCACCTCTTAAAACCAGGATAATCTTGAAATTAAGGTGAAGTGAAGGAACATATTTGGACTAACGAGCGTAATGTCACCACTGGTCCTCAACACTTAAAAATGTTGTTAAGGACAGCAAGCATACCACACCATAATGAGGCGACCTATCTGTGTTGCCATGGCAGTAGTTATAATGTAGCTTACGCTTGACTGTCAAAAGAAACAACAGTTTTTGCACAGAGACACGAAAGTGAAAATCTGATTCCCACTTGTGTTTTTATGTATTCTTTCATGAGTGAAGAAAGAGCGGCAGCCGTGTGTGTGTGTGTGTGTGTAATCAGTTCATTTAATTAACTGTTGCAGAGGGATACATGTGGACATTGGCAGAATATCATCTAGACGGTCAAGGACCTGAACATTATGTCTAAGTGCTCAAACAGAAGCACATCAGTTAGAAAGTCTCGTGTGGGTCGTCGTACCTCCCAGAAAACAGGCTCCTGTTCAAAAACTGTTCTGGCCATAAATGTCTAATTTAATCCGTCATTTACAGCATCACATGTACTGTGTGCTGGTGTGGCTTCACAGCACCACAACTGCTGCGCTGAGTTTGCATATCAAACCCACGTCTGTGCTGCAACAATAGAAGTGGAACGAGACGATGCAGAGATTGTGTGCAATCGCCAAACGCTTTATGTTCACCAGACGAACTGAAAGTATGTGCGTCGTAAAAGTGCTCCGCAACGGAACGAGTGAAAACAGTCCGCATTAAATACGATAATGAGCTGTGCGATTAAGTCACATAAAGAAAGGAAAATAGGATACACGTGTTGTTTAAAGAAACGATGGCGTGCGTGAGCGATGGCGGGCGGTTTCTAAACGCTTTCTGAAAACAAAAAGAAACGTGAGATCCGGGGTGGAAGGCGCCGAGCGGAACAGATAAAAAACCAAAAGGTTTCTTACAGCAGAGCAGCACCTTCACACGTTTTCCAGCAAAAATAGAGCAGGAAAAGGTATTAGCACCTTTCCTCCACACACACCTGTACTCTTCATTAAGTGCCAGAGTGTGAGTAATGCAGCGTTTGGCCTTGGTGCTTGAGAGTGGTAGCTTTATTTTACACCAGTGTACTTGTGTTTGTGCTGCACGTGGGCAGCAGTCCGAGCTGTGGAAAAAGAAAAACATTTTTTATTGGCATGAATAAAGAGGGCTGATTGCAGAGGAAGAGGAAGTATGAGAGGTCGGCCGCCAAACAAGCGAGAGAGGAAGAAAAAACAGAGGTTTATAATTAAATTCTGAGAGGAAGCCTTGTCATTGAGGTAGGCCATGTCGAGACATTAGCAGGGCAGCGGATGGCTGCGCACTTTCTCACCTTAAAGGCAGCGGCAGCCAAGGAGGTGACAGAGATGTGCACTCTCCCTGCTTTTACTCCTATTACTCCCGGCAACGGCAGACAAATGTGCAAATGCCATTTGCTTTCCAAGGGTATTATCAATGTGCAAGGACCTTAATGCCTCTGGACACAGCTGGATAGACCAGCTCCGACCAGCCAAGAGCAACAAAGCACTGCGGCTACCTCCACACGCACACGGCTTTCTTTTTCTAAACCACAATTTTATTTTTTCCGGTTGTTTTTGAAAACACAAAATGACGTCAAGAGCACCAAAATCAGTTTTTCCTTGTCAACATATAAATGCAAAAGTTTATGAAAGTTTTCACTTTGGAAGGATTTTCTGAAAAGCTCCGTTTTCACTGGTGTAAAATGGCGTTGATGTTTACACAACAGAGCCAGAACACGTAAACACATAGTGGGGTGCGTGTGGACAGCATCACGTCCATCACGTGTATGGTAAATATATAAGCGTGACCTGATCTCAGTTTCCTTTCTTTCTCTTTCACATTAAATATCAACAGTCTCATGGAAAAATGTGAAATAGTCACAAAAAGCAATTATTTGTTTGTGTTGTTGAGAGTCAGCAAGACTTTGAACCTAATTTATTTCAACAGGAAGAATGATTCATGTCATGGCAGTGATCATATTTCTTTATTTAACTGATACTCTTTCAGTCACAACTAATAACACATTTGAATTATAAAAATGTTATGGAACGACTGTGTGCAGGCAGGAAAAGGACCCAAAGTGCAGACTGCGGAGACAGACGTGAACTTAAAAAACAGCTTTAATGCTGAACTCAAAGTAACAAAGTACAAACATTAACGCAGGCAGGGAACCCCAAAACACACAGCATAAGGGAGGGTAGATAAGAGTAGACCACGACACTGACAAACTGAAACACAGGGCTTAAATACACAGAGGGAACAATCAGGGAACGGGCAACAGGAGGGAGACACAGCTGGGACAAATCAGGGCTGACGAGACAAAGGAAGCAAAACCAGACACATTAACATGAGACATGGACTTTCAAAGTAAAACAGGAAACATAACACAGACTCACAGGCAGGCACTATAACAAAGGGAACAGAGACGTGGGACCAGGGCAGACACTGACTGGACGTGGGGATACAGCAGACAGGGGAGACAGCAACTATGGAACACAGACAGAAAACCAGAACACTAAAACTCTAACCAAACCCACCCAGAGAACCTAAACTAAGAAGAATCCTAAAACCCATAAAGCAAAGCTAGAATATAATGAAATAACAAAATCAAAGAACCAAAAACACAAAACACTGGGTCGACGACCCAGGGACCCTAACAAAAAATCTGTCTGTGGGATTCAAACTGAGGTAAACGGCCAACTTAATTCATACAAATCACAAAGCTCGCACTCTTGTCTCAAACTGTGGATGTTTTTGCCATTTAAAAGTGAAAACCTTTATTTTGTGTGCATTGACACAGTTGATTTCTACCAGACTGACAGATACAAACACAGAGGTCGAAGTCAGACGTAGCTCTGTCACAAAGAATCATCCGATTTCTAAAAGGTTACATTTTTTTAAAGTAAAAAATACTGCAAGCTTCTATGCAGTATTATATAAAGTTGAATATAAAGTTTTACATACAAAACAATATTCACATCTGGGTGCACAGTAAACATCCATGGCTGGAATCACTGAGGCCGTCGATGTTGTGATGCTAGCTCGTCTTTCTAACAGTACATGTTTTAATCTTTGCTGAATTACAACATATGAAAGACATCAATAACTTTTCAACCTTTTACCCCTAAAAAGTCCTTTTTTTGCCCAAAGCATGAGGTTGTGTTTAGGGTTGGGCACTTTGGTCTCATGGGGTTAATTGTTTGTTCCATCAAGCCCGTCAAGGGTTGTTTTCCCAGGAGAGGAACAGCCAGCTTGTTCTTTGTTCCTCGTGTTATAGTCTTTGAAAAACAGCGGAGGATGGATCAACATTGAATGTTTCAAGATGACTAAAGTCTCGTTTTAGTATTGACACCGTCATTAGGGTAAGTAGCAGAAAATGGATCGATCTAAGGCTGTGTCCACCAACAGTACAGCGCATTAGCTACAAACAAAAGAACATTATGGGTGGAATTATTTGGCGTTCTGGCTCTGCTATTGCACACTGACCCAAACACTACGACTCCGCTGGTGTAAACTGATGCAAATCTGCACTTTTTGTTACCATTTTGTCTTTTTTGCATATTTTTTTCTAGTTGAAAGATTCAGTTTCACCTCACTGGGAATAACAACAAGCAGGCGGTGTGTGTGTGTGTGTGTGTGTGTGTGTGTGTGTGTGTGTTTATCAGTCTGAGACCAGTTTATTTGCTCTACTGTCTGTTTGTCTGCGAGTGTATCAGTCAGCTGGGTGTATTTGTTGTGTGTGTGTGTCTTTATTGGAATGTTTGATGTTTGCATTTCTCTGTGTGTGTTGATCAGGGAGGACGCACATGTGTGTGTGTGTGTGTGTGTGTACAGCAGGAATAAAGCGCCCCATTGATAAGAACAAGTTCTTCTTGTTAATGTATCAGTAGAGCTGGACCCACGCCAGAGCTGAAGTCCCAGGGGCGTATTTCTGCACAGCCCCCGCTGTGACACGGCAGTTACTGTTCACACACACACACACACACACACACACACACACACACACACACACACACACACACACACACACACACACACACAGAGTTCTAGATAGCCCAGGAACCAAACATGTGTTAACACTCTTTCCAAGAGATACATTGAAGAGGACATTGAGCAATGTTTCGTCTTACATCTCTCCGGTGGACGCCTGCTCTGCAGCCGTCTAAAATGCTTCCATGTGCAGTCCCTGCATTCCGCCTACCTTTCTGGATCATTCCGAGACTATGCCTGAAGATACCCGATACCCGGGGGAAAGCAGATAGTCATGAGAAATACCTGCTAGCTCTTAACAGTTTTAAATAACACGGGGGGAATTTTTGCCTTCCTTGTTTTTTTGGTCAGGCACATGTGCCAGCTATTGTTTTTCCTCCCTTATACACCAGGGAGATGGAGCCAAGGCTGTTTTATGACAGTCATAATCACCACCCCTGGCAGCTGCATAGGGACATCAGCTCCAATCGGCTGTTGCGGGGCACACCTTGTTGTCAAATAAAAGTGTCTGGATGAAGGTCGGCGGGAGAACAAAGAAGTTCAGTGTGCGGAATAAGCACCTACAAACTCCCACCGGTGCACAGCGAGCACGCTCTGCCTCGCGGCCATTTGTTTAACCGTTCCAGGCCACTGTGGATGTTGTAGAGATGTCCGTGCACGCGGTCTGTGACAGCAGGGGCTATCAGTGTAAATCTGTGCAGAGACACACAATTAATCACATCGGCGTGTTGAACAAGTGGCTCGCCCTGACAAATGCATGCGGGCAGCGGCCGCTGGGAGCGAAACATAGTATTTAGTGTACAAATGACATTCCATCAAGGTGGCGTTTAATAAAAAACAGGCACGCTCTCATACAGGACACAGGGGAGCGTATTCAAAAGAGGCCTGTTGTTTGGTGCGCACACAAGGGTTTAGTGTACTGCAGCCCAAATTTAGCTCGTTAGCATCATCCTCGTATCGTTTGAAATTGTAAATACATTTACACTTTTGCTAACTTGCCCGTTTATCACGAGTTAAGTATTTACTGAGCACAAAACGCACTTTTAAAGGCAAGCGGGCAAGTTTTATTTTCCAGATGGCTTTGATATAGATCATAGCGGTGTCACCGCCGAAGCATGCTTTCCATTATTGGGAGCATTTAAAAGCTTTACCTCTTAAGGCTAATGCAAAGTGACAAATCCAAAGGGGTTCAAACAAAGAAAGGCAGCAGATCTTACAAATGGAATTGTCCCCATGGGCAAACCACATAATATTCATATCAAACCCGATACATCCACCATTTGAATTTCTAACCATGCAATCAGGGGCTTTGCCAAGTTAGTGAATACGCCGTGATGAGTGTGACGATAAGAGGGGACCAACGGGGCACTGTGGCTTTTGTGAAAGGCTGCGCTCTCATTAGCCATCAAACATCTCGAGTCGGTATAAAATATTAGCTCACAGGCAGTAAACACTTCCTGTGCTGCAGAGCCTGGAAATCTAATTTGATAAGTGGGAATGGTGGTTTTTTTAAACTGTTCGCAAGAGCAGCTTTTCACTGGTGACAGGATGTACATCGCAGTCACACTGAGACCTTACAATTATAAAATATTATCTATCTCAAAGAAATGCACTTTACAGTCGAGGTATTTGATGCATTCTGGAATTTTCTTTGGGCGTTCCCATATGGAAAAGATATATATAAATCTTATAAAGTTTGTGTCTGTTTTGTATGAAACTTGTATGAAAAGCATACAAGAGTGAAAACAGATATAAGATCCCTTGAAAAATTATATAATGAAACTTGTATGTTTTGGATACTTAGTAAAACAATGTATGAAAGTAATGAGAAAGTGGCCACTTTCATGAGTAAATCATATTAATTTTTACTATTTCTTTTCCATATGGGTTGACTGCCCGTTTTTGCTCTACATGTTGAGGCCTGGGCTCTGGGGAGGCCGATCCATGACTGAGTTGTTTTTACTGATGTTTTCTGATTATTATTTTAGTTTTAAAGTCCTAAGATTCAGTTTAGTAACATTTAAATGTAATTATCTTATTAAAACCACAGCCAATACAGCCTTCGTTCTCACAATATCATATAATTGATTGTCCCAAGAATCAGAACAGAATTGGGGAAAAAGGCTTTTTTCTGCCCCTTTAATGTTGCTCCTAATTTGATCTGTTATTGTTTACAACTCTCAGGATGTTTGTTACATATGAACAGATGGATAATAATACACGTTACAGTGTTACTGCCGACAGCAACTTCAAAAACAAACTCGTGTCTACAGACAAATGAATCCTGTCACCTCGCCTCAATGACGCCTGACGTTTACGTGATCCACCGCGTCGACACGAGTCCGATGCAGCCAGCTGGCAGGACGCTGTGGCCGATGTCACTGTGGTCAACGCTTTCGTATTACTTAAAAAACGCCGTTGGCGCCCGTTCGCTCCGTCCCTTTCCTTTACCGCTGTTATTCTGGGCAGTGGGTCTTATAAATAACTAATAAAGACAAATCCGTGATGTATTCATCTTAATGCACAGTGGCAACAGGGGCAGGTGTGCTGGCTTATTTCTACCTTTTGTAGGACAGCGCAATTAATCTGCTTTGTGCCAGGTTAAGAGCAGCGAGAGGGATGTGGAAAGAGACAAATGAAAAACCAAAAGGGAAAGTCATGAATTTTACAGTGAACTCAACCCAACGAGCACCTGACCTCGGTTACCTTTACACTCACACCTCCATCGAGAACTTCCTTAGAAAATAAGAGGCACCGGTGAAGTCGCCTGTTCCCGAAATAGAAAAACAATGAAGATAGGTGACGCTAGGCGTGTGTGTGTCGGAGAGAGGGTAAAGTGGGGAGATATTAGCCATATGTGATTCATTTACAACAGCATGCTTCAATTAATCTGGGCAGGGTGGCAGCACCGGGGTTGGGCCCCGTGCCACCTGAGCGAGAAAGGAGGAGTGATCTGTTGCTCAGCGAGGGATGAGCGATGAAAACAGATCCCTTCGAATCGATCGCTCTGCTCTTCCTCTCTCGCTGAGCCTCTTTGTTCTCCCTCTTCACGGGACGCGAGGCCAGAAGAGGCTCGATGAGACGCTCTGAATCACCGGGCGTCCCTGAAGCACCCTGAGAGGAGTGCTAATTCTCGTGTAGGCGTTCACCTCTAGAGACGCCCTCGGGATGTTTCGTGAGCCGGCTTTCAGAGTGGGGTGGGCGCGCTGCGGCAGTTAGTGAAAGCAGAGCAGGGAGGCAGGGAGAGGAGGCAACCAGACCAAGGGGCAAAAACCACAGCGACCAGATGGAAGTGCAGATTGTTTCAAGGGGCTACTGCCTCAGCAAAACCATGTTTACTGAAATCTCATGTTTGTGTTTTAGGACATAGTGAGCAGCACTTTGGGATCCTGCAAAGAAGAAGATTTAAAAAAGCGGTCATGTGCATATCTCATGTTGTTTAATTTCAACTCCAAAATAAGAGCAAAAGAACACTTGCCAGGCTTTTTAATACCATAACGCACGAGGTTACGCTGAAGCTCGCCAAGTCCAATAGTGTGATTGTTGCAAGAATAAATAAAGTGGAACAAAAAAAAATGTGATGATGATGAATTAACCAGAGGAAAGAAACGTATATTAAGACACAGGATAAGGATATTAAATTACGGCACTTGATAGGAAAAGACAAGCAAACGGCATCGGCGTGGCAGAGGATTAACGGCTGTAGCTTAGTGGTGTCTGACAGCGTAATTATATTTTTAGCTGACTGTTTTGTGAGCCGTTTCACCTGCCTTCTGATGTAATCTGGATTTATCCAAAGTCCTGCCTCACGCATCGGGGGATTTTTCACACCCAAAGGGCGAGAGGAGGGCTAAAACGGATAATAGGAGCCTTTCGCACATCCACCGCAATGCCTGCTTTTTGGACGTACCGCAGGCTGAAGTGTCTCCTCGCTTCCCAGGCAATTAAACATTTCCACGAGGAATAGAGATTGGCAGAGTGTTTAATCTGAAAGTGAAGACGTGGGAGCACATAAGCAAAGAGGAAGTGAAGAACAGCCTTCGCGTGTGCGTCTGTGTCTGGCGTGCGCGACTGTTTGGATAATTTAAGCTGCTGAATTAAAAAAAAAAGGAAGCAATGATCGTAATAAGGACGACAACAACAATTATCTCTTCATTTTACTCAGGGTTATTTAAATAAAGAAGGTTTACAATGAAACCCCCATTATATGCTTAGGTAGTGTAATTATCTTTAATTAAAATATAGCAATTAATAAGTGTCTCAGGTCGTGCGAGCATAAATTGTCTCGAGACGTCCTCCACTTGGCTCTAATTTGAAATGGTGCATTAATAAATCAGCTGTCAGAAGAGGAAAAGGTTCAGGGGACTGTGGTGTTTTGGTGTTCCGGGGATTTAGTTAATTAGTTGGAGGGGAAAGCCAAAGATAAACACAGATTGTCATTCGAGCACAGGCAGAGCCTTTAAGCAGCTGCTGAGACCTGATCAAATCAAGTTGGTGGTCAGAGCAGTGCAGCGCTGCAGCGCATACTCATCTTCTTAGGTTGTTGCCGATCCAGTTTGGCAAAACAGTGTT
Source organism: Simochromis diagramma (assembly GCF_900408965.1). Lineage (NCBI taxonomy): Eukaryota > Metazoa > Chordata > Actinopteri > Cichliformes > Cichlidae > Simochromis > Simochromis diagramma. The sequence goes on from NW_024387492.1 coordinate 1,569,100, forward strand.
TTATTGCCGAGTTCCTCGTTTTCAGACACTGAAAGTTTCATTTTATTCACGTGCAACATGAAAAAGAGAAATATGTGCGGGGCTCATTGGATGCGTAGCAGTCCTTGTGTTTCATGACATAAAGTATTTGTCATCTTTACTGTAAACCAAGCTTGTAATTGTGTTTTGGCAGCTCGATGAACTTGTTCATTGGCTTTGCACTCATTTATCGTTGCTGACATCAAAGTCTAGATTCTCTAACTTTTATGAGTCAGCCAAAAAAATTCCTACATTTCCCATAATGCAACCCAATAATATCATTCGTATGTCCACTTCTTTAAAAAACAAAGAGTATGTTTTGGGCGAAGGCCGAGGCGACCCTGAAAGACATCACCCAAGTGTTTTCTCTTATGTAAAATCAGTGGAGTGGCCTTAACTGTTTTCTTAAGAGTTTTTAATTTTATTGCACTTCTACAAAGTTATTTCTCCGCTCACGTGGGCATGTGTCTGGCTGAAACTGAATCACCAGCAGACTTTCAGTCCTTAGTATGAAATGAACCTACATTTCCCATAATGCAGTTAAATATTACCTCATAGAGAAGCAGCTCAAACTGTTTCATCAGTGTTGCAACCCTTTGTGTACAGAATAATGTGCACGTGACTTCCTCCTCGCAGGCAGTAAGGCCGTCATGACCCGTGTGATGAAATAAGTCACGAGTTGTACCTTGTCTCTGGTGTGGTAACTGTTGTGATCTTTTGAACCTGTTGAACTGATTGCATCTGTCTTCAGTTAAAACAGGCGTTTGCTAACGTGTCACATGAGTGACCAGCCTGCATCAGTCATCATGGAGTGATGAGCACTGATTCAGGCTCTGGCTATGGGATTGTGCAGTGCCTGGTTCAGTGACTCATAGATGTACGGTATTTAGAAGTGTTTAGCCTGGGAGGCAGGAGCGGCCCTGAGACCCTTTTCCACCCACCCAGAAGACTTCCTCTATGCTCCGTGCAGAAGGGGAAATTTAGCCCAGATGTGACTTCAAACAAAAGAAAAGCTGCAGGGATTGGAGGTGGGATCAGGCCCATCTTTCGCGTGACCCCGAGACCTGCTCCTTCCTGGCATCTGTCTATTTTTCTCCTCTACTGTTCTTTCTCTGCTGATCTCTTGTAAGTTTCTCTCTCGCGGGTCTTTTTACTTTTACTCCTAAACATCCTGGCTGTTTTTAACAAGCCTGCGCTGTGTCAAGGAAATCCTGCGAGGAAGCACATTTTTCACCAAATAAAGTGAAATTCCAGGATTTGTAAAGTTGAACACACTTCAAGCCTTTTAGCTAAAAACAGCTACGTGAAGTTGGCCTGCTTTACGCTTTTCAGCCGGGTATTTTATTTCTTCTCAGAAATATCAAACGAGCTGTGGGGGATGTTTAAGAAAAGGTTCAAACGTGAAGATAAAACATATGTAGTCATGAAATACCAGAATAAAAATTCTGCAGTCGTTCTTCTTTATTTCCCTTGTGAAGAAAAAAAGAAACTTTTTTTTTTTACATTAAAATGACAGTTTTTGGCTTTAAATGTGTTTTGAACGCTCTGGTATGACAGTGCACTGTTCTCCTGCCAGTTTCAATTCTTAGTAACTTCCTTACTCCATGACAGCCTGACGTCATCTTTAAAAATGCAAATACTAGCAGCTCCGCGAGGCTCCGCCTAAACACGAAATGCTAATAAGGCAAAGCTCACATGCGTCACAGTGACAAAGCTAACGTACTCGTGATTACTGTTCTGTTGTTCACACCGTGGATCTGTAGTTTCACAGGGATCATTCAGAATACATGGAAATGTGACGCATTTTTTTATAAACAGGGTTGAGATAAAGTTCAATTTTAATTTTTTTTTATTTCATATTTTTAACAGGTTGTGGAAAAAAAACTGATGATCGGAGCATCAGAATTTCAGGCAGCAGCAACCTGACAGCAATCACCTTTGACCACTGCAGTCATCTTCTTATACAAAGTTTCTCTGTGGCTGAACTTCCAACAACTATTCTGGTTTACAAACGAGTGCCATTAAGGGAGCCGTGTCATAAATCCTTAACTGACCTGTTAGCATAGATTAGCAGAACACTCGCCTTTCAGGCACGTTTTGCCCTGGAAAAAATGATTGAATATAATTTAGTTTTGTTTCAGTTTTTAAGGAATTACTGGAATAGCTCTCCTAGTTTGGCTTTTAATATGTTCATGGCAATTACAAATGTTTACCTGGAAGTTGAGTGTCCGACACACTCCACCCCTGACAACCCTGGCTGATTGGGACCCACACCCAGTTTCACACCTTGGCTCAGGCGATTAGAGGATCATCAGGGGGTCCTTTTGTCCCTCTGTGGGGGGAAACTCCCACTAGGTTTATATCTGGGACTCTCCACCATTTGACCTTAGAACTGAAGAAGCTTCTCGGATGAGAGGTGAAACGTCTTCAAGCAACTTAAAGAAGTCCAGACGCTTTTCTTTGCAAGCTCCTTTGACTCCACCCCTAGGGCGACTTTTGATCTCGAGCTGATTGAAAAGGTCAACCGGTCTCCAAACAATCACGGTCTGACTTGGATTCATTGCTGTCACTCTTAGACAGTTTCGTAATAGTTTGCAGTCAATTGGAGTGAGTCTGTGCCGATGAGCCCGAGTCAGCTATATGAATATGATTAATCTTAATAATAAGGACCATTAAAGTTTGATTGTTTGCTCCAGACAAAAATATGTCAGCAGCTATCAAAGTGCTGGAGCAACAAGGCCATAGCAAGGCCAAAAAAGCAGCAATGATTGGAAAACTACTTATGTCTTTATTGCTCAACAGAATATTTTTAATCGGGATGGTCTTGAAGGCTTTGGAGGATTGAAGAAATAAAGAAAAAAACAAAGTATTTTCACTCTGTGAGCAGATTGCACTGCTGTAGTGCTTTGAGACGCACTGACTGCAACATACTGGCAGAGATAAATAACACAGACCTGTTGTGTAAACTAAAGTAAAGATTTCCCAGGGTGGACGGCACCTTTTAAGATATTTTTCACAGCAGAGAGCAGCACACGTCAGCAAAAAAGCCGCCACTCATCTTCACAATTAGACACTGCACGGCACTCGTCAGCGGTATTAAATCGTAGAAGGGCAGCGATGACATGGCAGCCACATATCAAGAACCAGTCCTCTTTTGACCTCCTTTGATTTCAAACCACTCTGCCCCTTTTCTCCCTCTACACCCCCTCCGCTCCCCCTTCCTCTGCTGCTCTCTCCCCCATCCCTCCCTCAGCAGAACTACAGGGGCTTGCTTGTTGTCAAGTCAGTGTTTTTACAGCCTGGCATTAGCACAGGGCAGCATTCAGTCAGGACCCTGCATTCACTCTGGCTCCCCTATAATTCACATGCTCACGTTGGAGCGCGCTGCCTTCGGTGCTACTCGTGAAACAACCCTGATTGAGCCGCGACAGTTCCGCTGACCATTTTGCTCATTTTATTAAAGCAACTTTTATGCCTCGCTGATAAATCTTTTTACATTTTAAATGCCAACACGAAACAGCCCCCATGACATTATAGAGGGAGATGGAGTGGAGCTGGATTCGTACAGGACGCTGTGGGCTTGACTTTTTCCTCCGCTTTTAAAAAGGGCCTGTTATTATGCTCGTTTCCAGCTCCATAGTTTCATTCTTGGACTGCACCAGAGTAGCTTTGCATGATTCATAGTTAAAAATAATCCTCTTTTTTTCACCTTTTGTTTTTATGATGGGTGCCTGTGGCTAATCGGAAGGTTGGCGGTTCAATTGCTGATCCGGTCTGCATGCCAAAGTATCCTTAGCCAAGATGCTGAGCCCTGATGAGTTCATCCGAGTATGAATGAGTGCGAATGTCACTGATTGAAAGCACTCGGGCGTACAAAAAAATACTTGTATGAGTGTGTGTGTGAATTATTGACTGAATAAAGTAGAAACGCTTTATATGAGAAGAAGTCCCATTACCTTATACGAGACCTTGGTGCGCCCCAACATCTGCTATTTAAAAAACAAGCTTTTTTGGTTTCCTAATCTTTCCTTTAATCTTCCAACCTTTGTTCTGATTGGCTGCTCCTGGCAAAGAGAAACCCATGTTTCAGATGTCAGGATGCTCTAAATGACATAATCCAAGGCACAAATTTAACAAAAAAATGTTGGAAATGGAGTATTTAGAGTAGAAGATACACGAGCTTGTGGTTATAGTTATGTGTGTGTGTGTGTGTGTGTGTGTGCTTATTTTTGTGTTTGTGCCTGTTAAAAAATCAAAAGATCAAAAAATTAAAAGTGGTAAAAAAAACGCACTAAATCTGGAGGGGTTAAAGAGTTTGTTCACAGCCCCCTGCCTCCTCTCAGCTCACTCCTTGGCGATATAATATACATCGTGTTGTCGGCCAAGTTATTTCCCTTGGCTGTGAAAAAGCGGCCCTTCTAGGAGTCGCGCCGTGCTGTTAGATGCATGTGGATTGATAATCGACGAGGGCAAACATAATTACATTGCCTGAGAAATTAATGAACGCATTGATCTCCCACTCTAAACCTAATCAGCATATTTTTCTTTAAGCCACTGGAATCTGGAGCGGCGGGCCCCCGATTGCATCACAGCTCCCAATATTACTGTGGTTTCCCACAGTTAGTGCTTTTCAGAGATCCTGCCAATACGTGCACGGAGGTTTTTAAACACTGATGTTGTTGCCACCTTTGAAGTGCCTTTCGGTGTCCAGATGTAAATTCATGCAGGGAGAAACGTGATAAGCTAATGATGTCTCTCGGGGACTGCAGCTAACATAACCGTGGGATAAACATATCTGCATATCTAAGTGGACTTTCCCCCCACGCTTCTTCTTCCTCTGCCCTCCTTTAACACTGTTAGGGGCCCTGAACAGGAGCAGATGGACAGAGCAGGCTTTGATGTGCGCTCGGGTCATGTGTGTATCTGCAGTTTTATCAAGGTACACAAGCGTGCAGAGTAAATACACCACACCAAAAAAACTAAAGTCCCTGGGAAGGTCTCTGGGCAAGTGAAGGGGAATTTCCACTTCCAGTATATTCCTGCATTTGTCCGATATAGTTTCAAACACATGCAGAAGGAATCCTGATGAATTTGATCCGCTGCGACTCTTATTTATTTATTTTGCAGGTCATTTTACATCTGACCTCTGCTCTGTTATTTTGCTTGACAACAATGAGCAAAACCAAATTAACAAGCCAGATAATGGCTTCAGCGTATTTGCCCATAGCCCCCCCACCTTCCTTTGCTCATCTAAATGTCTGTCATTTCATCCCCATTTGTGTGCTCGAGAGAGAACGAGACATACCGCCGCGCTGCAGCGACCGTGAACGTAGCACACTGCTGCAAAACACGTCCATCAAGGAGAAAATAAAAATAGGCTGTTTCCTCTAAATTCACTTTATCAATAATTCATGGCGTGCGGAGACGCTTGATTTATGAAGGAATTAAATGTTGTGGACTGGGCCTCGCAACGGCCGCCCATCTGTCTCGGGGACGCGGCGGACAAAATTAAACGTGAAAGGCAAACGCGAGAACAAGCGAATCATCTCGTGGAAGGGCTGTAGCTTTTAGAAGACTTGAGCGACACGTGCTCACCGGACAGGCCTGACTGGACGATATGACGGGGGTGATTAAGCTCGAGCTGCCCGATTTGTTGGAAAGGTTGTTCATGACTTATGTGCGTTGTTGAAATGGGTCACCGCAAGTCCATCATTAATGCTCTCTGGCAAATGGAGGCAAAGATCAAAGGCAGGCGCACCTGCTGACCTGAACGGCTTCCTGACCCCGGCTCCGCCTCACGCAGCACACAGATCATGACAGCTTTTAGTATTTCTAAGGCAAAAGCTGACATTTAAATCCCTCCTCTTTTGTTAGTAATTTATATTTCTTTCCTGTGAAAGCTAATATAAATTAGAATGACATCCTAGCAGGATCAGAGCGGTTTTGCCTCTGACATGTTTGCTAGCCCTCCGAGGCGACGCACTGTAAACCTCTGCCGTTCATGAAAGACACACATCATAGCCTACAAATGCTGTTTGCATGTTTCCCTACCTTCTTAGGCACAAATCAGCTGTCAAACCTTTTACGACTTTCAGCGCTCTGCTGTTTAGACTGCAGTTCACTGAAACTAGCAAACTACTGCTAGTCAGCCTGCCTTTGCAAGGTTGGAGAACACAGAGTTGACACTACAGGATAAATTCCAGTAGATAAATAATTGGAATGTAACATATTATGGTTTTGTATATGTGGCTCAATACTTACATGGGCAAAAGGAGAGTTATACGTAGGTGTTCCCATCTTCCCATCACATGGTAACATAGTAACAATTGTAACAATGTCAGACTGCTGGTTTACTTAGAATATTTCATTCAGAACGGGAGGCCGAGCCCTCGGCTTTCAGGTCCTTCTTCTTCTTTTAATAATAGACTTCAAACTTTCCTTTTTGATAAAGCACATAGTTATGGCTGGATCAGGTGACCCTGAGTCCTCCCGTAGTTACGATGCAATAGCTGTAGGCTGCTGGGAGCTTCCCATGAAGTACTGACTGCTTCTTCTTCACTCACCTCTTTTCACTCTCTCTGTGTTTAGACACCACTCTGCAGGTAATCATTAGTTATTATAAATCTCTGGCTCCCTTCCTCGGTGTGTCTTTTGTCCTGTCTCGTTGCCCTCATCCCCAACCGTCGATGGCTGCGCCTCATTTTCTTCTTTTTAAAAGGGTGTTTTTCCTTCCTACAGTCTAGAAAGTGTTACCTCCCAGGGGGTCGTCTGATTGTTAGTCTTTATCTTACCTTGGAATGACTGTTGTTGTGATTTATGTATAAAACTGAATGGAATTCAACTAAAAATTATACCACATATATGCATGTAGTTATATTTTTGTTTAGCTGCAGCCATGTTGGCAGTTGTGAATGCCTAGCATTGTGGCGTTTGCTAACAGTAGCGCAGAGTCATAAAGTCAGCAAATTATTTGGGATGTTATACAAAGAGGATTGGAGTTGTCTGCGCTTCCTAAGATCAAAACCATCATTGGAGCCTGTCTACGATTATGTTGTCTATGTTTTACGACGCCGTGGAACTCGAGTACATCACAGTTGCCTGTATGCTGCTGCTGAGTGACCGTCTCTGTAAAGTTTCCCATTGGTTGGTTTTTATCTGTACATCTTTGCTGGGGCTGGTTCGTCCTTATCTCTGCATATATGTGTACAAAAACATAAACGGTATAGCCTGCACTCTCCCAGCATTACACAAACATTTGTCCCCAGAGTCAGAATTAGGGAAGAAAAAAAGCTTTTAAATGTGCTGCTGCTGTTTCCTGGAAGGATTTACAGAATGAGCTGAAAGGTCGGGATCGTTCATTTTACAACATGTGATTCCATGACAAAATTCTTATCTTGTTTGTAATTATAATACTTACATAAACTACTGTTTAAATATTATTGTTGCTGCCTTTCTTGTCTTCTGTTGACTTAAAGTTACTCCCAACACGTCTGTGAGTTGCCTAACCCGTCCTGTCAAAGCTGACTTGAAGCGAGAGTCGACATGATTCATTTAGTGGCTTCTCCTCGTTTCTGCCGTCCATTATCGTCTTCTGACTTTATCTTTTGGCATCTAACCACAAACCCGAACCATTTAAAGAGCGTTTTGCAGCTTTGCATGTTTTCCTAGCTTCAGGTGCACACCTGAAAAATATATTTGAAACACAGACAGGTAAATCAGGCCTTCTTACGACAATAACACGTGGAGTGATGCAAGCTGACTGACACATTTAAATCGTTGCTATTTGTGATACATTTATTAGTTATCATTAATAATAATAATAATAATAATGATTGACATGGCAGTTGGCTTATTTTCATGTCAATCACTTCACACTGAGTTAGCTTTAAACATATTATGCTAAGTCACATGTCACACATTTGAAGCAGAAAAACGTGGAATCGTTTCATGTCTGTGGAAGGTTATTCCCTCTGGTAGCTTTGACATTTCTTTCATCCGAACATAAAAACAGTACAAAAGTTGGCCTTTCACAGGAGAATGAGTCACAACCCTGAATCAGACCTCTTCAGCAAAATGGCGTCAGAAGCTCATCTCACAACAGGACCTGAGTGTGGCAACAGCAGGCCAGCTGTTTGCTAACATTAGCCACTTTAAGCTGTTAGTCACTAACAGCTAGCCAGGCTGCAACACACTCACTGTACTTATGAGTGTGTGTGACGTATGAATTTCATATATTTTAAACGTCCTCACTCATGCACACTTTACGTGGGCATGAGTGGGAGAAGCGTCACGTGAGCAATTAGGCAAAGTTTGGCGCACTGATACACGAGGAGCGTTAGCGCACGCCGGGGACGTGCGCGGGCACGGCAGCAGTGCGCCGGTGAGCCGGTATTAACGCCAGGGTGCAATGTAGTCTGATGAAATTACCGTGGCTGTCAGCGCCTGTCTGGAAGCTTTGAGGCAGTACAAGAGAGTGGCTGCGGGCAAAGATGAAGCCGTACTTTTGGGCTTAATTATCCAGCTTTAAGCTAATTAGAAGAGCACTTCACAAAAAGAACAGGGGTTAAAGAGGCCTAAGACATTACAGCGGGCCAACAGAACAGCACAGAAGCACCGTAGCTAAAGAGAAAGCCCCATTTCCCTGACACTGGAAATTAAAATCCAGGATGATATAGAAGGAAAGGCTGGTTTTTTTCCTTTTGCTTTTATTCAGCGGGAATGTGACTCCAGGACTAATTTCGGGATTTTGTGATTAAAATGTAAATGTGTGTGTGTGTGTGTGTGTGTGTGTGTGTGTGTGTGTGTGTGTGTGTGTGTGTGTGTGTGTGTGTGTGTGGTTGGGGAGCTCGGATCTGACATCAGTGGCGAGGGTTAAGGTAGGCCGGGCAAAATAGCGTGTGTGGGGATAAAGTGTGTTTGAGAGACAAACTATTTTCTGCAGTGTGAGGGCAGCGGGGAGGATCTGTGGCTTAAAGCCATCACGGAGCCGCTCTGGAGGAGATGCATTCTTTATTCTGAGGAGGGGAGGAGGGACAGGAGAGAGAGGGAGAGAGAGAGGTGAGCGGAGAAGGCACGTCGCACTATCAGCTGAATCCATCTAAGAAAACAACTCGCAGGGAGTCCGGGTCTGAGCTGCGCCAGGCACTGAAAGGCAAGTCTGACCTCCCCACCAAAAACAGCGCACAGGACGGACGCAGCTGGCCGTCATGGCCCGTGGCGGATCAGGCGGCGGACAGTTCGGCGAGTGCGTCCTCACCGTTCGGCCAGAGTGTGGAAGGCGAGAGAAGTGCCCCCTGCCGCTGTCTCCGGTGCTTTTGCGCCGCTCACGGTGTTGAGTCGAAGCGGAGGGAGCTCTCCTTTTAGAAGCTGGGAAAACGCAGGGGAGAAAAAAAAAGTACCGACGGCAGTGCGGACGGACTCGCAGCCACATCCGAGAGACACACACGGGGAGGCAGAAGGGGACATAACCCATGCGGGCAAATATGCTCCTCCGTAGAGTCGCCGGGTTCGAGCTGCTCGTAGGAACCGACTCGCACAAGCGTCGCCGAACAGAGCTTTACGCACGGGTTTGCAGCAGGACCGCATGAAGGACGGAGGCGTAAAGACGGGGGAAAAGTTGACTGCGGTTGCGGGGTTTGCGATGGATAAAGGCTCAGCAAAGGTACGATGGATGCTTTTCGGTCAATAATGAAAGTGTGTGTTAAAATGCAGCTTTACATCGGGCCCGGGCTGCGTTTAAACGAACCACTTTTCACTCGAAATTCATTATTCCAGCGCAGAAAGCGTAACCGAACCCACATCCAGCAGAACTACGTATGGTAAGGAAAGGCGTTCGGGTTCCCAGACACTTTTAGAGAGAAAAAGCAAAGGAAAAACGGTTGTTCAGTTTATATTTGTGCGGTTCATGAGACATTTCATCGAGTTTTTGGCGCTAACAAAACACGCAGCTCCACATTTTTCCCACTCGAGTGAAAACCTGAGTTTTTTTTTCTTCTTTTCCTCTTTCTTTTTGTAGAGGGGCTTTCACCCTCTGTGCACTGCACGGTTTTCGACCCCCCCCCTCCCTCCCCGCTCCCCGCTTTGAAATAATTCATTCAAATGAACACCGCTCACTGGGCAGCCTTTGAAGTGTACCTGATCCGCCTCTTATCGCCTCTTAAATACCTTATCCATTTTTAAACTTTTAATTGCGTTTCTGGGGCTAAATCCAGTTCTAATCGGATTGTCCTGGCCACATATCACAGCGTTCATCTGGTGGTGAGAAACTGTGCTCCCTGGGCTGAAAATTAAATTAAAAAGAAAATCAAGACGGAAAAAAGCAGAGTGTTGGTGGGGTAGTTTTTTCTCTCCTTTTTTATCAAGCCACTGCAGCTCATTGATCTGTGTTTCTTTGGTGGTGTTAAGTAAACTCGACACTGTGCTTCTTTGAATCTGGATTCTTGGTGACATTTTATTTATGCACCTATCGTAATCTTGATGCTGCTGCCTTCTGCTGTTGATTCTGTCGCTGTGGCAGCACATTTTATCACCTCATGTGGTTGCTTATCCCCACCACCACAAGCTTATTTGATTAAATTTAGCTCTTTCAATTTAGAAAAGTAGATCACAGATGTGTGTCAGAGGATTGTTTCTCCATCCCCGCCCCAAAGAGCCCATGCGGGCTTCCATCTAGTCAACAAACAAACGGAGGAATTTAAGGAAGCGGTGCCGTGAAGGCGTATAGATTTCTTCTTCTTTCTTTCCCCCCTCCTTCTACTAAATATAGCTGCTTGTCTGATATACCAAGTCTGGATTTATTTGTTTAACACGGCCCCTAAACTGAACAGATTCCTCTGAGCTCACTGAATGATGAGGGGCCCCATAACCCTGCAAGGCTCCTTAATCCACAGTCACGGCCGTTGCAGTGCTTAACATTCAACCAGTCGTTCCCACCGTCGTGTGTCATCCAACGCTGACTTCGGGTGGAGCTTCAGTTAAGCTGAAAGCTACCTATGGTAAGAAAAGGGGGGGGGGGGGCAGGGAAATATTTGATGGCTCATAAAAGTTGGAATAATGGATTTTAGGGAGGGGTGGTCTACTGTTATCCAGTGGCCTTGTGCTTCACTGCAAACCTCTCCGAGGTGAAAAACAGCCTGGATCGATCATTTGTTGCAGGTGGAGGGGCTAAATTATTTTCCAATCCCATTTCTTTTGACAGCTTGTGCTTGTCACTCCATCCGGGGCGCGAGGGGAGGTGGAGCTGATATGCAGCGCCTCTGTTCCTCGATTGCCTCGTCTTTGTTTTCCAAACATCCACAGCCTCAAAATCTCCAGTTTGGCCACGTTAGGTTCAGGCCTTGCACGTAATAACGAGCTCTTCCTCGGGCCACCGGCAAAAACAATTGGCTGTGTTTACTGTAAGCACTTGTGTGTTTACCCGTGTACCTCTGCTCGAGAATCTGCTCAGGCAGCTGGGAAGCAGAAAAGAGGCTGTTGCAGCTTGTTTTCTGTTCGGCATTGTTTTCTTTTCCCAGGAAATATCCTCCGTGTCCATGTTGGCACACAGACAGCTCATATCTTTATTAACCTCGCCTCTTTTTAGCATGTTTTCCATTAAGCAGCGCTGATGTTGCTGAGAAACCCTGTGAATCCACGAGTGTGTGTCCTTGCAGTGCTCTATTACCGCCTTTGATAGAGCGCAAGGGATAAAAGCCTTCTTTATGTCTGTGAAACCGGATGTGCAGGAGCTGTTCAGAATATTTATCAGACTCTTTTTTTTTTTTTTTTTACATAGTCAGTGCATAATTCCACAGTGCAATGTTTTGTGCCTCTGTCTGTCTTGGGAAAGAAGGGAAGAGTGGGAGCAAAATGGAAGTCAGTTGGTATGTGTTTGTATTTTAAATAAAGAGACAGAGGGAAAAGGGAGGCCCCCTATTTTTCTTTTCTTTTTTTCCGAGAACAGGCCACCTCTGAAAATACTCATCTAGCTTCTCTTTGTTTTCCCGCAGGTCTCTGGATCCAAATGTCACCCCCCTTGGACTCTGCCCTGGTCTGGGACCAGCAGTGTGTGACGGACAGGCGAGCGGAGCCTGCGGTGGCACTCAAATTGGCCCTGGCTGAGCTCTGCATGGAGCAGCGAGAGAAGAGTCCTGCTATGGTCTGATGTCTCAGCATGGATGGAGTCAGTCGGAGGCCTGGCCACCACTAATGAGACCATCGCTCTTCGGCTGAGGACTAGCATTTACAGGATTACTCCTACAGTTTCCTGCTCTTTTCCCAGCTAACTGCATCATTACTTAACAATCTTAGTTGGACTTTTTTTATATATTTTCATGGGTCTGGTTTTTGGTGGATATATACGTCATTTGCCTCTCTGATTTTCATTTTTTTATTCCCTCCCGCCAGTTTTTTTTTTTTTTTAATTGTTGGTTTGCCTTTTTTCCCCCTGTTTGTTTTTCCACTATGGAGTTTCTGGCTGGACCCTGGAATAAAGATTGGGCTTCGTTCTTGCAATTTTGGTTGACTGTCATCCTAAGCCTCCAAATGCAATTCAGCCCAGGTGCCTCTTGTCCGCAAGAGTGTCGTTGTGACAAAGGGTTTGTGTACTGCAACGAACGCAGCCTGACATCAGTGCCTCTGGGGATACAGGAGGGCTACAAGGTCCTCTACCTCCACAACAACCAGATCAACAATGCTGGTTTCCCTGTGGAACTTCACAATCTGGTCTCCGTAGAAACTGTGTACCTGTACGGCAACCAGCTGGACGAATTCCCCGTGAATCTGCCCAAAAACACCAAGGTCCTGCACCTCCAGGAGAACAATATCCAAACAATCTCCAAGGCAGCTCTTGCCCAATTGACTAAACTAGAGGAACTACACCTTGACGATAACTCCATCTCCACAGTAGGGGTGGAAGAAGGGGCCTTCAGGGAGGCGGTAAGCCTCAAACTCCTCTTCCTCACCAAGAACCACTTAAGCAGCGTTCCCATTGGTCTTCCCGAAGACCTGAAGGAGCTGCGGTTAGATGAGAACCGCATTGCTGTCATTGCAGAGGAGGCCTTCCAGAATGTGACACGTCTACAGCGCCTCCTGCTGGACGGGAACCTGCTGACAGATGAGGGCATCGCACCAGGGACCTTCCAGGACCTGGCCACCCTCCGTGAGTTGGCTCTGGCCCGCAATTCACTAACTTTCCCCCCTCCTCTCTTGCCCAGCCAGTCGCTGGTCAAACTTAGCCTACAGGAGAACCAGATCGACCAGATCCCCGTGGCGGCGTTTGCGGGTCTAAACAGGCTGGAAAGACTGGATATCTCCAGCAACCAGCTTCAAACTCTAACGCAAGGTGTGTTCGATGGCCTGTCCAGCCTGAGGCACCTCATAGTGCGAAACAACCCGTGGCGCTGTGACTGCACCATAAAATGGGTGGTGGTGTGGCTCAAATCGCTGCCTTCCTCTGTCAACGCCCGCGGGTTTACGTGCTCGAGTCCGGAGAAGGTGCGTGGCATGACAATCAGAGAGCTCACGCTGGATATTATCGAGTGCCCCATTCAACCCGACCAGCCGCCCTGGCCCACCCTCCGCTCCACACCCCCTCCCCCACCCACCACCACCCCTGTCACCACCATGATTTCCACCCTCATCACTTCATCCATCCCTTACTACTTTGACTCCCCCTCCCCCACGCTGCCCCCCTTACTTAACAACCCAGCCGGACCCCTGCCTCCTTACGAGGACCCTCTTCAGATCTCCTTCCACGTGGTCAACTCCACCAACATCGACGTGAGCTGGGCTTCCTACTTTACTGTCACCGCCTACAAGGTCACTTGGGTCAAAAGGGGCCAAAGCCAAATCAACGAAGGAATGCAGGAGAGGACGGTGAGCGGGGACCTGCGGCGCATCAGCCTCACCAACCTGGATCCCCGGTCTGTGTATCGGATCTGCGTGCACGTCCTGGACACCCTTAATTCCTATAGGCCTGGGGAGGATACTATATGCTCCGAGGCCAGGACCAAGCCGCCAGTGACCACCAAGCCTCCGGGCAGAGAGCAGGCTCCTCAGGACAGCATCAGCTCCACGCTGCTAATGGCTGGGATCATAGGAGGGGCTGTTCTTATCGTCCTGGTTACGCTGCTCAGCTTGTTCTGCTGGCACATGCACAGGAAGAACCGGTCGTCTTCGACCAAGTGGAAATACAACCGCGGCAGGAGAAAAGACGACTACTGCGAGGCTGGAACCAAGAAGGATAACTCCATTCTGGAGATGACTGAGACCAGTTTCCAGATAGTGGCGCTGAACAATGAGCAGCTGCTCAAGGGAGATTTCCGCATCCAGCCCATCTACACTCCCAACGGGGGCATTGGATTTAGAGACTGTCACCTCAGTAACAACAGCATAGCCTACTGCAAGAGCAGCAACGTGCCCAGTACAGAGTTCTGCCACACGTGATGCTGCAGACACTCAGTACAGCAGCATACACACACACACACACACACACACACACACACACACACACACACACACACACACACACACACACACAAAGCAAAAAGACTTGCATAAACACACACACACTGTTTGTCTAGACATTGAAAAATATAAAAAATTATAGTGAAATATAACTGTATTATATATATTTCCAAGTTCTGTCTACGATGTAATTTATACTGTGGATAATAATGTGGGATTCTCTGCTATCTTTTTTATTCCTAGAAAAACAGATACAAGTGTTTCTTTTTTTTTTATAACCAGCAGGGTTTTGGAAGTTGTTTTAACGGTCAGTACTGTACATGAACATGGATTTGTACAATCACGGCACCCTGGGTGTAGCTTCTGACAAAAAAAAAAATTTGCTGTCAGCCTTGGAAATGTTTTTTGGAGGAGGGGGCGCTTTAGGAGGGCTGGGATCCTTTGCTAACCACAGAAGCAAAAATAGGACCTTCTCACACTTTGAAACCCTGCAAAAAAATCAAAAGAATAATAAAAACACCCTCCCCAGAACAACACAGCAGACGGGGAAATCCAAACACTGCTGATTAGAGGAAATATGGCGCTGGTTCAGTGACGGCGTGTTTAAAAAGGAAAAAAAGAAAACGTGAGAATTGAAGTGCACGTTCTTATTAATGGCAGCAAGGCAGGAAATGAGCAGAGGTAGGCGGTGGTGGCGTGTGACGGGGGTTGTGCACGGCCGTGCAGGTTGGGAATATCATCGGTGTTGTTGAAAAGCCTGGGCTGAAAGTTCCTTAACACTAAAAGCATCTTTGTTCTGTTTGTTTCCAGGTAGAATTGGTGGGTTTTGGACAGCTCTGGAAAAATTATTGTTTCTAAAATCATGCTTGAATGTGCTGATTCTTGCTGATCCTTTCCTTTCGAAGAAACATTCGTTCGCTCAGCTTCTTTTCCCCCCAAATGTTTGGGCCAGTGAGGCCACAAGGGGGCAGTTTTCCTCAGCGTTTTGTGTGTGTGTGTGTGTGTGTGTGTGTGGTACATAGACAGGCCAGAGAGATCACTTTACCTCCACCATTTCCCCCGAGCCCATTACCCAGACAACATTACTCATGCTTGAACAGCATTGTGTCGAGTATTTTTGCTCATTGGGCTACTTAATGATGTGGAATCATTTAAAACTAACAGTGTTTCTGTGTTTGCTGGCTAAATGATATGGATTTTCACCACTCCGGTCCATTATGAGATGATTTGTGTGTGTGTGTGTGTGTGGAGAGCATGATGAATTTTGATATGGCTCACACATAACACTAATTATACAGCCACTTATCTCAACCTTGTCCCATCGTCCATTAGACTTTGTGATAAATTAGGAAATTACAACAATGGACTCGCACCCCGCCCATGATCGCACACTGCGCTGCGACCGAGCGCTTCATCTAGCTTCTCATTATTTATCCTTTTGTCCGCACTTATAGTGTGGCCTTTTTCATTCACGCTTTGCTCAGCCAAAACAATGCAGCTGCTCACTTCACAACAGCATCTCTGAGAGGATGATTGCCACTCTGTCTGCCTTCCCGTGTCAGCGTCCAACTCTTCACTCCGATCTGTGCACGGCTCAGTTAAAACGCTTTCCCTGCCCTTCAGCTTGTAAGCGTTGGTGGCTTCTCTTTGCATCGAATGTGAGGGTGCCAGTGTGAGGTCTTCATTATGCACCTCTTAAGGAAGCTTTATTTGATTTGACAAGATTTTATTTTGAGGGGCCAGGCTTAAAGAGCTCCTTCCCTTTTCTTTCCCCCCTTCGCATAATCCTCAACCAAAAAAGGGAGAGAAATATGTAGGCCTTATTTTCACATGGCTGCCCGAAGCTCATGCTGAGAGGTAGTTTTTAACTCTTTGCGAGGCACACAGATTCAGCTGTTCAAATGCACTGTACCCGACAGAGTCGGCACAACCTAAGATCACTTTTTACAATCCAGAGATTTTTTAAGGGCTCGTGCGAAGCTTTGAGATTAAAAGTAAGCACTCTTCCTATGACTCCAGCAATAGCTCAGTTTGTGATAAATTGGCCTGTTTGCAATTCCAGTGCTTAAAATCTGTTCAACCTTTAATTGAATACTTTAATGAATTAAATCATCCATCATCCATCTTAAAATGTAATTTAAGGTCACCCTAAAATTATTTTTACTTATTGAAAATTCATTTGTTTTTTAGATGGAAGTGGTAATTTTTTTTCAAAGATAAAATCTCTGTCATTAATTTTTTTTTAATGACAGAGATTTTAATGACATTTTTTTTCTGAGTGTTTAGCTGGAAAAAAAATCTACTAGAGTTTCATCATAAAAACTTTTTGTAACATTTCAGAATATCGTATATTATCATGTAGCCTAATTGTTCTTTGCTGTACAGTTGTTGTGTGTTTAGGTCACAGATTTACTCTTTGCAGCTCTTTGTTCATTTGCACAAAAAAGAAACAAAAACCCAAGATATATAATTTTAGCAAGATTTGAATCAGTAGCTTTGTTTTCTCAGAAAAGCGTTTTAGCTAGCATAGCAATATTTGAACAAGGATCAATAGCAAATATGTTATAGCTATCACAACATTATTTTTGTCAGTTCTGTTTTTTTGGTCATGATAGTTGTGCAGTAAAATCTATTAAAAACATCTAATTAACACCACTTTACTGTTAGCATGCTAAAAAAAAAGGTGCTAGCACCAGCAGCCAGCTAGCCTAACCTAGCTTAGAAAGTAAAAACATGAAAACAGCTTGTAAACAGCTTGTTTGCACTCGCAAACAAGTCTATGAAGTCTTCTACGCTGTAAAACCACAAGGTCATTTTTAGACTTCTAATTTTTGTACAGATTGAACAAATGTGATCTAATGTAGATATTGGACATAGCGAGATTAGCCGTAGCCATGTCTGTTTCAAGCTAAGCTCATCTGCTCTTGACTACGACTTCGTGTCTATGGCATCAATCTTCTCCTTACTTTAGTAAGAAACCACCTATTATTACCCAACTTCTAAATTAATATGCAGGTGGTTTAGATAATTTATTTAAAGCTAAGGATGATTGATAGCGATGATTGGTTTGTCGGGTTTTTTAATTTCTTTTTTGTCATCATATCCAAATGTATTTTTTTTGTGAATATTTTTAGCCAAAATAATCACAATATCAATCATGTGAAAAAGGAACAATCATACTACTCTGCTCACTATAAGGGACACTGTCACTGGCTGCCTATTATCATAGTTGAGCTTCAAGTCTGAAAACTGGAAAATAGCTAGCGTGCTCAGGCTAACGCTAAAAAAATTTACTATAAAATGTTGTTTTTAGACTTCATTTTTTTGCACAGATTAAAAACAAATGTGAACCAATGTGCTCATTAGTGGTGTTGGCTTTGGTGCTGGTAAATGGTGAGTTGAACATAACAGTTTTAGCTTATCACTGAATTAAGCTATACAGACATGAAAGTGATGTGAGTCTTCTCATTAATCTCAGCAAAAAAAGTGAACTTTGTAAAACGGCAAACGCCTTCTTTCACTCCTCAGCTCCTATTCAAGTATGTAAATCATTTTTAAAAATTATTTCAAGTTGTTCTACATCTTCTGTGGTTATCAAAGTATCTCTACTTTTTGTTTAAATCTTTTTCTACTAATACACATATCAGCCAACCCAATACATGCTGTCCATCGAGACACACCAGGCTGCCCTGACCTGTGCTCGGCTTTCCCCTGCTGGGTACCTAACCGACAGTTCACCATGTACTGTTCGCTACATGCTTTAACAGCTGACCATAATCCCACGCAGCACTTGAACATGCTACCACTGGGATTTTTTTTTCTTTCATTTTAGATATAAAGCCCTATTTTAGTCCCACGATCAAGCAAGCCAGGTGAATCCATTGCAACATTTAGCATCTCCCCCTGTCTGTGAATGTGTAACGGAGACAGATATTTGCCTTACCTTTTATGCAGGAATGAATAATTAACGAGAGGGAGAGAGAGCGAGGGAGTTAAGTGGGAGGAAGAAAGGGGAGTAGAAAACATGAGACATAAAGAGACGGCAGCAAGAACAGAAAGCACATTTCTCCGATCGACTGCAGCAACAATAACGGCGTTAACAGGAAGCGTGACACACACACTAGCTAACGAAGAGACTGTTCATCCATAGTGCCAGAAATTAAGCGGTGCACTGCTAATGATTCAGCCAGACTGGGAAGAGGCTTTGGTGGTTGTTTTGCAGCATACATTACTCTTAATTTCGATCAAGAGACTGCAGTGCCATAGCCAATGGAATTTACACACGGCTGCGAATGTCGGCTTATTACAGTTTCAGGGTGCCGAGAAGCTCATTGATTCACGTTGGAATAATTACGTTTAATCATTGAGAGGTCACCTCAGACAGAACACGTGAAATTGAAAAGGTGGAAAGTCGCCCTTTTCTTCCTGCAGGCAGAACCTTTGCTGCAAATATCTATTAGCCAGTGATGTTCATTCAAGAATTTTTTGCATGTACTGTATTTAGCTTCATAGCCTTTCATTTGTTATCACACCGAGGTTTGGACTTTCAAATATTTCTTCTTCCCAGTCGATCGCCACACGCGGTTGAGATGCAGCGCGGGCAACCGCACGCAGAGATTTTCTTTGGTGTAGAGGAAGTAGGCTGGAAACTTACAGTGCATGTAAAATGGCTATGTTGGGATACGTCGCCATCCTGGCTTCTGGCTTCTCATCCGAGACACAGTGTTACGTTAGCCATCCACACCGAGACGTTTTCTTAGGAACCAAAGTTAAATTTCTGTTCTCATGATGAAATATTGATGTTGTTCCATGTATGTGCCTTGAGGTTGAACTTACAATGTAAAGTCCTTGAAACCTTTAAATGTTTTTGCACAAACTGTAAATACTTAAGTGAAGCTTTTTGAAAATAAAAGAGCCATTGGATTTGAGCGATCACTCGTTTCCTTGTATCCAGCAAAGAAGTGAATGTGTTCTTTGGAGTGATCCTGCATTCTTGTTGTTCTACATGTTCCCCAAAAACACACTCGGAGCGAAATCTATTTTGGGTCAGACACTGGCAATACTGTGTCAAAGATTTGTGCTGTGCGCAACATGCCAAGTTATCCTCTTATTTCTATATGGGAAGCTTGTGCCGTCTTAGCGTAGCCACTGCAGCTTAGCATTCAGCTGGGGAGAATCCAGGAGACTCTCTTATTCTGCTTGTATGGCACAACTAAACCCCAGGATGGGCTCGATCTCGAAGTCCAACTTTTTTCCCTCCACGTGACCGAATCCCAGTGTGGCCTCTGTAACCTCCAGCCTGCTAAGAAGCCCACGTTAGCCGAGTCTTAATTCACTATGACAATTAACCACAGCTGAAACAAAAGGGTGTGCCACTCTGGTATTTTGAGCTGGAAATGGGTATATTTCTCAAAATCCCCAAATGTCAAAATGTGATTTGTTATTGCGGAATTGTCGGCTTTACGTGGAGGCCAAGTGGTTAAAAGAATCGAGGCTTTGGCACTCGGATCATCCGCTGTCTGTTCCTCCCTCTTTCTGTGTTGTGCAACTCTTGCTTTGAAAGATTTAGTGTATAATCTCCCCCCTGTGCATTTACCAGGACTGGCTTCTTCACTGAGGTGAAGCTAGTCATAAAGAAATTATTCACGCAGCTTGGATTAATCATTAAAATCTTTAGTGATGTGTACAAATGTTTGCAAGAAAATCAGAACTGCCATCCAGAAATGTAGCAAACTGTAGCAAATGTTTAAAAGTACAATTTCAGGAGGGAAAATTATATGTTAACAGAAACGTCCAAACCATGTAAAGTATTCAAAGTTAAGAAACAGCTTTTCAGAGTAAATAAAAATGGAACCGAGAACTGTCAAATTTTGCTAAGCTAATTCATTTTGGCTAATTTTATTGTTATATAACTTAAAACAGTTTACAGCTGTTACAGTGGTCTGGTTATGACATTAAATAGCATTTTATTAAATGTCAGGTTCCAGATGCATCAACCACATGACCTTAATTTGAACCTGGTCAAATTAGCTAACGATACTTTAGCTAGTTCGTTGTGTTAGTTACACGTTACTCGGTGCTTCATCCGTTGTCAGTGTTGGAGCTTAAAACCTACATTTAATCGAGCAGGTATATTTGAAGTACTGACTTTATCGTTTTCTTGCTGCTTTATATTTTACATTGAAGTATAAAATAGACGCTGCTAAAATTAGCAACACACATAATTAAGTGTAGAAATTGATCTGATTTTTAACCACACGATTATCACGTTAGGCTATGCAAATGAGAACAACAATATCCTGAATCTGTTAAATTCGCTAACTTAATTATATGATCTCTTATTTCCCTTAGCTGTCAGCTAATTTCAGTATTGCTCTGCATTATAGAGGGACGTTTATATGCATAAACCTATAACATGTATTATTATGATAAAGTGCTGCTTAACCATTAGTTATAATAATTAGTTTATGGGGTTGTAACACTTAAATTTTTTAATATTAGTGCTGCTTAAGTAGCATTTCACTGTTATATATTTCTTTTATGCTCTTATGTATTGTAAGTAAAGGACAGACTATTCTGCGTACAGTCTGGTGAAAACTAATCTCTTGTTAAAAACTCTTATTTGTGCTACAACCCATCTTATCTATTGATTTGGTAAGCTCTGCTGAGTAGTCACCTACCCAGTGAGTACTTATCTGAAAACCCAGAGATAAGTACTCACTAGGAACAGAGTTGGTACGCTCAGTTTTTTTTGTGAATGCTGTAAATCATTTCAAAGAAAGTGGTTTGTCATATTCCATATGGCAGCAACTAATCAAATGTGAATTTCCGCCTTTGAATCGTTCCGTGAACAGGTGTTAGCGCCGAGTAGCTTTATTTTTTTCACTCTCCTAAAGGAATATTCAATTTTGTGCCTTGTAAAAGCTCCATAACAGCCTTACTTTGTGATCCACATTTAAGCATCTTCTAATCAGCCTCAATATGGTGGAAAAGTCATTAAAGCAATCTTATTCCAGGTATTACAAACGTCGACATCTGGCAGAATTAACATTGAACTGATTGGTTTAAAGCTGCGCTCCAGCGTTATCCCGTCTTTCATTGCCCTCAGTAGTGTTTAATTAAAGCCTGAATGCAGGTGAAGCCTTTGCCTCTTTCACAATATGTCGGGCTAATTGTGTGTCACAATGGGTCACTGGACTCCGCCTATTGGTTGCCAAGAGTGGACACAATGAACATTAAGTAAAAACCACCCAAATCAATTTAGGATCACCTTGCTGTGTGATGAAATTATATGGAAAGTAAATGAATGGAAAATTGGTCTGAACAGGCAGCACTGTGTGTGATTATTCCTGCGTGAAGGTGAAGGAGGAAAAAAGGCCCGGCGACTTTTCCTTTTATGAAGCGACACTGTTTGCTGAAGGTGCTCGCCCTTTTTGATGCCGGCCATTAAAATGTGATGTTCTGAGTTTAAAGCAAACGCAGCACTGACACTGCAGGAATTCCTCTGGCAGTGTTTAAGGGTTGAACGCGGGGTGGTCTTTTCAGCGGTTGTCGATCAGTGGACCGTTTTGAAATGTAAATTCAATTTGTCCTTCTGAATTTAGATTTTTCGGCGCCAGATTGCCATGTGAGCTGCGAACAGCCTTTTTTTTCTTTCTCTGTATCTCAGCACAGAAAATGTGCTCGGCACCATTAAAATAAGAAAGATATTTTCAGCACTGAAATGAGTGCATTAAATCAGGCCTGACAAGCTGTTTAGTGTCTGCGAGGAGACTTGCCTTTAAAAACTGCAGCACTCTCCATAATATGAACTGTTTTCTTCCCCTTTACAACTTATGAAAAGTTGCCCACCGGCTATACTGAGCACTGTAATTGGTGACAAGATAAGGGGTTACACTGAAAACTGCTGTCTGGCTGCCTGACCTGGGTGGTGTTTACAGGTGCAGACACACTAAAAAGCAGCCCCCGCTGTTTACAGTGTGATGCAACCCACAACCAGACAACAATTGCAACAAATGGTGCAATTGTGAAGCTTATAATGGTCAGCTTGTGTTGCGGCAGTTTCCTGGAGGCAATAATAGAGCTGACCGGCCAATGGTAGCAGATTGCAGTGAACTGTATCTAAGGTATGAATCAAGATGGTTAGTAATCATTTTAATAGGTTTTGCCATCTACTAATATTATTCGTCTTATTTTGGCCTCGTGTTAAAACTACTGTTGCCATAATCTGGACACTTTGTGCATCAATAGGAAGTATAAAGTTGCACATTTTACAAACGTAGGCCCACTTTATCCAACCCCGTCTTTTAAAGTGGAAGTATTAATGATGCATATTGTGTGCTGAGAGGTTTGAATGCACTTTTAACTCACAGTCTCAACTTTCTATAGCCAACTCACTTGCACCCCCCTCAGGATGTGCGCCTCACATGAAAGAAAAACATGTATATTTATTGAGATCTATGAAGTGTAGCATGTTGGTTTTAATGTTTCATAGAAAGATAAGTAACCTGCCATGCTAGCTCAATGAGTTTACAGAGATTATTACAAACTGCAGCATGCACAGTATTTGAAACGCTGCCTAAACTGCTTTTGATTGGACGCCTGTAACAGCACGGCTCTGTGTCGTACTGCCAGGTAAAAACTCTCACGTTGACCTGGTAATTTAGCTTGTTTTTCAAGCTCACAATATATGTACATGTCCTCACTGTCTTTTTTCCATGAAGCTGTGCAGAGTGGAACTTGTGCGCATTTGTATGCTAATTGGTGATTTCTCTGTCTAGCTTACATTGCGGTGTTGGGTTCCTCGGGGAGCCTGTTATCATAAGAAAGGTGATGTCTTCTAACACAAGTATAGAGGAATAATTGGCTTGGACCTGAACAGCACTTCGTCTCTGTCTGGTTTGCTTGATTGAAAGGAATTGTGCGTCTGGCACGCTTGAAATTAAAAAAAAAATACAATATTAATGATGTTGAGCTGGATGAGGTTTTTTTAATAGAGAAGATGTTTATGCATGCGCAGCAATCACAACAAGGAGGAAGGGCGAAATGGAATAAATTGGTCGTTCTGGCTTCGAGTTGTTGTTCTTCAGAAGTCATTTGTGGCAAGACTAAATGTGAACATTTTAAATAATTAAAACGCCACCTGCCAAGGAAACTTTGAGCAAATTCCCCAGTAGCCAGCCAGATTAAAGTTTAACTTTCTCTCCTGGAGCACACGGAGCAAGATAGCACTTCCATATGCCGGGCCAGTGGGTCAGAGGAGTCGCCGTTCCAGGTGGGACGGAGCAGCTGTGACCTTGAGTGCTACTCGCCGTCTGGTAGTGCCCATAATGAATGGAGACGGTGATGAATAGTGAAAGCAAAGTTCTCCCAGCTTTCTGGAGGTGACCAGGAGGAAATGGTCTCTCTCTCTTTGTTTTCATGTTAGATCTAAGTTCAGCGTGTGCAAGGTCTCAGCCCAGAGAGGTTCACCGACATCACTGAAGCTCTGCTGAGACTCAAAACGCAGGACGACTGGGTGAAGTTTTGCTTTAGAGAAAACAAAAGAAAATGTGTTATAATTATTCTTTTGCTTACATTTAGAAACATCTAAAAAGAAGCAAAAAAATCTAACGTCTGTAGGGTTGAAGCATCTATGAGGGTGAATATCACCAATGGAAGGAAATCCTGAGACTAAACTTTTCATTAACTAGCCGTTGTTTGAGTTTCACCTCAGCTGTGTTTATCTGACCAATCGAAAGACAAAGAAATAATATTAGCCAGTTTGCCCCTTTCTGGAGCTATAATAGGTTCCTCAGAACAAGATTTAAAATATGATGATAATTATCCATCGTCCCCACCCGAGTGTGACGTGGGTCAAACCTCACCACTGCTTTGAAATGGTCCAATAGTGATATATAAAACGTCAGCAACCAAACTGATTTAACTGACAATTAAGCTTGGTGAATGACTAGCAACCTGTGCTGGTTGTGTTTCATTTCATCTTGTCAGCTTTCTACTTTCTATGTACTTTATCGAATAAGCAAATGTAGGTTTGCATACAAAGCTGCCTCCAAGTTTCACCACAGCGACATGAGAAAGTGCTCAACTGCGATGCGAGACCGCAGCGAGGATCGTTGCGAGTCACATAATCTCCCCGAGTCATGAACTCCTTGTTCGCAGCTGCATTCTTCAGGCCGAAGTCATAAATACCCTCCTTGGAGAAAGTAAAACCCGTGGTGCTGCAGTACTGCTGGCCCAGAAACACGGCTTTGATGAGCAAAACATTCCCCCATTTGTGATGGAAAGAGTGCTGAGTGGTTGTCGCCAGGCAAACATCTGCAGTCGATGTAACGCAGGAAAGTTGCTTTTGATGTGCGCTCATTTACAGTCTGTTAGAAATCACGAGTTGCTGTGCACGTCCTTAATCGACTTCACTGAATTGATCCAAAACTGCATCCAAAGAAGGAATTCTTAAATAAATACCGTTCACTTGATTTACCTTTGAGAAATTCTATTTATGTTTAGCTGCGAGAGTGCCGTCATCGCTGACGCTCTCTGTGGGATGGCAGCTTGGTTCTGACTGGCAGTGTTTGTTTTCAGTATATAAAAAAAATGATGAATCATTAAGGAGAACATGTGGAATATGTTGTGCAGGAGTCTATAGGACAGCAGGTTTCTGTCTTGACCTCTGTATGCTCTGTCTTGTGGAGGTTATGGGCTCAGTCTCTCATTTTGGGTTCTACTGAATAAATAAAGTAAATCTCTTTTGTAAATCTTGATCATGCTGTGTTTCAGATTGGAGGATTATCTGTGGTATGAAGACGCACATTATTGGCTAACAGTTTGTAACACCCGTCCGCATCACGTCCACTCTCGATGCTCTAATCCTATTGGCAGCAGTAGCAGTTAATGATGCAAGCTCGCGCTCTCTGACTCCTTCATGACACCCTTGCTGTTTGTGAATCAAATTCTGGATATGAACAAAGGGTCATGGTTACACTTCTTAGCCTTTCCTGTCAGCTTGGACAATGCAGTCACTGAGCTTACAGTAAACATTACATTACACCCAGGATATTTATGCTAACACCTTGCAAGTGGGCGCTAGGTAGCCAAGAGCGCACAAGCTTATAAATACATTCATCTTGTTGAAATACACCTGTAGGTTACGTACAGGAAAACGCACTACAGCTAGATTTCTTAATGTAGACAGTAAAAACTATGTACGGCGCCACCATGATCTCATGCACTGGTTACTGACGACCCAGTTTGAAGCGTGTTCTCCATTCCCATTGGGCGCTGATCTGATCTAAAATCAAAGTATACACTGGATAGCCCTCCTTATGATTCTAAAATGACGCTAATTTAAAAAATGACACTCAGGTTTTATTCAGGATTACCTGGAAACTAGCTGTTGAGCCCATAAAGCTG
Source organism: Simochromis diagramma (assembly GCF_900408965.1). Classification (NCBI taxonomy): domain Eukaryota; kingdom Metazoa; phylum Chordata; class Actinopteri; order Cichliformes; family Cichlidae; genus Simochromis; species Simochromis diagramma. Next base: position 1,594,972 of record NW_024387492.1, read on the forward strand.
TAAAGGAAGTCACAGAGCAGGGGGCGGAGTTCCGTTTGTCCATATACTTCTATACAATCAGAAGTCTTTTTTTAATGCCCCCTGCTGACCATTTAAAAGAATGCAGGCTTAGACACCTATACTTTTATGTCTCTTAACATTCATAGCATGAACAATACAAATGTATGAGTCTCTCCAATATTCAACATTATCATGTAAATCTCTATAAGACACATCTCCAACTTTAGGCAGTTTTTTGGGGGAGGGTCTTAGGGTAATCCAGCAATCCTGGCATGTAACACTGTTGCCACAAATACTCTGTATCCCTAATTTGACCTCATACTCTTTTGAATACCAGAGTTTATATTTTCTCCCCAAAGCAGAGGGAAAAAGGGAAAAATCCAGACACTTGTTTCCAAATATTTATCTCTTCGTGATCATGTTGATTCTAAATCATGTGGAAAATTTTGGTTTCCACATAATTGAAGAATATTATTTTTGTTCATTTCCTGTCATGCAATAGTTGTTTTCTTTTTCCCCGGAGCTTGCAGTACCTAATGAGCTCTAAGCTCGTCACATGATTTTTAACAAAGTATGTGTGTCAGTGAGTGCGTGTTAGCTACAGTGCATGATTTTATTGATGATTCCTGTAGCATTCGTTTTACTTTGAGGAATACAGTAAATGTCCTGCTGAGGTTTCCACCACTCTTTAACTACCTGCACACACAAAATATCTAAACCTGTTGGGAATTAAAGTGCCTGTTTTATTCTCTTAAACGCCTTTTTATTTATTTTTTGTCTTTTCCCTGAACCTGCCTACTTCCTCTCAAATTTTTCCAGCCCCAAACAAACATTTCAGTCTAAATTGGGAGCTCATTAGGGTCTCACACATCCACTCAAAGCACAGAACAGCGAGATATTATGAATTGATTTTCTCTATATCTGGACTATAAAAGCTGAGTGCATTAGCATTAGAGAAGACAAACGCTGCATTTGAGGCCGGCCGAGGGGTGAGAGTGGTGTTGAATTAAACAGACATGTTTAACAAGCTGTTAACAACTCTGGCTGTTCCCCGTCCTCTCTCTTTCCTCTCCCCCTTTTGCTGTAAATAGCAGAGACAAAAAACAGCCGTGGCCCGAACGGGAGCGCGATCCCACGAGAAAACGCAGTGAAAGGAGGCTTTCGCTGGGGGAGAGGTGGTGACAGTTCACACGGCGATACTGGAGAGGAGACTGCGCACGACAAAAAGCAGAAGCTCTTTGTCTCACAGCTGGGGGAAGTGCGCCTCAAAGCTGTTTAAATGTTATGGCGACTAGGAATGGTTCTTACGAGCCCCGGGTCCGGAGTGCACATTACATGTTAATGACTTGGAACACACAGCAGAGCAGAGGCTCAAACTGCCAATTAAGCATATGCTACAGACGCCACTGGTGTTCACACACAAGCATCTGATAGCGTTCAAGCTTGGCCTGCAGATCTGAATCTCTCCATGGGACGTGGAGGCACTCCAATGGTGAGTCATTAGCCACAGACAACCCCTGAAAACCTCAGAGGAATAAAAGCAGCTGCTGATTGGATACCGCTCAATCAGCGCCGTCCTTTTATGACGGGCTCACTGTTCGTCACTCATCTGCTTAGTCAAACACTTGGTGGTGATGATGATGATGTTTGCCTGTAAACATGTAAGCAAACAACACTCCAGCGCCTTACCTCTTCAATTGCTCTGCAAAGTGCTGAGTGGCTTGTGATTAAAGTGCAGAGGTGTTAATACTGATGTAGAGGGAAAATACTGCACTCTAATATGGATTACCTTTAGAAACATTGATACTCTTTCAGAGTTTTCTTGTGTGTTTTTGCAGCTCATGTATACAATCAGAGTAGATTTAGAAACTTTAGAATTGAGGTTTCAGCCTGAGGCACCGTTTTAACGAAGAGCTGTCGATTTATAAACTGCATACGAGATCCAGATAAGCTGCGGTTATAGCTAAATGCTGTATTATTAATAAATACATTGCATATAAAATGAAATATACAGCTTCAGTTATTCTACTGTCACAGTTTAGGCAATACAGAAAAACAGAAACCTGTTTTGGTCCTCAGCTCTGGTATGACAGTTATTAGATTAAATGATGTGCTATTAATACAAATATCTCACAGTCACGAACAGATTATCCAATTAGGCGCTCCAGGCCACAGGCTTCCAAAGGGCCCTCGCCCGTCTTAGGATCAATGTGAGGCTGCATACCCCCTCCAAGCACCAAACTTCCATTAGCACAATGCATGAATTGAGTGCCTGGATCCAGACAGATATCTAAATTTGGAGCAGTTTTTGGTATTTTTCTTAAGAAGATGAAAACAGTGGGGCTCATTCACTAATACTGTGTTTGCCAGAACATTTTATGAGTGAAGAAACTGAAACGACAGCATCTGAGGTGAAATCCTAAAAAGGCAAATGGAGCAAATACTCCATTTGATCAAGTAAAACAAGGAAGTGTTGACGTCTAATAATGTTAAAACGTAATACCAGTCAAGTCAAGTGGCTTTGTTGTCATTCAAACCATGTGCAGTGGCACAGTACACAGTAAAATGAGACCATGGTGCTACATATGAAATATAACAGACAATCAACACAGGACTACTGAAGTGCAAGTGTGCAAAAAGTGCAAAACAAACAAAGACAGTGCAACAGCAGACAGAACAGAACGATACAGACACAACAGTGCAATAGAAATGTGCAAAACACTGAGCGTTGTGCACCATTTTGGTCCAGAGCGCCGCCGCTGTGCCGCCTGAGACATACGCCTACTAGTAATAATAATAATAATAAAGTTTCATTATTTCTGGTCACATTTTCTATGACAGGCCTTCATCATCTGTAGGGACACATAGTGGTATTTGTTGGTATTTGTTCAGGGAGCCGTTGTGGTTGCTTAGATCTCCTTTTGATGTTATTTAGTGCCTCTTTGTGGTCATTTAGAGTTTTCTTATTGCTATTTAGTGCATTTTCTGTGTTTGTTTAGCAACTCGTACCAAGGCATGTGGTTGTTTTGATCTCTTCTGGTATTTATTGCATCTTTTAGTTGTTTAATGCATTTTCTGGTGTTTAGTTTGTCTCTGTGGCTGTTTTGAGCTCTTTGTAGCTATTTAGTGTGTCGTTTGGGGTTGTTTAGAGTATCCTTGTTGCTGTTTACTGGATCTTTGTGTCTATTTACAAAGTCTGGAGTTTTGATCCCTTTGTAGTTCCTTTGTAGTTTAGTATCTTTGTTGTTTAGTGCATCTTTGTGGTTGTTTAGTGCATCTTTGTGGTTGTTTTGATTTGTTTGTGGTTGTTTAGTGCATCTTTGTGGTTGTTTTGATTTGTTTGTGGTTGTTTAGTGCATCTTTGTGGTTGTTTAGTGCATCTTTGTGGTTGTTTTGATTTGTTTGTGGTTGTTTAGTGCATCTTTGTGGTTTTTGATTTGTTTGTGTTGTTTAGTGCATCTTTGTGGTTGTTTAGTGCATCTTTGTGGTTGTTTTGATTTGTTTGTGGTTGTTTAGTGTCTCTTTGTGGTTGTTTAGTGCATCTTTGTGGTTGTTTTGATTTGTTTGTGGTTTTGTGGTTGTTTAGTGTCTCTTTGTGGTTTTGTGCACTTGTGGTTTTGATTTGTTTGTGGTTGTTTAGTGCATCTTTGTGGTTGTTTAGTGCATCTTTGTGGTTGTTCTGTCGCCTCTGTCAGTGCGCCCCAGGGTGGCTGTGGCTACAATGTAGCTTACCATCACCAGTGTGTGAATGTGTGTGTGAATGGGTGGATGACTGGATGTGTAAAGCGCTTTGGGGTCCTTAGGGACTATTAAAAAGCGCTATACAAATACAGGCCATTTACCATCTTTGTTTTTGTTTAGTGTCTCTTTGTTTTTGTTTAGTGCATCTTTGTGGTTGTTTAGTGTTTCTTTGTGGTTGTTTAGTGCATCTTTGTGGTTGTTTAGTGTTTCTTTGTTTTTGTTTAGTACATCTTTGTGGTTGTTTAGTGTTTCTTTGTGGTTGTTTAGTACATCTTTGTGTATGTGTATGTGTGTGCGCATGTGCGCATCCAAGAAATTGTTACACTGTCTTGCATGGCAGGAGAGATAGGACCGGTGGTGTGCCACTGAGCAGTGTTTACTACATTGACTCAGAGTATGTTTAATTAAGCTTTATTCTAAAGAATTAAAAAAATCTCAAAGTGAAAAGAAATCTCTACAAATTGATCTAAATTAAGCCCAAGGAAAAAACACAAAACAATTGATTGCATAATTCACCCACTTTAAATCAATACTCAGTCGAGGCGTCTTTGGCAGCAGTTGTAGGCCTGCCTCTGTGTGTATCAGTCTGTCTCAGGTTTTAGCCAAGACGCTGCAGAATTTCCACATTTTTCTTTGCCAAACTGTTCCAGCTCTGTGAAGCTGCGTGAGGCAGTCCATCTGCATTCTTGTGTGCCTGTGTCTTGACAGGCACATAGTCGGTGTGATAATGTTTTGCTGTTACTTGACCTTAATTTTTTTATCTTTTTAGAGACCGATTTGCACACTTTATTATTATTTGTTTTTTAGCTGACCTTTTCTTTCACAAGTTGTTCAGAACAAGCTGCAGAGACGCTTCCCCTGCAGCATAATGACTGCCACCAGACTTTGGGGATAGTGTTTTTGCTTATGTAGCAGTCAGTGTGCTATTATCACACAATTCTATTGCTACCATATCTCAACATGGCCTCTTTTAATCGTGCCTTTCTCATATAGACTTTTAACCATGAAAACTTAATCTTAAAATGTGATGACTACTGAAATGTACAGAAAAGAAAAAAACAGACTTTAATTAACTTAAATAAATATAATATATTTAAATACATTAATAAATTTGTTTTGGTTAGACATTTAGAATTGTGTTCTGTGTTCTTGTTACACAGTTTTTTAATAGGGACCGAATGAAGCAACAGTCTCTCAAATGATGTTCGCTCATGTGGTGTTTTGATGTTGAAGAGCCTATTCCTCTGAATTCTCATGTAGGAGTTTAATTGGATTCTGGGAGATTGGGTGACTTTGAAGGCTATAGCATACAGCATGTTTCAGATCTTTTAGCACTCATTAAACCACTCAGTGACACTGTGTACCCTGCATGGAAGCATCTGTGTTCACCACACAAGATAAATAATGCAATATGCTGTACACTAAATTGGTGTATAGGTATAAGAACATATGGGCTATAGAATGAATTAATAGAGTGAGGAAGGTGAGACAGTCTGTGGTGCCCCCCTCGCTGAAAAGGAAGAAATTCATATGAATGTCAATTTTACATTTAGATATTCTTCATTTAAATAAAATGAAAAGCAGTGAATACTTTGAGACATGTTTTCTAGTGATGGGATTTCCGGCTCTTTCGGCTCCCAACCGGCTCTTCAGGTTGTTTTGTTGCTTTAATTAATTTATTATTAACAATAATATAAAATTATGCACAAAAGGAATTACTAACGTAAAAAAAAGAAGTGGTTTTATTTATATATGTTTATATAGAAATATATGTGGTGGCCCCAAGAGACGAAACACGTACAAACTCCAAAACACATTTCTAACATGAACTGAACTTCCAAAGCAGAGCTACTAGATCACTTAAATTACACAATTGAAAGCATGTGTGTGTTGTTTGTGTATTTATACACAGGCACTCATATATATTCAAATAATTAAAAAAAAATGTTCATATACCTGTTACTACCACACACCAAATCCGGTCGATGGTACTTGCTGGCTTGAGTAGCCACTAAGTAACAAAAGCTCAACACTGCCCCCTAGCATCCTGGAGCACTTCTGTTGTGTTTTGTAAGTGTTTTGAGTTTTTATGTGCTTCTGAGTTTGTATGTGTTTTGTCTGTAGGGGCCACCGTAAATATACTTTTATTTATTCACTCCACATAAAATGTAATAATACAAAAACCAACTATTCACATTTCAACTTTTAACTATTTAAATTTTCAGCTTTTTCCTTTTAAACTAATTTAAAGTGAAACAACACAAAACACTACAAACCACAACACAATTAAATATAAATTAAAATATGAAAACAAAAAGAAGATGCATATTCTCTGTCATATGGACCTGCATGAATAAACTTTCTGAATCCTTTATCATCTGCAACTGAAAATAGTTGTGGATGATTACTATACCTTTCTAATGTGACGTTGTTGTCCCTGCCTCTCTTTCTCTCTCCCTCCCGCTCTGTTCCTGTGCTACTGCGAGTCCCTCGGAGTGACGCGGAAAAAAAGTGCGAGAGAGAGAGAGAGGGTGAGAGAAGGAAAAAAAACCCCACGGCTCCCAATAAGGAGGAGAATATGTTTAATATGCTGCTGAGAATATAGCCCAGAAGAAGCGTATAGTAGAGCTTTTATTTTGGAAAGAGCCATTTCTCTATAATAAACTCTCTTTTCCAAAGATGAGGGATTCCTCGATCAGATAGATTTATTTTTTTATTACTTTGTTGTTTCAGCAACATTAAATTTAAAAACTGTACTTTTGAGTTAAATATATATTTATAATAATATATTTATAATAAATGACAAATTAAAAAGGCATGAACATTTTTTTTGTATCGAAAAAATATCGAACCGTGACACCAAAGTATCGAACCGAACCGTGAATTTTGTGTATCGTTGCACCCCTAATATTTAGTATTGTTGCAGTTGTAATAGCCAGCTCGATCACAGTAAGAAACACAGAAAAGGGTTTGCATTTATGAGGCCACAGAGAGGACAGACAAACAATAACTGTGCCGCCACTTCTTGTGTCAACACCACAAGAAGCTGAGCCACAGGAGAGGTCCTCAAACAAGGCAGTTATTCCTGGTAAACAAGCAAATATGAACGAGGTGGACGAGTAATCAAATGCATTAAGGGAGCTTGCTGCAGCGATAGCATTTTCCCCCCTGTTTTATCTTTCCACCAGACAGAAAACCTTTTGTATCGATTTTGCTTTTTTCTGAAGGCTCCGTTCGCCGCCACACTCAAATCAGCAGCATCATTTTAGCCAAGGTTTTAGAGTCGGGGGGAAAATTCTCTCAGGGAAGTGATCAAGAGTCACCACAAGTCTCTGAATGTGAGACTTTGTGGTCCTGCCAACACTCACTTCACTGAGAGGAAATTCTACAGTAAGCACTCTTCCTGCACAAGGGAGCTGCTGAACCTTTCGCCCTTTAGTGGCCACAGATGCCTTTCAAAGCCTTGATGGAGAATTCTACAATGCATGTTTAATGCTATGTTAAGAAAGAGACAAACCGCCGATGCTGCCGGCACTGCTGAGCACTGCTGTGCACTGTGTTACATTGTGTTTCTTTTTTAATTCGACATCGCTGTTCTGATCTGTCCAGATGAAAAGCAAGCGTCAGATTTTTACGTCTTATTTAAAAAAATCATTATTGTTATTAAAGATTTGTCACCACCTCAGCTGTAAGGTACAAAGCAAAAACATGTACCTGCTTTCAAGCATACAATGGCAGCACGTTAGAGGGTAGCACCCCAGTGACAAGCTATTGTACCCTAAGAGATTATTTGTTTTCTGAGTATTCTGCAGACTAATGTTAGGCACTCAACTCCAAAAATGATTCCACTTTCAGGTTTGTTGGTCTGACAATAATTTTGCAGCATTACCTGCTTGACGGTGTAATGGGATGGAAAAGAATCACAGTACTCTAAATAGTGCTGGTCGACGTATATACGTGTGATATTTAATTTAAATCCCTCGAATGGTTTTGATTTTTGGTGGCATACAAAACAGCTCTTTGTCTCTTTAACTTTCCAATCAATTTGTTAACGTTATGACTCACTATATGCTACTGTTAGCATATGCAGTAATGCTGGGCAACTGCCACAGCGCCTCCTGCTTAACAAAAATATAACTACACTACAGCTTTCAATACAATTTTATTTATATAGCACCAAATAGTGGTGCAGCGGATCACGGTTGATATGTAATCCGAACCGATCCCACTCCACGGTTCGGTACGCACGTGATCCAAAGATTCGAAAAAAAAGAAAAAAAGTACGTGTATGGTGGCGTATTGGGTCAGTCCAGCGATAGTTATGGCCAGCGCTAGTGGTCCAAGTGGAGGAGCAGAGGAGTTTGAGGTATTTAAGCAGCCCTTTGCTGCCCAGTCCGACCGGGCTAAAGCTATTACAGAAGCTACTGGGGTGTTTAGCTGCAGACGGGAGGCCGTATTCTGTTGTGCAAAACAAGGGGTTTAAACTACGATGAACGTGCTTGAGCCACGCTATGATATCTCGTTCGCGTCCACTTTAGTGGCAAGATCGTTCCAAGCATGTATGAGCAGGAGAAGTTTATAGCTGAACTGTCCCGGGCATCTTCTGTTGCCCAACTACTACAAATGGGCGGAGCTCCAGGTCAACGGAAAGCTACGTGACCGTGACCGCTCGTTATATCACAGCAGAGTGCGATATAATGAGCGGTATGTATTATTGTGGGGTCTGCCTTACAATATAAAGCGCCTTGAGGCGACTGTTGTTGTGATTTTTGCGCTTTATAAATAAAATTGAATTGAATTGAGTGGTAGATACAAAGACCTTTACTGCCCTAGATTGTATCATCATTTTTTTTTAATAATTGCGTGGAATGAGTCTAGAGTTGAATGTCTTTAACAGGCAAAAAATACTTTAATAAGTAAATAAGTAAATGTTACATTTTTGTCTTTTTTTTTTTTTTGCTGATCCGAAAATTGATCCGATCCGTGACTTAAAACCGTGATCCGATCCAATCCAATCCGAACCGTGAGATTTTTGATCCGTTGCACCACTAGCACCAAATAACAACAAGAGTCATCTCGAGGTGCTTTATAATGTAAGGTACAATAGTACAGAGAAAGACCAACAATAAGGCAACACAGCAGTTGGCAACAGTGAGGAGGAAAAACTCCCTTTAAACAGGAAGACACCTCTGGTAGACTCAAGCTGCAGGAAACCTTTTCATCTCCCATGAATGGTTGGAGCTGAATGCAGAGAGACAGGACAAAAGACGCACGGTGTAGGAAACCAAAAAAAAGAAACGAAACCAACAACAACCAAAAACACTCGACTGAATCTCACTGATACAGGCAGGGCCCATTCTCTCGCTCGTCTTTGTCATCCAAAGTGCAGACCAGGACCTCATATTGTGCTATTGTTGAAAGTTCATTTTCTCCCTGATATGCAAGCAGCAAAATCAACAGTGACAATTCAATTTTCCACGATCCACGAGCGTTCAGCCACTCCCGAAACCAAACCACACACATCTGCTGATAAGCGTCTCCGCACACCGAGGAAAGTTGGTGCCAAAAGCAGTTTGCACAGCATCTCTTTGACCTTGGCATGATTGCCTGTGAGGCACTTTAATTTAATCAGCTTCCCCAAGCTTGAAGCTGTGCTCATTGTTAAGGAGAGCAGGACCAGGGAACACTGTCCACACATGTACACACACACACACACAGGCACATGAAGGCATAGTCCTCTTTGTGCTGAGGCAAGGTTAGCGACACACCAAAGCTCTGGGGACCTGGGCCTCACAGCCTCACAAAGGCCAACAGACAGAGGAGTTTGCCAGGCATCTCCATCAAACAGGCCCGTCTCTAATTATGTCATCAATCAGGGACAAGATGACGGGCAGGTACTCAATTAATGGCCATTGGAATGCAGCAAAGGGTCTTCGGGCACCGTGCCATCTCTGTCATCTTAGACAGGCAGCAGGACATACACATCAATGCACTTGGAGAATGTGCGAGGTTGGGGCTAGGACAAACACATGGAGCCATTGTACCGGACCCAAAGATTGTTAAGGCTGCATTCTTGGTGCACTGCAGAACTGATCAGCTGCTTCTGAGAGAATTCACATCTTAAAGGTTGTTATGCCTCTTAGCTAGACACAACTGCGATAGCATCTTTCTTTTGTTGTTACTCCAGTTAATATTTGATGGCTTTGGTTACGTCTGCATGTTTTTCAAACTCTTTGAAAGACTGCCCTAATATCAGTGCTGTATAATACTCACTGACTACCTGGTGCAGTGTGGGACTGTGCTTTGTTAACACCAACTGCTTCTACTGGGTTGCTAAAGTTGAACAGTTAAAGACAAAGCTTTGTAGAGTTCTACACCTGACTAGTAACCTGACTAAACACTTTCATGATGTGAGACTCCATATTTATCCTAATGTTTGTTCGAGTACCCTGAACACCAGCTATTAAGGGAACTGGATGTGCCCCAAGGTTGTTCGCCATTGTTTCCAGTATAATTTGCTGACTGCTCACAGGCTTATTTGGTTCCACTGAACTGACACACTTCTTGCTGACTCCTCACACACACAAATGCCTGTACTGATGGCAAACTTTTTAGCTAGGGCAGTTACTCCCAAATGATAATATTATGGCCCCTTTCCACCTTTAAGAAAAGCTCATTCTTTTACATATATCAGTGACATTTTATAATTTAGAATGATTTATTCCCTTTGCTTCAGTCCAATTTTCCTCTTTGCTGTTTACATAGAATTTGCTCTAATGTTTTCCCCTGGGTGCCCCGGCTTCCACCCTGAGTCCAGTGCTTGTTAAGTTATCTGATGGTACTGCATGGTTGTCTGTCTCCATGTGTTGGTGACCCATCCGGGTTATACCTGGCCTGTCACAGCCACACCCTGACCTCAAGTTAGGTGTAGGGAGAGAAGAAACATGGATGTAGGGATGTATGGTTCTGGGGATGTCCCTAGGAAGAAGTTGCTGTTGCTGAGTTGAGATTGCTGTGACATGCTGCTTGATGAGAATAAGGTAGCTCATTCCTGGTGTAATGTTCCTCCTCTTAAAGGCTTTGCAAACACTCTGCTGACTGACCAGCAGTAGCACACTTCTAAAACCATGCTTTATGCGTTGGCACCTTGGCTAGCTCCAAGGCAAACTTAAAAAGAAGTTAGTAATGCAGGCTGGGGTGGACTTCCTAAAGCGATATAGGGGCAATCGTGGCAGTTGGCAGTTCGTCTTGTAATCGGAAGGTTGCTGGTTCGAGACCGACAGTCTCGTCCGTTGTGTCCTTGGGCAAGACACTTCACCTGTTGCCTACTGGTGGTGGTCAGAGGGCCCGGTGGCGCCAGTGTCCGGCAGCCTCGCCTCTGTCAGTGCGCCCCAGGGTGGCTGTGGCTACAACGTAGCTGCCATCACCAGTGTGTGAATGTGTGGATGACTGAATGTAGCGTAAAGCGCTATACAAATACAGGCCATGTAAAGCTTCCTTAAATATTTGGTTTGACTTTGGCATATATCTTTTGTCTTAACACTTTCAGTCTGTTTTTGCTCCATCATGTTCTCAACCAAATGAACAAAAACGTGAAAGTGGCTTATAATGCCCACCAGTAGAGTTTTCATTGATGCAGGCATACTAGACACTTTATAATGCCTCAACATTTTATTGTTAAAATTACTGCTATAAAAGAAGGCTCAGAGGTGGGAGCATCTTGTAAACTCTGCATGAGGATGAAATGGAATAATTGCATTTTCCCATAAGTGCTACAGCTAAGCGTAACCTGCTGCATGTTGTGAAGCATAGCCGGTAACTGATGCCCTCAGGGGTCGGTGCGTTGGTGGTTCTTGGTGTCCGGGGCTGGGCGCTCAGGTATGTACCAGCTCACTCCCGGTGACTACTTGGCGGGGCCTGGTGCCTCTTGCTCAGTCAGGCCTCTTCCGGGGCGTAGGGGGCCCTCGGGCCTCCGGCCTCTGGGCCTGCGGCTCGGTTCACTCTGGCACAGCTGGCTGCCGGCAGAGCCCTCCGGTGGTCCTCCTTGGGCTCTCGCACTCTGGGGCCTCTGGATGTCTGGGGCCTGGATCTCCTCCATGCCTGCTTCATGCCCTGGGGGACGGGGCTATGGCTCTCTACATCCTCTAGCACAGCGGTCTCCAACCTTTTTTGCGCCACGGACCGGTTTATGCCCGACAATATTTTCACAGACCGGCCTTTAAGGTGTCGCGGAAAAATACAACAAAATAAAACTAGTACCGGTACCGAAAAATAGAAGAGTTATTCATAACACACGTGAAAAGACCCAGGAAAACCGAGTTAACGATAAAAACGCTAACAAAATAACGCTGAAAACCTGAGCCTCAACTCTCGTGGCCAAACGACTTACGGACCGGTACCGGTCCGAGGCCCGGGGGTTGGGGACCGCTGCTCTAGCAGACCATTACATGGGGAAACCTTTTGAATACAAGCGCGCTGATCCACACAGGTGTTCACTGTTCATAGACATAAACTACACTTCTATTGGCTGCTACCTCAAAGCACATTGTGCGCTGTCTGTCCTGCTTGCTACACAACAACATTCAATATTTAGTACTTACTGCTGTTTACACTTAGCTAGATTAACGTGATGGTGTTGTGTTTAGTATGTTGTTCTGGTTTTTTGCTTGTTTTCTCTTCTTTTTCTCTCAACAGGTGATCCAGGAGATTTGTTTCTCTCTTCTTTCTCACTGTCCCTCTTCCCTTCTGTTTTTCTTTTCCTTCATCGTTCTCTCTCCCTTTCCTATCCCTCAGTCATGTCTGTCCCGTCTGTAACAACTGAAAATAAAATAAAATAAATAATAACAACAAAGGCCGATCAAATAGACCAATACGGCAAGACTGTGATGATCCATTTGGCAAAGTAAATCCATCGGGTCTCCTTGTTGGTCTTCAGACAACAATTCTGACGGCTGAAGAACCAAATGGGACAGGCAAAAAAAAAGAAAAGAAACCTGTCCATTTATGGACTATAAAGTCAGATTTGGGGTCGGGGTGGGCGACAGCTGATAGGTAAGTGTGTGTACAGTACAGTAATGGACACAAGCTTATGGTACTATTTCATAACATTTATGGTTGAGTATGAAGTGTTACATATAAAACTGACTGTGGTCACAAGTGTTCAGTTTGTCCCCCTCCACACGTACGACACATGTCCAAACAATAGTCAGACATGTACTTGCGAACCAGCCCGTTCTCACTCCCGAGGCGTAACATCCTGACGATTTGTCAAATCCAGAGGCGTTCCTGAGGAATGTGAAATGTGACCTTCAGCGTTCTTATGCTACGCGCCGCGTTATGGATGAAATCCAGCAGAATGACGCTCCCGCAGTAATACACGTTCCAGCATTGTATTCCAACCCTGACCTTATCTCTAACCCTAACCAGCACTTTAATGACATTAGATCGTTTTTTCCGAAGTGATTTAAGTAAAACGAACATACATGTGTAGATTCATTCCAAACAGGTTCTCATGTTTCCTCATTTTTTCGTTATCGTAATATCGGGACGTGTCGGGTGCCCGGAAGCGTAATATGTTGACGATTTATCACCTAGCATAAAATGTTACGCTTTGGGAGTGAGAACGTGCTGTACCAGCACGTAACAGTGGCTACCTGAAACTCACGAATCCGTTATTTCTAGCAGTCCACGTTTTTATTGTTAGCGGCGAACGGCTGTGGAATTACAGCACTTTGAAATCCTGTCATTATTTTTGATACACGCTGTATATCTACACTGTTTATAATTATGAATTATTATTTCAATTATGAATTGGGAATTTGTGATCATTTCACTTCAGCTCTGATACTAAAGAAAAACAGTTCACAATAAAATTTGCAGCATTTATTCTTCCCTGCACTTCTGCCTTCCTTTATTCTCCATCTGCGAATGTAATTGAACGCATTAATTTTAAGTAAGGCAAAATCTAAAGTACAATATTCATTTAAACATTTAGGGAATAACAGGCTCCTGCTCCAATTTTCTTTCTTTAAAAGAAACTCGACACCACTCATTTTGATTAACACATATGATGATGGCTTTTAAGGCAAAAACAGACCTCCTTCAGTCTTGCTGATGAAGGAGGTGTCATCGTTAGTGACCCTGCTATCTGCTCCATGGGAAGCCTTTGTGATAGATTACACATGAAATTGAGTCTTCTGCTTTTTTAGGGTCTTCTGTGTACGACTCTTCATTCTTGGGTTGTTTTCCTTTGCTGCATATTTTTAGTACGTTTCAGCTGTAAGATGGAAACCTGCAGGTTTTGACCAGTAGTTGCTGGACCGTGCTCGCAGATGGGAATATTTACCAGGTCAACTAAGCATAGGGGGCTTTGCAGAGAGCTGGGTGACGATACCCAGGAATCTCAAAGCTGTTATGAAAGGGGAAGAAAACAGATCTTGTGCTGCTCTTGAACTCTGCTTGTGCATTCTGTGGTCCTGCGGGCCTTTAAGAGCAGAGGTAGAAAGATGGGTTTTTGTAGCTTCCTTCTATTGTTCTCCTCCTTCCAGTCTGTTCCAATTGTGCTTCAAGCTGTTGACAATTGCCCTGCCAAATACTTGTAAAATGAGCATTTAAAGTGTAGGAGACAACTACACAATTGTTGCCTCTCAATAGAGTAAGAAACTCAGTGTTAAAAATGTGGCTTCTCAAACCTCAAACAAGAGGTGGAATGGAGCGCTTTAGCAACTGCTTACTTAATCCATGCTTGTCACTACCCAAAAATGTAAAAGTGTGACACATAGATATATTTATATACACCCATCTCTTGCTCCTAATAGATTACTCGTGAATTAGCTATATTTTTTTCGTAGATTTTTTAAAGTTAACAAGTCCAGCATAATAATCCAAACACAGTAACATTATGTAGCATCACATGAAACTGACTCTATGTAACCAAACTGCTCCTACATAAAAACCCGCTGTGCCTTAACACACTGATTTATATCTGTTAGTTATGAGCCATTCTCTTGATAACCTGAAACTAATAATAATAATTTCAACTAAAACTAGTGAATGAGCCCATAAAGTAGTTTTTTTAAACCTACTGAAGTCACAGAACAAAGGAGGCTTCTTTACAGCCTGGGCAGAGCAAGTCCTTTCAGAGCCAGAGTAGTCGCCCCCTGCTGGCCATTAAAAAGAAGGCGAGTTTAAAGCAATTCTACATTAGTATCACTTTTGAGACCCTGAGGGTACGTCCATTTTTTATACTCCCTGTGGCACAGGCACACGTACCTGCAAATTAGTAACAACAATATGCTTTTATGTTTTTAATGCTGGTAACATTGGCTGGTTACATTTTAACATGCTTAGAGAATCTGCCTCATGTGGTCACTATAGGAACTACAGCTTTTGAGGTTTCTGTATTGGGATTTTATACAGTGAATACAGCGGCGCATTCTCACCAGCTAGACTTGTAACCTACAAACCTGACTTAAAAACACTATGACAACAGCGCGTATTGTTATCAGCGGTGGGTGTGCGCATCTGCCAGTGACGATAATCATATGAAGGTTAGCTTAGAAGATAAATGTTCGTATGGTTCCTGTTTTTATTTGGTGGCGTCCGTTCTCTTGAGTTTCTAAGGGTTTAACTTTCCGTTTCATGTCTTTTTTTGGAGTTTCTTGCTTTATTTTGCTAATCAGCTGCCTTCCTGTCTTTGCCTTTTTTATTTCCTCTGCCTTTGTAATTGTCTTCTCCCAGCCCAATTAGGTGGGTCTCTATCTTGTTTTCCAAATTACCCCTAGTCTCTACTTACTCCTCTGCCTTGTTTTCTTCTTCTGGATTCCTTTTTCCGGTTTTGTTCTTTAATTAGACTTTCTTCTATCGAGCATTTGTTGTTTCCTGCTTGCACAATGCAGGGATTTTTGCTCTTTGAGGAAGCTTCATTAAACGTTACTGTCATGTCTTACCCACCTGTCTGAAGAATGAATTTGGATTGTCATTATGAAAGACATACATCATCTATAAAATTAAGAGGAGTTATGTGGACTACTGAAGGGGGAGTATCTTGATAAATATGCCTTCAGTGCATCATCAAAGCATGACTTCTGCAAATGAATGTCAAACGTTATGAAAAACTATTTAATGTCCTGGTGCCACAAGAAACTTTTAATGTTTTCACAACTTAATCACTTCTAACACTTTTTATATATTTAGAAACAAACCAGAATTTTCTTGACGTGTTTCTTTTTAATTTTCAGAAAGAACTTTTAGTAAAACTGACTGAAAGACTCTGGCATCCGAGTCGGATCCCCGGATGACGGGAAGCGATTTAAGCTAATCAAAAATCATTTAGTTCAAAGATGAAAACTAATATTGAACCTCAGATGTAATCATTGCATTTAATCAAGGATGCCGACACGTATGGAATCCACGTAATTTGTTTACTGATATGCAGAGACCTGACATTAATACATCTATTTTTTTTCCACGGGCACTATTAGAGCAGGCTGAAATGGACTTTGATCAGTGATTTGGTTACAAAATGAATCGCACTAGAATTAATGATGTTCGATTACTGTGCAGGCCCACTTGTGAGATGCTAACTGCACTCATTAGCCCCTGAACTGGGCAGGCGTGAAATGGGCGCCCACTGTGTGTCGATACGAGCCCCTGCCTCAATGTGCACCGCACAGCATTATCAGCGGCTGTTTAGACAGAGCCAGCTGATAAATAGGAGGGCAGAAATGCACTTAAACTGATTCATTTGATTAGCATTGGATGTGATTTTTTTATTCCACTGGAGACAACCTGTTCATTTCTGTGAGGGCGTTGAATCTATGCGCCTGCTCGTGTGTGTGTTTGTGTGTGCTGGCTGACAGATGTTCTTCCAGTCAAACCGTGAAAATACCTCCACAACAAGTGAATTTAGGTGAAGCCAATACTTGTGCCCAGAAAAACAGATTCTTTATACCAGATGGATCAATAGTTTTCTGCAGTGGAGAGATATCCTGGGAACATTCGGCTGGTCATTCCTTTGAGCCTCTGCAGCTCGCTCTCTATATATACTCCAGCATTAGAATTAAAATGAATGCTCACAAAAAAAGAAAAATGGAGGCAGTCCAGATGCCACGGAGCTGCTGTGCAGAGAGGGAAAGTGAAATCAGGGTAAGTTGCTGCTGCTTCTACCACTGTGACAGCTTCACGCTGAATGCACATTAATATTCCTGTTTTGAGTTTTATCCAGGTTTTGATCGTTTTCTGAATATGACTTTTTTATTGAAAAAAATGAGGAGCCTGATTATTTACGTCCCCCGAATGCATGATCATTGCAGCATTCGGGTTTCTGGTCACTGGTGTGCAGCGATCAGAGTAAAATGTTTCCATGTCCAACAGGCAACAATCAGGACGTTAGTGGCTCATTCGGTAGAGCAGATCGTCTGCTTATCGTGCTCAGTCCCCGGCTCGTCGTGATCATAGTGAACCCTGAGTCGGCCTCAGAGTGGCTGAATGTTGGTTAAAAGAGCTTAGGAACAGGAAGTGTGCGAATGGGTGAGCGAGGTTTGTAGAAAGAAATCACTCCTTAACATTCAGTCTGCTATAAACGTTTGGCTGGTTTGTGTTGATGTGTTTCCATCTGGAAATACACTCACTGTAAATAAAGGATGGAACTATCTTGCAAATTTGAAAATCAAAGCGTCTTTAACCTGCACTCTGTCTGCAGTTTAGATTTTTAAGCTAGAAACAATTTAATCAACAAAGGGCCCACTGTAAGGATTTACCCAATAAATCTGAGGTAACAATTTGCATGGACTTTTCTGGGGAAGATTTAAGTCAATATATTGTGTATAAAATAGCTTCAATAAAAAGCTATGAAATACTTAATTAAATTGGGTAAAATTTACCCCATATTTACGTATATATTCAACAGCTACTTACTCATTGAAATTAGGTAAAATTAATTTTATAATTACTAACAAAATTTAATTGTCAGTTGATAAACATTACCCATTCATATAAGGTAAAATGTACCCCCTAAAAAAGACATTCAGATGGTTCATCATCTCAATGTTTTTATTCCATAAAAACACAGAATAAAGTGCAACACAACAGCTAATGCGGACAAAAAAGGCCACTTAGTCCATTTTAAAAGCCAAAAGCACAGAAACTCTACAAGGTTGTTGCTGTGCATGTACGTTATCAAAAATGTGGATACATAGAACAGAACACTAACACCAACATTAAATCTGTGCTTGCTGTCAGAAGAAAAATTACAGCTCCATCAAGCTATGTCTGGACAAAAGATCCTCTGGGAACAGGAGGGGAAACGTGTGTGCGTTGCACAAGCTTATTTTTGACCTTTTTCAGTAGTTTGGCCCCGTCAAGCTCCAAAAAAAGTTTTTGAAAAGTATCAAATGTGTTCTTCAGCTCCTTCGGATATTCGAGGTTGAGGGCATATATCAGTCCCATCAGCAGTACACATGCCTTTGTTCGGCTTCCACATCCCTCCATCACTTGGTTTCCCTCAATCACAACGGACACATCTGATGGATCCTCCTCAGCCATGATGTTGTGGATCACGATCACCTTCATCATTTTGTCTGTGTAATCCTCACATTCCTACGTGTTAAAAAGAAAGAAACAAAAAGCATGCACACGTTTTATTTTATTTAAGATGCTTTTTCAATACGTTTCAGTTGATCTAAAGAGGGGAGTGGACAGAAGATGAATGGAGAAGGGGAGAACATGGGACAGGAGAGAAGAACATTAGGAAAGCTTGAGTTAATAAGTAATCTGTTATCAATATGACAAATCTGGCAGTCATGAAAAAGATCTTCTTGTCTTTCCCCGAGGTAGCTAATGAGGCAACAGATAAGGAGATCCCTTTTCTTCTCAATGCTCTGTGTCTGTAGGGAGATACAATTTAGTGAAAAGACTAAGTCGAGTGATTTACTTACATTAAGACTGAATTAAAAACAAAAACGTGGCTGATGCCTCTCTCCAGCTTTCAACAGGTGAGAGGCTGGGTACCCCCCGGAAAGTCAATCACAAGGCAACATAGAGACAGACAGGATAAACGACCACGCACACACACACTCAAACCTAAGGACAGTTTGGAGAGACCAATTAACCTAACAGCCATGTTTTCTGACTGTGGGAGGAAGCTGGAGTACCCGGGGGGAACCCACACATGCACAGGGAGAACATGCAAACTCCATGCATAAAGACCTTGGGCCAGGATTCGAACCCAGGACCTTCTTGCTACCCACTGCAGCCCTCCATAATTACATATTTGTGAAAAAAAGTCAAATAACATACGTCTTTCAAAGTGTCCAGCAGAGGTCTCATCTTGGAACCAGCAGCTCCTCCTTTAGCAGGCATAAGCTGCAAAAGACCTGGTGTGTACTCATCAAGTTTCAGCATGAATGTCTCCACCAACAAAACTGGTGATGCATCTGAACTCTTCGATGATCTAAGCTAATTTATTTGTTTTCCTCCTGAAAAATCTCCCTACAGCTGGAGTTCATGATGCTGCTGTGTTTCCACGCAGTGCGATCATCTGAGCGGATAATGAAGCAGATACGTGAGCAAAGCTGTATCTGCATGACAGAACAAGCAACTACTGCCGCGCACATTTTTAAATACAAGCAAGCATGCTTCAGAGCTTTTCAGAAAGTTCTGGTGCTGCTAAAACAAAGCCACCAGTTACAGCTGAGAGAAAGCTTTCCGTGAACTCTCCGCGATGATGAGGAGCTACAGATCAATGGGGAGATGCAGACAGAAGCAACAGCTGATTTTTAAGAGTTTAAAACACGACTGCTGGGAATGATCTGCCCAGTGTTCATAGAATCTCAAAGACATACAGGATTTAAGTTTGTTTACCTGTTTTATGTGTTGACCCAGAAGCAGAGCCACCACAACTTAAGGATTGCGCCTCTCATTTCTCAAAAAAATCGTCTGACGTCCATTTTCTTTTCTATCAAAGCAGGAAAGTAGTTTGCAAAGACTGTGATTCAAATTCATGGGCTGCATCCTCCTGAGGCTGCATTTGTAGACCAATTACGCCACAGCGACGCGCCGAAGGCCGTCCAAATTCGTGGACTCCTCCGAATATCGCCGACGAATGCGTCCTCCTTTTCCTCGAATTTGAAGGATGCGTCGGGTGTGTCCTTCGTGGCCCACCATATCCCAGAATTCATAGCGCGGCCCAGCCAAACTCCAGTTTCCGGCAATGGTGGCCGCTGCTAAGTTTTAAAATTACTCTTATTAATCTTTCTGGGTCACAAAATAAACTTTTAACATATTTTCAGGCGAGAATGTGGGTGTGTAAACTTCAAATATCTGCTCTGTTTATCAAAACATCGCATATTTGCAAAAGTGCTTCGACGTTTTCGGAGACGTCTGTTACCCACCAGCTCGATAGCAAGCCGAGAGCTCGAGGGTCACTAGAGCCGCCGAGAACGGCACAATCCCGGCACATCATTTTCAGATCACCGCGGTCTTTCGCTACTCAGGTTAAACGTAGGTTTACATCCGGCCTACCCGACCTTCTGAGGACCGGCCCACATAGCTCGCGAAAGCCGGGTCCTCAGGAGGATTCAGCCCATGAATTTGGACACAACCTCAGCGTTCCGATTACCAGTCCGGGACTGGTCATGCATGCTGACTGATAAAAAGTGCACCACGAACACATTTCATTGCAACTTACCGGCAGTTGTCTAGACGGTTAACAGGCAGCAGCAGATTCAAAGTTTTATTTCACGTAATGGTGCATTACACAGACGTAAGCAATACAAGTGAAGTGTAATAACTCATTACTTCAAAAATTACCATTTGCATACGCTATTATATATTATTCACCCTGTGTAAATAGATTACCTTCACTTCTATGGTTCGATCGGGTTCGTTGGAAGCCGGAAAAAGGACCCAGAATTTGCTTCCTGTCCCGCTTGGTCAAAAAGCGCAGTCTGGCGCAATTAGGAACATAAGACTCATTGTTTTACTGTATTTTCTAATGTAATGTTGTTACTGTTAGGAAAAGGGTATAATTAACCCATTACTTTATAGTTCCTTGGCTGAGTGCAATAATAGAGTAAATTTTACATGATTTGCATAGATTATATATACCTCTCTCCAACATAGCTTTCATCAGTGCATGTTGTTGTACATGTAGAATTACAATAAAGGGCTGTTCCATTCTATTCTACTCTATTCTAATATTTTACTCTGACAAATAAAAATGAGATGTAAATTTTATTTGTATACCCCCTAATCGCCCATCTCATGGGTGGGATGCGTCTGGCTCAGTTAGAGAGATGGATACGTGCCATCCATGTTCCTGAGTAGGTTAGGTCAGGTTAATAAAATGCTAGTATTTCATCATCAAAGCTGAAGTACACAACAGTGATTAAATTAATTGTCAGAAAATCACAAACAGCCTGCGTCAGGACACATTAGAAAAATATTCACCAGCCTAAACTGTACACAGAGGCTGAGCCCACTGTATTTCATTCTTGGGTATAAACACACTTTGTAATGCTGTGAGTTGCACCGTGCGACTCTACAGGCACTGGCACTAGCTTCAAGTGGCCACAGGAGGAGCTGTGGTTTTTGGCACATGCGTGCTCTGGAGGCTGGCCATGGTCATTATCCTGGTCTTGGTCATTAACTCTAATGCAATTCTATTTTCACATGTATCTCACAGTGTGACAAACGCCTGAGACTGTAACTGAGGAAAAGCTCCCACACAGCTTTATTCACAGTGGCATGTCCACTGCATATCATTTTCTCACTTTTTTTTAAAGTAAGACTTTACCTGCTAACTCATTTCCTTATTGGCTAATGTTGGTCCTGCATAGCCAACTATGCAGGACCAACATTATTTTCTGTCATAGATACAGTAAACTTTTATAATAGCAGCTGCTCATATTAAAGAAAGTTTTAAATAATGAGATAATAATTAGGTACTGATAATGTCTATGAGATCAGGGTGCTATAACTACTCCATTTGAGACCATTCTTTCTCCTTTTGACTCTCTGTGATGACCGTGAGAGCAAACATCTCATTTCCAGCAAAGAAGTCCAACCTGCTTGTGCACCAACACCATGCAGAGCTTCTCTTGTAGAGTCCAAAAAACAAATTATAGAGCTGTAAATATACATGCAGGCCACCTTGAAAGCATTTACTAGGAGAAAAAACCACACCTGCTATTTTATAGATTTTATATATGGATATTAAAGTGCAGCACTTTGATATAAAATTTTAATAGCTTGTTATTTACAAGAGAGAGAATAACTAGTTTAATGGGCACGATGGTTATAAGATTACAAAGGAAGAATTGTGGCTCTCAAATATTTTAGTAAGCGAGGTGACATGACAGTGTGAGGAGCAGTAAATGTGCTTTTCTCTGCTGGGCATTATGAAAGGGGCAGGTTTGGATAGATATTGTCGATTCTGTAAAGCACATTTCATTCAGCTCTGCATCTTGAACGCTTGGAACAATAGAGCAGCCAAGCACAATACTGCGTCTATGCAGGAATCTGTCTCAAACTCTTAACTTCATCCCTCTTGAAATCCTATTGGCAGATAATGACATACTTACGTTTCGAGGGTTTAACAAGTGGAGGACTGATTCTCTCTGCTACTCTTTTCCTGTACTGAGAGCAGTGAGAAACAATAAAGTGTGAAGCTACAAAGTAAAGTCACACAGAAAGGAGTATTTTTCTTATCATGAGACTGATAAACAGCTCAAAGCAGCGACACTCTTCACTGTTCCTTAGTTTTGCTTGTAGGCTTTCTGTTTATCCATTCGGATAGTCATATGTCTGTGTTACAGCTGAACTTCCCGACGGTGTGATCAAGGCCATTTTTCATGCCATGTCAGTCAACATCCAGCATCCACTGCAGAGGATGACATGCAAAGGGTTGGGTTAACCTTTAATTACAGCCTATAGTACACAGTGTTGAAAGGCAAGTGATTCATAGACATTAATAAGTTATGCATTAAAACGATGGCTTGGTATTCATGACATGCTCTAACAGAAGCATTGTGGAGGTTCAAAGGGAGATGACTTGATTGTCTGTATAACATCCAGCCTCAGCACAGATGACTTTTAGTCATTCTAAATGTTGTTATGACTGCGAGCTCTGCAGCTGAGGCCTACCTGATAGCATCACATTGTACACAAAGCGCACTTCCGTTGCCGGGCTTGGCGAGGGCACGTTGAATCCAAGGTTCACAGATCCTCTCCTATCAGTATGACTGATCGCCGGCATCTGTGCTGAGCTAGCACAAGCTAATGATGCATCGCATTGACTGCATTGATCCAAATGTCGCACTTCAGCCTTATAAAATCAGAGTGATTATAGAATAACGATGAGGTGAAAAGATAACTGAAAGATATTGCCCTACGATGGACGGGTGACCTCTCCATGGTTCAGCCCGCACGTCGCCCTGTGATGCTGTCTGTGGAAATGGTTATATGATAGTATATAGGGACACTTTTTAATCAGAGTAAGCATCGTCAGTTAAACCCCTGGGATATTGATCTGGTTGGTTAAGTAGAAGAGGGAGTTGTTAATCAGTTTCGGCTGCTTTGGTGTTATGTCCCAAAACAGGAATGGTTTTACAGGTGGAGGCTCCTCATGTTTGCTCCTCATTTTTTTCACTAGTTTTGCATGTGGCTAGAGTCAAAAGCAGAGATACTGGGAAACAGGCAGTTACTCTGGGAGAGCTAGACAGGGCCATAGAAGGCCCTCAACCATCACTGGGACCAGTATCTGCTCCTTTCTGCAAGCAGGACCAGGATGAGCACTGCCAGGACTACAATATGACTTCCAGCAGGCCACCGGTGTGAATGTCTTTGACCAAACAATCAGGAACAGACTATGGGGATGGCCCGAAGGCCCCAACCTCCGGGCCTCGGACCGGTACCGGTCCGTGAGTCGATCGGTACCGGGCCGCGAGAGTTGAGGCTCAGGTGTGAAATGTTTGGTTTTCAGGGTTTTTATCGGTTTTCAGCGTGATTTTGTCATCGTTTTTATCGTTTACTCGATTTTCCTGGGTCTTTTCACGTGTGTTATGAATAAATCTTATTTTTTTCGGTATCGGTACTAGTTTTATTTTGTTGTATTTATTCGCGACACCTTAAAGGCCGGTCCGTGAAAATATTGTCGGGCATAAACCGGTCCGTGGCGCAAAAAAGGTTGGAGACCGCTGCTCTAGTGGGCTCTGTGCTCATTGCCTGTCACCATGGAGCCTGGGTGGCATTTACCATAGAATACCAGAATTGGCAGGTACAACAGTTGTGTCCTGTGCTTTTCACAGATGAAAACAAGTTTCCCTCAAGCACATGCAGATGTGAAAGGGTCTGGAGAAGGTTTAAGAATCTCATGCTGCCTGTAACATTGTTGAGCATGACTGATTTGGTAGGGGGTCAATATATCTACGGAGGGATGTCCTGACTCATTAATTATCAGGATGAAACTGTTGGACCCACTGTCAGCCATATGCTGGTGCAGTTGATCCTGGGTTTCCCCTTATGCACAACAGTGGCTGACTTCATGCAGTGAAAGTATGCATACAGTTCCTGGAGGATGAAGGAATTGACACATCGACTGTCCTCCACGCTTGCCTGATCTAGATCCAAGAGAGAAGCTCTGGGACTTTATGTTTGGGTCCATCTGACGCTGCCAGGTTGCTCCTCAGAATGTCCAGGAGCTCAGTGCTTCCCTGGTCTAGGTCTGGGAGGAGATCCCCCAGGACACCATCCGTCGTCTTATTAGGATCGCGCCCCAGTGTTGCCATAAAAACTCCCGAGTACCATTTTGAGTTGCTGCAACGAAATCCCAACAGCATGGACCAGCCTGCTGCATCATTTTTTAACTTTGATTTTTGTCTTTGAATTTGTAGGTTGATCTAACAATGTGGCATCCTTTCATTCCTAACACGCTACCCCTGCACATGGATATGCAGCATGAATTTTTCCCCATTGAGATCTGATGTGTTTTTAAAATGTTCCTTTAATTTTTTTTGAGCCGTGTCTGTATAATCTGAAAAGTAATTAGTGGCTATATCTGATACTCTGATATTTAGAAAAGGTACAGCAGGAAACACA
Source organism: Simochromis diagramma (assembly GCF_900408965.1). NCBI lineage: Eukaryota > Metazoa > Chordata > Actinopteri > Cichliformes > Cichlidae > Simochromis > Simochromis diagramma. Next base: position 1,619,809 of record NW_024387492.1, read on the forward strand.
CTTGGTTTATTTCGACTGGCGGTGTTATGTTCATTACATTTTGATAAAATAAATATCCATAGCTGTTCTGATTCCAGAGATCTCATTTTGGTATGAGCATAACCGTATAATTATTACAGTAGCTCCTAGATATCAATGAAAACCACTCATTAAAACCAATCATCACTTAGTTATTTGCTGATTAGTCCCGGAAGTTAAATTACAATCATTTTTAGCAGTAGATAGCTATTAATTATCTCATTACTAATTTGCCCCTCTTCATTTTTTAAACTAGCTCTGAATTTTTTCTGTAGCGTGTTCTACTGGTAGCACACGGACTCCATCATAAAGTCTGAATCTCCAGCAAAAGGAATGTTTAGGTGGAGGTTAATGAAGGCTGACTGGGTGAGAGAGCAGAATGGCGCCAGGGAGCTCGCCAGGCCTCAGCCCCTCCAGGGAATCACAAAAGACCTGCAAGTAGAGGAGATCATGGCCCTGCCAATCCTTGATACCCCTTGAAAAGGACAGACATTGTCTGGCCTGTGCTCTCATGCCTGAAAATAAGCATTCCTCTGGGCAATTTAAGCTGTTGTGGATGCCAAGAAGCAGAAAAAAAGGATCTGGTGATGCACGGTTAATGTTGGCAGATTAAAAAGAATCCTTGACAGCTGTGCACATTTGTGTAGGTAAATTCAACCTTATGGGTAAGGATTATTTCAAAATATGAATGTGCACTGTTAGACGACTTATAATTCTCAATTAAGTGCTATATGTGAATAATTAAAAATGACACTTTTTGCGGTTATATTTACACAGCAACTAAAATAATAGTCACGTTAGCAGCTGCTTTACCTTTTTTTACACAGCACATCGCTGTTAATGAGCAGCTTCAGAGCCGATACCACACATCACATGTTCTCCATTTAATATGTAGAAATAGAAAATAATACACGATTTAGCTGTGAAAAATACTTTGATTTCCTTTTTCTTTTTTTGTCACACAACATTCAGATCATCGAAGAATGCAGTTTTCAAATGATGATGTCGTTCAAACCTACCTGGGCCTGCATGAAAACGTCATTGCCTCCTAAACCTTATAACTGGTTGTGCAGTGAGTCTTTCACATCGCTGGGGAGGACATGTGTCCGCTGTTCTTTGCAGAATAGTTTTAATTCAGTCACACTGGAGGGTGAACGGCATGCTTATAGTCATGCAAAGCATCACAGTTGGAATTGGTAATGGTAAATGGCCTGTATTTGTATAGTGCTTTTCTAGTCCCTAAGGACCCCAAAGCACTTTACACTATACACAATCATCCACCCATTCACACACTGGTGATGGCAGCTACGTTGTAGCCACAGCCACCCTGGGGCGCACTGACCACCACCAGTAGGCAACGGGTGAAGTGTCTTGCCCAAGGACACAACGACCGAGACCTGTCCAAGCCGGGGCTCGAACCGGCAACTCGAACCGGCAACCTTCCAATTACAAGGCGAACTCCCAACTCTTGAGCCACGATCGCCCCTGGAATTAAGTCCAGACTTTGACTAGGCCACTCCAAAAACTGCATTTTGTTGTGTTGTATTAGACATTCAGACTTGTTGGTGTTTTTTGGATCAGTAAAATAACCCAAATGAGCTTTAACATCAGGGCATGACCAGTCTGCTTCAGGAATCTCTGCTGGAGACCAAGACGTCCAGAACCTGAAACAGCAAAGCAGCCCCAAATCATCAGACTCGCACTGCATTGTTTGGCCGTTGGTATCATGTTCTTTTTATGAAACGCTGTGTTAGTTTTATCCCAGATATAAGAAATACCAGATGCAACTTTTGTCTCATCAGTGCACACAGTGTTTCCCAGTGTTGGGATCATTGAGATGTTTTTTGGCACGTGTGAGATGAGCCTTTGTTCTTTTTGGTCAGAAGAACTCGTCTGTTGATGCCATTTTTGCCCAATAACTGAGGCCTGGAGGCTTTTAGGTGTTGTTCTGGGTTCTTTTTTGACCTCTGGGTGAATCTCACCGGTTGATGCGCTCTTGGGCTAATTTTGGTGATGAAAGTTCACACTGTTCAAGGTTTTCAGCTCTCACTGTGGTTCAGCCCCAAAGCCTTAGAAATAGCTTTATAGCCATCTCCAGACTGATAGATGTCACTGACTTTGTTTCTCAGCTGTGATGTGACGTGTTGCTTTGTGACATCTTTTAGCTTACTTCACTTAGTCAGACAGGCTCTATTACAGCAGGTCCGGCAGCAGAGATGGGCAGTAACGCGTTACTGTAATCCGATTACTTTTTTCAAGTAACGAGTAAAGTAAGGGATTACTATTGCAAAAACGGTAATTAGATTACCGTTACTTTCCCGTAGGAACGCTGCGTTACTGCGTTACTAAAACCGTGATTTTTTTGCGAGAATGTCTCACGACAGTGACGTAAGCGAGTGTGACGTTCGTGACAACAGCTGTGTGCAGATCAACAATGGATCATATATCGAGTGCAGGAGAGAGTATGAGCGTGCAGCGTTTAAAGCGTGGAAGTACTGACCTTACTTTGAGTTTGATTCCATAAAAAGTGACAAAAACATTAGTGTCCGCTGTGCGTGGGAAGAAAACTTCTTTTTACAGCGAAAAAACCCCTAAACTTCCAAACAAGCACCGAGTAGCTACGACGTAATGGGAAACTCACAGAGAAACTCGCGGATTCTTCCACTGACCGCTGCACACCTGCACCAGGGTAAACCTCCGCCTACCCCACTCCTGCTTTACAGGTGAAAATAGAGCAACAGGACCGCTAGTCTTTAATTTTATTTATTTTCTGCTGTGTTTTACTTGCATCTATTTGAAAGACTGAGTGTAAACACAAAAACTATTTTATTTTATGTGCTGGAATGTGCAGAAAATAGGTTTAAATGTTAAACTAATTTCTTCCAGTCAGAGAATGTTGCAAATAATTTAATCTTTGCTTGATGCATAAAGTTAAAAGATTAAAACTAATAAAACAAGTTTTAAAAAGAGACTTTTCCATTTGATTACATTTTGTATGATGGATTATGTAGAAAAAGTAGAATTGGGCTGAAAGATCTATCGCTTTATCACCTCTTCAGGTTGTAAATCGTGTTTTTAAAAAGTAGCTAAGTAACTAAGTAATTAATTACTTTTGAAAATAAGTAATCAGTAAAGTAACGGGATTACTTTTTTGGGGAAGTAATCAGTAATTAGTTACTGATTACTTTTTTCAAGTAACTTGACCAACACTGTCCGGCAGTGATCAGCTAATTTATGATTCAACAAGGTGAAGCAAAAACCTTTTCATGTAGCTCCGGTTGGTTTGCAGCTCCTTCCTCATAAAAAATAAAATATTCATTTTATTATCTTTAAGGTTAGAATTTGTTTGATGATCTGAAACCTATAAATGTGACAAACAAATAAGAAATCAGCAAAAGGGCAAAAACTGATCTGCGATGTAGACAATTCGAGGCACTAATGCTGCTGTAGTGCTCAGAGGCAAACATCACTGTAGATTAAAATGTTGAAGCTCTTTCAGCTTCAGTAAAGTGAACTCACTATTCTCCCACGTGTTACAATCAAGCACAGTATCCGTATTAAACAGAGTAGAAAATGAAAGATAGATTATTAATATGTTCAATACACCGTTAAATAAGAAAATTCATTATTCAACTAAAATCCAGTTTGGAATAATTAGTGTTTGGTGTAATGGCTGCCATTTATCAGAGATGACAGGACTTCACATATTCAGATCAGTCATTTGAAGCCAGAGCTTTTCAGTATTGGCACCTTGACGCAATTCCACATTCAGGGAAGTGGACCAAATGGGCCAGCTGGAGGAAGTACGACTACAGGAGTGGTTCGCTGAATGCCATAATCACAGAGAACACGTTTCAATCAGCGAGAGTACCTGACTCAGAAGCTTGACCAAAACGGTTAGCAGGTTAGAACAGCTGGCCCGGTCCTGAATGCAGCAGCTGAAAGGATCTACGTGCAGCAGATAAAAACACTGCAGATGCCCAACCACATATCAATCACATGCAGACGCGAGGGGAGGACGATGAGCCAAGATGTCAGAGGAAATTGTCCAGGCGTAGGAGAGTGAAAGCACTCAGACGTCTGAAAAAAATGGAATAATTTCATAAAGAACATCAGGATTATATATTTAACACAACGCTTGAATGTTATCTCTTTTGCCTGTTCTGTAAACTGACAGTGAAGAGCATAAATCAGAATAAAGATATAGATTTACGAGTTTACGGCTCCTTATTTTTCCTCCTTTTTCCTCTCAGCCATATTGTCCCATAGATCTACAAGGCCTGACACTTCGATGAGCCTATTCCAAGCGAGTGATATTGCACCATAGATTTTAACAACGTGACAGAAACACCAATACAGTGCTGAACAAAGAGGCATTAAGGCAAAGATAAACCTCTCTGAAATGGACATAAATCTGCAAGGGCCTGGTTTAAGATGGAGCCCAGAAGGGTGATGGCCATCCTTAATCAATAAGAAGCTCATCAAGAAACGTTTCTGCTACTCTGCTGAAACTTATACCGTGACTGGAAGGAGCATCTGCTTTTAGAGCACACTTAGCTTTGCTGGTCCAATTAGTTACCGATTGTGCTGTGACAGTATTCTTACATCCCAGGCAAAACCATCTGGTTGGGAGTTTGGAAAGTTTCTTTAAAGTAAGTAATTTTAGACATGTTTCATCGTTTGGTTTGTTTGTCTCATTAAATCCAGTGGAGGTTAAACTGAAATACTGACAAATACGGCAGATGGACACGGGGGAAATTAGTCTCCTGGTATACATGAATGTGCTGTCAAGTTTCAGCTAAACAGGCACACGACAAAGTCTCACTGGGGTTTTGATAAAAGGTCATCTCAAGCGTTAATCCCCAGAGTCCATCAGTTAAATGGACAGTGACTGGCCAATAAGCTTAAAGTTCACTGCGGGTTCAATACGGAGAAACCTGAGATCGAGTTCTTTTCACTCAGTGTGAGGTCAGCTGTGGCTGCATTTGTTGTCTAATGTACTGGAAACCAGGATTTTGTGTGTCCTTATTGCCCAGTGAAGTCTTATTCAATTCAATTCAATTCAATTTTATTTATACAGCACCACTCCCAACAACAGTCATATGACCCCCTATGACTGCACGTTGGCGACAGTGGAAAGAAACACTCCCTTTTAACAGGAAGAAACCCCAGCAAAAACGCAGGCTCAGGGAGGGGCGGGGCCATCAGCTGTGATTGGTTGGAGTGAGAGAAGGAAGACAGGATAAAGACATGCTGTGGAAGAGAGACAGAGATTAATAACAAGTGTGATTCAGTGCAGAGAGGTCTGTTAACACATAGTGAGCAAAGTGCATCATGGGAATCCCCCAGCAGCCTACACCTATCGCAGCATAACTAAGGGAGGATTCAGGGTCACCTGGTCCAGCCCTAACTATATGCTTCAGCAAAAAGGAAAGTTTGAAGCTTAATCTTAAAAGTAGAGATAGTGTCTGTCTTATTTATTTTAAACATTAAAAGTTGGTAAGTATTAAGTCTGACTTAATGTAAATTAATGTAAATTTAATTTTCTTCATCAGTCCTTGTAAGTGTGGTTGCTACAGTTTTGGTGGTGCCACAGTCTACAGCCACTATTGTCCATAGTGTGACTGTAGCATTACTGAAGCTTCTCCCGACTTTACCCATCAATTTAAATTCCTACAAACATCAATGCTTCCCTTATAATTATTTAATAATTAATATTTAATCACACCATGAGGCTGCCGTGTTATTTAGTGAAGCGTCTTGGTAGATATGGCATAGTTTTAATGCAATTATTTAAATGCTAATTAATAACTGTTAGCAACTATACATCTGGTGCTAAGATGGTAACACTGATGCAATTCTACGTTCTCAACAGCTGCAAACCAAAAAAGTTTAACATTTTGTTTATGTTTTATAGCTTTTTTGTATAAAAACCCATTTACACATTCCAAAGTCAATGCCGACATCGACTGTTATCCTATTATTATTACTGTTATCTTAGCCAAGGGCAAAGCATGTCAAAGGCAGTGAGGAAGTGAAGACCTTTAATTTTGAAGCCAGTACGAAGGATGATAGGAAAATCCTTGACAGCTGCTGGTTAACGGTTAATGTGACATTAGCTTTGATTGTATGCACACAGGCCAGAGGTGTGCTAGAAATGCTAACGCTGTAGCACACTCAGTTTGTTTTCAAGTCTGTCATGAAATTTTCACAACTCTCTGTGCTTAATGGTAACTTTTTTGCTCGCAAGCTAAACTCTGCTGGCTCTCAGTTAGCATATTATACATCAGCTTCAAAGACACAGTTGTACTCTGGGTTATGTTACCAGCTGACAGCTACTTTATATTTATAGAATCTGGGGGTAAAGTACATAACCAGTATTCTTTTGCCTTGCATTTGCAGGGGCTAAGTGACCTATCAAAGCTGACTGGAGACAGGGACGTCTTAAAGAGGCAGGAGATAAAACAGAGTGAAAAACGGCGCTGCAGCAGAATTCAGTCTGAGATACACAAAGTGTTTAAAATAAGAAGGTTATGAACAAATCATTAGAAGCTTCTTTAACGTTAACATTTTGACCATTTAGCGTGCGTCTTTGTCAAACGAAGATTTGGATTAAAGCTGATATTTTCTGATGCTTTCCACTTTAGTGTTGCCATTTAATAATCCAGCATGAAGTACTTCTGTGCATGAGTAGATTTAGGTTTACTGCTAATTTTCAACATGGCTGAACTTACTGAATATGGATCAACGCTGCAGCAAAGCATGTTCAACATTTTTGCCAGGCTGCTATTTATATATGTAGCTTATATTGGGATGAGAGCCTTTCAGGTGCTCCACTGTCTAATTGAAGTCCCCGTAGAATGGAGCCTGGACCTCCTGACCTCCTAACGTCCTTGACATTTTCTGTTACACCTGAAATAATTACACAGCTTCAAAGATCAAACCGAAATAAAGCAATGAAAGGGGAAAAAAGGTGGCATGTGATCTTGGATATGGGGAAAATGCTAAACTGTTTCTCAGTGCTGCCCTTGAGGTGCTGTAATATTTTGCCTTCCAAGAACAGTGCATCCCTTTGTTAAGAAATCTTTGCGTTTTGCTGCCATTTCAAAGATCTTCATTCAAGACTGGTTGAGCATCTGGCATTGTATTCAGGTTGCTCAAAAATATGCGTCTGTTTGGCAAGCTTGCTCCGCTTACAGCCATAAAAAATAAGTGAGAAAACAGAGCATTTAAAAGAGAAGTTTCAGATTGTGTTTCTATATCCTGGAAGGTTCCCGAGTTTAAACTGACAGAGAAATGGAGTCTTGTTTCCACTCACAAGGAGTACAAAACTAGGTAGATTCACCTGGAGAGTTTTAGGCCTTTGTACCCTGTGGTCAATTGTCATGTTATATTAAACACGTGAAAGAAGTTTCCTCTAAAAGAATCATCTGAAGAAAGCCTCTGGAGACTCCCACAGATTCACCTCTGGGTGTGCTTTGATCTGTCAAAGCAAGCAAAGGCAGAGAGATCACAGATTCTCTAAGCTTAGACACAGACTTTTTACCCACACAACAATCCATCGCTGTGATCACGCAGTAATTACACTGCTTATACCAACAGCAATCTATAATAGCACATCTATCAGCTACATATGCATAAACAATATACATACGGTTTTTCATCTATGGTGCTCAGTTTGCTCAGATCAGCCTCCTTCGGTTGGAGTGAACAACTGATAGAAGCAAAACTGCATCAACTCTCTGCCTTATGTTCATGCATGACTAAAGGCAGAGTTATTATGTCTACACGGGCAGTTCAGCTCTGTTGGCTGAACCAAAATGAACCAAAGTACAGCTGCTTTTAGTTTGTGTCCTGCTCCATTTTTACACTGGCTTTATATCAAGGACTCTCAAAGTGTCGATGATCAGCCTCCAGTCTAGGAAGTCCAGCCATGATTGCACGAGAAAAATGCTGACATCAAACACAACGAGTGAGTGTGTCTGTTTAGGAAAAGTTAGGCCTGCGAGTATTTGGACAAGGACACAGTTTTTCTATTTTTTCCCCTTTAAGTTGGACGATCAATATGAGGTTGAAGTGCAGTCTTACAGCTTTATTTCCAGGGTTTAACAAAAATATTGCATTAGGCCTCCAGAGACTGGTTGGTGAGCACCATAGCAACCTCTGGCCAGGTGAAAGTTGCACCTTGGTGCTGAAACCACCAGATTTTAAAATGCACAACTGTTACTTTGAAGGCACATTTTTTGACAGTTTAACTACCACTTGGTGAGGAGTTTGCAAGTGTCTGCAGCAAAGTCGGCACCTTCACTGCAAAGTACTGACCAAGGCAACACACTAGCATCTAAAGCAGTTAGCAGCTTGTAGCAACAAATTAAGTTCAATTTTTAAAAGCTCATGATGTGACTTCAGTCCGCGGGCTCAGCTTTTCTAGACCCCAAATATTTTTCTAATGCTCAGTGATGCCAAACTTTGGAAGCCAAAGAAGAGTTAATGCCAGGAAATGGTTAACGAAGGCAGTCTGTAGAGCCGGACGGGTTTTACTGATGTCACGACCTGCCTCCATATTACCATTAGAATAAAATGTAACTCATCAGTAGTATTACTACCACAGGGTCACTTGTAAACCAAAAAATACTGCCATTATCAACACCGCTATATTATTTTATTGAACATCTTAGGAGAGGATGTACTGATGCTATTAATCCTGGAAATGATATATCCGATCGTTCAGTCTGACGTCACTAGCCGTGTCTGGGCCTAAACTCTGCTGCAGGTCCATATATCAAACAATCACTATGGCATTACTGAGAGTTAAAACACTGTCTTAAGTCTTTCATCTTAAAATGATCAGCCTTCTGCTCTACCAGGTGTAACAATTGAGTTTAACATCCAGGCATCCATGAAAACAGAATTTATGACATTTAACGGAGTTAGAAGTTAGCAGGAAGTTAGCTCGCTACCTTCTATCTAAATACAATATAGCATGTCCTGACTGCGGGGTTTTGGAAACAAATTCAAACGTACAGCTCTGTTATCACTTCCAGCATAAATGAAGACAGAAAACTAAACAGCAGTGACGTTTGTAGGGTTACTGAAGTTTGGCTAGCTGGTATATAATGATGTGCTACGTGACCGCTAGCGACACAGCTATGTTAGCATAATATAAACAAGCTAACTTTTTTTCCACTTGATAAAAGTTAACGTGAGTGTTCTCGGTGGTCAGGAACAAATGTAATCGCATGGCAGGATGCTGTAAAAGGACCAAACTTCAGCCAGGAGAACAACTGAGATAATCCATCCACAATACGAGGTTAGTCATTCATATACTGCTGCATGGGCTGGGCTGTAGTTACATCCTAAGGTTTTAAAAACTGAGCTTAAATAAATGATTAGCGGTAATAAAAGCCGAGGGAGGTCAACAGTGATCACTGAGTTTTTTTAGGAGCTTTTTGAGATTAAATAGAAGAAAATACAAAACATTAAACATGTTAACAACACAAAAGCCATATTAAACGCAGACTACTTTAGGATTCGTCACGTCATCACTTAATAATCGGATTACAAAATCCTTGTGGTCGGTCGTTGCCAGTCAGCACCATGGTTTGTAATGGGCAGTGTCTGGGTAATTCATTCAGGCTAACGAGGGGCAGGCCTTATCTTAATTAATAAGAAGATGCCATCGATGGCCACCAGGACATGAAACATGTTCATGGCATCTACAGCTTATCGAACCAGCACCTTAGTTGGAGAGTTGATTGAGAAAATGAATAAATTATCACCAACACAGACAAAAGTGGCTTTTTTATTAGGAAGAGGCCAAAAGACAAAAACAGTGGCAGTATGAGAAATGAGGCTGTGGAGATCATGTCGAGATAAGAGCTCCAAGCAGTCAAGAGCCTGGTCAATATTCTTCTCTGTTGTTTTAATGAAAGCACGTTGTTCTTCAGTGGTTACTGATTATGTCTTACAGGAAGAGGAACTGGACAAAGGAACGTGGCAAACCAACAACTTCCACATAGATTCATCAAACTCTGAATAAGAAAGAAGGTTACAGTGACCCAGAGGAGCCACCAAACAGACAGACAGAACATTAGGAATGCAGTGACATGCCCTCACCTTCATACGCTGTTACTTATTCCACACAGACGGCTCTGCTGTAGCACCGAGAATCACCATAAATCCAATTTAACATAAAGTCACTTAAAAACTGAAACTCATCGCAGGCTAAATCTTGAAGGGGAGCACTGACTTTTTTTCTTTTTAATCAACAGCTTCTTTGTGGGCCCGGCTTTCTATCTAAGGGTCTATGAAATATCAAGACAAAGACTTAATGTTGTAAGAAGGCAGGCAGAGATGTGATCTCTAGTTTCAGATGAGATGGAAGTGCCACCTTCTTGATTTTAACAGGAGGAATGATTCACAGTCTTACACCCGAGCGCTCCCAAACTCTGCAGGCCATAACGACCACGGCTTGGGCAGAAATGAAAAAAGGAAGGACACAGAACAGGTTTGATGTTTATTGTTCCAAACTACAGAAGCATATCTGCACGTCCATACATAAAGTAGAGCGACTCTGTGATACAAATGTCACAGTTCCATCATCCCAGAAAACTTTTATCCTCTGAAGGATCGTGATACCCAGTGATCAGCTGTTTCAGAGGCGACTTCCATTAAACTGAGAGAAGCAGCCATGATCCGCCTTTAATAATCAGACAACTTAAAAACTAAACAAACAATGTGTTCATGTGCCATCCATTACTCTCTTCAGATTAAACAAACTGGTTTTAAAAGATTGCTTTATTTCTTGACTCGAAAAAATAACTAACCAATCAGGAGTCGGCATAAGTAAGTAAGCATATACAGGTCAGCCACGCACCTGGGAAGCACAAGGAAAGACTAACAGCACTGTGTGAGTCACACACAGCTATGCTTTTATTACCGCGACTGCGTTCACTTTGCAACTTGGAATGCTGGGAGATCCGCAAATTGGAAAAGAGGGAAAATTTGACATTAAACATGACGTCTCTGGTGAAAATGCTCTGACACGACCGGCGTCGGCTAGAAAAGTGGTCCTAGAAGTGCAGCAGGAGCAGACCTGGGATCAGCTGGATCGAAAGGATTCATGGCTGTGTGTACAGGAAAATATGTATCTTCATATCCCCTCCTAAAGCCATACATACATCTGATCATAGTGTATAAGAGTCCTTAAAAATCATTGACACATACTGGAAGTGTTTTGCAAGATGATGAGAGTAGCAGCAATGCCTCCAATGTGAATAAAAGGGTAAATAATTTGGCTCATGATATAGAATTATTTGAGTGAAAAGATGATGTTTTACTACAAGGTTGCATCTCTTACCTTGTTTTACATGCATATATTTCACCCATCTCTTAAAAAGCTGCGTGTATGCCTAGTCTGATTTGAAGTTTAGTCTTTGTGCAGCGTGTTAAAAGCATTTAAGAACATCACGAGCTGACGGCATGAAATCCATGAATGATGGGCATCCGTTTGTAACTATTAGGGCAGGGGAAATGGAAATGGAAGGAGAGACCTCCAGAACGCCATCATTTTGATAAAAAACCCAGAAAATCGGGGTGAATTCTTTTGTCTTCAGTCCTGTCAGTCTGTATCACATCAGGCTTCCGTAATCTTGGTCCCTCTGTGTTTGTATGAATTCAGCAGCAATGCTACATGGATTTGAATGAAGGGCGATAATTTATCAGTGATCAACTGAGCTCAGCTGAGATGAGGAGAAACTGCATGCTTCCCATTCATAAAAACTGTTAATCACAGCTATCTGCAAAGTGCAAAAGCTCCAGACAGTAATAAAGGGACCGACTGGATGGAATAACAGGCAGAAAAAGCCGAGGAACAGTCAAAACAATATCCCACATCTCTTCTCCCTGTTTCAATCTTAATTAACTCCCACAGCAGAGTTATTGCAGAAATGTCATACTTGCTGTAGATGACATTTAATTTTTTGGGGGAATTGAAGTTTGAGGTTTTTGCACATTTTTGCACAAACGTATCCAATTCAAAGGCTGTTTGTCTGATAGAGGATTTTTTCCCTGTTTCTAATGTTTTACAGCAAACCTTCCCCCAAACCCAACATATCTAAGCCCCCAGAAGCCCACAACACACAGACTGGAAACTCTTTGCTGCTGAGGTGACCTTATCCCCTGGCTTCAAAGGGGATGCGGTCACGAAAGGCTGATACATCCGAGATGCTGGAAATGACAAGGACCTGCCAGCTGACGAGCCTTGTAATGTTATGACGAGAATGATGAGGATAAGACAAGAAACCAAAACATTTTTGTAATCTCTCCGGTCGGATTAGGTTTCGAAGAGCGATAGCGGGTTTGCGAATGGTAGCTGACGAATGTTTCAGCATCTCTATGATAAAAAAAAAAATGGTGTCAATGCACACTTTTATCCAGGCTTCTCATCGTCACTTGTTACAGTAACACCCACCACGTCTTGTCTGGGAACGCTGCCTGCTGTCGTAAGTCTATAAACTAGAGGACAGTGAACACAAAGGGAGCGATATCTTTTGGACACATGTTGAAGGATCTGTGACAGCAGCAGGTGGCTTTGGAGCAAACTCACACAATTCGACTAATAGCCTCAGTATGGCCCCCAAATCCACTGACAGGATGGTGCCGGGGAAAAACAAGACATTAGCATTCCTTTTCATATTCATTATGAGCTTAACTGCATCTCTAATTTATAAGCAGTTGTCTAAAGAAAATAATTGGAACATTTTTTTGATGAATACTCGGTGGCATTGTGATAGAAATGAAAAAAGAAGCAGCGGTTGATATTTACCATAGCGCTGGAACAAGTGGGGGACGGAGCCGTGCAGCAGAAATCTGACGGTGTGTAATTATCAGCATGCAAATATCACCCATCTGTGCTTTAATGTGGACTTGAATTTTCCTTTTTTTTCCCGCACCAAAGGGCAACATTTCTAAAAAGCCAGTAATTACTCAGCTGAGAACGTGGGCCCCATTAATTTCTGCTTTGGCACAAATACTGCAAGTACATCTTATACCTACTCAGAGCTGCAGCTGAGATTTATTAAAGATCAGCATGTGCTGTTCCACGATTAGTATTATATTAAACTGTGTGCTGTCGGTGGGTTTTTCGAAATAATCATCGCATCTATTAGTAAACAGTTTTAGAGCATATGGTGACCATAACAGAGATACTTGAGTTAGCTGATGTAAGTGTGGGCGCTTTACTGCATCACTATAAACGCTGTTGAACAGCATGTTTCCTTTATCAAGCACTCTAAGCCTCAAGCTCTTTTCACTTTGACTGTTTAATGTTTCCTGTATTTCAGCAATAATATTGTAAAAAGAGCATCAATATGCAGACTGTTGCAGTACAGGGAATTAATATTAGAGACATACGATTTTACTGCAACGAGTCACTTTTCCCTTACGCTTCACTTACATCTCTTAACCTTTGAATTCAGGTGTTTTTAGTCCCATTGAAACAGGCGTATAAAATCAAGCACGTAGTTATGCCGTCTGCCTTTACAAGCGAATCGGTCGTTCCGAAGAGATCAGCGAACGTGATCGGTGCTGTAATCCGGTCGTTAAGTGATGACGCGACGAATCCTACTTCCGGGCCTAAAGTAGTCTGCGTTTAATATGGCTTTTGTGTTGTTAACATGTTTAATGTTTTGTATTTTCTTCTATTTAATCTCAAAAAGCTCCTAAAACAGTCAGTGATCACTGTTGACCTCCCTCGGCTTTTATTACCGCTAATCATTTATTTAAGCTCAGTTTTTAAACCCTTAGGATGTAACTACAGCCCAGCCCATGCAGCAGTGTATGAATGACTAACCTCGTATTGTGGATGGATTATCTCAGTTGTTCTCCTGGCTGAAGTTTGGTCCTTTTACAGCATCCTGCCATGCGATTACATTTGTTCCTGACCACCGAGAACACTCACGTTAACTTTTATCCAGTGGAAAAAAAGTTAGCTTGTTTATATTATGCTAACATAGCTGTGTCGCTAGCGGTCACGTAGCACATCATTATATACCAGCTAGCCCAACTTCAGTAACCCTACAAACATCACTGCTGTTTAGTTTTCTGTCTTCATTTATGTTGGAAGTGATAGCAGAGCTGTACGTTTGAATTTGTTTCCAAAACCCCGCAGTCAGGACATGCTATATTGTATTTACATAGAAGCTAGCGAGCTAACTCCCTGCTAACTTCTAACTCCGTTAAATGTCATAAATTCCGTTTTCATGGATGCCTGGATGTTAAACTCAATTGTTACACCTGGTAGAGCAGAACGCTGATCATTTTATTAAAGATGAAAGACTTTAGACAGTTTTTCAACTCTCAGTAATGCCATAGTGATCGTTTGATATATGGACCTGCAGCGGAGTTTAGGCCCAGACACGGCTAGTGACGTCAGACTGAACGACCGGATAGGATGCCATCGTTGCAGCGAGTTATTCCACCATCAACTTTTAGGGGATGTTTTGTAAAGTGCAGGTGTTGGAAATGACCGTGCTGAGGTGCACAGTGCCAACTCTCTGCTTACTGAGGCTACGTCCACACTATTGCGTTTTTCGTTTGAAACATCTTTTTCTCTCTGTTTTGGCCTCCCGTCCACGCTGAGACGCCGTTTTCGGTCAAGGAAAACACAGCGTTTTGAAAACGCTCTCCAAAGCGAATACATTTGAAAATGCCGTTTTCACGTTGCAACTTTGTACTTTTGTGTTACTCGCAGCAACAACTCCACCTCATTGTTAGTCCATTTAAAAAACTCGGTGCTTTTCCTCGACATTTCAAAGAGCTGGAATGTAAATAAGCCGCAGACAGAAATGAGGCAGGTCGAATGTGATTCACGCATGCGCAGGACTGGAACGTAAGCGTTTTTGGCCGTTTCAATGTGGATGCACAACTCTGTGAAAACGACTGAAAACGATAGTGACGCGAAGCGTTTTCAGACGAAAACGGTGTTTTCAAATTTATCCGGGCTAGTGTGGACGTAGCCTCAGTAACTGCAGAGAACTGTGGCTCAGGATGCTGCAGCTTCTATAATACTCAGAAAAGTGTTTCACTACAGTCAAAACCTGTAAACAATTATAGAAATGCTCTGAATAAAAATGTGGGCTGCAGTTCCATAGAGCCCTACTTATTCTTGACTGTTTAGCAAGTGGCCACTGTGTAACTGAAATCCAGAGACTGTGAGCTGTTTATTATATCAGAAGTTCTCTGATACGTGTGCAGTGAGCGAGATACCTGCATTTATTAATAATTCAGCTTACTTTACAGTCTTTGATTTTGTTTCTCGGTGCTTCGTATGCAGAGTGTCATTACAAGCCTTCAAGCGTTTAGCCTCGAGCTCCAGCAGCAAAGTCAGTTCAACAAAGAGAAGGGGATTATTGACAGCAGCTAAAGTTGCTCCTCGCGTTACTTTGTGCACCTCACTGTGTTTGCGTGCGTCTTTCCTGCTTTGCCTGTGAGCTGGTTACCGCTTCAAAACGCACTATTATGTCTGCTGTAAGAGTCGAAAGTATAAGAACTAATCTAGGAACATACAACACAATCAGCCACTCATTTCCAACTGTCTGTCATGCACGATTTAGCCTCGGTGCAATAAATCATTCACTGACACACAATGTAATTGGCCATGTGATGCAATGAAGTATGCTTGAGTATCTGATGGCCAGAGGGCCAGTTCTTTAGACAGCTCTCACTTGGTTGCCCAGCATATCATAATTACTCTCTTTCCCCACTGGCTTGCAATCCGTCTCCATAGTGATCCATCTTTTATATTCAGGTCTTGTAGGTCCAAGCATGTAGGTATGCATGCACACATACATACACACCTCCCTTAGCGTTCCTCCAAGCCCCCAATTAATCTCCGCAGCAGACCTCTCACGTTCGTTTTTCGCACATGTTTGCATTGGTGTATTTATTACAACAGTAAATGAGTATCGACAGCATGTTCTGCTCGTGTAAATGAAACACGGGAGGACTGGAAGTGGCAACAATTGAGTGTAATTCATTACGAAAGGCTTTAGACTGTCACGCTCCATCTCAACTCCAACAGGAACTCGCGAATCCTCCCGGCAACCTCGAACGCTGCCGCTGCTGCGTTTTAATCAATAATGCATCGCGGTGTATGTCCTGGTCCCAGCGATCGCATTAGATCCCATCATTTCCACTTGACACATTTTGAATATTCAAGGGACAGAAACAGTGTAATCATAACCTCATGAATAAAAGAGCGCGCCATTACAACCTTATGAAGACTGTAATTTACATTTCATGGTGAGATGACTTAAACGATAGCCCAGGGAGAAAGCTCAGTACTTGTAGTCATCATTTATAAGACTATATAGACTTTTAAGAGAAACTTTTTGGGGTAATTTTGTTCATCATCAGCTCTGTTAAAAATTATTCCTTAAGGCTTTTCCCATTACATCGTTTCATCATTGCCTTTTTGTGTGTGAGTGTGTAGGCTCTCTTTAATAATAGGTCATTTACTTGTGGTATCCTGAGGTTGTGGATGCCGAGAGGACAAGCAGTCATTTCAATGACGGTCTCAGTGAACCCAGTAAAACGACTGCCAGTTAAGTAATAAGAGAGTATTAACAAAAGGCAGCAGCAATTTGGCAGTAAGAGATATGGGCAGTTTAGTCGAGGGTTGTAAAGAAAGTTTGAATGCACTAATTTAATTCAGAAGTGTACAAACTTGTTAATCTTTAAACAAATATAAAACATACATTTGTGCAGCTTAAGTATGTCTTTGATGTGGTGGAAAAAAAACGAAAACTGAAAAGTTAAGTTACCATTTAAGGTTTTGCCAGTTAATAATACTAAAAAGATTAAAAGTAAAAAAAGAAGAAGTAGAAGAACAGATTAAAAAAAGAAGCAGAACTATTTGCAGCCTGAAATGAACTCATAAACTTTGGTTTGGGGTTTAGAGACGCGCAGCATTTAATTCACAAGACACACGACGGCGTCCCTGACTCACAGAGACTGCATGAAAAGACTGGGCTGATGCAAAACGGGTGCAAAGTGTCAGATTTTGCTCCTTACGCTGAAACATATCAAGTAATACCACTGCTGGGCCTTTTTTGTTATGTCACAACTTATATCCTGAGATAGAGGTCATGGCACAAAAAAAAATCACTAAAATAGAAACTGAAGACGAGGAGGATGTGTGGGGTTTGGCAAACATCAACAAATTCATTCTCCTTGTGAGGCCTTTGAGAAGTGACAGTTTGACAAGAGAAACCTCTGGGGAGATGCTTCCCGTAACCCCCCTGCAAATGAAATATAGATTGTCAGGAACTATTCATGAAGGACACCGATGGCCAGACGTCACCGTGCTGTGTGTGTGTCTGAGCGTGTGCAAGAAATTATTTGCATTGCATTGCAGTAGCATATTTAAATCAGGCGTTTTGGTACAACCGTTGAGCGAAACATTTTTTACACTAAGCCAGTAGCAAATAAAACAGCTTATTCACTGAAGTTTTCACATGACATCACATCGTTCGAGGTTGGCCCCCCCAGAGGGAAGGTAGGGCTGTCGTTCACCTCTGTCTGTCCCTGTGTTGGTGTTGTTCCTGCGTCGTCACAATAATGTTGGTAACACAACATCTGAACTATCACATCATTGTGACATCGTAGCCTTGGAATGTGTACGACAAAAAAAGCTTTTGTTTATATAAACTTCTCTTCTAGAATTAATAGTTAGCGTTTCAGTTGTTTTTCTTATTATTTTATACAATAAAATAAATTTCAAGTTAGTTTCTAAATTCTTGGCTAATGCTAACTGAATGGTCAGACAACATGATTGCTTAGCTGTAATGTTGATCTTGGACCAACGTTATAATAAAAAACACCAGTAAGACGCGATCAGATCATGTGTCTGAAAGCTGACACAATTATTTGTACCGTCTTTGGAAAGTTAAAATGCTGCTAGCTGCTAGCAAAACTGCTGGCAATTATAAATAAACAACACGTTCTCACTCCTGAGGCGTAATATTTTACGCTTGGTGACAAATCGTCAACATGTTACGCTTCCGGGCGCCCAACACGTTCCTAAATGATGAGATCGGGAAAATGAGGAAACATGAGAACCGTTTGGAATCAATCCACACATGTTCGTTCATTTTCCTCAAATTTGGAAAACACTATTTCACGTCATTAAAGTGCTGGTTAGGTTTAGGGATAAGGTTATGGTTAGGGCTGGGATACATGGCTGGAACGTGTTTTACTGCGGGACCATCATTCTACTGGATTTCACCCATAACCCGGCGCCTACCTTAAAAACGCCAAAGGTCGCCTTTCGCGTTCCTCAGGAACGCCGCGGGAGGTGACAAATTGTCAGGATGTTACGCCTCTGGAGTGAGAACAGGCTGATATAAAACACACACACACACACACACACACACACACACACACAACAATTGTGGTATCACCTGTTAGTGCAGAGGTCCTCCACCTTTTTTGCACCTCAATACGGGGAGCGCCGTATTGAGTATTCGAAGTCACCATCTTGGTTTTTAGAAATTAGATGTGACAATGAAGACAAGAAAGGACAAAATATTAATTACTTGTGACTGACAAGTTTTCAGGGGTTTTATCGAAGGTTTCAGCGCGTCACAGAAGAGCTTTTTCATTGCGCCGCTCTCACATTTGGAAACTGTGGTGTATTCAGACACACTTCTCCAAACCAGTCGTTAGAAGCAAAGGCACCAAAATTGCATTTACGTTAACTTCTCCACACCAACCTGTGCTATCAGTGGTCATTACTGCCTTGTCATTATTAGCTTACAGTGTTGTCTGCAGTGGCCCTGAGATGACCAATGGATTCACGTTAGAAACTTAACTCTCGCACTCTGGGGCCTGGATCTCCTCCATGCCTGCTTCATGCCCTGGAGGACGGGGCTGTGGCCCCCCACACTCACATCGTTACATGGAGAAACCTTTTGAATACAAGCATGCTGATGCACACCCGTGTGCACAGACACGAACTACACCTTTCTTGGCTGCTACCTCAAAGCACATTGTGCGCTGTCGATCTTGCGTGCTGCACAATAACATGTAGTATTTAGTATCTACTGTTATCTACTGTTAGCTAGTTTATGTTGTATTTATTATGTTGCTCTTTCTTGTTTGTTTACTCTTCTGTTTTTTTTTTTATTATTTATCTCCATACAGGTGATCCAGGTGTTTTGTTTGTTTGTTTTTCTTCTCCCCTTTCTCACCATCTCCCCTTTATTTTTCCTTCTCTCCCTCTCTTTCTTTCATTCTGTCTCCCTGTCCTATCCCCCAGTCATGTCTGTCCTGTTTGTAACAACCGAAAATCAAATCAAATAAATACATAATTAAAAAAACTAACATTAGCTAAACGTTTGTTTGCAGTTGGATATGAAACGTGTATAACAAATATTTAAAGCTTCTTCTTGGCTGCTGAGACTTTGCTGTCTGCAGTGTGTCTAAAGTTGCAGTTCTTTCTTTTTCCCCCTACACACCTTTCCATCCCTTTAAAGAGCTGAAAAACTGACAGGTCTCTGCTGCAGGTCTACTGAGCTTCCAGTGTTGGCCTGCATACAAAAAGAGAAATATGACCTCAAGGGAGAAGTGAGTACGAGTACTCTCTGTGTGTGCATATTGTTTAAACTGCACATGGGTTAATATGTTTTATCAAACATGACTTAACTTTGCTAGAAAGATGCTGATTAAGTAATGTAAAAGTGAGACAGGTCTTATTAATGTGCTGCAGTGTTTTTGTCCTTTGGTCTTTGAATAGAGATAATCCTCGAGAACTATTCAGTTATCATTTTTGGCCTCTCCAGCTTTTTATTAGCATTATTCATGTGTAGCATGTCCTTAAACTAAGGTGCAGTACGCCCCTGAGCGATATTCCTGACACGAATACTTTATTGCTTCTGAAGAGAATCAATGGCCACACTGAAAGTAAGATTTCACTGTGGCCGTTAAGCTTCGATCACAGCTGTCTCCAGAGAAGGCACAGCAACATTAATGACTGACCTGGTGGGTGGGGTAATCTCAGACATGCTCAAGTGTTTTCTCTTTTTAGTATCTTATTTCTGTGATGGTATCTATAGTGGCTTGCAAAAGTATTCGGCCCCCTTGAACTTTTCCACATTTTGTCACATTACAGCCACAAACATGAATCAATGTTATTGGAATTCCAGGTGAAAGACCAACACAAAGTGGTGCACACGTGAGAAGTGGAACCAAAATCATACATGATTCCAAACATTTGTTACAAATAAATAACTGCAAAGTGGGGTGTGCGTAATTATTCAGCCCCCTGAGTCAATACTTTGTAGAACCACGTTTTGCTGCAGTTCCAGCTGCCAGTCTTTTAGGGTCTGTCTCTACCAGCTTTGCACATCTACAGACTGAAATCTTTGCCCATTCTTCTTTGCAAACAGCTCCAGCTCAGTCAGATTAGATGGACAGCGTTTGTGAACAGCAGTTTTCAGATCTTGCCACAGATTCTTCATGTCTTTCATGCGTGTGTCAAACAGACTCGTGCTGTCCGAGTCTATAAAACGTGAAGTTCACTGTACCAAAAAGGTCCGATGCATGTGCTTACATTTATAAACCAGCATCTTAACAAACAGCACAAGTGAAAAACAAGCTTTATCCACAGAGCGTGCACAAACAGATGAAGTGTCGGGGTTGATGTCACGATGAAGCTGTGTGTGCAGATAGCATGTACTCTGCATTTTATAAAGGGCAGCAGCAGCACTGTGTAGGGAGAGTAAAAAGGCAGTTGTTTGGAAGGTAGGGACATGATTTTTTTAGTGAAGAAACTCAGATAACCAATCATGTGTAACTGCAAAGCCACCTGGTGTTCAGCCGGCTGAATGTTTTTAATGCAAAGTGACACTTGCTATAAGTGTAGGATATATGACTTCCTGATGAGACGCAGTCCATGCATGTTACTAAAGCCTGACTGCAGCCACTATGCTCAGGTGTCCTACAAGTCTCTTCTTTCTTATTTGAGCAGTATGTAACTGCTCAGTCCACTGCTCTCTAAGTAATGACTTAGTGTACTGGATGTCCCAGTGTTCCTCTCTGCCCCAGCGGACAACATCTGGCTCGATGACCTCTGAGAGAGGACTCGCTGGACTTCCAGTGCCACCTTCTGCTGTTTTGCATGCGAGCAAGGGAGGAAGTGATATATCAGTGCTGCTTCCCCTGGACCGGCAAAGCACACCTCACCTTCACTCCTCTTCACTTTTCCATCTCCCTTCAGGCCCGAGCGTCCCGGCCTCCAAAAACCTGAAGATGAAACAGAATATTAACTGAGTATAAATTGTCATTTCTTTCCCCCTCCTTCCTTCCTCTGTCTTCTCCCCGCGTCCCCAACCTGACATCGCTGCATTTCCGTTCAGTCTCAGATGCCGAGTGTGACGGAAGGCACAGGAGGACGGATCGGAGGAAGAAATGCGCATGAGGAATCTGGAGCGCGGTGCAGCGGTTAGTGAGATAAGTGGCATTTGTGTTTCCTCCCGTGGCTAATTATGCTATTTATACCCCGGCAATGGAGGAGACGCTTTGAGCTGGTACACCAAGATTAGTATTCTCACTAACATTGTTTATCCTCCTGAAAGCGATAACAGCACACACCTCTTGCTTTGGGGGTGATTGCTGTGCTTGTGTCTCTGTGTATATTTGACTGCAAGGTTATGCAGATGTGTCTTCACAGTTTTTTTCAGCGTTCAGTAAAATACCAATTAGATAAGAATGTCAGTTTTCTTTTTTCGCTATTTACTTCCTGTATCCATTACGTCTAAGTGTAGCCTGATTATCATAATTGGTGAGAATTGGGTCCCTGAGATAGCGAGTGTTCGGAAATCAAGGCAGACTTTTTATTCCCTGAAATTTATGAAACATTTCCAAGCTACAGTTACAACACGCAGCTGCCTGCCGAGTACAACACAACAGCATCGCACAGTTTGATGCAACCTCTCCATGCAAGCATAACTGCCAAAAAAAGATCCCACTTCTTAGGGTCGCATGTTTGCGGAAGCCGTGCGTCATTGGAGTTAAACTTCTAGGCAAAATTCATCATGCATTAGTGGAAGTCTAATGCCAGTTAAAGCACAAAACAGCAGCAATAATAAAATATGAATGTAAAAATAGATTTATTCCTTTGCCGCCAGTGATGCCGTTTTGTGGAAGGAACAAGCGGTGGTGGAATTACTGCGAGACCAAGATGGAGTGCAAGGAAAACAGCTACAGGCTGTTCAGAAAAATATCAGGTCCTCAGTCCTGTACATCTTATATATGTGTACTCAGTGCATTATTCTCCAGACTGCTTCTGCAATATCCCTCCATTCTTCATGTTTTGTTTCTCCCCAGGACTGTACGCAAACGAAAGCAGGTAAAGGGAGTTATCAGAGGTCCCGATTAAACTAGGACTCAAAGCTGTGTGTATAATATTCTAACACATATTTACATTTCAGGCAACACGTGGGTTCAGTGAAAGCAAAGCCAATGTAACCAACGTCCTAAAACTTCCTTAATCTTGACATCCATGCAGCAGACATCCACTGACCTCTGCTCGTCTCCCGGTCATGTCATTTATTTAACTACAAAAGTAATCCAAGCTATGTTTAATCCATTTCATGGCTGTCTGTTTTGGACCACATATAGATGTGTATATAGCCCTAATGCATGAAATGACTGAGATGATACGCTCGTATACCACCCAACAAAAACAGTGAAAAAGACACTGAAGAGACGACTTTCCCAGATGTCTGAACAAGGTTGAGCTTTATCTGACAAGTAAAACTTGAACAAGGTCCATTTACATGTGGACACACTGTAGATTAGAGGTCTGAAGGTGTCCAAATTATAAAATTGAGTTAAATTAGGTTCAAAAGTGAAAGTTCAGTTCAGAGCTGTTAAACAGAAATGCAGATTGCAGTGGGAGCAGTTGGACATAAAACACATGTGTCTCATGCTAGCAGCTTGGCCTCCTCACAGCAAGCCGAGTCTGTTTCCGTGTGCAGGGGTCTGGCTCGGTGGGGTTTGTGGAGGTGTGGGTACGCGTGTCTTGAATCATTTGTCTGTCCCTCTGGATATAAGCAACCTGTCCAAGATCTCTTAGGACACTTTAACTAGAAGTTTAAAGATAAAATTGCATGTTTTAAACTTTCATTTGAAAACCAAATCTCATTTAGATATCTGAGAAAGCAGAGTCTGATTTTTTGTTGGGTTTGATGTATTAATTCTACCACAATCAGTTAAATCTGTCGCTTTATGTCATTACAGTGGGATGCAGTGGGATTACGACTTTGACTCAAAGTGCTACAAAATTTGGGAATTATGAGCCATCACTCCCCCAAAGCCTTTAAGTGGATGATGGGGTGGTGGAGGGGTTCAACAAGCAACCACCAATGCAGGGCAACATAGATTTGCCCAACCTGCATGGGGGGAAATTTGCAGCTTAGGACCAGTCACCTAAACATGCTTGGTAGGAAAAAATGAGTATAACTGATTACAAGTGATTGCTGGAGATTGCTAGCAATAGCAAGCAAGATTTAAATGGCTAAATCCTCGTTCACACAGGCCAAGAGACAGTCAGGGACCAGAAAAACTTGGTGAGTGGTTGCTGGCAGTTATATGATGCTATATGGTTGTAAGACTGTGAGGAGTGCGCCTTCAAAACACACCTCATTAGAAATACATGTTTTGTGTTGGTTTCAGTGGCAAACTGTGAGTTTTGCTCTAGAGGATAATACTCTCTTAATACCTTAACTGACAAGAGTGAGCTATGTTAATGTCAGTTGAGCTATCTGTATGAACTTGGTGTCAGTCCTTTAAGAAAACAAACCCACAATAAAACATGAAGCCAGTGCTAACGTGTTTCATTTAAGGTTTATATATGGAGCTGACTAATGTGAAAAACAAGAACCAGGTTAATTGTTCTCCTCGTGGCAGTTTTTCATATCAGGCTTTTTCGCGTGCCTAATGTTTTGTCCCGTCGAACTATAAATGTTGGTAGAAAATTAAATTTCAGTGTAATATTGTGGACGAACGGAAAGAGCGACATCCCTTCGAGTCAGAGCGATGAATAAAAGGCTGCTGATGCTAAGTGAAGTAAATTAAGGTTTCACCAATAATTCAACCAGTTAACCAGGTGAGATCCAATGTATGTGCTGTCTTTATCCTCTTGCATCATAACAGCACAAAATTGTTTCTCAGTCCACCCGATATTTTGGATATTTCAGTCAATGCTGGAGTGAATGACCAACATTAGGCCAGACAGCGCTACTGAAAGAGCAACATCGCTTGGAGCCATGTTGCTAGCTACAAGCTAAAAACATGTACCCTATCTTTTTTCTTTTTTGGCCTCTCTTTTTCTTCCCTCTGTCGATTTTATATGTTGCCTCCAGTTCCTCCAAACCGAAGCACAACTCGCTCCCGGTGGGAGATTTGGAGATAGCGAAGAAGCTCCGCCACTTTGATATGTGGATTGCAACAGACTTGCTGCATTTGGGCGAATATTGCTCATATGTTTGTGAATGATTTAGAGCGCAGCTTGATAAATCCACGTCATGTAGCTTTAACAGTATCTCTGTGGAGACTTTCTTAGTATCAGGGAAACAGACCTGTGACGTGCAGCCACAGTACGGGAGACTTTCCATCAAAACCAATCTTCCTGTAATTCCTCTTGGCCTCTCCTTACTTCTGCTTCCCATTCTGTCATAGATGGTGTTGAAGAAGGTAGATAATGGATTCTGCTGCGGCTCACTGTGATAAAAGGCAACAGAGCTGAGTCATGTGATCCTGTAAGCTCTTTGTGTTGAGTGTAGAGGACAGATCATCCCACAGCAACAGGAGAGCCCATTGTTTCTTTCCCCTGAAAATGAATTCTGATCTGTAATTCCAAACATACTAAGAACAGGATACTGCGCATGATTTGAGACGAAAAAACAATTTTTCCTCCCAAAATCTGCTGCAAATGAATCATGTCAGAGCTTTCGTGCCATTTTCCGCTGCTCCAGTGTCTTTTTTTAAATGTGAGTGTTACGGAAGAGTTAAACTACCGAATGCCTTTTTAAAAAGGAAAACATTACCGGGTCTGGCTCAGGCGAAGTGGAATTATAGCAAATTGTTCGTAAAATTAAACTGTATCAATGTAGCAAACACAATTTAATTTCATGTCAGGCACATAAATCGTGTCTCCTCTAAAAGGGCTGCTTTGTTTTTATGTTGTTTGGGCTTGTTTCAGGTTCTAAGCACAATTTAATCAAGCATTGCAGGTGCAGAAAGCACAGTCGACTGTGGTTTGTGAGACAATGGCAAAAACACAAATTGGATTTTCCATTCACTTCTACAATTAAACAGTTGAGCTGCTGATTAGCACTTTTCAATTTCCCTCTTCACCAGCTGCAGCTGCTCTCGATCGATCGATCGATCTGTAAGTCTAATTGTTCATTTTACACATCAACACAAAAAAAATCAGCAGCCACCTGTCGTCAGCTGTGCAAAAGGCCTCATTCAGTTTTGATAATCTGCATCGTGGTTCCACTCACTGCTAATTCCAGTCATTATGATACGATCGCTGGTCCCGCACGACTGGTTTACGTGACATCTGACAGTTTTGGTGCATTATTGCGTGTGATAGACACGAGAAACAAAAGTCTATTTAGTTTTTTAAGGTAATATAAAAAAAGCAAACAAAAAATAGACGGTGTTACATCGAGTGCTGCATTGATTGAGTTGTGAAAAGAAAGGCAGACGTATATCTGATTACATTTGCTTCCTACCAGTTTCTGCTTTCTCATTTTAAGCTTCACGCTGCTCAAAGTGTGATACTTGCTATTCAGAAAGCTCGTTAATATTTTATTTAAGAAAATGATCTCTGCGTTTTCATCTTCTTGTATCGAGACAAGCAAAGGCAGGTGAAACAGGCTAATGGCGAGTACTTACTAAGGCAACGTTTGCCATGCTGATCAGAATATTAACACCAGCAGTCAGACTCTATATATCTCCAACAAGTCAGGAAAGTACTTTCACACAGTTTCACACAGACCAGTTATTATTCCAGCTTCATATTTGTGACGATGCCAAAAGCTAGATTTCTCTTAATGGAAATAAACGCTTCCAAAACTTCCTGTTCCTGATCCGTCTCAGGAGTGACTCCAAAGGTTGACTCCTTTCCGTTAGGGTGATGGCCGCCATCTGGCAAACTTTTCTCATCTGCGTGCAGTGTTTTCATGTTGGTCAGAGTAATACGTAGCGTAGGGTTTACTTATGTAAAGTATGAAGCACTGGCATACTGCTTGCTTACATCCCCCGTACTCAACTACAACTCACATAGAAATATATTATTTCCACACTACAGAAATAGATGCAGCGACGCTTCTTTTCATGCTTGTTTTTGGTCGCGATGGCAGCTCGGCCATCAAGTTTAATTATTATTACGAACTTTTTGTCTCTTTTCGCGCCCTGATACAGCTTCCCCGAGAACATACCAGCACCTTTTAGAGCCTGAAAGTAAACCAGGAGTGCTCATTGGTTTTTGGCTGATCATTCAAGGTTGTTTAGCAGGCTGTCCCTACATTTCTGAGTCCCTCCTCCAGTTTCAAAACCCCAAAATGACAGTGGAGAAAAGCTAGCTGGTGACATCATGGTGTTATGTCCATCTATGATGTGGACACGCACATAGCACCGTGTTGATATGTGCGACCAGCAAGTGCTGCTTGACCATAGACACCCACGCCACGAAGCTCTCATGGTCATGGTCCGGGTGAGTTCCGGTGACTCCACCTCTGGGCGGAGTCGCTGCGTGTCAGCGTATTGGCTGCACCTGTGGGTAATTAAGCTGCTGGCATTTAAGCGTTCGCAATCACCCTTCAGCAGATCTTCTGTTAACCATTGTTAGTGCAGGCGGCTCACTCTGGAGCGCCACCTGATAGCGGTTTCCTCTCGTTGCACTGACTGAGTATACTGGCGTCACTTCCCCGTCACACCTTACCCTTAGCCCCACGCCACAGTGTTCATGTATAAACGCCAGCCTAAGGGCTTCACCGTCTGGACTCTCTCACACTTTGCTCTTAGTTCATAGTTTAATTTGTCATTCTGTGTTTTCCACCTGTAAATAAAGCTTTGTTCACACGTATTCCCCGTGCCTCCGTTCACTCTCAGAGGAAAGTTTTTGTGCCGA
This sequence comes from Simochromis diagramma, assembly GCF_900408965.1. Lineage (NCBI taxonomy): Eukaryota > Metazoa > Chordata > Actinopteri > Cichliformes > Cichlidae > Simochromis > Simochromis diagramma. The sequence goes on from NW_024387492.1 coordinate 1,647,029, forward strand.
ATACAGACGAGGTTTGTAACTCTACAGTTACTGAGTCAGCAGAGCTTTGGTGATCTTTACGCACTATTCACTGCCGTACTCAGTCATCCTGCTCTTTATGTGGACCGCCGTGGTTGAATTTCCAGTAACTCCACTTCCAGCTAATGTTTCTAATGAGGGGCTGCATGATCAGGAGTCTGATTTATACACCAGTGGCAAAGGGAACTTAAAACACCTGAATTCAAAAGTTAAGAGCTGTGGTCAGACACCTTTGCGTTCACACAGTGCTTCTGTGATTCACACTTCATTTCTGGGGAGTGGTTGATGTTAAGAACTCCCTTGTTTTGTATTCTTGCATACTGAGCATGTTACAAAAGCTACACATATCTGAGATCTTAGAGCCTTCCAAGATTTTTGAAGTTGTTCTGGAAATCTGTGGTAATATTTTATAACGGATCAAATGAGAAACACATTTCAGCCACAATCACCTTGTGTTCTAAAGTTCAGTTGGAGTCTAAGTGTTGGTTTGACCGCTTTACAAAAGACACACTGTTCCACTCGCTGACCACAGCAGCCACGGACCTTGACTCATTCGCTGCAACCTTAACACAATGGATGTGAATGAAGCTTTGAATGGAGCCTCTATGCTGCATTTGAAGCTGGTAGTGGCGCCAGTTTAGTTTAAATTAACACAGAAAGCAAGAAGCCATTCATAATTGCATTTTAAATGCTGCCAAATTATCTTTATTAACATATGTTGTTGTAACAGTGTTTTGATTCTTGGATCAAAGCTGTCAAACGGTGACAAATCCTTAGAAAAATGAACCACGTCTGCAAAGCAGAAAGACTGTTTCTCATTGATTATGGATATTTGCAAATGAGACATTTGGGCAGTTTTAATATAGGAAGATACTTAGAGGTTGCATGTGCACACCATCTATCTTGTGCTCCTTTATATTTCAAAATGAATATCAGACACCCTCTGATGCAGGAATGATCATGAGAAAAGTGGTGGATCAGCCCAGGAGGAGCTTGTTAATCTGAAGGTAGCTGGGACTACACTGACCAACACCAGCACTGGTACCACACTACGCCGCAGTGGATTGAAATCTTGCATCTACACGTCTTCCTGCTCAACAAGGCACGTGTACATGCCCAGTGAAAAAGTGCTGAGTATGACCCAAGCAACACCATCTACACGGAGGTGGAGACATCATGCTTTGGGTTGTGGAGGCAGCTGAAGCTCAGAGCTGACAAGCAGCAGCCAAGAAACCTGAAGGATTTAGAGTTTCTGCAAAGACTGGAGCCAAAGTCTAAAATGAACCCGGTGACGACCTCCAAGAAATGTTTTACTGCTGTGCTTCCTAACCCTAAGTCACGATTTCCATGGAGATCAAATACTTACTTCACTCAGTGACGTGCAAATCCATTTAAACCTTTTAAGTCATATATTTATGTCTATTTTTAGGATTTTTGGTTGATATTCTGCTTCTCTCCACTAAAATGAAACTATTAGTAAAAGTAGAGACTGTTCATTTCTTTGAGTGAGAACACTGGACTTCACCTCACTGTACTTTTCATTCAACGATACCACACTGTTAGTTTTGAAGCATATTTAGCTGATAACTTGCAATTTAAAGAAAACGGTTATTTTGTTCCTGAGTAAATGCAAACAGAATGAACAAAACTGGTTTATCAAAAAATATTCTGAAGGATCTGAGCGCTACTTTTAAAAAAAAATCTCAGGACTTGTGAGTTTCCTTCAGGCCAAGAATTTCTCCCTGCAGGAAAAACCCTCCTTTATGGTCACATCCAATCAGCTAAAAGTAACTGATGTGAAAGATAAAATGCTAAAGTTCCTCTTGCTTCCACTTCATATGCTGAGCTAAACTAACCATCATCTGGCTCGAGCTACAGCACAAACGTTCATCAACAGAGTGTAATCAATCTCCTCATCGAGCTCTTGATAAGAATGTAAATGTGCTTGTTTCCAAAAAGAAGAAAAAAAACATTTCCCCTTAAAATCCAACCACATTAAGCTGCAAGCTTTCTGTGCTCCTCTGGGCTTCAAAGCTTTATGTGGTGATTGGAAAAATCAGGCAATTAAAGTGCAGAGGGCAACAGCAGCATTCCAGTTGGCCTGTACAGGCGCCCCCACACAAATTCTTTCAAACTCAAAAAGCCTTTGACAGGTTTTCTAAAAGTCTCCAGAGCTCACACAGGCGCTGCAGTTCTACATTCACCGACTCGCTGAGAGCTGCCAGTCCACAAGCTCTGACACACACTCGTTTTTTTTTTGTGTGCAGGCGCGATAAAGATCTGGTGAAGGTCGAGAGAGGGATCTCATTCTCAGCAGAGATGAGCCGGCCGATAGCGTCAGTCCTGCGGGAAGATTAGGCCAGTCTGATTCCACTGCCGCCCCAGTCGTCCCAGTGGTGTCATAGCTGCAGCACAGATGCTATCTCGCGCAGCCAGCCGCTGATGACCCTTAAAGTCCATTAAAGATTCCATTTAAGTCAGTAAGTGCGTGTGTGTGTGTGTGTGTGTGTGAGCCCGAGCATGTGGTTTTGTGTGCGCTTCCACTCGTGTGAGCGAATAAAATCTGTACCTGCTACATTTTGATTTGACTAAGAGCTGCCAAGTACTACCCAAAGTTTTCTGAGCAGCTCAAGTGGAGTAATTCTGGCACCTCAAGGCTGTCTGCTTGGGGAGTTCTCCCCTCCTAGAGTTTCCCAGCCAGCCCCGGACTCAAGAATAATAATGTGGAGGTCAGAGAAATGGTTACACTGACAGCCTGAAGGTGAAAAGACAGACAAAGAATAGAAGAACCGTTGTCTTGTCTGTGGTTATTGTAGCTGTTACACCGTCGAACACGGCGTTTAGCGGGAGGCTGCTTTTCTTTGTTGCTCTCTCGATGATTCGAGCCTGACAGGACGATCGGCTTTAATCCCCGAGATCTTAGAACACGCGGTCCGATTCGCTACTTTGAATTTCACTTTATTCGCCGCTTATCGCAGGTTGTTTTTCTTTCTACACCAAAAATGAGTTTGTGTGAAAAAGCCAAGTTAAAAATAAAAAGTGCTTCAAAAAGACGCTGCCAAAGAAAAGATTTGTTGTTGTTGTTGAAAACCTTTGCTCTTTGTCAGTAATTAGAACGCTTTCATTAAAGCGTCACGCCGAGACGCACGTTCAAAACCAGCTCTGGATACAAACGACTCATCAGCGTGAAATATATGTTTTGCGTGGTCGACTAATTAAGGAGGGATATTAGCCGATATACCCCTATTATCCTTTTAAACATGAAAGACCTTTAGTGATGGATTACACAGGTTTATAGCAAAGATTATTATAAGGTTCTTTTTCTGGTATTTATGAATTGGCACAGGATGAAACTGGAAGGAAATATTTGCAGTGATATTTCCATTATGTTGGACTGCAGTGTCAGGTTGTGATAATCCTGTTGGTTCTGCTCTTGTTTGATTAGCTCCTCTCCTTATTTGTGCATTCCTGTGGCCCGATTCATATTTCAGAAGCGGCGTCGGAGTCAGATGTAGCACAGCGGCCGCTGCTTTGTCCTGTCTAATTGTTCACCCACAGTTCTGATCATAAAGAAAAACAGGCAGATTTGATTTAACACTGACTTTTGTTAATCTGCTGTAAGAGGAGGCTACGTGTTCGTTTTGTACAGAGTTGTTCCAGAGGGCACGCCAAGAAGATAAGTCCAGTAATTCTTATTGAATATGTCAAAGTCAACCTGTTATCGAGAAAAATGCCCATAAAAGTCAAATAGCTTGTTATCGTGTAGCTCGATGCAAAACAATATTTGCCTCAAAAGTCATTTGAAGAAGTGAAATACTTACTTCATTACTGCAAATAGTTTTATTGCCTTTGAGGAACAAACTTCACAATATTCTGCAGAGAGTGATGATGGCAAAGAAGGAGGATAGGACTGCTGAGAGGGCAGGCAGGACGCCAGCATAAACAAAACGTATAAATTAAAGCTAATGCAGTGATGGATGGACTCTGCACGATATCCAGATGTTCAGCAGCTTCAGAAGGAATAAAGAAACCGATTGGCTGATATCTAGTTAAATGTTTGCATGTAAAAGAATTTTTAGTTAAATAATGGAGCTGATTGTTTAGTAACATTTAATGCAGTCTGATGCTGAGAGAAGGCGAAGAGTCGAGGCCACGGACAGATGTAAGGGCCCAGTCTGACCAGTCTAGAGACATGTCACTGAAAAATGAGTGTCATGCAACTAGCTGGCAGGTGAAACTGGTCACAGGAGGTTGGTGTGTTCTTCCACAGCAGAATGGATGAAGGACAGTTTCTCTGCAAACACTGAGACCTGATGTCTTCAAATAAAAGATGCATGTTTTGTTTTTTGGTAACTTTTACTTTGGCATCTTCCATGAAAACTACAAGTGACTGCTGCAGTCTGAGCAGGAAGTTCTTGGTGCAGCATCCTGTATGCAGCTGATTTCACCTGGAGCCATCTGGTCAGAGATTACATGTATTTCCCTCGTGGTTGCTGGCTGGTCTGAAGCCTGCGAGACTGAAACCTTAGTGAGACAAGCAGACTGATGGCAATAATAAAACCGCAGGAATGGGAGAGCTAAGCTGCTTCTTCGTTCCTTTTTCAATTTGTGGGCTGGACTGAAGCATAAAACTCCAAATGGGCTCCACTCCAGGCTCAAAGCTGGTTTATTAAGTAATGTTTAAGACTACAGATGTAACAAATCATCATATCACAAACATCCCAAATACAGACACCATCAATTTTACAGTGAAAAGCTTTAACTTGAGAAAAAAATAACTGAGATCTGCTGATAAAGTCAGCCTGGTATGTTGTTGACACCAGTAATAAAATTCTCACGCAGTTATTAATTTCAATATTCCAGTCTAATTACACTAATGCACATTAATCCAATTATTATTACAAATATTCTTGTACATGTTTTTCAGTTGTTTGCTTTCACTTTGTTTCACTTTCGGCTTTCCAGTCATCTGATCAAAAGTCTCTCCGGGTCACGCCGGCTTTAATTGCAGCTATTTAATCTACAAACTCTGTTTTTCTGTTACTCGTAAAACCTTTCTGGGAAAATGTTTTGGAATTTCAGATCTGCACATTAAAGCTCAGTGCTCTCTACCATCAGTAATGTAACCTTCACTGTCATTCTTATTACTGCAAAGCACTAATATATTGTTTGTGATCAATGCTCAGTGGAGGCTAAAACATGAGCTTTATTAAAGCTGATGATAAAGTAATTTAGTTATTAGTTATTGTAAGAGTCCATCAGCTCTCCTCTTTAATGACTATGGAGCAGATAATTATGTTTACCTCTAATTTATTTGTAGGTCTCCCCTAAATGCAAAACTGCTAAAGCAATGTGATTGTTTTCAGTCACAGCAGAAGATCCAGTGAACACGTAAGAGCAGAAGAAGAGCTTTGATCAACACGATTAGAAAAGCACATAAATGCCAGAGCAGGTTTTAAGCTGTATAATCAGGGCAAAGGTTTAAGCACATCTTACAGGATGTGTATAAAAGGCAAGTTGAACATTAAGTCGCCTGATTCATTTTCTTGAGAAGTCGTCCAAAGACTTCCAGCTCTACCTTGAAGGACGCGCGTATGAGAGCAGCGTCTCACAGCCGAGGCAACCATCAAAGGAAAGGTCATTTCGTCAAAAATGTGATATTCGCCGTCCTCCGTGTACGCCGGGGTATTTTTTTTCCCCCGTTCACTGGAACTTTTTCATTTCAAAATGAAACACTGTCATATGTTTCTCCCCCCAGGAAGTGCGCCCCTCTGAGTATATCAAATACCAACTTATATTCACAATGCGTCTGGCCTTCACTGGGAAAAACATTCGAAAATAATACGTCCTGTTATGAACGCCAGACCCTTTTCGTGCACTCGGGCTGCAGTCTGTGACCCCTGTTTATATTTGAATCCTCCAGACATGAAGAAAAATCCAGTCATTTCTGGACGTTGTTACAGGGAACGTTTAATTGTTGCAAATTGTTCTAAATATCAGTCCCGTAATCAAAAGTTTCCTTTCCGTTTCATGTAAACGTGTAAAATGTCGAGTTGTTGATATGCTGATAGTTTCCCACAGTTTAAAGAAAACAGCCATTCCTGAATCACGTCTAATTGGTTTTGAACAGTGGAAAAACCCACTGCCTAACAATGCCCAGCGAGCATTATTAACAAGTTATCACCTCGTGTGCCAGCATATTCATTTATGCCAAGTATGGAGATGACAGGCAACATTTTCCCTGCTGTTTTATTGAGGTAACTTTCTGGAAACACATCATCTTAGACACGCCGAGCTGCACTGCCCAGCCTTTTACTCGGGTTTCTTATACTTTTTTTTGTTATTTACTGATGATGTAAGTGCAATCAGCACGCAGAATGTGAAAAGCTAATCAAAACATTGTGTCACTGATCAGGTTTTGTGATGTTTCGGTTATTAGTGGGTGTTTCCAGAATGAGCTTTGCACGTCAACACAGCACACGTTCCCCAAAGAGCTCCAAACTTTTTCAGTCGTTTTATTTTCTCACAGCATTTTTTTTCTTTGAAAATTTCTTAAAGAATTCAGTGAAACTGGCTCATTCATGGATATATTATAATGCTGAGAAAGCTGTAAAAAAGACTGAGGAGCTGATTTTCCTTCTTTATATACTGTCTCAGTCAGCTTTCTTGAGTATGTTGCCTGGCCAGACAGACACTATCTCTACTTTTAAGATTAGGCTCAAAACTTTGCTATTTACAAAGCATATAGTTAGGGCTGGACCAGGTGACCCTGAATCCTCCCTTAGTGATGCTGCAATGGGTGTAGGCTGCTGGGGGATTCCCATGATGCACTGGGTGTTTCTTGTTTCACTCTCCATGTGTTTGTACACCACTCTGCATTTATTTCTTATTGTAAATTCCCCTTTAAAAATGAAGTAGAATTGAAATAAACTAAACTGAAGTGAGGCCCATTCACCCAATGGGGATTCCCATGATGCATTGAGTTTTTCCTTTCCAGTCACCTTTCTCACTCACTATGTGTTAACAGACCTCCCTGCATTGAATCATACCTGTTATTAATCTCTGTCTCTCTTCCACAACATGTCTTTATCCTGTCTTCCTTCTCTCACCCCAACCAATCACAGCAGATGGCCCCGCCCCTCCCTGAGCCTGAGTTTTTCCTTCCCACTGTTGTCAAAGTGCTGCTCATAGGGGGTCATATGATTGTTGGGCTTTTCTCTGTATGTATTATTGTTGGGTCTACCTTACAATTACCTTACTTTTTTTCACTGATTGTACTTATTTGTATTTTTGTATTTCCTTCTGATATCTGTACCTGAGCTGAGGTGACGCAAAAATTTCCCCGTTGTGGGATCAATAAAGTCTTATCTTATCTTACAATATAAAGCACCTTGAGGTGACTGTTGTTGTGATTTAGTGCTGTCTAAATAAAATTGAACTGAATTGAATTCACGTATTCTGCATAACATTGTACTGACCAGCAGTGTAAACATAAGGACGTACTCTTTATGAAAACACGGGAGAGTTTGTCTAATTCAGCTTAATGAAAGTTAGCCTCTATAGTGCCAAATTGCTATATATATACTTACTATAAGGTACTGTAAATCCCAGCAGGCAAATGATCCCCTATGAGCAGAGGCGATGGTGGGAAGGAAAAACTCTTTTACTGGGAAGAATCTTCTGGCAGAACCAGACTCAGGGAGGGGCGGGGCCATATGCTGTGTTGGTTTAGGGGAAAGAGAAAAAGAAGAGCACAGACCCTGTATAGTATTTCGATCTGAAACACACAGGCTACTGATGAGCTAAACAGCAGGAAGTCCCAGTTTTGATAGCCAACCTCAGTGTTAAGCCAGTGTAACTATACTATACTAAGTAACCGTAACATGCACAAGTAGGGCAACTACACAGCTGTAACGTATCATGACTGCATCTTTGTGTACTGATAACATCGCAAATAACTTATAGGCATTCCCACAAAAATGACAAACTGCAAAGCGAGATTAACAGTTTAGCTTTGTAAGTTGAGCCTAAAGTCCACAGAGGATATTCAATTTAGAAAATTATTTAACTTTTATGAGGCTAAAAACTGAAGTGATTTCAACATCGTCATCATGCCGTGTCAGAGCTCAGTGCACTTCTTAAGTATTATGTTTAAATGTACCAGCTTTAAGTGCTTTAATGTGCAGCTGTCACGTTGGAAATAAACTGCAGCACCGAGAGCGCACTGAGGGGTAAAATAAATGTATTCACCCATCAACTCGCAAGATTAACAGTTTTCTGCAGCCTTGCTCTCTTGCCTTATTTGCCTGCGTTTTGCCTGAATAATTTTTAATATTTTTCACAACCCCCATTATAACCTGTTCCTGTGACTGAAGTAGGTGACACTCGATGGGTTCATATTTATGTGGAATAAGCAGAAGCCTGAAACAGAGAGCCTGGGATAATAGAGAAAGATGATAACCACGGTCTGCGATTGGCCGGTGACCTGTATAGCTGTGATAGGCTCCAGCAGCCCGTCTGCAACCATGAACTGGATGGATGGATAACCAGCATCATGCATGATATCCATTATCTCCGACGGGGGTTTTAGGCTTTGTCAAGCCAGCCTGCTACAGTATGTAACTTGTACCTGTAAATTAGAAATGGTAAAATGGTCTTAGATACTATCATCACACATTTTCAAGGATACGTTTAGTTTATACCAATAAAATAAACCTTTGATTTTATGTATTTCATTACATTTTACTCCAAATTATTGATTTTAACATATTTCTAATCATTTTTTGGAGTGCAGAAAAATACCGGCAATCAATTAACTGCCAGATATAAGTCAGGCCTTTAGTAAAGACTGTAAGTAACAGCTCAGCCGTCCTCCACCTTCAATTTAAAGCACAACATTAGTGTAGCAACTGTGGCTACTTGTCATGTTGCTGAAGGTGTCTGTGGAGCGAGCAGAGCGCATGCATCCTCATTATTCAGTAATGATGCATTTGACTACACCGACTTTTCACCGTCAGGTTCAGCGCTGGATTTACATCAGCGCTGCACACTCAGCACAATGCCTCCCTGTCCTCTGTTAGGTCCCAAGTGAGCCGATCTGTATGCTTTGTAAAAACTCCGAATAAGCCACGGTTGTTTCGTATTGCTCGAAAAACAATAACTGTCCTGACATTTTCGTCCGCGCCGCTAAATGGCGTGGACCACTGACGAGGCAGCTACTTGCGCATTAAAAAGAGCGCGGCCCGCTAACGCTGGCGTAGCAGAAAATGAACTTGGATTGTGGCTTCTTTTGAAGGTAAAAATAATTGACATTAGAAAATGCGCATTCAAGGGCAAACAAAATATGGCTTCCAGCCGAGCAAATTGCACATCTGACTCTGCCTAACGTGCACAGACATGAAGGGAAGGAACAGGAGCTGCTGGGTTTGAATAGTAATGAGCACCGCAAATCCCCCGGACGGCCTTATATCTTGCTAACAAAGGCTAGTGGAGGTAAACCGCTATGTTTGTTGATACAAGGAGGAACTGTCATTTAGTCATATTGACAGAAAAAAAACACAGCTAAAATCTTCCATGCGTGAAACATACTCATATTCTGACTCACATTAATCATCCTGTCAGAGTTTAGATGAAGTACATTTATCATTAATAAATTAGTCAGAGTCGGTGGTGGGGTAGACGAAAGGAAGGGGCGGGGTATACGCATGTGTGGCTTTGAGGGATTTTGCACTAATTATATCTTGGAGAACATGAAGGCTGGGATGTCAAACTGTAATACGTCTAATTCTGTGTTTCAGCCAATCACAGGAGCTAACTCCTCAGCAGGAGACAGGTGACATTTGAGAACATCTGGCTGCAGTTTCTGATGTCTGTGCTTAACTTTACGAGTGGCACACGCCCCCGTGGTGTGGATATTTAAGGCCATCGGGTAGATCAGGGCCAGTTCGTGTGAAGAGGTGAGACTGGAGAAGTTTTAATTCTACAGACACAAGCTTTATCTTACTCAACCATGTCCAATGTGCATTTCCAATTTTAGCTGTTGGCAGAACATCCTGTTGTGCGGGAGGAATGCAGTGTTCGTGGTTGAGTGTTCGGGGCTTATTTTGTGAAATTTAATGAGACTTCTTGCTTTTTGGCTCGAGGCAAACCCATCATTGTTGAGTCCAATAGCGATTTCAAGACCTGTTTAAATGTAGGCCATGACCAAAGAAAGATCGTGAGGCTTGAGGTTAATGTTTTTATTTTTTTATATATAAAACAGGTAGAAAAAACGACCGCAGTAATAAAACATTTCTATCCTGTTTAATGCAGAGGGGGAGAACTAGAAACCTGAACTGGATGCTCATTCTTGTCATTTGTATTTTAGGAGTAAGGAAATTAATTAAGAACTGCACAGTATAGCCTTGCATTTGTTAAGTATCTGCAACTGTTTACACTGCATATTTCCCCCGAGGCAGGTCACTGTGATCAGCGACTGAGATATAAGAACATTACACCTTTATTTCCTTACGACTCTCAGCAGTGCAGATAGGATCTGTTCAAAGCTCCGTTTCATGGGACACCTGAACTGACAGATAAGAGGACAGAGGCTTTTGCTTGAGTCAGACCAACATCACTCTGACTAATATCTCCTGAGGTTGAAGCCGACACAATAGGACTTTAAGGTAAACTGCTTACAGAATAGCCTCAAGATAAACGGTGGGTGCTGTTGTCCACTGAATCACATATTTAAACTTTTGTATCAGGATCTTCCATATAAGGAGTTTGTTTGTTTTTTTACACCATCCTAAAGCAAACGCTCTTTGCAACAATATTGCAGTTACTGTTTTACCTACATTTTTATGATAGTGCCAGTTCAAGCTCTTTATATTATTTCAATATTTCAAGATTCAAGATTTCAAGATCTTTGTCAGTACAACAGTAAACACAGTACACAGCGCACCGAGATGCTGTTTCACCCCAAGCCCCCCATGGTGCAAGTATATAAAAGATATATCTCCAAGAGATATAAAACTAGGAATGAATTATTAGATAAAGATGCAAATATTTACTTCAATATTTAATAATAGAGCTCCAAGTGATAGTTGATGGGATGTCTCTGCAGGATGCTGGTTCTCTGCATCTTCAATTTTGAATAAATCCTCACAGTGTCATAGCAAAGCCCCCCCACACACCTCCATGCTTCACGGTGGGAACCATGCATGTAGGGACCATCCCTTCTGTTAGCAATCAAAGCATCCATGTAGGGGTTTTTGGCACAGCACCTTCTTTGCAGCTGATTTTACCCAGGCAGTGGTGCTGGGAGGTTGCTGGCTGTTCCTCACAAAGGCGCTTGTATCATGTCCAATGCTGTGGACAACTCTTAAGCACAGTTTGCATGACATGATATGAGAAACCTCAACATTGAAGGACCTGCCTGAGGGGAAATGTAACAGCTCTGGGCTTGGAGCCGGCTGTACAGTCTATGGTAATTATTCCAACCTTGATTACAAGCTTCTTATTTACATTCAATCTGTTACTGATTTTATGAGCTCCTTGTCCTGAAGATTGCAGACATGCACTTTCAAGTTGCCAGCTTGAAAGTAGGTCATGTAAAATATTAAAATATTTTTTTAAGCAGTTTTTTGTCAGTTGTCTGAATGTTTTTTTTCTTAAAGCAGAATTGATGCAGCTGATGATGAAAGGCTACATTAACTGAGATTTGAAAGTTGGCTGTGAGCACCAGCTATGAGCTGTGCTGTTGGAAAATCAAATCCAGAAGACAACATGGAAAATGTGATTGAAACTGACAGCGCCGTAAGCTAATGATGTTGTTCAGCAGCTGTGTGTTATGATGTTTGGGGAATCAGATGATTGTAGATCAACACTGTCCCAATCAAAAGGCTGATGATGACTGAATTAAACAAGTCCAATTCTGTCTTTTACTGTTGTTTTCTACTTTTTTAAACTCCTCCCGCCTCCTCCGGTTGTCACCGAACGCTGAATAAATTCAAGCTGTCAGATTTCAGCTCAAGCGTTTTCTTGTTTCAAAATAACATAACAGAAATATGTCACACACTCAGGTAATAAATTTGGTTTACAGCATGTTGCTAGGAAACAACAAGTGCTTATGAAAACTGTCAGCCTCCACTTCACAATTTGCTCATCATCGTCTTTTGTCAGCTGTCATTAGATTGGGCGAGTCTCCTGCTGCCAGTTATGTATATTATGGATAATTCAATAAAATATCTCTCAGTAACCTCGAAGCGAGTAAAAAGCACACAAACTCAACGTTTTTATTCTTTTCAGTCATTAAGCATTCACGTCAAACATGCAGAAGACATCACAGTTCACATTTTCAACACATCCACATATTATTTAAAGCAGTTTGAAGACCTCACATGAAACAGTTTCTAAAATTCACAAAGCTGATGTGACGTTTGCTCTCTGCCCAAGTCTGAGCTTTGTGACATGATCACAAATACTGCAACTGATCAGAACTGAACTAAACAGATGGTCTATCACCAGTGTTGGGGAGTACATGTACCGCTGTTACATAATTAAAATAGTAACTGTATTCCGTTACAGTTACCGTTTAAAAAGGTGGCATTCACAATACAGTTACTTTGTTGAAATGGATTACATGGCGGTCTTTTCCTGTTTCATGTTAGGCTGTCCCCTCTCTAATTTTGGTGATTCCAAACAAACCCAAACAAAACACACATTCAGAGGCTCTCATGTCTGTGTCTCAATCTCGCGGCCCATGTCGCCCCTACTTACGGCCACATAATGACGTGAAGAAATATTTTTAAAAATTATTATTCAAAATATGATTTAATATGAAGGCAATAGCAGAGTGTTACAGGCATCGCCCTAAAGCATGCAGCCTGATGGGCAGTGTAGTCCGTGCTGCAGGGAGAATGGACTGATGTACCCGTGATGTGTCTGTGAGCGAGGAGGGAGAAAAAGGAAAAGTAGGAGCTGTCACCGAGCAGAAACGGGAGCTGGAAGCATGTAAATATAATAATAACCACTGCAGCCAAACAGAGAGCCTGATGAGCCCAGCTGTAAGTAAGCTGTTAAGACTCGACTGTACACTGTGTTCCTGTTTTCCTCCCAAACAATAAGTCCCGTTGCAGCAGCCTTTCAACGCCTCTCTCTGTCTCTCGCTAGCAAAGACAACAAAGTAAAGCTAGTTTTCAGCTACGAGCCCGACACGAACCCGACGTATTAGCCAGAGGTCCCTTTACTACGGTTCAGAGCCACAGACCTGTTTTATATACGCACTGAATAGTTTTCTATACGAGATCACTGCAAAAAGTGCAGCCTTACCTAATGTCCACCTACTGTTACTCATTTATATCAAGATTTAAACATCTAGTTGGTGTTGGTGTGGAGAGTAACCTCCAGTAATAGTAATAAATCACACAGCAATAGGACATTCATGTGGTTGTAAAAAGCACAATAATATAATAAGTAACATTACAATTACAAAATACATTTTGGGGCATGTAATCTGTAGTGGAATACATTTTAAAAGCAACCTTCCCAACATTGACTATCACTGCTGAGGGAACATCGCGACTAAACCGGATACTTCTGCTTCTCTGATCACACCTCGTCTCGACGATGCACCACAGATTTGGGCCTGACAGTTATGACGTTAACATCCCCCCACGTCCAAGCCTAGTGTGATTACTGCATAACCAATCCTGGCTCGGACAGTTCAGCTGCACGCAGGCACATAACGCATGCGATTGGTAACCACACCCAAACACAGAACTCCAACTCTTCCTTAAGAACAGCTGCTGTCACCGCGTTGAGTAAGTAATAAGACTGTACGACATGTGAGCCCGTAAACCTCGTTGTGTTCTCCAAGTGTGTTTCAAAAGTGGAAGAAAGAGAGTGAGTGGGAAAGCTCAGACAAAGTGAAGCGTACTTTGATCGGGGATCAAATCAAAGCAGCGCGATCTCGCTCGTTCTGTACGAAGAAACCTCAGATTACAAGTTGCAGGTTTGATTGAGAAATGTGGAATCGCACCAAAAAATAAATAAATTGTCCTGATTGATTTAGTGAAATATGGTGAATAAACAGACTCGACATGTGTTCATACTTTGTTTCCTGATCCAAACCGAGTGTCATCGCTTGCTTATCAAACCGACTCCAACCCGTAACATTCAGTGGACGTCTGTCTACAGGCTGTAACAACATTAACCAACTTTACATAAACTTACAATGAAGCAAAGCCAGAGACGAGAGCTAGTAGCACAAGTAACAGTGTTACTCATTTATAATGACAATCTCTATTAGCCGATAGAATAAGAACGAGCTCAGAGGAGAAAGAGATCCAGAGCGTACGACAGCATTTTGACAGAGGACACTCGCTGCCTTCCAACAGGGAGTCATTATTTATGCATTAGTGATGTGAAACTAATTGCATTCATCACCACCTCACAAGAGCCTGCAGAGCTGCCATGCTATTTCAATTTAACGTACAGAATCATTTACAAATACCTGCCAAGTGAACAAAGACGAGGGGTGAGGCGCGTTGGCTCCTGCATGGGTGCTTGAATTAAAATGCTGCTGTTTTTCTTGTTATTTTTAAATGGTGACGTGTTTGTTAGCAGAATACAGTTTTTCATCTACATCAGGGGTGTGAAACATAAGGCCCAGGGGCCAGTATCGCCCCGGCGAAGTATCCAGGCCGGCCCACTAAACAGTCTTGGGAAGTAAAGATGTGTCACGGCTGCAGTCGTGTGGCGTTTGTGTGAAACGACCCAAAATGCAGGCACTTGCTGTGATGCGAGGGAGCTTTAGTGGTGAAAATAACAAAAGTGCGGACAGAACTAAACATAAACCTAAACTGGGAAAAGGAGTAAGAAACAAAACCCGAAACCATAACTCACAAAACACGCAGGGAAAAACATATGGAGGTGACACAGGGATGAAGAGCAGAGAGACGTTTACCAAATTACACAGACGGAGCAACGACGAGCAGAGGCAGACACACACTATAAATACACACCGGGTAATGAGGAAATGACACGCAGGGGTGGACACAGCTGAAACTAATGGGCATAACGAGACACAGACCTTCAAAGTAAAACAGGAAATTCACAGACTGTTTTACAAACTAGGGACACGAACAGAACACACAGGTAGGAATGAAAGGACTAAACACAAGAACCAAAACCCCAGGAACTGAGAAAACAAGATACAGACGACACCAATGTTAAACACAATGTTAATCACAGCAGATGGCCCCGCCCCTCCTTGAGCCTGGTTCTGCTGGAGGTTTCTTCCTGTTAAAAGGGAATTTTTCCTTCCCACTGTCGCCAAAGTGCTTGTTCATAGGGGGTCATATGACTGTTGGGTTTTTCTCTGTATTATTGTAGGATCTACCGTACAATATAAAGCAGCTTGAGGTGACTGTTGCTGTGATTTGGCGCTGTACAAATAAACTTGAATTAAACTTAATAATATTTCCTGTTAATTGACAGAAACATTCTCTTTTTCTGTGTAAGAAATAAATTAGGAAAATTACAGAAATTTTATTTTTTTTAATCATGTAGAAAAACAAAGAAAAAATATCGTTGAAGTTTTTTTCTTATATTTCGATATCTCAGGGATTAAATGTTTAGTTACATGTCTTTACGTTTCACTGGTCCGGCCCTCTTAGGGTCAGAGTTGGATCCTTGGTCTAAACAAACTGTGACCTAATCACTGAAGTTCTAACGGAGCACTGACCTGTTACTCTAAACTGAAATATCAACGCGAGGGAACATTCCAAGCGCCCTCGTTTGCTTAACCAAAAATAAAACTGGAAAAATAATACAGCGGCAATTTTGGCAAATCCAGTATCGCAGACTTGGCAGGAGGATTTTCAGTTGCCTTATATCTCTTCCAGACTAGTGGCCCAAAGCCTCATCTGGGCTGTGGACTGTGACTGGCAAAGCGCTTTGAAAATAGGATGGGGGGGTGGACAATGGGATGAAATGTGCTGGCACGAGAAGGGAACAAGTTTGGCTCTGCCTTTCCTCCACTCTGTTCTGCTCTCAGTGCCAGCCACCCCCCACCCCCACCCTCTGTCATCCCACTTGTATCTCTCACTCTTTTGTCTCTTCTTCCGTCTCGATGCTACACCTCCGTTCTGCACCCCACCCCCACCGACGGCTGCACAATCTAATCCGAGCAGCTCGGCTCCCCTTTGAACCACCTTACAATTGGGCGAAGATGAGCGCTGCCATTGATGCATTGTAGTTACAGCTACTCTGCTCTGCTGGAGTTCTGACTTTGATCCCTTAAGGCTGGAGAGAAAACGCTGGGTGGCTACAGCGCTGTACGCCGCCGCTTCATTGGGTCCCGCCACGCAGCTGATCCCCATCCGAACTGGCCTGACAGCCCGCAGCCCTGAGGCCTGGCGTAACGCAGATACGGAGAGGAAATCGCCATATTTGCTCCCCCACTTGCTCTTTTAAAAAAAACTGGTAAAGAGCATTAAGAAACAAAATCAATCACAGCATCAATATTTTAAGTGCTGTCTTTTTTTGGAGGGGGGCATTCACTTGACACAATCTACTACTTCACCTGACACTCTCTGGCAGGATGGGCCGGATAAACTGTGTGCGGGGAGCGATGCAAGCGCTGCACTAACAGCATCCTTTGAAGATTAGAGGGAGTGGTGAGCGTAGTAAATTGCTCTCCCCATGTTCCTCGGTGGCAGAGACAGTTGTGAAACATTTGTCAGCGACCTCTTTGACAGAGCAATGTCACGAATGGGAACCGCAGCCCGGACGAGATTTCCTTTCCAAGTATAGAAGCTAAAAATGCAGAACAGAAATGACAAGCTGCAGTCCTGCCACACGTGCCCAGCTTGGGCTGTTACAGCAGAATGGATCATTAACAAAGCTAACACAATACGTCAAGGTTAATGAGTCTATTAAAATTCTGAAAGTGCATCACGGCCGGTCACGCTTAAAATGTGAAATGAAGAATTTTTTTACAAGCACATGATGATACCAAAAACCAGAAATAAAATAAAGCCCACGGGGATTTGACTCCATGGTCTTCAAACTATTAAAGGTACAATGCCATTCTTAGTCTCCTTATCGAGCTACACCAAATGCCATCTGCAATCCACCCAATAATAGATTTTGACATATTTCAAAGGATAAATCAAAACCTTGACCTGCACTAGAGGAAAGGTCAGGCCGGGGGTCACTAAAGTTATTAGGATTTATCTGCTGAGTACCGTGGCTGTGCTGATAGCATACCTTAAATCCTTCCCTGTAAAATAGAGACAGACTGACATGAAAATCTACTTGTAACTAAATCTGTGATCCATCAGGCAAAAATAATTTCTTTCTTTCAGCTGCCAAAAATAAATTGGGCTCCACTTCCAAAGTAAAGAAACTGCAGTGATTAAAATTGTTTTCTTTGTCAGAAAGTAAGAGCAGTTAGAAGCTGGTGGAGGATGGTCCAGTAGAAATGTCTGTGATGAAGCAGAGAGAGTGTAAAACAGCATTCGGCTGCAGTACAACTTCCAGAGGAAGAAGAAAGGAGAGAGCCGGAACGATATGGCTCAGCGATCTCTGGGACAGAAGAATAATCAGCGGTCAAATCCAATAAAAAGTTTGAGGATAATACACACCAAACATGCTGCAAAATAACGACTCGGAATTCATAATTTTTCAAATAACCGCAGTTCTCATATTACATAGTACCTATACACACAGGAAATCTATTTACATTGAGCTGATGTTTCTAAATAAGAAAAGGAAGAAATGGAGATTCTGGGTTCACCAAACTATAACTGCACGAAGGGAAACCTGTTTGTCCCTGTAGAAAACCAAACACTGCTTAATGAGCATGATTTGACTCGATAAAGACGTCGCTTGGCTTCAATGTTTGGTTGAGTTCTTACTCTGCTCATCTGGTTATTACTGCTGTCTGTTATCGTTGTTATGGACACAAAACCGTCTGTAAGGTTTACAGAGACTGGTCTGAAAGAGAGAAAGTGTTCAGTGAGTTATCTGGGTGGACAGTGGCCTTGTTGAGGTCACAGGGCAGACAACCACTCATTGCAACCAAACCTCTAAACATTCAGCACATTGAGCCCTGAAGCAGAAGGACTACCGCAGCAGACGACAACATCAGGTACCACCGATGGGAAACTGACATCAGCCTTCAACGGGTCGCAGAAATTAGACCAGAGACGGCTGGTTGGATGAGTCTTGACCGTTGCTGAGTCTCCAGTCATCCCAAACCAAACATGACGGCGAGTTCACTGTTCAGCACCGGATCTCAAATCAATAGCGCATCTTCAGCGTGTAGTGAAATGGGAGATCTGTACGATGGATGTGCAGCTGACAAATCTATGACTGTATGATGCTGTCAACCCAACATGGACCACATTCTTTCACCATTGTTTCTACGCCACTAAGATTTAGAGCAGTCCTGGAAGAAAAACCGGGTCCAACCTGGTACTAGGAAGGTGTACCTAATAAAGGGGCCGTGTGAGTAATGTATAATATTTCCCAAAAAACAAACAAAAACAAAATAAGACTTTTTGTGTGTGACTGTCTCACTGAGCACATGTGGACAACCAAGACATTAAACACGACATGATTTTTAATTTAAAAAGTCCTGCTAAACATGACAGGAATATGTTTTAGTTTAAAATCATTTTATAAAGGTTACATCTGTGTACAATTAGTTTAACTAGAGAAGACTTAGAATTGGATCCTGAATGAATTTTGATACAAACACAAATGTCTTAAATTTTACTTTAAATGTTAAAAAAAACAACAACAAAGATTTCCAGTAGTCTGACTGCAGGGAATCAGTGAGTAGCCCTCACAGACTCAGTCACACGTCACAGAGACACTAGAGAAAAAGCACTGAGTGTCTTGAAAGGAGAGGGGATGAGAGCTGCATCGACCCCAAGAAGAAAAACGTAGAAGTCACCAGATCTTGCAAGAAAGCCACCAAGTTAGCTGGTACTCTGTCAGATTCTGTATTTAGATTCACAGTCACCCAACTTTGATTTAATGAGCAGACAAATGTCTGCTTAGATCTCATGCAGCAATAAAAAATCCAACATAAAGGCAAAACCAGGCAACTCAGTAAAACCGGTAGTTTTGTGATGCCTTTTGTTTCAGACTCATTATCTCAAAAGCACTTCACGCCTTTTAAATGTCAGGCTGTGCTGTTATTGTACAATTTTAAAAAAAAAAAGAAAAAAAAAAAGTCAAATTTGAAAGGATTCTGACCTCATCTGACAAACTGAAATAAAACAACCCAACAAGTTCATTGCTTTTTCACTGATAATAGAATTTCAGCTCGTGCGACGCTAATAAAACTGTCAGGCACAACCTTAAAATTAGTTTGGATGTATTAAGCTGCCCTTTATTATGAGGTTAAATAAAACATGCTTGATAATTCTGATTTATAATTTGTTTCTTTAATATTTATTCTGTTATTTGAAATAATAATAATAAAAAAAGACAGGAATAATTCTCCAAAAATCATTTTGTAAGTGCTAATTTGTCAGGGCCTTCGGTTTGCACGCCGGCTGTAAATGAACTGAAACTAAAGTTAAAATGATTGACGCCTCGGTTGAATTGATAAATCTCCCAGGCCCGGTCCGGCCTGCAACGAGGAAAATGTTTGCATGATTTAAAGAGCTGGAGCAGAGAAGAAGTTTGCTGAATTCACAAATTTTCTTTGTTTACGCCTTCAACAAAATCCTGCTAATTACAAATAATTAGCTTCATGAGGCATTTGAGGCTGTGGTGATGATGCGATGCTGTATTAGCCATTCCTTTTGATTCTGGCATCGTCTTTGGACGACCTGATCTAATATGTTTGGTGTTCCATGACTTATGACTAATGGATGAACAATATTTTGACCTCTGGAAACAAAAAGCTATTATATTATCTATAAAATATGAGTATGCGATGAGAGGAAAACAAGGTGGAAAGCTTTGAAAATATAGTTCGAATCAATGCACCTGTGGGGTTTTGGTTTTCATATTTCACAAGCCAAATATGGGCATGAATTGAGGACAGAATGTAGAGCTATTCATCCAGGCTCAAAACATGTTGTTAACCTCTGTGGAAAATGGGGCTTATAGGAGTAAGCTGTAATAATACGGCAGTGCTACAGCAGCACTATGTCTGCTATAAAGGGATTTTATAAATCCAGAATTCTATCACAGCGGCAGGAATCTACACTTTCCAATGTATTAAAGTTAAAAGTGCTCCTTTAAACCCCCAAATGCAGTTTTCCAGGATATAGAAACCAATGGAAGACTGCTTGATCTAAGCAAACTGTCAGCAAATCCTCCGTTTTGAGCTGACTGAAACGCCAGTACAGTAAGTACAGTAAGTGCCCAGCACTGCAGGCTCAAGCACCATCATTTTTACAGTCTGTGGCTGGAGGTCAAATTGCATTCAGCACAATTTATTTGTTTTATACGCAGTCCATAATTTTTTATAGTCGCATTACTACACCAGTAAATTTAAACTACTGAAAGAAATTGTACAAATACACCAATAAATTATGTATATGTAAAACACTCATTACTATGGGATGTAATTTAATCATTTGTTTTACAGTTTATTTCCCGTGTTGCATTTTTATCTTAAAAATTGATTTTTTTAAACTCAGGCCCGTTTAAGCACACAGATTTAGTAACTAAAATTCTGCATTTTTATATTATAGTTACAGTAGAATATATCTGGTAAAAACATCAGGTCATCGGGTTTTTGCAGTGTAATTAAAAACAAGAAATATATGTAGACAGATAAAAGTAATGGAGGAATATAGTCTGTTTAGCAAGCTTGCTGACTGCTTGTTAGCAAGCACATATTAGCTTTAGATTCAAGGAATAGAGCAGCGGTCTCCAACCTTTTTTGCGCCACGGACCGGTTTATGTCCGACAATATTTTCACGGGCCGGCCTTTAAGGTGTCGCGGAAAAATACAACAAAATAAAACCAGAACCAAAAAAAAGAAGATTTCTTCTAACACACGAGGAAAGACCCAGGGAAACAGAGTTAACGATAAAAACCCTGAAAACTATAAATTTCACACCTGAGCCTCAACTCTTGCAGCCCGGCACCAAACGACTCACTGACCGGTAGCGGTCGGTGGCCCGGGGACCGCGATAATAGAGAATCTTTTTGTTCTTTCATTTAGTGAACATTCATAAATCAGCTAGCTGCATCGGTTAAACCCTGCCCTCCGTTTTCATACCATGAATCAATGTGTTACATGCTAGCTTGGCTAAAAGGCTAGCTCAGTTAGTACACTTGTTTTTTTTAGCAACCATAAATGTTAGCAGGAGGCAACTGCTCAAACAAAATTATGATTTAAATATTTACTTTTTTTTATTTACTAGTTTGAATGCTTTTGGCTCTCCTACTAATAAATACTAAGCAATAAAGGCTAAAAGATTAACAAAAGAAGGTCCAACTGAACAATCTGATGCCTGTGATGGAAAATCTGCATCTTTTTGTGAGGCAGTTTTAGTCTTTAGAGACACTTAACTTTCTTATAAAGCTTCTTTAACTCTACATTTCTGTCAAAATTGGAGGAAAATGTAAACTTTTCTTTCTTCTTCTCTATCTCCCAGAGTCCTTACTACAGCACTCGCTCTCGTTTTATCAAAGCACCGTGAATATGCTCGATCTGACTGAGACATCGGGGGTAATTGATCATCTCCAAGTTCTGGGTACAGTCACACATTTTGACAAGTGAAAAGAGAGGAACCGCTGCGCTTCATTGTCAGAAAGACAGCAGACAAAAGGCAATAGAACCGATGTTAAGAGATCGTCTGTCCTCATTTCCCTTGCCGGTTCAATTCAATTCAAGTCTGCGGCACACAGGGGGAGCTTAGCGATTACTAAAGGAGGTCTGGATCCTTATCTGTTAAAGAGAGGAGAAGTGTAGAGTTTCACCCCTGTCAGCAGGTTTCTCTGCAGCAGACGGCGAGCGAGGCAGCGTGCCGTGATGGACTGCAAGCCGGGATGGGCTCATGTCTAAATGTCGCAATGTGCGATAAATAGTTAACGCGCCCCGTCTTCATTCTGAGCCAACTTTAGTCAGACTGGAGTTCAGGCTGCATTATGAATAAAACATGCCCAGTGTTATCTGACCAAGGAGATAACATATATGATATCGAAATCGTAGACACACAGGCTTTCATAGAGGTGAACAGTCTGATAAATGATGTGACAGTTAAAGGAAAACAGTCATGTCAGTTTGCTGACTTATTATTATTTATAGTTTTACCAGCAGAAATATGAACACAGGAATGCAAATATCTGCATATATGAATAAGCTTGAGCAGCATGTGCAAAGTTGTACATGCTCAGCAGTGAGGGGGCGGATAGTAAGATGTAGGTTTATTGACGTATTGATTTCAAAGCCTCGTGGTGAGGGAAACACTCTGCATTCTCTAAATCGTATAGACTAAAGAGTAATCTTCCAATTTAAACTGGCACGGCGTGCTGTAAATAAAGCTGGCAGAGAAAGGAACTGATAATGACTTTGGGCTGAGTATTAAATGTTAGGTGTTATTTGGGCCGAGTTATTCGGTGCGTACGGTCAGTGCCCGTGGATCGTTTCTGAAGCGTAAAAGAACGGACAGCGCATAAAGTTAATTCTTAGTTTAATGTGATGAACTCACTGCTGAATACAACTAACTGCTTACAAAGTCAAACAAGCAACGGTTCACAATGCAGGAACTCCAGCAACACTTGAGGGAAGATGAACAACTTAATAATTGACCAACGCGTTTCGGCTTGTGGTCTTCATCAGGGTCATTGCTTAAATACAAGACAGGAAACAGGAAAAAATTCTAATTAACCAATCAAATCTTAATAGATAGATCAGCTGACATATAATAGGTAGGTATTGGTTAATTGGTTAAGTCACGCCCAAGTAAATACTGGACTAGATCATTAATGATGAGGACGGGGGAGAAAAACTTTGGCTGGTGGTTCAAGGTTCAAGTTCAAGGTTCTTTATTTATCACATGCATAGTTTTACAGGTATAACACAGTGAAATGAAACCTGACACGATCCTCGACTTGTGCAAAAGGGGTGGGAGAACATTATATATAATATATACACTAGGTGAATGTGCAGTAGTAGCATCCTCGGCAACAGGATACGCGTCCAATCGATATAAACTCACAGCAAATACCATTTTCATTGCACTGTGTGCCAATTTTGAACGAAGTTATTCCATCTATGATTTTGTCAAAATATAAAAAAATAGTTGTAAGATGGTTTTACTTCAGATGGCCTTTTAAGCTATTCTCATTCATCGCAAAAAGCTAAACTGACAATGATAGTAGACCAACACACCACCCCATCCAACACAGACCTGTAATGGCTTCTATATATCACGTCTACCTGGTGATATGCTGGAGGTTATGTAGGATTTCATGCAATTTACTACCAGCATGTGAAGTTACAGCGAGTTAAAAAAGAAGCCCTGTTTTTTTGTTATTGCCTTCGTGCTGTAGGTAAGTGTAGCAATCTTTCAGAAGGTACTAGACTCACAGCTTTAAGCCATCACCCACACAAAATATCTCAACTCTGATAAACTCTTCACCCAATTCCAAATGACCACATTGGGTACAAAACAGACTCTGAAAAGAGAGACTGCAATTATACATGCAATAAGATCGGCCACAAAACAAACTGACAGTGTTTCTGTTCAGTAAACACCGACTGACAGTTGCTTTTTAAAGCCAAAGGAGGGTTTGAAACTGGCACAGACCATTGGCAGCTCTGGCCCACAGACTGCACACATGCTGTGGCTCGCTATATCTTTAATGTGTTTTTCATGCAACCACTGTTTTCCCAGACATTTGGGTCAACATCACATTATACGTCTGTCATACAGCATCTGGATGTTCAGGGGATGCAGACACCATCCACAGTGCATGACCCACGTTGCTAAGCAATCACTTTGAAAAAAGAAAGAAGACGTTTCTGGCTATGGATCACCGACTGCAGGTGCATTTATATCCACCTGTTTTAGTTTAGTCGTCACATGTATAAAGGAGAAATTCAATGCGACATGCTCCTTAAGTTGTTTGCAAGACACGTGTGAAAAGTAAGGGTTTGAAAAATGAACCACAAGGTGTGAAAATGAAAGAGTAATATTTATATCATGCAGCCAGTTATTATTACATGACTTGAACAAAAATGTGTGTGTATAATTGTGTCATCACTGAAGACTGTGTCAAGGAGGCCTCGCTTATATGTGTTGAATGACAGAGGGCTGGATAGACTCTCAGCGGCGTTTTATTTTCTTCAACTGTTTTTGAAAAATCCAACTTGGATTTTTAACATGAAAAAATAGGTGGAGGGTTCCATTTCACTGCCCTGTATCAGCTCAGCTGTGAACAAAAACATCAAGATTTCTAAACGATTCAACAACTATGAAGTTGTTGCCAACACACTGTACTGCCAAACGTATTCAGTCACCCACTCAAATCCTTGAACTCAGGCAATCACTTCCATGAACACAGGTGTATAACATCAAGCACCTGGGCATGCACACTGCTTCTGTAAACATTCGTGAAAGGATGGAGCTCTCTCAGGAGCTCAGTGAATTCCAGCGTGGTGCTGTGATAGGATGCCGCCTGTGCAACAAATCCAGGTATGAAATTTTCTCACTACTATATTCCACAATCACAGTTAGTGGGATTGGGAATGACAGCAATTCGGCCACTAAGTAGTAGACAACATAAAGTCACATTGCGGGGTCAGCAGATGCTGAGAAGCATCGTTTGTAGAGACTTTCTGAAGAATGAATTGGTAGTGTATGTGGCCTTCAGGTTAACTCAAGAACAGTGCATAGAGAGTTTATGGAATGGGTCTCCATGGCAGCTGCATCCCAGCCTTACACCACTGGGCCCAATATAAACAACGCTGCCGCTGGACTTCAGAGAAGACGTGTTCACCGGGGTAACGAATCACGACTCTCCGTCTTCCGATCCGATGGATGGGTCTAGGTTGCCTGCAAAACTGACTGCATTGTGCCAAGTATAACGTTTGATGGGAAAGACATTTGGGGCAATTTCATGCTTTTGTGCGATCAGTTTGGGGATGGCCACTGTGGAAGAACTTGACTGGCTGGCAGAGTCCGGACCTCAACCCGACAGAAATCTTTGGGATTAGTGGAGACTGCGAGCCAGGCCTTCCTGTCCAAGATCAGCGTCTGACCTCACAAAAGCGCCTTTGGAAGAATGGTCAAAAATTCCCGTAAACTCACTCCTAAACATCATGAAAAGCCTTGTGGAAAAAGTCAACGCTGTTATAGCTGCAGAGGATCGGCTGACATCATATTAAACCCAATGGAGTAAGAAGGGGACGTCACTAAAGTGTTATGGGTGTGAAGGCAGACGACCAAATATTTTTCGTAATATTTCAGTGTATTTCATAACAACATGACCTGATTTGTTGCTGCAAAATCTCGTTTTTTAAAGATGGATTTTTGCCTTTCTTCAATGTTAGTGAAGCAAAAATGAATGAAGATGTTACCAGAATTTAGTAAACGCTAAAAAACATCATGCAGTTTTTAACTAATGCATCAGTGCTAAGTTGGAGTTCAGCTCAAATTAAAAGAGAAAACCTGACAGAATGGACTGAGCAAAAAGATGAAATTTTGCCAATCAGCAGTACAGGAGGAAATGTGGCGAGCATATATGAGTTGTTATCAACCATCTGCACACCTCTCACCCACCGCGCTTCCTCGGCCTGCCTTTTTCTCTGCTCCCCCCCTAACTCAGTGGCTGGCGTGTGATGCTTCGCCAGCTCCATCTGATTGCTCAGATCAGATCCAGGAACAGCCAGATGTGACCCCGACCCCTGCATGTTCTTGTGTCATCACCGAAGACGGTGCCAAGGAGGCCTCGCCTACACGTCTCGAGAAACAGGGGGCCACACTTGCTACTTTCAGTGACTGCTTCATTTATTCTTTTCAAGTGTTTATGAAACACCAAATGGGATTTTTAGCATGTTTATGTGTCGATGCATTTTGAGCACTGATAAAATTTCATAGTCGAGTCACAACAGGTCTCAAAAATAATGGAAGGCCCTCCTGGGATTATCTATAACAAGATGATTCATCCGTCTCAGATGCATCAAAACCAGACTTGTGGCCTTTCAAGTTTTGAAGTTCTGACCTTTATTAAGCACCCCCTTGAGAAACATCTGTCTAATGTTCGAATGCTGTTCCAAATTTTCATCAGCGCTTTAGGTTTTTTTCCCTTAATGTGAAAAACCACCTGCATTAATCCTGACACGCAGATGCAATCGGCTAATGAACAAAAAGAGAGAGCGAGATCTTACAGTAACCCTGTGGGTTTTTCCCATGACAGTGGTGTTAATGTTGCTCATTTAAGAGTTCATAGACTCACAAATTTGCATCTGAACATCTGTCAGTATTGAATATGGATATCATTTGCATATTTTAATATGAAGGTGACCGTGCCGTTGTGTTTCACTGATGGCCATTCAGCAGGATCTTGGAACGTGCAGCATGACTTTACTCACAAATGAAACTTTGTTCCTGCACATAAATAAATTTATGACAAATAAAGATTTCATTTTGTCAACAGCCTTCACAAACTCTAAGGACTATTACATGTGTCATTTTCAGAAAGTCTTCTGTAAATGGAAATGCACAGACCCCATCATCCTTACTGTTATTCCACCTAAATATTATTGTAGAAATGGGGTTTTGATACAGTCCAGAGTAATCAGTGGTAATTATAAACTTCTTTCTCGTTAGTCTTTATTAATCGCTACCCGATCACTGTGGGCAGAACCCTGCAGTTATCATAAAAATCTGTGCATTAGTGGTGTGGTGTGTGGTTTTTGGTTAATGCAAGCAAAGCCCATCACAACCAACACCAACAAACAAAAACATCCTCCTCCATATTTAGCTATTTAAAAACATTATATTGATCAGATTAACAAGGATGTCTTCACCTTTCTGCATTCCTTCTTGGCTGAAGAATGGTCAAATATATTTGCTTTTATAGTTAAATATCTCTTGTGTTACCAAATGTATTTACTATTAGCTGACGGTGACAAGTGGTGGAGGAAAAGAAGCAATAAAACATTACAAAAACACCTCTGTATACAAAACTCTTTACTGAAAATTATGCATAAAATATAAAAATGAAAAATCAATTATTCAGCAGGAAATGTTCCCTATCAGCGTTAAATAGGTTGATGTTAGTGCTACATATGTTAAATGTTGAGTTCATTTTTTATACGTCATATTCTGTTTAATGGCTTGTTTCACGTTCTGTGAATTGTATGTTTGTTGTGGCTGTTCAGAAATACAGGCCTACATCTTATTTGAAAAAAAGGTATATTAATATATGTTACTAACAAAAACATATCAGCTTAATTCAAAGGACTGAGCAGTGTATGACATGGTTAACGGACAATATCTCCAGGGGGGCTTTAAATATGAATGAAAATTGAAGGGGAAGGAGCTGGTTAAATGTATTACCTGTTTCATAGATGCTAATCTGAAAGTGCTCGTGCACCTCGTCATCTTTCTTGTTTTTATTAAACCGCACATGGTCAGAACTGCTGTCCCCTCTTCATAAATGTCATCTTTCCTAGCTTGTGTATTAAATTAGTTATTAACAGCTTTTTGACGCTCCATCTTCTCTACATGTGCGGGTCAAGGTAGCTAGCAAGCGAAAACTCATCTGTTACAATGATGCTACCTTGCTAATGCTACCTCTACACAGAACCTTAGATCATAACTGGTCAGTGTAAGCAGAGCCAGCAGCAGATTGCACGGCAGGCTGCTCCCCTATCAGACTAGCGGATTGTCCATTATGTGCATTCGTAAATAACCAGAAGTTATTCTGCTGCCCAACTCAAGTCAATGTTGGTAACGAGTCATCAGTTTTACCGTCTGTAAAATGGAGAGTGCTGAATACAGTTTCCTACGAGCAGAAAGCGCAGCTCTAAGCAAGTCTGTGAGAGTCTCAGAAAGGAGAGAAATTATCTCATTTTGGTACTTGAATTTCAAAATCGATTTTTAGATTTAAGGCAAGTACTGCATCCTTTGCTTGCCCTGACGTATTGCCGCTTCTGTTCACTTACACCAATAACAGCAGTTAAGGCCACACCAGCACGCAGTACAATTAAGCATTTACAGGGCTAGTTGGTAGTGGCTAAGCTACCCATTATTTTGCTAGTTCTTTCGGCTACTTATCAGGCTAGTCAGTGTTAGGATGCCTGGGTCGTTGACCCAGGGGTTTTGAGTTTATTATATTATTTATACTTTCTAGTCTTTGGTTTCTTTGAGTTCTGTCTTATAGTTTATGTCTCTGTCTTCTCTAGCTGCTCTGTCTCCCCTGTCAGCTGTATCCCCTTGTCTAGTTCGTGTCTCTGTGTGTCCTTAGTGGCTATATCCCCGTGTCCAGTCAGTGTCTGTGTCTGCCCTGGTCCCACGTCTCTGTTCCTTCTGTTGCAGTGCGTGCGAGTCTGTGTCTTTGTTCAGTCTGTGTTATGTGTTTCCTGTTTTACTTTGAAAGTCCATGTCTGATGTTAATGTGTCTGGTTTTGCTTCCCCTTGTCTCGTTAGGCCTGATTTGCCCCAGCTGTGTTTCCCTCCTGTTACCCATTCCCTGATTGCTCCCTCTGTGTATTTAAGCCCTGTGTTTCTCTGTGTCCGTGTCGTGATCTACCGTTT
This sequence comes from Simochromis diagramma, assembly GCF_900408965.1. NCBI lineage: Eukaryota > Metazoa > Chordata > Actinopteri > Cichliformes > Cichlidae > Simochromis > Simochromis diagramma. The sequence continues at coordinate 1,675,777 of NW_024387492.1, forward strand.
ATTTTGCTGTGTGTTTTGTCAATCCGCTGGTGTTAGTTTATTTTTGACCTTTTTTCCCCAGTTATGTTATGTTTGAGTTCAGCATTAAAGCTGTTTTGGTTTAAGTTCTGTCTCCGGAGTCTGCACCTTGGGTCCTATTCCTGTCTGCACACAGCCACACCTAACAGTCAGTCACAGTGGGTCATGTAACTTTTCTCCATCTTTTTTTAATATTATTACTCACAATTCTGTCATTGTTTCCTTTTTTATTGCTAGTTTTTTAGCTTAAGCTAACCACCAGCTGGCTAATCATTTTGACATCGTCCAGTAGAGACAAGAAGAGATACGGTACTACATGAATAATAAATAAAATATGCCACATGTTGAAAGATGAAGCTAGTTTGAACTGCCTTCTCTTTAAACTCCACAAGGGTATGACAGCTGAGGTAGACCCTAAAAGATTCGGGTCACACACACATCTATCTATCTATCTATCTATCTATCTATCTATCTATCTATCTATGTTTAAAATTATTTCTCATTATTTTAAACATATCTACCATGGGTCAAGTTCTGCCTCAAGAACAACTTTTAGAGATTAGTAAAATCTCTTTCTGAAGCTTTCTCTTTTAATGTGTAATTAGCCATTCTCTCATATTTTGTAGCCCATTTTGTTCAATAAATAATGAGTCTAAGACCGAGGAGGGGAATAAAGCTTTTTATTATAATGATCTTACTCCTAGTCAGAAAGAAAATGTGCCAGCTTGCTAGCATGGCTTGGTTAAAAACAGGAAAACAACTCTACTGAGTTCATTTTAAAGATGTACTCACGGGACAGTTTCCATTTTCATAGAACAAATGAAGTTAAAGTGAGTGGTGCCTTACTGCTAATACACTGTAATAACTTTGTCAATTTGGGATTTCCTGTCTTCTCCCTCTGTGAAGACAGCTTGCTGTTTGTTTGTAGGCTTTAAAAAAACAAACTTTCAACACATTTTAACTATTTAAAGGTAAATAAAAAGATTTCCTGTCCTGTAAAAAGTGTTTCCTGGACAGAGGCTCTGTAGAAAATTCAACTACTGAATTAATTTAACTGAGTCCTAATGAGAGTAAGCAATAATCGAGCCTACTGAAAACTTTAAAACTCATTTTAATATCAGTATTATGGGTTTGTAATTGTTAACATGGAAATAAAATTGGAAATGACTGAATAAGCCAAGCAGTACTTTACATCAAAGGAAGGAAGGACTATACCCAGTGTTTGCAGCGACTACTTTCATATCGTCTCTCACCCTCAGTCAACAGTGAGCGGCAAATGTCTCACTGATAAGAAATAAAACTTAGCATTTGTTAAATCTTATATCCTCTGATGCATATCCAATTTTGCATACATTGTAACATTCTGTAAAAATTGTGCACACTGATGGATCAGCCTCAAACAATTCTACATAGAAATACCCAGAAAAAGAGAAAGTATTATTATTTGAATTCATCAGCATGCAGATGTTACGCATTGTGGCATGCCAGTTTATAGACTATGTTTAGAAGTCTAGGAGACATTCGGGAACAAACATACAGATCCTATGATTGTCACAGTATGACGGCAAAAACAAAGTCAAGCTAAAGCAGTTTGAAGGTGTTAGTTTAGGAGTGCTGTTGTGGTTTAATGAAGACCAACAAACGAGAGCACACAGTGATGCTCTGGACAGCAGATTTATTACGTAATGTAATGCACTTTGCACTGATTCTACAACGAAGTGCAGAGATGGCAGCATGCAGTCAGAGCTTGTAGAACAATGCACCCTGTAGAGACTGTATTACTCGAATAAAGAAATTAATACAGGGCCAGTTTTCATATTAAAAACCCATTCTGCCCTTCAGCTTTTTCATCAAGTGCTCAATAAAGAAAAGTCTATCGTCTAAGCAGACACTTTAGTATTTGAAAACAACATGATTGTGGTTTTATTAGCATTATAACGAACTATAACACACGCAGTGAGGCCTGCAGCTGGTGACAGACTGGAGTTCGTCACTGGCCTGACACAAAGTAGCGTACGGTGTCATCGTCGTAAAGGTGCACTTTAGCTGTAGATGCATTTTTTCGAAACATGAGTCAGTTTAAAATAGTCAAATCTAACTGGATAAACACACTGACACGTGAACAGAAAGGCGGGTCCCATCACTGGAACCAGCATGACTGAGTCTGCCTCACAACTCAACACAGTCAACAAACAAGTCATCAAAGTGCTGCTTTCTGTCCAGGAATTAGTTTCACACTAATATTATTATCAGCTCAGTTCTGGTTCAGTTGATAGTAGAAGGTTTGGATACACAGCAATGCATGTTTAAATCTGAAGAGTCTTCACCCTTCACAAAAGCAGAACAAAGGCTGGTTTCCACATTTTAGAGACGATATAAGGCTGGATTTTCAAACTGAATGATATGCTCTGCAATAAAAATCAGTCCGAAAGGACAATGCTGAGAATCTGTTACATTTCAAATCAGAAGCAGATTATAAAATGTCCAACAATATCAGCTTCACTGTTAATGTCAAACGAGTAAAATAATATATGTTCTGTCAGGAAGAACTGGAACATGACGGAGATTTTATCTGTTTCCAAAGTTTAGAAGGATTCTTGAGGTTTTCCGAAATATATATTAGTTGTTGATTTGGATTTTCAAGTTAAAACTGTACATTTATTTATGAGAACTAGAAAGTCCTGTCAGCAGGGAAATCTGTGGCGTCTTGGCCCAGGACACTTTCCATTCAGGTTAAACTGTCGTACCATGAACCGTGGACAGATATCCTAAATCTCTTAATATGAGTGGGCTCATTGGACATCATCATGGAAGAATTACAAAAAGTGTTCGCACACACACAAAGTCATGTATTACATTCTGCTGACACAGGTCATTTAGAAATGCTTGTTCTCCAGATTGTTTAAAGTACTTATGAAACCATAATGAGGCTTGAAGTTGGGTAATTTTGAATTTCTTCACAGGCAATCGAACAATTATGGCTGATATGATTACAAAATACTGTGGTGGATGAAAATTGGTGAAAAGGTGCATTTGTGAGAATGTTATCTACAACAAAGATTTACTTTGATCTTTTGGGTTGAGCCATGTAGGAACAATTGGAATATCTAAATATTTAGCTCATAGTTTGGCATCCTATAACACCTTATAACAGTAAAATAAAGCAATGTCTGGCTTTAGTATACATTTTAATAAAGAGCTACAAAACCGTAATTTAACGGGGACGATCAAATTTATGAACATTGTAGCCAACAAAAGCAAATGGGTGGTCTGGTGCCGACTTTTTAATCCCAGTTTCTGATGAAACCATACTGTATCAATATAACTTGCTAAATGGACTGATACTTATGTAGCACTTTCTGCTCTTCCAGTTCACTCAAAGTGCTTTACACAACAAAGCAACACAGAGAAAACTTTTAACATTACAAAGCACAAAAGCTATTTTTTTTATCTGCTGGTGTGAGAATATTTTGATGGCGACAGTTTGGTTGCACATTCTCAGATAACAATCCGGTCTTTAAGTGATGACGTGACAAATCCTGCTTCCGGGTCCAAACTACTCTGTGTTTAATAAGGCTGTTGTGTTTTTAACATGATTTAATGCTTTGTATCCTGAACAAGCCCCTACAGTGATCACTGTCGCCCTCTCTCGGTTTTTATTACCACTGTTTATTTTTAAGCTCAGTTTGTAAACCTTAGGATGTAACTACAGCCCAGCCCATGCAGCAGTATATGAATGACTAACCTTGTATTGTGGATGGATTATCTCAGTTGTTCTCCTGAGTGAAGTTTGGTCCGTTTACAGCATCCTGCCATGTGATTACATTTGTCTTTAACCATCAAGAACCCTCACATTAACTTTTATCAAGTGGAAAATAGTTAGCGTTCATCCTCCAGCTTCACTGTTTATGTTATGCTAACATAGCTGTGTCGCTAGCGATCTCGTAGCACGTCATTATATACCAGCTAGCCCAACTTCAGTAACCCTACAAACGCCACTGCTGTTTAGTTTTCTGTCTTCATTTATATTGGAAGTGATAGCAGAGCTGTACGTTTAAATTTCTTCAGAAACCTCTCAGTCAGAACATGCTATATCATGTTTAGGTGGAAATTAGCGAGCTAACTTCCTGCTAACTTCTAACTCGGTTAAATTTAATAAATCCTGTTTTCATGGATGCTTGGATGTTAAACTTAATTGTTACACCTGGTAAAGCAGCAACACTGATCATTTTATTAAAGATGAAAAAATTTAGACAGTTTGTAACTCTCTGTGATGCCACAGTGTTTGTTTGACTTTGGGACCTGAAGCGGAGTTTGGGCCCAAACGTGGCTAATGACATCAGACTTAAAGACCCCGGATAGCAGCAGCAAAATAGAGCATTTTAAGTTCTTAGACTGTACATTAGTTTTGCACTCTGTACCTCTGGAAGTAGAATGTGAGGAAGCTGCCATTCACTGTAAATACAACAGCATCCTCACTTGAAAGTACAATGCTACTGTCACATGGGGTGAATTAGAAGTTCTGAAACTTGATGAGGGAGATGGCAAATATCCACTCACCCAACGGAGTGCAGATAGCCCAAAAAGGCACATGTTAATTAAGAAACTAACCAGATGTGTGTTGCCAGCAGTTTCAAGAAGAGTCAGCAACAGCAATCCATAAGGCAGGATAGGTCACTAAACTGGGTCCCAGACCAGCATCGGTTCGGAAGTAATGCCATCTCCATTTTAGCGACTGACTTCGCTGTGAAAGTATTGGATCTTTAAGATGCTTTTGTGACCGGGCTTTCACTACAGCTTCATCATGCAGAGCTATGAGGGCAATTGAATGGTGTACATGGCAACAACAGATTAAAGCAGTCAATGTTTTCTCCCTCTGTTCTGAAAACATCTGTGAGCAGCTTTAACACAGAATATGTACTGACATTGGCTCATTACATTTGTTTCCATTTCGGAGTCTGACTGTGGTACCTTTGATGCTCCATCTCTACGCTCCTTTAGCTGCTGACATCTCATCATTTGAAAGATATCAATTCCGTGACGAGATAATCGCTGCAACTTTATTGACAATTCAACTGTGACCTGATACATGACTGTGTTAGTAAGTCATTGTTCTCAGCTGGAAAAAGTTGGCCTCATAAAAACTAATTTAACTTCTGAAGCAGGCCATTAGCCTCTTAGCGTTTGACAAAAGCGGAATCTGAAAATTCTCATTGTATGAACCGTTCACACACTAATCCTGTAGAGTCCTCTGTTTTCTCTGCAAGGGGTTTAGGAGGCTCTTGAGCACCATATGTTGTGCATCATCACCTTAACTAGAGGCATGTGTCTCATGGCGTGTGTGGATGCGTCTCCATGTGTCCAAGTGCACAGATGTATTTGCTTGAGCATGTACATGGCTCTTAGATGTTTTGCTGTGGATAAGATACTTCAAGGCTGAGATAAAGATGCAGAACAGGTGGTCTTTTAATGACTCGCTCATGGCTCGCTTACTCTATTTACTTCACTGAAGAAAGGAAGAGCTCTCGCTGCATTACCTTTCTCTCTTCCTTGAGATTCACTCTGACGGCTGTTGTACGTGTTTGTGCTAACCGGCTAAGGGTAAACTCTCCATAACCCCCCCAATCAATCTAAATTTAGATCTCTTTGATTTGCTGTCTTAAAAGCAACAGAAGAAGTTACTCTGCCAACCTCTGAGCTTGTTGCTCGTGGCCAAGGTGACTGCACCTGGGTTAGGTGAAACGTTTTCTTAGCATCTGGTGAACTTGGTTGGTGAGAAAGCCGCTTGTCACAGTCAATCAGTTTGCAGATCATTATGATCGACTCGGGCGGGAAATCTTTAAGTTGCTCATGCATGGATGGAGGAGAAGAGATGGCGGCACATCAAAGCGTCACGTTAGCTCATGCATGCTAACGTGGCACCAAGGTCAGGAGAAGTTGCTAAGTGACTGCTCCCAATCCAGCCATTAGAAATTAAAGTGTGCATTGATTTAATGATATCTTGTATGATCCAATCAGCCTTTGATGTTTTAGTTGTGCAACTTCAGAACAGTTTTGAGTGCTCTATTAAATGGCCAGAAATGCTTAAATGTCTTCTATTTCCTACTAAGTTGATATTAAAGGTAAGCAACCTTTTTTTTTTACCAAAGTGTTTGATTTAGACTCTTTTTTTCTCTGTCAGTTGAAAACTGTCGATGACTTCAGTTAGTGTTGGTTACGTAACCCTCCGAGTAAGGAGAAAGCAGCAGCACACGCCACCGTTCAGTAACATCCACAGAATGTTCTCCACCTCCGGTTGATAAAGCAGAACTTGTGTGGTGGACAAATTCTTGGTCCACTTATGGTGAAAAAGAAAATGGAAAGCATGCTCCTGGTCTTGTTGCCCACCTGTAAAGCTGCCTTCATGCTGGGAAAGAGTGCACTCTTCAAAAGAAAACTGATCAGAGACCCAGCTATCAGCTGTCATCACCAGCAATGACCCTCCACATGTAAGTCTGAAACAGAAGTTGAGATTTGCTCTCTGTGCAATTTTGATCACATTTCGGTAAAATCTCAGAGCACACTGTGTCAGTGGTCAGGATGGGACTTCCAGGCAGTGAAAATTGCAGCTATGCTGAAAAGTCTTTGCACATACATGAGAATATGATGCTGAACACAAGATTGGCCTGATTTAACGCACAGAGGTCAACGTCAAAATCAGGGGCAGTGCTAATGCTAACCTTAAATCCTAACCTGCTCTTGCATGCATGCATACATACATACATTTTCTGCTGCTTATCCATGTCATGGGCACAGCAGTGTAGCAGAAAGGCCTAGCCAACTCCTCTAGTTCTTCTGGAAGACATCAAGGACTCCCTAAGCCAGCGAGAGATGTAATCTCTCCAGTATGTCCTGGTTTTGCCTCTGGGCCTCCTCCCAGTAGAAGATGCTTGAAATACCTCAGCTAGGATGCAATCAGTACTCATCTATCCAAATGGCCTAGCAACCTGGCTTCTTTCATTACGGAGGAATAGCAGCTCTGCTCTTAGCCCCTCCTGAGCTCCTCACTCTATGACTAAGGGAGAGCCCTGCCACCCTTTGGAGGAAACCCAGTTGCGCTGCTCATCCATGATCTCATTCTTTGCTTAGTATCAGGAGCTTGTGGCTATGGGTGAAGGTAGAGGAGTAGATCAACCAGTAAATCAGCAGCTTCACTTTTATGCTCAGCTCTAGGGGTTTGGTGCTTTTCTAGATGAGGTGACAACCACAGGCAGAGGCCCTGACGGTCCAGTCATAGACGATTAGACTTCACAGGATTAATCAGAGAAGCTGGACTCTTGTGCTTCTGTAAAAACAGCATAATGAGAAATGGAATAATTGAGGCCAAGTTTTGAGCATGGTTCCCAAACGCAGCGAGGAGACATGAGCTAAAGTGTCACTTTCAAGTGTTAACTTGCTTTACAAGGAGCAGAAAGTGATTTACAGATGTTTCTGCCCCAGCTTTCATCTCCAAGGCTCTACTGCTGCTCTATTTTCTGATTGGTGGAAATGATGTCAGCTGGAGAAGAACACGCAGAAGGTACAACTGAAGACTCCTAAACTGCTGGGGATGAAAAAGAGAAAGAAATTATTATTTATACAGAGCAAAGTGTTATGAATTACAGGCAAAGAAATCTTTTAGCATTATTAGGATGACAATCAAAAAATGTGCGTTTTTGAAAATTACATTGCTCGTGGGTTTAAAGCTGCTTTTATTTCCTACCCATTTCAGTAATTTGTCATATTTAACAGGACAAATTGTATTAGTCAGCACACCTCTGGGTTTCTTGCTGCTGCTGATTGATTTGAAATAACTCAGAACCATCTGCTCCTTGAATACCTTACTCACCACTTAGCTTATTATTACAGTTTCTCCTTGTTCTGTGCAAACAAAGTATTCCATCATGAAGAGTTTGTGATGATAATTGACTGAAATGCAGTCATAAAATATGAGGTTTACAAAGGTCCTTCTAGAAAATTGATCTGGAACTCATAGCCACACATTTACTACACTATCTGTACACTAAAGCACAGAGCCAGCTTCCTCATCAGTCCATTATTTATTAACTACCTGTCAGAGCAGGTACCTTCAGCTAAATAATGTATAATAGCATTTTTCTTTGTTATTCATAGAAATCAATTTACCTTTATGCTCTAATGCCTTGAATCAACTGAGATTGATTTTTCAAGACTGGTTTCCGTTCTAGTCCAGCTAGGTGTGTGTGTGTGTGTGTGTGTGTGTGTGTGTGTGTGTGTGTGTGTGTGTGTGTGTGTGTGTGTATGTACTGGAGGGGGCTGTTAGGTTAAGAATTTGCATTTTAAGTGTTTTTTCCCCAACAAGTTTTATTATGAACCATAAATGAAGAGAGTGTGGTTAAAGCCAAGGATTGAAGGAGGACCAGTATTTGTGATGACCAGACACAGCACAGATATATGTTGATGATAAAAAACTCAGTGTGGCTTTAATTCAATTCTATTTCAAGCTTTAAAATTGTGAGTTTTGTCGTGCATGTTTGTTCAGATGGAATATCGGTTTTAAAAAATGCCCGATTGCTCTCTGCTCCCTTTCCAGACACCAAAAAAGTCCAAAGTGTGTGTGTGTGTGTGTGTGTGTGTGTGTGTGTGTGCGCGCGCACACGGGCAGCGTTTGGGATGATTGAGACTACATGTCTCTGCTTCACAGAGTAGCAGCCAGCTTTTTGTTTGTCTGTCCCCTGAATTCTCTTAACAGATGCGTTCCTAAATTAACATTCCCGTCCTTTCCCCTTTTCCCACCTTTCCTTAAATGCATCTCCAGAAGCCTTCATGCTTGACTGTGGAGCTCCCTGAGTTGAGTGCGAGTTATGCCACAAATCTTTGTTGGGGGACAGAAAGGGGTTTATTTCATATCATGCTCCATAAACCAGCACTAAACCGGTGAGGGCGAGCAATCAGGAGGTGAACACATTGTGGGCCGCGGGGACTCTCCAACATGGCTGCACCTCGAACTCCCCTGGATTCACACCAAGCGTTAAATCAAAGATGGGGGAGCTGGCTGTACTCTGGGCCTGAGATTAGTGCTGGAGGAATGATTCCATGCTAATTGGAAAAAAGAAACCCTATGACACCTTTATAAGCACAAACCCATTATGGGGCGTCATGAAGAAAGAGGGCGAAATTGAAAATGCAACGAATACAAATGACGGCAGAGTTTAAAAGCGAGCCTGCAGAACTTGTGATGGACGGCTCGGCGTAATAAGGGATGAAAGCATTCAAAGTGAAAATCACAAAGTAACCCCAGAGAAGCCTGAGTTGAAAGCAGAGGACTCTGGGATATTACGGCACCAGGTGGGATAGTTTAAGTTAAGCCATTAGGTGGGATGAAAGGTTGCCCTGAAAGTAGATGGATGCACCCCGCCTCCTCTGCCATTACAACACCTGGCACAAAAGGACAGCAGATTTCAACATTTCATGATCGTACCCTCAAAGCCTTTTTTCGGTGTGAAAAGGAACGGACATAATGTACTGCAGGGAGTAGGAGCTGAGAGGAGCTTCGGAGAAAATAGAAAACCATACAGACAGTGTCGCGCCTAATAACGGGCAGAGGTTCAGCTGAAAGGTTGGGGTTGTACAGTTAATTCAAGCTGACAGGGTAGGGGATAAAAATTGGTTTCTCCTCTGCAGCCAACTAGAGGGCCAACCCTGTCCTATCTCCGTGATGAAGAGGAGTACGTGCCCCTCCCCTCCCTGGTAGATGGTGAAGTAGGAGCGAGAAGGAGGTGCTTTATTGAAGGTGAAAAGTTGCAATGTTTTCTGAGTGGACAGCCTCAAGGGCAGCTGGCATGAGATTAGAGGATGTTATTAGAAAGCAATGGGCTGTACCTTCCACTCATAATCCTCCCACATGGGAGTGTGTGTGTGTGTGTGTGTGTGTGTGTGTGTGTGTGTGAGAGTGTGTCTAACCCGATGCTATCAGTGACATTGCATTCCCCGGACTATGAAAAACAGTCGTTACTCCTACACCCAGCTAAATGTTTTTTCTTTTCCTGACACTCAGCTTCACCTCAGCAAACCCTGAGCACACCACGTCCAAGCATCCCCAAAATCCTGCAGCAGGCGGAAGACAGCTGCCTCCCCCGCGTGAACCGGACACCCAAGGATGCTTTTCTGTTTGTTAAATTGGTTCAATCTGATCAACAAGTCATTGCCTTTAAAAATATGTTCATTTTATGCATAAATCAGAGTGAAAAGGTCTTTCAACAAGGTTTATCTATTGTTCAACCACTTTCCCAATTTAGGGGGTGGGAAACATCGCAGGACAAGAGGCGGGGTCCTTCATGGACAGGTCCCCGCTCCATCACAGGGCTAACACACAGAGACAGACAACTACACACTCTCACATTCACATTTAATGCATCAGTCACAATAGAATGGCAGCAACCTCCTAAGAAAAGTCAGTGGCTGCATTTGGTGACAGGTTACAAGTAATGGCGACATCTGATTGGTCACCGAGAGGTCGATCGCAAGGCGATTGCACAGGTCGCAGCATGAAATGCACCCCTTGTCCAATAAGCCACAGTCTGACTCGCAAATGTTTGCAAATAACTGCCATCTAATTATCTAATAATAATAATAATATTGCAATCAATCTGAGTCAACGAGCGCACCTCGTCAGCAGTGCATTTCTTTGCAACGACTCTTGTCTGGTTGGTTTTTCTGTTCTGAGTATATTCCTGTATAACATTCAAGGTTGCCGAGCGTCTGTGTCATTCTGCAGTGAAATCCTCGCGCTGCAGCAAATGTGTCATTTTTTGTAGAGTATTCTGTAGCTGCTTCAGATCTGTGAGGTTCTGGCGGGTCTCCATCCTGAAATACCAAAGTCGCGTGAAGAAACCATTTCAAAGGCAACTCGTCTGCAAGTTCATTGCACACGGTCGCAATAACTCTGGTTGTGCCACAGCCTCCAACAGCTGTTTTCCTAGTGTGACTGTAGCATGTGTGGGAGTTGTGCTTCTGCATTAATAAATATATAGAGATATATGCATTTAGCTCTAACCTGACATATACCTTCCTAGAAATGTAACTACAGTTCTTAACATTTTTTTTAAAACAAATATGCACAAATACTCTGCTGTTCAAAACAAAAATATTGTTATTTCATGACAACAAAAATGACGTTTCTAATGAGCGAGTCAGAAATTCATCAAGCACAATGTTCAACAGCGAAAACTGATTTTCCCCGCTACCAAGGAGTCGTTTTACTATTTTTCATAAATAATTAGGTAACATTTATAACACCACCTGCCAATAAGGCACAAGTATCCTGTCCTTATGTGCAGTTTGCAGGAAAGTACAGGAGGCATGAGATGTAAGATGAGGAAATATAACATAATTTTATGTAATTATTTTATTGTTTCCTGCAAAAACCTGACTTGCTGCCTGCAAAATGCACCTAAGTACAGGCTACTTGTACCTTATTTGCAAGTCGGGTTATAAAGGATTACCAATAATTATTTATAAAATATAATTTTACACATAACAAAATGCAGGAAAATTAGAGCTATGTGTTTTTTCTTATATTCAGTGATCGTCTTTGTTGTTAGGTCCCTGCATAGCTTTTAGACTTGCAGGAACTAATGCAGCCCATTGATGTATTAAGGAGGACTAAAGTCTGTCCAGGTGAACCTGACTGTTCATCCAGTGACAGCTTGGATAGGCTCCCCTGGGATCATATGTTGGACAGGTAGACAAAAGTGGATGACACATACTGGACTCAACCATGGCGTCCTGTTCATTTAAATGAAAATCGATTACTTTGTATTGGAAAAGAAAAGTGTCCTAAACTGTGTTTGCTTCCTCATTGTGCTCACTTCCCACGATCATTAGGGAGGAGGACCCCTTTCTCAACAGGTCCCCTAAAATCCCAGGACATAGACTTCACATTGCTCTGTAATCCTGGAAATGCAGAACATGTGTCAATGTTGTGTGGAGGTCTTACAAATATGAAATACATAATTAAAATGGAAAGAACAGGAACCCTTGTTCTCTTTCTTTTCATCTGAATATTATCTGCCAACATACAGACATCAGTTTCATTATGGTGGTCTATAAGGAAAATGCTTTCTGGGAATTTTTGTAACTAAAGCAACCCGGGACAAAGAAGAAGATAAGCAGGCGGGCGTGTTGGGTGAGTGATCGAGCAGTGCTACACGAGCTAGTAGCAGTTACTGTAGCCCTGCTAGCAGCAAGCAAAGATAAGAAGCAGGTGAGTCCCAGAATCTTCTTTTAATTTGTCATTTTAAACTTGTAAAAGCTTTTGTGGTAAGTAATTTAATTTAAATATGCAGTTATATGGCGAAGATGCATTTAAAGTCAGTTTCAGTCAACGCTGTAATAGTATGGTAAAAAAAAATCCAAGTAATAATTGGTATGAAGCCCCTCTGCCTTCATCAGTCCATTCAGGCTGCCTCAGTATCTTTGGTGACTTAATATAATAACACAATGACTCCATGATGTTGTAATCAAGGCACTGCGGGGGGGCATATCGTCTGTGAGAGATTTATGAGTCTTTATGACTGTGCATTTGGGGCGCTTGTCAGAATGAATTTAGGTCAGACAGAAAATTAGCTTGATAAACCATAAAATGCTTTGAATTAACCACATTTACATTGACAGGATATTTTTCTCGTGTCAGATCAGAGTGTAAAAATGTGTTTTTCCCGCAGCGCCTTTCACATACATCATGTTAGCAAATCGAAATGAAAGCCACAACCTAACTATGCATGGTCACTACTCAATCTATAAATTAGCTTTTCATTTTAATAAATGGTGACATTGATGAGAAAATATATCATGGGATACATTACAGCCATCTTCTAATAAATGTTAATTGCTGTTTTGAGCATGACGATGCCTCGCACTTGCACCGGTCATTAATTAATTCTTCAACTGCAAAATCGCTTTAAATTCATTAAAGATGCAGTTTGTAAGAGTGCTACGAGTGCTCCGCTGTCTTAATATCATTATGTACCTGAATCATGTGCAGGATCATGGTTGCTCTTTTATGTTTTAAGTGTTATAAAACATGTAGAATTCATATTTTATAATGCTTAATGCCATGTCTGCTCACATTCGACTACAGGCGTTTTTGGGCCAGTTTAGGCTGGATGTACCCCTCCCTGGCATCCAGACTAGAGAATCTGTAAAAGAACATTTGGTGACCATGTAATAACAAGCTGCTGTACCTGGGAGACCAGTTTCCAGCAAGCAAGCATGTTTGTGTGGAAAAGTCTGGGGCTTGTTATTGAGAGGTGGTTGGACATTTTTACATGTGTGACCTAAAAAAACACACAAACAGTCGAGGCCACAGCTTTGATATTGGTATCTGTGTCCATAATTATTAACCATAAAAGAAGTCTGACATTTGTTCAGTAGTGTTTTCAGACTCTTGTATTCTTCTTCCTGTTGCAATAGTAATCTTTTCTATTGCAGGAGCAAAGCTGAAAAAAATGGCTGGTTTCAGCAAAAAACCACGAATAGAGAAAATATGAAAAATGGCAACAAAAACAAAGCTTTCCACTGGATTCACACACTTGCATTTCCTTCATGGAGAAAGAAGCAAAAAACGTCAACATGTTAACATCCACTTGACCCATGATGACGAACATATCTCAGTATATTATTCTTGCTATTCCCTTTTGCTTTTTTTCTGTATTGTTGTTATTTATTGATCTTTTTGTAATCTTCAAATAGCTGTTCAGCACTTTTTTTGGAAAGTGCTTTATATATGAAATTATTATGATTATTATAATGTAGCAGTTTGTTAAACAGCTTGGAAGGGAAACGTTGGCCTATACAGAATTAGCCATGAATAAAGAATAGCTAGCTAACGTTACCCTGTGGTGCTTGTGTCTAATGTCAGCTAGCATACAAGTGTCAGCATTGTATTGCTGCTATAGACCATATGCTGTTTTCAGACCTGCTCTCTCTGTCTTTTGCCAAGTCAGGCTATCCCGGCTCAGTCTAAAGTTAGAGCCGGTCAAATTCTCCCAAAGCAACAAAGTGAAGCAGAGAGAAGAGATTCAGCTACATGTTGTAAAAACACACCAGGGACCAGGTCAGATTAAAAAAAAAAGCTAGCTAACACGCACACAGTGAATGTATGTGTGAAGTTTTTTCAGTATAGTTGATTCAACATGAAACAGTCATTTGAAAGTCTGTCCTTTCGTGCTATTGCTGCCGTATTCCCACTGAGTGTTTGAGGTCGCACAGCTTTAGCATACCTTGAAATCCAAGTCCTCAGACAGGCTTGCCCATTACTCCTAAACATTTTGCATTTGCAACATAATGAATATTTTCTGCTTTAAGGGTGTTGCTGGACTTTATATAGTAGATATATATTAGTATCTGCCTCGCCAGGACTCCACGAGGTGGTGCGTTGCTCCGTCTGGCCGAGTATCTTAACAGTATCCCCGTGGTGTGTGCCGTGTACTGGCTTTCAAATCCTGTACTGTGTGCTTTGAGATATGAGAGAAAGCATGTTTAAGTTTATTCTTGTGTGGATGCTGCAAACCGCTTTCAAAATCGGACAGGATTTCAAAACTCCTGAAGACCGAGTACGTGTTTTGTAGTGAGCTAGTCTGGCCGAAGTCTTTCATCAGAAAACTTATAATGATGCCGTTTTCCACCAATGACATTAACTGCTGTTGTCTCCATGGTAAAGCTTTAAACAGGTTCCTGAGAACAAGGTCATTTCAGGGGACACAACTCTCACAACGCTGCTTCCTATACTCATTCATGCAACTCTATTACTACCAAGGCTCTTTCATTTACAATTCTATTAGTATTTGTCCACAATATCTCATCATGATGTATATGCAGCACAAAGGTTATCAATTCACTTTCACTGACCCTTGAATTGACCTGTTCTTAACCTGAGGGCACGTCAGTTTTACAGCTAAGAGAGCTCCATTTTCTGCAGTGCACCGTTTTCTCCATCATAGAGGAAACAGGAGCCGAGTATCTCAGGAGTGATAATGCTGCTGTTGTGGATGAGTCCTGTCTGTGCTCATCTCAAGTATCCTGTCAACAAGCCTTATTGTTAGCATTATCCAATATGTTCTTTTTAGCCAGCACTAATTGAAATTATTCTTAAATAACTCATTTGATGACTCACTTGGAGCACTGCCTTACAATCACAACGCTTGAATAGTTTGAATGCTGATTAAATTATATCTGTGTGTATCGCTGTAACCCATTTATCCATCGATACTCTGCTTTCTTTCCAAGGCTAGGTTTTTAAAGATTAGCAATGGCAATAATGGCAGTTTGAAGAGGCCAACTGCTTTATGTGGTGTTTTCCTTCAGTTATGCACACATACTGTCAAAGTTTATTTTATTTTTCAAATATATTTTCTTTCTACTTGCATCTAACTGGAAAACAGTCATTTGTATATAAAAGTTTAGAACATTTACTTGCAGAAATGCTAAAAGTCCATACGCACTCTAAGTGAAGGGTCTTTTTACAGTTTTCAGCATCTGACAATAACAAGAAATGTGTTTGTTTTTCATCACACTTTAAGTGGATTCAGATTCCGATTCTGACCAACACTGGTCTGCTTCTAAAACATATATATTAAATAACCTTTACCTCACTGGAATGCAGGGAGGTTACATACATGGATACAGAAATACAGAGAGTACAGAGGTAAGGACCTTCTACTTTCAGTGTTCTGCTGGGATGTGGGAGCTCATAGAGGGACAGGAAGAGACTGAATAAGCTGGTCAAGAGTGCTGGACCTGTTGTGGGCTGCTCCCTGGACTTCACTGAGGAGGTGACTGAAAGGAGCATGTTGGTCAAACTCACACAACCTTCTTGCGCTCTGCATGAGGCAGTGCGAGGGCTAAAGTATAGTTATTACGTAATTGTATTTTCTGGAAGAGAGAAAAATGCATGCTTGTTGTAAGTATTTCCATTAATTACAGCAAGTTGTCCAAGTCCTGAAGCAGGTTAGCGAGCTACTAGCCAATCAAATAACAGTATTTTCTGTTGCTGGGGTAAAATTTTTCCCACCTTAATGTATATATATGTCAAAATGTTACAAGATTT
This sequence comes from Simochromis diagramma, assembly GCF_900408965.1. NCBI lineage: Eukaryota > Metazoa > Chordata > Actinopteri > Cichliformes > Cichlidae > Simochromis > Simochromis diagramma. Next base: position 1,691,900 of record NW_024387492.1, read on the forward strand.
GACCCATCAGTATAGTCCATCAAAGGATAATCAGTGTTTCTTACCTGTTGGCTGGTGCCAGTTGTATCCCATGAAGGAGCGGCGGCCATCTTTAACCAAAATACTAATTTTTAGCTTGTAACGAACAAGCTGTCAGTCATTAGTCTCCGCCCCATCACTCCCCTTTGATACGCCCACAACACAAAAATCAGGGTCAAAAGTGTGAAGCTAAAAAAATTTCAAAATAAAATAATTGATTTAAGACAAAAATATTTTTCATTTAAAAAATTTTCATTTCGCCTTTTTTAAATTGGCGGGGGGCTGGAGCCTGTGCTGGACGGGTCATCAGTCTGTCGTGGGGCTAAAATTCTTATCGTTACATCAGTTTGGACCTTTTTAAATGGCTGCTAATGAAGAAAGGCACAATATTATAACAAGACGCAATCATAAACAGATGAGAAAACATAAGCTAACAATTTATGATTAACACTAAATAATCTAAACAATGCACATATGTATACAATGTATCCTGTAAACAGCAGCCGATCAGCTGTTTTAACTGTCAAACTTAAATAAATCATCAAAATCGTTAAGAAACATTTTTTCTCTGATGCAGAAAACAAATACGCTCTCCGTGTAGCCTGACTGTGATCATTGAACATTGATTAGTGAAGCAGAACATGATAGGCTAAAAAAACTACCACAGTACAGTCACAGAAATATGTTAGCTTACTCTTTGAGCCTGCCCACCTTTTTTACTTTGGCGGTGCTCATTCTGAGGGAACTGAATCCTAATAATAACAGGACTGCTAAATCCTGCACATTAATCCTGAAATTCAAATTCATAACTGATTAAAAAATAAAAGGAAGTCAGCAACGAGGAAGAAGTCAGAGCCGTGCAGCATCTGGCTGTTATTGAGACTAATCCCGAGGAGACTGGAAGAAATATTCACAAATATATTATTCCAGAATTTATTGCCACACATGCTGCTCGCAGTTATCTTGCCATGGGCAGCAGCGTGAGTGAGTTATAGCAATGCTCTGTGACACCGTCACTCTGAAATCCTTTTTTCCAAGTTTTCAGATATCTGAAACCAAGAAGGCACGTAGGCCTTAAATATACCTCACAGCCGTTACTGTAACACTTTTTAAAAACGACGATTTCCTGACATAATTCCCAAAACCTTATATATTTTTACAGATGCATTAACTATAGCTTTGTCTTTCTCTTCCAGTTTCCTACTGACATGCGACATGTAATACATGTTCTATGACTTTTACATCTGACAACGTACATTTACATTTACTACAGGCAGTTCCCAGAGTCGCTGTATAGCGTACGAAGATCTTTCCGAATAATTATTACAGTGCATATCACTTTTTTGTGTCTGAAAGTTTCATTTTTATGTGGATGTAGATCCACTGGTATTCCTTCATCCATCCATCCATCCATCCATTCACTTCCGCTTGTCCTTTTCAGGGTCGCGGGGGGCGCCGGAGCCTATCCCAGCTGTCATAGGGTGGCTGGTATTCCTATTTATCCATATTATATATTCTGTATTTATATATGTATATATATGGTATATTTATAATTATATCCTTAATCTCATTCCCCTTTGTTGTATCTGTAACATGCAACTTCTGTCGGTGCTGTGCTACTGGAAACTGCATTTCCCACCTGAGGGATTAATAAAGTTTAATCTAATCTAATCTAATGTAATTTAATCTAATCTATGTCCATTTTTTTTAAATGGTGCTAATAGCATCCATTGGTCTTTATGAGTCATATCTAACTAAGCTGAGGCTTTAGTGAAAACATCAACAGGGTTTTAATAATATAGATTATTGTAAACATCAAATATCAAGCTTGAATTTATATCGTGCTTTCTGTTAAACTCGTGGTAGCTTGTAAAATGTGTCCATATATGAAATACTAAGTTATATGTTTAATGTGTGAGAATGCCGACAGCCACAGCAGCTCCCCCGTAAACATCGGAGCAGTTTTGCATCTCCTTTTCCCTCCTCGTCACAGCACGCTTGGAAAAATTTAAAAATTCAATAAAAACACCACAGCTGATGATCTCTCTTCATCTATAATAAAGCACAAATTTGTCGACATGGTGATAATTATAAGAAATTTAACTGAGCGTCTGCACGGTGGAATGGCTCACCATAATTGCAGCTACTATAAATGCTTACTTTATTGCCATTATAAAGTATTCATGCTCCGTGGTTGATGTGCTCAGAATGTTTCACGACAGCGGCACACTGACACACAGCATGAATGATCAGAGCAATAAACCCCCAAAAAAGGGCAAAAGGAGGATAATTCGTGGGAGTCGGTGCAGCCACAATACTAGTATTTTTACACGTTTGAGTTAGTACTCTGTGTTTAAACATGAATCCAATTTTGTACCTTCACCCTGCTTTTATCCATTCTGAGCAGCCGAGGAAATGAGCTGTGCCAATTCAGCCGAGTCCTCAAAGACAGGGAAAAGGAAAAGCCAGAGGGGAAAAGGCCTTTTCCCTTCCTCGCACCATCCAGCTAATAATACCTGAAGTCAAACGGACCGAGCGTTCCTCAAAGATAAGGAGTAGATGCTTTTTGTATAAAAGAAGTCTGCCATCAAATTGCTGTGTAACAAATCCCAAATTAGAATTTGAAAAGATAAAAAGTCAGTTTGTTCCACTTACTGTTTAATCTAAGAACACCGTGTGTTGTATTTACATTATATATGCATCACTTCTTGAGGTGAAGTATGTTGTAGTTGGAGTGGAGAAAGCAACAGATATGAGCTAATATCTTAGTCTTTTTCACATCATGGTTAAGTGCACAAATACTCCAACAGCTATTTTCTGTTATGGATATTTAATAGAAGATGTCGTCAACGAAGGTTCATTTTCTGTGGAAAAACAGAAACATTTAAATTATTCCACAATGTTAATATTATAAGTTGCATTAAGTGGAGAAATTTAACTTTTTGAATCATAAGACATTCTTTAGGGTTTAAATATGAAGCCATCACTTAAGTATCAAAACTGTTGTTTCTCTAATGACCTACTTGGCATCTCTGACACACCCCTATCCAGGTTCCAATCGTATCTCTTTGACCGCTCCCAGTTTATCCAACTTAAACCATTCCTTCTATTCCCAGTTACTTCCACCAATGTTTGGTCTTCGGTCCTATTCTCTTCATAACATACGTCCTCTTTTCCATAAATCTGATCTTTTGTTTCACTGTTGATGACGCCCAGTTCTGTGTCTCCTGCAGGTCTGATTCCTCCGTCCCATCTTCTTCTCTTACAGGATGCTTTCAGCTGCTCTGCTCCCAGGCTGTGGAGCTCTCTACGCCCGGATATAAGACACTCTGGTTCTCTCCCCCACTTTAAATCTCAACTCAAAACTTGTCTGTTCAAGTCTGTCAGTGTTTGCCGGATAGTCACGTGACTGCAGCACTTGAACCTACATCGTTACCATGGATGTCACATGTCCAAAATGGCGGACAATTTCGCGGTCAGGTGGTTTAGAAGTCAAATGACTTCAAAACCTTCATACACACACTTAAAAATGCCAAACTTTAAAGCAGAAATATGTTTACGGCCTCGCATGAAACCAATTTAGTCTCTAATTTCTTCAGTTGGTGTTTCTAATCTAAGTGGTGTCTATTTTACCCCTTTGTGGGGAGTTTTGGGACCCACTGCTTAGATCTGCATAAATGCAGCTTTAGCGCAGCTGACCTGAGTGACACGCAGCTTTGGATTATTGTTTAATGTACATCCAGTAGCTTTCCAATCAAGCTTCTTTGCTGACAACTTGTTTCTCCACTCTTATCCAAATATCCACGCTTTTATTGAGTTCCAACAAATACAACTTAATGCTAAACTGGTATAAAAAGGAACTTCCCAAACCGATGCGGCTCCATCTGATAATTACAGGCTATGGTTCTAACCATAACTATGCTCATGCTCACATCAGAGCTGATTATGCGAGACATGGAGGTTTTAGCCATGTCATTCTTGAAGTTTCTCAGAGCTATCTTTTCATTTCTAAAACTCAAAAAAAGTAACATCACCCACTTTAGTTATTGTTTTTTTTATCAGTGGTCTGATAAAACCACACCCACATAGTCCAAATAACGACCCTGATTTTTTACATTTTAAACTGCCATAGCTGCCGTTTCCTCTTGTTCTTCTCGCAGCTTTCCACCTTCTCCCTCTCATTAACACACATGTATTCTGTGTCGCTTCTACTGGCTTTCACTCCTCTTCTCTCCAGTGCATACCTTCACCTCTCCAGGCTCTCTTACTACAGATCACAATGTCATCTTCCGGTATCATAGTTCATGGAGACTCCTGCCTGACCTCACCTGTCACCCTGTCCATCACCATCGCAAACAAGAGCTGACCTCTGATGTAATTCCCCCCCCCTGAACTTGAACCCATCTGTGACTGCTACCTCACACCTTACCGCTGTCTCGTTGTCCTCATATGTCCTGCACTGCTGATCACCGCTGACTTTCTAGTGCGGTATCTAAAGTACCTTCACCAAACTTGCCTATTTAATTCTAAATATATAATCTAGGCTTTTTCAGACATGACATAACATGATGTTAAGTTGGGAGTCTTGATTAATTTTTAATATGCTGACATGGTGAATAAAGTGCTTTCCTGAATATTCCTGTACTCAGCATTTGGTGTGATGAAGTTTAAGCACGCAGAGACGGCATTCTCCTCTGATTTCTTTCTTTGTTTTTTATATATTTTAACCTTTCCTGGCTCGGTCATTGCACGGGGAGAAGCTGGTTCTTTCACAGTGTGTATGTAGCGTTAGAGATGATGATTGAAGTCTGAAAAGCGGCAGGTTTTCCTCTGTGCCGCGCCAGCCTTCTCATTAAGCTGACTGCATTCAGTTCAGACTTCCACGATGAACGTGGAATGGAAATGTTACAGGTCGGACCTAGCAAGATTGCAGTGGCAACTTTTACGTTAAAGTGACAAGGGTGTTTATTCAGACATGGTAAATTGTCATCAGGTGTGCACGCCTAGCCTTGGAGGTCACCGAGGCAATTTGCCGATTTGAAACCAAGTGTTCTGGTGCTTCAACAGCACCAGCAGACTGGGTCAAAGATGTACGTGTGATGCAGCATCCACCTAGCTGACCTTTAGTCTCTGCGCTATTATTACCATTCAAATACAGTAAGTCTAGACTTTAGAGTCATTCCAAAAAAACCACTGTGTCACAGTAAACAGTATTCTCACCAATCCATTTTCTATACAGGCTGGATAGCAGAGAGGCTGAAGCCAATCCCAGGTGACTCTGGGTGATAGGTGTTCACATCCAGGACCAATTTAGAATCACCAGTTAACAGGACTTCCAGGGTGTGATGTAAATATAGCAGGTGCAGTATAACCTGTCCAGACGCTTGCTGATTCCTGGAACTTTTTGATGACACCTCATTTGCATGTTTTTGTACTGTGGGAGGAAATTGGAACAATCCGAGAAAACCAATGTAGGCTTAGAGTATATCATCATTAAGTAATCCAGACTATTAGAGGCAATTTAAATGCATCACTAAATCATTTAGATGATGTAGGAAAACTTGGTAATTTAACTTTGGCATTTAATGTGACTCAATTTGTTGGATTTTTCATTATCTTAATTAAAATTATACACATTAGACATTCTTTATTCCCAATGAACACTTGATGGCTGGTGATATTTAACATCGCATACTTTGGCTTGTTTTTTCTAAAGCTGTATTTGTTCACTGAAAATGTCAAAGTAACAATTAAAAGGTTAGAATAACATTAACGTCTGTTATTCAGCCTAAATTATATCTCACCAAGCAGAAGGCAGAAGTTGTTCCGTGCACACCGTGCAGTGAAACAAAGAAACTTTTTATTTTCGATAGTAGACTCAGACACGGGGAAATTATATGCCTGCAGTGTCTTTATAACTGCTGAAGCCTAGTTATCAATGCAACCTCCATTCCATCAGCGGTACACTTTGGCACACGTCGCTACATCAGATGTTTAATTGGCCGTTCCTCAGTATAAGTGGAGAGCACTGAAGAACTGCAGTTTATCCATCAAACAGTACCTTAAAATGACTGCCTATTCCTTCTTTTCCTTTTCTTTCTTTTTACACAAAATTACAGCTTAGTGAGCACAAGAACACGAGTGGATACTAATCTTGACATTTCTTCTATGACTAAATCGAGCGAAAATTGACAAAGTAATATGTACCTCGATGAAAGGAGCAAAAATGTGCCGGTTACAGTGAATAGCATTTATAGTTGATCAAGTGTCTATTCAAACAGCCACTGAGGGTCAGAACTTTGGTATAATTCGGAGGTTATTTGTCCAACCTGAGTTTCTTTTAACACAGAGGACTACACGGGGCTGTAGGCTTTCTCATTAGGTTGTTATGGCGGCATTTTTAGAAATATTTTATATCCTATTGAAAAAGAAACCCTTCATAAACCCTTTGCAGTAAGTGCTGCTCATTTATTGGCCTCCATAATAATCATCAGTTGTTGGGAATATGTGCATTTGTGCAGACTAATAGGACTATTCCATTCAGGGGATTTTATTTTATTACAGCCGGGCAGTTTCACGTGTACGTTGATGAATTTAAGTATGCAGAAGTATTCACTGCCACACATAAAAGCCCTAAACCCCCCCCCAGGACCTTGGATGGTGTCATGCAGCCTTGGCCCCTCCTATTGGCAGCATGCCGCCTCCTGGCAGTCAGAGCTCATTTTACTCGCTCATCCACACCCCTCGCATTGATCTGTGTCGCCCCGAACATCCTGCATGCAGGCATCAACTGAGTACCGCTTTTACATCCAGTCGGGTGAGCAGATGGCCTACATGGACCCAAAAGTGAGGACTTGGTGTTCCAGATCTTTAGTAGTGGGATGATTGGGGTGGGAAAATACTGGGCAGTGCGAGGCCACTGGCAGTGTCAAGCAAGATGGACCAAATGATGATGCTGCATAATGGTCTGCGGTTGGGCAGATACATGGTTGGGCTGGCAAATGGAAAAGAGCTGATCCACCATACACTGTGGCACACTGGGTAGATGAAGACCGGGTGTCATAATGATGAGGTGTGTTCAGCTCCAGAGATGAATGCTACCAGCTGCCTCGCTGAAGAATTGGACAGCACAGTGAGCCTCTAGCAAGGATCCAGCTAACAATGTAAAAGTGAAGGAATGACCAGGCATCAATCAGGTCAATTACAGCACGAGCTGTTAAAGTCATTTACGGCGAGAGGAATTACACAGCTGATTCACAGTTGCCAACATTTAGCTATAATAATTCAACAAAATTGGTCTTAAACTCCAATCCAGGTGCATGACATTATATAGATTGATATTCACTCGCAGGAGAAGACCGAACACACACACACACACACACACACACACCATGACTGCAATAGGGATGAACTCAAAGACTAGAGAATGATGCCCAGATTGAACCTTGGATGCAGACTTTTAGTCGAGTTGTTGGTTAGCAATTAAAACAATTCACATCAAATAGTGTTTGAGTTTGGAACGAGCTGCTAACCACAATCACATTCAGACAGGCTCAGCATGTGGGCTGACTGAAGATTAGGCTTTCTAGATGTCATTGCCAATCATCTATTTGTTGTTTAAGGAGGATGGGATTGTGGTCACTACTGTTACCACATTTTCAGGCATTGCTATAGAGTGGCATTTATCAGCCGAGCAATAAACCTGTCAAGTGCTGTCACTGTCCTGAGTCTGTGGACTCAGTGTTTGTATTTGTTATCCTTGACTTCATGATGTGTTTTGATTCTCTTGGTTTTTATTTCTGTCTCTGGTATTCGTAGCTCCTTAGTTCCTTGGCTTTCTGGTGTTCTAGTACTGAGGTTGTGGTTCTGTGTTACTTCTGTTTAGTGTACAGTCATTTCTGCCAGTGTGTCCCTTTGTTCTCTGTCAACTGTGTCCCCTAGTCTAGTCCGCGTCTGTTATGTTTCCTGTTTTACTTTGAAGGTCTGTGCACTATGTCAATGTGTTGAGTTTTGCCTCCTCTTTGTCTTGTCAGATGCCTCCCAGCTGTGCTCTCCTCCTGTTTCACATTCACTAATCACCTCAGTATGTATTTAAGCCCTGTGTTTTTCCCTGCCAGTTGTTGCATCCTCCACCTATCATCAGGTTAAAGTCATACCACGCTATGCATCTCCAGTCTAGTTAGTTTAAGTTTTTATGTATTGCCAAGTTTGTCGTACCAGCAAATAAAGCTGCATTTAAAGTCCTGCACTTGGGTCCAGCCACACAACTCATCGTGACAAGTGTGAAGTAGATTGGATGAGCAGTTGTTGAGAAAACTGAAAAACACACACATCACATCATATTACAGAAGAGTCCTTATTTCATTAGTAAGATGGCATGATGAGGGTCTATAGGGTGGCTTAGCAATCAGACCTAAAGTTCACTGGGTTTTAATTGCCATTTGGTAATTTGATTAACTGGAAATTTTCTGCACTGAGAACAACATTATCAACCAAGGCAGGTCCATCAGTTTTACATAAAAGGCCTTGTCCTTTGGAGGAGCTTAACAGCCCGTATCTTAATGTGTGGCTACCTGTCATGGGTGTTGCTTTTGTTTCCACACTACCTGCACTGACGATGCAATCCTGGCAGTGAATTTTAGCAGCCGAACACAGCCTTAGTAAAATAACATGCAATATTCTGATTTGGTGTTTTTCTGCTTGTGTTTAGTTCCTAATAATGTATGAAATGTGGCAGTGTTTCCAGTATTTAATTACTATTCCCATTAAACACATTACGGGTAGTTAAGAGCAACAGTGCAGCACGCTTATAATTAAAGAAAGAGTGGGGCATTTCAGTTTCTTGTAAAACAGCAGGATGTTTTCAGAATTCTTCAAAGGTTACACAAAATTGATATGTGTTAGTTCGAGTGTATACTAGTGAAAATGTCCTTATTGGAACTTCTTAAAAAAGGACAGAGATGGTAACTGTATCACTCATCTTATTTATTTCTCTGCAACAAAGCAAACAGGAACATGTTGGTATTCCTTCCCTTTTTATCCACTGAAGGTTATTTAGGAAAACCCTAAATGACTTTCAAAGATGAAGTTAAAATGTGTTTTTAGAATTATTTACATTTTTAACTCAAAATTAATAATTAAAATATCTAATCTGCAAAATGACAAGACTCCTGCTGTTACTCTGGAAGAATATGATCTTTCTTTAGATGATCTGTCAGGTGGGATTGTATAAAATTCCCATTAAACCTTTTGTCTTGAGATTTTCATTTTCTTGTTAAAAATCATGTTTTCATTTTTCATCAAGTCATTTGTATCAATTTTTAATTATACGCAATAAAGTCACCAAATGTTTTTTTTTTCCCATTTTCTGAACTATGTTTTCAATTTCCGTTCTCTCACCCCAACCAATCACAGCAGATGGCCCCGCCCCTCCCTGAGCCTGGTTCTGCCGGAGGTTTCTTCCTGTTAAAAGGGAGTTTTTCCTTCCCACTGTCGCCAAAGTGCTTGCTCATAGGGGGTCATGTGATTGTTGGGTTTTTCTCTGTATCTATTATTGTGGGATCTACTGTACAATATAAAGCGCCATGAGGCGACTGTTGTTGTGATTTGGTGCTTTATAAATAAAACTGAATTGACTTGCAGAGGATCTAAAAACATATAAACTGATTTAACACCAAGTAAGACATACTTACTCAAAAATATAAATTTACCATATCAGCACACATCAAAGGCCTTTGTTGAGCGCCAAGGAGACAACAAAATTTGCACATCGGTGAAAAACAAACCACTTCTTGTGTGAAGTAGATCGCAACCCTCTACCTAACACAGAGAAACTACTGCATGTAGAACCTGCCTGTTTTATTGCTTCAGCTGGATCAGGGACACAAGCAGCCATCTCTGCCGGTGCAGATGTGTTAGTACTTTCAATCAAAGCAGGAAGTGATAATATGTTAGATTATATAAAGGCTACTTTTCACCGATATGACTACAGGTGTGCCTTGAAACTTTGCCCTGTCCTTTGGTGATCCTTGGGCAGAGAATGTTTGAAAATCACTCCCACACAGGTGTCATTGTAAAGCCTTGAGCTAAGTGTTTTCTCCCTCTCCATCTTGTGCTGTTTTTAAAGTGGACATGATGATTGGAGCTCTGACCAAAAGTATACCCATTCTGTTTTTTCTAATTGGCCCAGGAATTTACACCATTTTGTATTCACTAAGAGCTGAAACCAGATCATCAGAAAAGGGTTTCTTAGGGTCACAGATGAGTGGAGATGGACTAAACTTCTACAGATGAGTTGCCATTTAGTTTAAGGCTCTCCTATTAGCTTCACTTTCAGATCCAGTAGCTTCTTTGTCTTTTATGTACAGTGACCTTTTACCCTGAGGCCCGCTAACACGTTAATGTGGCCTTGAAAGCTAGGCAAGCACATTCTTATCACAAAACTGACAAGAAATAAGATCACGTTTAGGGCGCGCAAGTCCCCGTTACACTAATGAAGTCTGTGACATCTGTGATCCACGGTCATTGAAAATTTTTTCTTTAGTTTTTCTTCCCCAATTAACCTCCATATTAACGCGCCCCGCCGTGCCGCTGGGAGAAAAACACTGACGACTCACCGGGGTTTGCAAAAGTTCACATACTTCTAGAAATACTTCAGATTACGCTTGCTGTCTCTGCGCGACAGGAAGAAAAAGATCTTAATTTGACACTGCAGATACAGCAAATAACAGACAAATCACTGATCTGACTGACTTGCGAGATTGTTGGATTCCACAAACACTTGAAAATAATGAGCTTCTTCAAACAGACAAAAGAAGCACCGTGTTCTGCATAGCAATGTGTATATAAGAAAAACTTGACTGCACTGAAATGTATTTGTTTGTGCCAGCTGTGACTTTTTTTAAATCTTGCATTGCTTCTTGTAGAGTGTGTTGAAGTGTTGGCAGGATTAGTAGACACAGTTCAGTTTCTGGGCAAACTCACGGGTTGCCATATAGAATGAGGTCACTTGCTTCCCTTCGGATTCTAATGGCAGTTATTGATGTCTTTAATAAGTTTTCCCCTTTCTGTTGGGTATTAATGGACGGCTTGATTCCGGGTGGTGCCGGTGGTGCCACGAGAAGCTGAACAGACCAGACAGGGAGGCAGATGTGGAGAGAGTGAGACGACAGAGATTGAGAGAGAGAAAGTGGAAGAAATCCCAAGAGTTCAGTCATACTAATCCCTTTGGCCGAGAGCTGTGAGTCAATTATTCTTCATTTGTCTTTTATCTTGCCACTACTGTCTGAGAATGGGGCTCCTCCAAGGGCTCACTTATTGATGCTGTCTGCCCTGAAGGGCTCACCATAATTCTGAAGATGGGACCAGTGGTGTGCAGGGTTGAAGGGGGTAATTGTGTCAGGAATTGGGCTTGGTCAGCGAGCGGGTACCTCATATTGGGTTGTAAAAGCTGACACGAGTGGAGGCTGTAATATGGAGTAAAGGGTGCTTGGCAATGTTACAGTTTTGATAAGGTTGGAATTTACGGGAGTGAGGTTTGTTTTTTGTCTGGACAGAACCATCTGCTGGACCGTTCAGTGTAAATTACAGTAAATGTGATTATGTGCGCTTATATATAACATGTAATGACACAAAAAAGGGGATTTATAGTTTGAAAGTTAAAAAAATATCAAGAAGTCAAGGAGGCTCGTGAACACTCCCCGGATACAGTCGAGTAGTTATTATAGTTGCTCAGGAGTATCGTGACTTACACGGTCAGTGTAACAGTGTTTAATAGTAATGACCACAGATATGTTAATGTATTAGCATGTCATCGCATCGACAGTATTACTGATGCTAACATAATGGTTGTCCCAAGCTCACGTTAATAATGTGAGAGTTTGGCATAAATGTTAGTGAGTGCATCAGGAGTGGGACTCGTGTGTTTATGCTGTGAAAATGAAAAGTGTACATAAAATGACAAATGTGACTTTGGGTGAAGATTCTTTACGTGAGTTTGATTAAATCTGACCAATAGTGTAGGAGGTGTGATTCCTGCAAAACTGTCCACAGACAGATGGACGGACGAATGCATGGACAGACGGGTGGACAGATGGATGGATGCCTCGCCGTGGCGTGAGCTTATTGGTCCTTCAGCCAGATGAGCCAAAAGTTGAATTCTTAGAATATTTCAGCAGCCCTTTCTAAAAAGTCATTTCTGTACCGTTGCTGTTTCACTCCACGAGCCTTTGACTGAGAAAATGTCTTAAACTCATGTTACAGACTGTTATTTCAGCCTGTAAATCTTCTCAGTGACTTGCCGTGCCCCACGCTCATGCAAAAATACATTTGCCAGCGATTATCTTAACTGCATATTACGCCAGCGATGGAATGAATCCAAGTCATAACTACTGAAACGCTGAAGTCAAGCACTCGCATATTGATCTTCCAATTTAGGGAAAAGGTTGCCATGGCACAGAGTGATGAAATGAATCTGTGTGTTACAGCAATTCCTTTGAATTTGAGCGTCAGTGTTTTTCTTTTTAGAATAATAAAAGAACCAGTCAGAACTGTTAGATTAAAGGAAACCTGGTGTCCTTGTGATGGCCAAACTCTAAAGGCGGTAACTCTTGTATTTTCATTTCTTCATTTGAACACAGTAACACACTTTAATTTCCAATAACTTTATTGATTGGTTTGGATACATTTGTTCTATTTGTAAGTGCGCACATTTAGTTTACTTATGTATTCATACCACTTCATTACTTTGATTTTTGACTAACCTTTGTCTTTTATTTCTTACCTGCCGTCATCCCTGGGAGTTGCTGGACAAAAGATGGTAGCCAGGGTTGGAAACCACTAAATGCAAAGAGGGATAATTGGAGAATGTGTGTTTTCTTTAATTTAAATCAAAGTATTTGTATTTAATTAAATATTTGAGTTTAGGGTTCAGTGGTTTCTGATTTTCTTTGGTGTTTAGTTTATTAACTAATCAGACTACACTGCATTGTTTGTTTTTTACAATTGTGTTTGTTTAGTTATGCCTTGTGTGTCATTTCCTGTTTAGGTCAGTTACGTTTGTGTGGGCAGTCATTTGGTTTGTTACGTTGCAGTTCTTGCTTGAGTTGAGTTTGGTTTATTTGACCTCTATTCTGACCTTTATCTTATAAATATAATTTTTGGGTTAAATAAATGGCAACCCTATTTTTGAAATAATTCCTGTGACTCCTCCTGTTTTAAACTCAGTCCATCACAGTTCTCATTTCCAACTCCATATTTTTATTATGGATTAAACTAGGGTAGCTTTGCATAATTCAGAATTCAAAATAATCCTCCTTTATTTCTTACTGGGTCCTAGTGTAGCCCATTAATTCACCCACTGACTGCTATGAGCCATTTTACCTTCCTTTACCCTACCATGAAGGTAGCTTTCTTCTTAGCTTATTGAGGTTTTGCTGACACGTGTCCATTAACCATGTGATGTTAACTTATCTGACATTTTGGACATGAAAACTGTGGTAACGACGAATGATCAGCTGAATAAAACCGCAGTCAAAGAAGCTTTCAGACCAGTTTACAATCGTCTCACAACCACCACTCATGAGAGAAGACTGTGTCGTCCCCAACTGGCTTGGAAAACCCGGCTCGTTATTGCTTTGGTTGCTAGCATTCTGTTGAAATCATCATTTGAATAGAAGCGACAGACTCAGTGATGAATGCAGTCCAGCTACTCTCTGAACTGCAGTGAAACTGAAAACTGTGATGCAAACATGAAAACCTAAAGACAACTGTGGCATCAAAGCAATCACAGGAGGTTTTTGGTGCAGCACCTTCTTTGCAACTCATTTTGCCCACTGAAAGCCAGCAAGCTCAAAGAAACGCTGTCAACTTGTCAGGGACGACACATTTTTCTCAAGAAACTGGTTGTGTCACGTCCAATGCTGCAGACAACTCAGCAATCTGGGAGCAATGTTATACTACACGAGAAAACTCCACAGGAAAGTATCCTTACATATTGGAAACTCTGCCTATTTCCCTTTAAGTGATCACACATTTGTGAGGAAAATGCATTTTGTTTTGCAAATGAAAAGCTTCCTCTCTCTTCTGTGTGTGTGTGTGTGTGTGTGTGTGTGTGTGTGTGTGTGTGTGTGTGTGTGTGTGTTTCACATTCACTCTTACTCTGTTAGTTTTGCTGGTCTATGTCACGACTTGCCACAGTGGCCCTCGGCTGCTAGTAAGCAGCTGAAAAGATGATGCTGAGTTTGTACCAGCGTGTGAAAAACAGTCAATCGATGCATTTGTCCTAATATAAATATAATTTATATAACACCAAAGGAAAGTTTATGATCTTTTTCAATAATTAGGATTTATGCACTAATTACCCATCAAAGCATGGTCAGATCATTATCTAAATCAGTTACAGACAAGCACAATCTGACTAAACCAACATCACACACAGTCTTTACATGTCGTTATTGAACACGCTGAGTAATGAGTCACAGTCCAGGCTGAAAAAGTAAGCGAGTAACTCACTGAACCTTCTTTATCAGGCACGAACTCCAGCAGAAGTCTGTAGTTCTTTATGTGACCCGTGTAATGATGAGGAGGAATCTTCGACCATACTGATGAACTGAATCGATTTGTCAGTATTTTCCGATTTTGATTGGCTAATCATGAGTCTAGTCTACTCTGCCAGTGCCTGTAACTTAACCGAGAACTTACCTTTCCCAGTCTCATGCCAGGCTCTGAACAAATACAGACACTAACACTTTTAACAAGATGTCAAACGAGAGAATACGAGGAACCAAGTGAACCCAGAAATGAGACAGAAAGAGGCAGAAAACCATGAAGGACATGACTATGTCGGCATCAGTCATCATCACACCAAAGGCAAGATATGACATAAATCCAAACTCATCCCTGGACTAACCACAACTACCTAAACCTCTTTGTTTCAGGCAGCTCAACGAAGCCTGAAATCTGTCATCATAACGGTGGTTATCAACTCTGTCCATTAACTCAGGCTGTCTGCTTCAGAGTCTGCCGTCTGCTCACATACATGAAAGCGGCGTTTGATTCGACATTTGACTTCTACGTCCACACAAATTGGATCAATTGAGGGCTGCTTGGTCCAATTTGTGAAACTGTCAGAAGGATGGATAGAGATCATTGCATTTAAAGATACAATATTTTATACTTTTTCCACACTGTCAGTGATGGCCTTGGTTTATAACTTGACAACTGCAAATTCGAGCTACGAAACACTAAGCTGTAGCCACTTAAACATTTAAGCTACAGTACAGGACTGACCGTCTCCCATAACCTAATAAAGGATTACTGATCAGGATTACTGATTAAAAATTATTGGCAATCTATGATCTACAGATCTGACAGCTGCAGCTCCAACAGTGCAAAACAGCAGCTGATTAGGACCAAGCATATAAACATTTATACGTTTTCTACATAATCGGCTGAATACTTGCGTGACGCACCATATAACATACTGCTATAACTTTACAGCTGGCCTTCGTTTGGTTGCAGTAGTAAAGCTATGGTTCGGTAGGGTGGATGTATTCCATTAGCAGCAAATCTGTATAGTACAGCTGAGTGTAAATACAAGAATCAGAGAAAATCTGGACCTTTTGTGTTCAGCATAAGTCGAACTAGCGAGGTAAAAAAAGTCACTTTTGTGACCCTGGTGACTACACTCGTATAGCTCACTAATCCCTTCAGTTTGCTTCATACGACATCCCTCAAGACTCAATATTACTAAAGCTAAAGCTCACAATAATAAAAGAAATCAGACCAGGAATAAAAATAAATTAACAAACAAAAATTAACGTGAGGATAACAATAAAAAAAACAAACAGAATCCAAGACTCAAATATATCAACCAAGCATCCAAAACACAACTCATCAAAAACTGAGGCCAACTGCTCAATGCAACTGATTTAAATGTCTGATTTCAGGAAACAACCAATTCAGTTCGATTTCTGTCCGAATCACAACAGCAGTCACCTCAAGTTGCTTTATATTGTAGGGTAAAGGTAAATACACTACATTCTTCCGTAAAATCTATTAATGCAAAGTTGAAGCCTGTTTTTGGAAAGTAGGAAAGAGGTAGGGAACCATGATGGTCCCTCCACCGTGCTTCAAAGCTAGGCTTGGTGTTCACAGCCCTTTTCCTCTTCCTTGCTCGAGAAACACTGGTTTCCATCATGGTGTTTCTGCATTGACCTTTCTTCTTTGCTATATTCCCCACAGTGGGCAGATGAAAAGAGGTTTTAGCAAACAAAAATGTTTCCCTTTGGTTCTTTTTCACCTTTTCTAAGGTTGCACACTGTGATCTTTAGATTTTTGCAGGATGCTCAGACGGAGAGTAAGAGTAGTTCTGGATTTGTCTCCACTGTTGTCTTTGTGCCTATTGTGGACTAACGTCCAGCCTGTTATCATTAAAACACTGTTCATAACAACCAGTTTGAAAGCTGTTTATGTCTTTATCTCTTTGTCCAAGCAGCTTTTGAGGAAGCTGTTAGCACAGCACTTTACGCTGGGCAGACACTGTGCGATTTTTTTCAGTCGCACGATTCAGCTCCTGCTCAAACTGCACGATTGACTCGCAGGGGTTAGAAGTTCATAGGTCACGATGCAGGTCTCACACTATACAGCCCGATGCTCTGATGCGACCTGAGTGCTCACACTGTGCGTCCATAAAATGAAGGTTATAACAGAAATTCTGTCGCTCGCTCTCCCTCTCTGTCTTTCACTCACACAGACACATCACCACCATCAACTTTGCTAAATTGCTAATGAAAAACATTGATCAGGCAGCTGTGACTGAGCAGCAGTGTAGATCCAACTATTTTCACGGTTGTTGTGGTCGTGATAATTTTGTGAGGCCACATCGAAAAGGCTCGGATGAGCTTTCCAAAGTTCTACAAGTTGTGCCTCCATCGCTTGTGTCCAGATCACAGGCTGCACTGCCGTGCTACGCCGTCTTTTTCGCTGACATTTGTGTTTGCGCGTGCGCAGTGTGACAAACTGCGGTGACACCCTCACGACGGTCGCGAGGATTTTGAAATCCTCGCGACCAAGCGATTGATGATCGGGAGTTGGTCGTGAGGTGTTAATCGCTTCTCGTTACCCCACGTATACTACACGATGCACGAAGCACGATGAAGGCCAAAATCGGGCCGATCGCCAAAACGATCGCACGACTCAAAAATCGGCTCAAAATGGGCCAAAAATCGCACAGCATAAGCCCAGCATTACTCGGACACAGGTCTGTTTGTTAGTCGCATTTTCTTTGTCTGAATGTGACTTAGGTGACGATCAGGGACCATTTTGACGATATTCAGTGAATGAACATGTTTGTCTTTTTTTTTTTGCTACCATAAACATATAACGATGGATATGGCATTGGAGATTGGGTGTCACAAGGATGGAGCTGTTTTTTATTGGAGGACAAGATCTGTTACTATGGCCTTGGGCTGATAATGAGGCTTTAAATAATACAGTGAGCCTTCATTTTAAACCTGCCCTAGTTAACCTTCAGCTGTTACTACATGCACAATTATAAATGATTTAACAAACCAGCATGTCAATAACAAATGTGCTGATTCCCTACAGGTCAACGTGTCAGATCTATACGCTGCTTGTAGCATATTCTGTCAGTAGCCTTTTTGCTTTCATTTATTCTAAAAGCCATGAGATAACACACAGTTACAACAGCTAGTTAGAAAAACTGCTGACAGACAGCCAACAGAGTGACGGAAGGAAAGAGGGGGGAGAAAGAAAGAAAGAAAGAAAGAGGCGTCCTGCTATGAAAAATCTCTTTGATGCTTCAGTACAACCTGAGATGAAACGTTTGCTCTTTCAGCTCCAGGTTTCTGGAGAAATATGGAAATCGCATCCTTGAAATCGCTGCAAATATTTTCATATTCTTTGAATGCAGAAATGTTCATTTTTTTCTCTCTTTAAATATGTCAGTTATATAAACGATATACACAAGACATCCTACTGTATGTGTCCACGACAGATGTATTTGTTGCAACTAGAGATTTTCTCACATTAACTGCCTGTATGTGTGAAGAGGGTTCAACAGGATAATAACAACAGGAGCAAATTAACACTTGAAATTCAGTGTGTGTCACACAGTCGCTTCCATATCAAAGGATGGGAATGCAGGCTCGTTTCCATTTAGCATAATGTCATTTAACATGAATTCACATGTTGTATTTTGAATCTGTTGGTTTGTTTTTTCTTTTCTAACATATAATGATTAATAAACTTTGTGTTATTTTACTCTAATCCGTGTATGTCTGTCATTATATATACTGTGTACACACACACACACACACACACACACACACACACACACACACACACACACACACACACACACACACACACACACACACCTGAGTAACCAAAATAAAGCTGATACTGATTTTTTATCTTTTTACTTTCACTGTTTTGAAGTTAAATGTGTGCTTTTACAATTTAAAAGTCAATTTAATTATTATGAGTAGCTTTGTTTTATTAATTTGCATAAACTGATAAATAATTGAACTGTTAAAATAGCCTGAAGCTACTCTGTGTAAAAGAAGGCATGTTTGTTTTCCTCCACCTCATTTTATTTATTCGTTTAAAATCTCCTTAAATTCATAGTTACTATGATCAAAAGTTAAAAGAATAAAATCATCAGAAATAGCTCCGTCGCACGTCTTACAAGACTCAAATGTTGCTAGTTGATAATAAAGGTTGCTGATCCATCTGCCACAAAGTGTGAAACGTGCTCTTTTCTTTGTCAAGAACAAAGACACCTGAGGAACCACTGGCCAATGTTTCCATGCCAATGCTCTATAAAAACATCATCCTGTGGATCTATTTCATCTTCAAAGCCAGAGGACTCGTGTAAATAAGAGACCTGCAGTATTTTAAAAATGACTCATAAACGGAGCGTTCTTGTAAGATGTCATCGTGACCGATGTCAGCCTAAATTTGGTTTTCACTGCTTATTTCCTTAAAGGCATGAGTGAGGTTCCTGGAGAGAGAGGCTCACAAAAATGTCACGCAGCCAGTGAAAATTTAGACAGAGCTTGACAGGAAATAGAGACAGAACGAGACGAGGCAGGTTTAGAATCTGTGTGATGTCCTCTGTGGAGACAGAACCTCAGTGTTTCTTCACCCAGTTATGGCTGATTGACAGAAATATGAAACTGAGAAACATCAAACGAGCTGCTAATGTATAAAAAATGTGAAGCATCCAACTACACTTTGTGGTCATGATGATGTATCATTCTTTTCTATTAAATTTTACCAACACATTTTAAAGTAAAGGTCCCTTTGACCTTCTCTTGTATAAGCGTTGCATACAGTATATAATATGTTCTTGCTGCCTGAGGTCCGTGTAATCGCCGCATTGCTGCAGCACAGTCTGTGTTATGCTATGCTGCTTCGAAAGAAAAAAATAAAAGCATATTTCTTGTATTTTTGTATTGTTTTTCTCCTTTATTATGTTCTCTAATGAAGTATTGATTTCACAGAGTTGGAAATGAATATCAGCCGGGCGCTGTGGGAGTGGGCTCTGAGGTAAATCTGTATGTGTTGGTAGATTTTTTTGTGTAACCCTTGTTCTTCTTACTGAAGCAATGACTCAAGTGTTAAGAGGCACGGCGCTCGTACAGCTATCATTTATCTTGTTATGAATTTAAGCTTCATTTGCGTGATCCAGCTTCAGTTTGAAGTTTGCTGTGACAAGCGCAGAACGCACTGCGCTCATTGCTAATTACTGTGAATCCAGCAATTCAATGGATGCTAACAAAACAACAGGTAACCTCAAGCTCAGTTCAACACATCCGTCTTGCACTGACGCTTATCCAATTAAAAGTACATTTACCATAAACTCAGTTGCTTTCTGACGCTAATTGCCCCCCAGCCCCACGTCGCACTCATACTCTACCTGGCAGCACTCCATTGTTTGTTTTGCACTTTGCTTAAGTGTAAGGTTGGAAGTGCAATACCATGAAGCATCCTGTGAATCCACTCGTCCGTGGTCTCATCTGATTACAGCAATTATACTAATGTCTCAAAATTAATGCAGTAATGATTTATTGGCGCTGAAAATGGTAAATGCAGGTCTGGCCACACTAGCACATTTAAGGCGCATTGGTCAATTAGCCAGTCAATTAAACAAGGCCCACGTGTCATTTCCATTCAGATTCTTTTAATTAATGCCATTGCGGTGCGAAAACAGCTGACCCATATAACGTGTGTGTGTTAGAGTGCAAATTGGTTTATTGTTGATGAAGAACAAGGTGAGGAATCGCATAATGATTCCACAAGATGTGCTTATGGTGAGTTTGCATATATTTAAATTTAAATAATATTTATACAGTGTCCACAGAGGACATTCAAACCATGCTAAAGTCAAAATGTATGTCAAGTATTACCGCTGTGCAACTATTCAAACTTGAAACTTGATTATGATTTTGGGTTCTCACAGTTAAATAAGCTTGTGTTGATTGATATTGTATATGTGTGCTCTGCCAATAGTCCTCCCTACATCTGTACCTCATGTGCTGATAACAGCTGTTTCCTTCCTCGTGCAATTTCAAGTTCAATTTCAAGTTTTCTGGACTAGTTTGGATGAGCAGCTAATGCTAAAAGACACAATATGTCAACTTAGACCTCAAAGTGAATCATGACCTGTTGTTGGGAAGTGTCACAGCCCTGGGGCGGTGACCCAGTGTTTGCTTCATTATTATGAATCTTTGGTTTATTGTTGCTTCATTACTATCAGTGTTTTGGTTTCTGTTTTGGATTTTCAGCTCTCTGCTCTGTCCAGTTTGTCGCTGTGCCTGTCGTGTGCTTCCTGTTTTACTTTGAAAATCCGTGTCTCATGTCAGTGTTTCTGGGTTTGCTTCCCTCGTTAAGTCTGATTTCTCCCAGCTGTGTTTCCCTCCTGTCTCCATTCCCTGATCACGCCACTGTGTATTTAACCTGCGTCGTGCCCTCATTTCTCTGTGTGTTTTTCCTCTGTGGTCCTTGTAGGTTTTGGTTTGTTTTAGTCAGGTGTATTTGTAAGTTTTTATTTATTTTTTATCCAGCAATAAAAGTTGTCTGCCTGCCTGCTCCACACGGCCGATCCTTGACAGGAAGCGAAAGAAGAAATGCTGTAGCGTTGTGTCTGCACCAGAAAGCAGCACAGCATGTTCAACTGCAAGAAAACACAACATAAACTGCAGTAAAATTAATACATTAAAGCCAAGAAATATGGTTTCGCTTACATTAATTCTCCAACATTAACTCAGACGTCCACATTAACCGTGCATCTCACAAAGACACAATGAAATCACCAAAACAGTCGAATTTCATTTGGCCAAAGATATTTATCCAGTAAACACGGTGTGTGATGACGGCGTCAGTGAAAAGGTCAATGTATTGGGCAAAAGATTTTTTTTGTCCTTGTGCAATTATTTTTTTCCAAAGTATCAATAACCACACACCGACAAAACAAATCACAGGGGAGATAGAGAGAGACCTCACAGCTGTGCAGTTTTATCCATCATGCAGGGACAATGAATGGAAAGACTTTAATGCGCCACGTGAATCAAAACCTGATTTGTCTGAAAAGAAGTTTGAATTAACAGGAATTTAGGACAGTACAGAGGTGAAAGCAGCGCCCGGTTGATTTTGTGTTTGGCTGCCATTTTTTATTGATAGTTTTGTTTTGTTTTTCTTCGAAGGGATGAAATTACAGATATACACATGAAAGCAGTGTTATGTTTGCATGCAAGTGCAATAAAAACCATTTTAAACTAAAATCAGTGACAAATATTTATCTCAATATTGATCAAAATATTTTTGCGATGATACTTTTCGGCCATAATCGTCCAGCCTCATCAAGGATGAAGATTTCAAATATGTTGATAAAATTATTCCGGTTTTCATCTGATGAACACGATTAGCTTTAATAATAGTTATGTAGCACTTTTTAAAGATACAAATCACAAAATGTTTCACATCAAATAAAACTAGTTATTAAAAAACATAAAATGACATCAGGATGTCAGAAAGTTTAAAATGAAAACAAAGGGAAATACTTCCTGAATGCTCACAGATGTACAGGGGAGTGCAGACTTCCACAGTGTGGGGTCCACGACTGCAAACACTCACCTTTGGTTTTTAGAGCAGATGTAGGGATGGATGGTGAGCCCTGAGAGCCCAGCTGGTGGCATATGGCTGCAAAAGTTTGCCAGTGGAGGTGGGGGCTTCTCCATGTAGAGCTCAGTTAAAACCTGAACTCTGGATTGATTTCTGAATTTATTGGGGAGCCAGAGGTGTGAGATCAGCAGAGGTGAGATGTGGGAGCACCTGGAAGATCTTCTAAGGAGCTTTGCAGCAGCATTTTGCACAAGCTGCAGATGATCCAGGGAGGCTTTACTGAGGCAGGTGAACACTGAGTCACAAAAGTTCAGGCCAGATGAAATAACAGCACGACCACCTCAGACTTTGATATTTTATTGTTATTTCTCATGAGATAAAAACAGCGTGGATCCAGGCCCTCGACAGACTTTTCCCCATCACATTTTTAATACTTGCTTTAACATAGCAGCAAGGATGAAACAGAAGTGGGGCGGGGGGACTAAACAATTTTGTTCATAAATGCCATGTTGGATTTTTACTTTTGGATTTATTGATCGAATACAGTCAGGTGGGCTCCTCTTTGCGGCGGTAGCAGGAATGCTAAATATCCATAAATCTGACAGAGATGACAGAAATACTGTGCTTTAAAAAAAAACCCAAAACGATTAAAAAAATAAAAACAGAAAAAACTTGTTGATTGTTGACTGCAAAACAGAAACAGGAACTGGATAATTTTCATCCATTTTTCACAGCCTGAGCACTGAAAACACAAAATTTCAATCTGTATTTACACTCATTTCCTGAACGTGTCCAAAAACTGAAATTGTGCATCACAATTGGTGAAAACGTATCGATTTTGTGCTCAGCATGATGAGCACCACATTACAAGACGTCCAAGGGAATCTCGTTGGATACGAGAGATTTTGGCACTGTTTTTCCATTTCTATGGATTCTACTTTAACAAACTCCTCAATCAACTTCATAACTGGTCCGTCTAAACTTGAGCTCTTAGTCATGTTAATTCAAAGTCAGTAAGGGTAATTTGCTGCGGCAGCGCGGTGGATTTCAATCATTCGTCACAGCACGAGAAGCTGTTACACCACACAGGGACACGGCCCAGTCTGTTCCAAACTGCTGAATCGAGTCCAAGTCTGGAGACGTCTACATGCCAGTGTTTAGTCACAGACACGGTGCCACCGAGTAGCTTTAATTTTTATTGAATTCTCACAATTTTGAAACCAGACTTCATATTATTTAACTGTTACGCCAGTATTTTACTTTAAAATGATCATCACATTACATCAGGCGTTTCCAACTCCAGTCCTCGAGCGCTGCCGTCCTGCAGCTTTTCGACAAATCCTTGTTCCGACACACATGAATCAAATGAGAGTTACAGGCCTTTGCCAAACTTGATGGCACGCTGACGAGGTACCATCTGATTCAGCTGTGTTGGAGCAGGGACGCGTCTAAAAGCTGCAGGACAGCAGCTCTCTGCCTTGGACACCCCTGATACATGATGCATATTAATTTCCCAAACCGTTTTTTTTTGGCTGTCGACACTGATTTAAATTTATAATTTAAGCAAAATTATCATCTGAATAATATTTTAATTTTAATATTGCTATTGTTGATTTTACACTTAAAAATAGCTCTACGGTCGATATTTTACTGTAGAAGAAAATGTTTTAACTTGAAAAGAAAAAAATGTTTTTCCCTCAAATGAACATGAAAATAACCTATAAAATAAAGTTTGTGCACAAACACAAATGTTTTCCACTGTAAAAAATTAACTAT
Organism: Simochromis diagramma; assembly: GCF_900408965.1. Classification (NCBI taxonomy): domain Eukaryota; kingdom Metazoa; phylum Chordata; class Actinopteri; order Cichliformes; family Cichlidae; genus Simochromis; species Simochromis diagramma. The sequence goes on from NW_024387492.1 coordinate 1,715,840, forward strand.
CAAAAAATAAAATAACATTTTAAATAAAATTGTTGCAATTTCCCTTTTAATGGTTAAGCCTTTCCTGTAAATATTATAGTGAAACATTTTTAACCAGTATGACTTTAGAGTTAATGTTTTACGAATTAATTTACAGTTTGAATAAATTATTTTGCTATTGATAAACATATTTAATATGACACAAAAAACTGGTTATGGACAAATCAAGTGTGTGATCATGTATAAGTTGTATAGTTTTAATGTTTTATTTGGGAACAGAATGGTGTGTATGTGTAAGTTTGGTGATGGAGTTTTTATTATGAATGAATGATGAATTTTTATGAATTATTATGTCTATTTTTATGCTTAAGGACAACAGATGGAAATTAGCCCTTGGCTATAATCTGGTATGTTTACATTCATGTAATTTTTTTTTTACATTTATGTTCATTAACATGCACTGTCCTAAATAAATAAATAAATAAATAAATAAAACGTGAGCTTTTATCAAAGTGTTTACCTCATCAAATATGATCACATTTCTCTGTTCAATTCATAGTGTGAATGATCAACTACTTCATGCATACGAATATTTTCTAGTGAAGTATTCAGCTAGCTCAGTAGTTTAATTGCTGTTATCGAACCTTTTTTAGACTAAAGTGCTTCAGCTGTTCTACTCTGTAAGCTTAATACACAAAGCATGATTTTATTCAAATGTCTAAATGTAACAAAAAAAACACCTTAAATTTCCAATAAAGTATTTTATTTAACATCTTTGATCTTGTGAACATCAGATGTTTACTCAACAAATCTGGAATACTTGCCTCCATGACAGCAACAGTGAGGAATCCTGAATTCTTACAAGTCAAACTGTGTGAAACCAAAGTTGTAAGTAAATAGCAGCGTTACCACATTTTTCAGATATAAAACAGCGAAATAAAAGTAGAACACGTACTTTTATAAATTGTCTAGTAAAACCTTACATCATTAATAACTTCCCTCTCACAGCTAACATCTGTAGAATGTGTAACACAGTATAGCTTTATGACTGTCTGAAACAAGAGGGGAGGACTGGATCCACTCATGGTCAGCAATGTCTGAGATGCGAGTGAGGACTCTGGGATTGACCGACTTTTTTCTTCCTGGACTCAACCTTGGTGCCTCTCCCAGGATTTATGGAAAAGAAACACCTTTATTGATGAAAGGGCGAGAGAGACTGAGGGAATTAACACCCTGAGGTGGGATATGGTCTGATAAACACACAAATCCATAATAAAAGAAATGTCACTGTTGAAGGCACTCCAGTGTTCCACAGGGTAGTGCATGTTAAAGCAGAAGTAACTGGCAAACGTGGCCGGTACAGCAGAAACTGTCTACTTACAACAAGCAACGATGAAGGGTGTTGGTGGCACTTTCTCCATCTGAGCATCTTCTGCAAGGCTCGTCATCTCAACAGTGCAGCAGAAGCTCTTCCTTCTCATCAAATCGAGCCAGTAAAAGAAGCATCATCTCAATGACTTCTCGCAAGAAAACACTGGACTGACCTCTCAGTCTGAAGTTTGAGAAGAGCATTCAGGACTTGTTTGCGCTTTTGTGCATCAACATATTTGAGGAACTTTGGTGAGGAAGGTCTTCACCAGATTCACACCAGGCAGTTGTTGGTAATGTGCCGTCATACCGACGGAAGAAAAGGGGCCATTCCTGGCATCGTTTCTGGATGCACTTGACTAGTTTTTTCAACTCATCTATACCTTAAATTATTCTTTTTGAACAGCTTCTTCGTTTCTTCTTTTTTCAGGCTGAGGCTCCAGTCTCAGAGACAAATGATTTGGCTCCCACTGAAAACTGCTTGTATCTAATCCATTATTATTGTGTGAAATAAAGCAAAAATGTGATGTGACAGCATATATCCATTACCAGCACAGCCATGCTTACATTCAACAATTAAAACATAAACTGTTATAAACTTTACGGAAATCCTCCGTTAATAAAACAGTCCAAGTGTTTTGAGTGGGGTTGTGTTTTTTTTCTGAGAAAAAAATAATTTATTTACAGAAAGTTCACATGAAATCAGCAGATTTAAAATGTTTTATAGCTGACGGGTTTTTGTAATCACTGTTAAATATACAGATATTTTTTACAGTGAAGAATGAGGCTTCTCACTAATGTTTTGCTCAAATAAAAGGATCAAACATTGTAATTGCTAAATTCAGAGCTTTCAGGGGAACAAGGGTAAGCTGAGGCAGCGTGTCATCAGCATCTTTGATGCTGGATCAAAGTGAAATTATTTTCCATCAAGCTTTACGGCCAATATGTCCTTTTGTTAAGAGCTTTTACATGTACTGTATGACCACAGGCAATTCAAAACCACTTTTCATTGATCTTGACCTCCACCCACAATATACACAAAAGAAAACATACACAATGGCTGAATATCATTTTTAGTTTCTTAGTATTTTCTCTTTATTCCCACTTTTGTAAACCTTTAACTGTTACACAGATGTTGTTCAGGCACAGTTAGTAATTATTGTTGTCCGGCCTGTAGATTTGACCTCCTCATAAACACAGAGGTTGCTGACGTGTCAGTTTCTGTGACTGACATACAAATAAATGCAAAAAATAAAGTGTGTCAAACGCACGAAAGGCCAGGAGCTCCAAATCAGGACAAAAAGTCATGACTCTGTCAGACCTGAGCACAGAAGCATGATGCACTTTTTTTTTTCTCATTCGCAGTGAGTCATGCTTCATGCTGTGAGATAGCCGTCGCAAATAAACGTCCAGAAAAGGTTCAGGAACTATCGCATCAGAACTTGGCTGCTAACTGTTGTTGTTTTTAGGTTTTCTTCAGTAAGCTAATCCCACGATAGCTGCCTGCACGTCCGTGAATCCACTGCAGACAGGAGCCGCTAATAGCAAAGATGGCACGTTGCCACTTTGCTAAAAATGTATACAAAAACAGGCTTAAGGAGTGTGTGTGTGTGTGTGTGTGTGTGTGTGTGTGTGTGTGTGTGTGAGACAGCCATACTTCTATTATAAATCCAAAACACAGCTGGCTGGAAAGATGTGAGCATAACGGCATCTGCTTCTGGCCTTCATCTCATTCACACACACACCCGCACCTCAAGCACCGAACTATAATTCATAATGAGAAAAAGATTAAATTGGACTTATGAGGAAGGCAGCGCTGTGTTTCCGGCCAAGTGTGTCTCTTAAAAATGCATCAACACTTATTACATTGTGCTTAATGGGCTTCGAAGAAATTTGTCCCTTTGCCATTTTGGTCACGGCTTAGGAAAAGTGGTCATAATGGATGCTAATTAAGTCATGACTAAAGCTGGACACACAAACTAACACACACTGAGACAGACACACACACACTGAGACACACACACACACACTGAGACTCTGCTGTTGGAATACGATAGACTTTCCCATCCACAGTTTGACTGAAATTGGCCAGATATGTAATTCACAAGAAATAGCAATAAGTTATGATTACAAGATGATGGAGAGATTGTTTCCATCATCTGAAAATACTGGCTGCACTCCCTCAAGCGCTGATGTTCCAGACATATGTGATTGTTGCCTCGAGCCAAAGCATGACACACTGAGGCTGTGTCTGCTTTACTGCTGGCTAAAAACTTTGACTGGAGTTGTCAACTGTTACGGATTTTTTATTTTTTAAAAAGGAACAAAAATACTTTTACTTCACACTGGCAGCACATGAAGTCACACAGACTCCAGTTGTTTCTTTTACTGTTTTTTTTTCTTCCTTATTTACAAATAAAATGTTTGTTAGTGTGGGAATCAATTGAAAACAAATACAATGACGCCAGGACTGACTAGAAGTGGTTAGCGGTTCCATTGAACAGAACTATAATTATCTACTTCTCCATCTGGTCATGTGGCCTCCTGTGCCAGGAGTGAACCTCCTGCTGTCTCCTGTCTCCGCTCAGCCAAACACAGCTAAGCTTCTCAAATGAGGTCAAAGGAGCGGGCTTGGCAAAGCTTAAGATGCAGCTTGGACGTTGTAGTTTTCAGTGGTATCCATGTTGGCCAAATAACTGTGGTCCCGTAGCTCTTGCTGGAATTATTTATTATTATTGTTATAATTGTTTTAACTGTTTTGTAATATTTTAGTTTTGTGAAATGGTGCCATCTGAAAATGAAGCTCAGCACTTTGTAGGCATCATGTCGTCTGATGATGGATATACAGCTGTGACGTGTGTGGATGCCGACAACTACAACTGTAGTCAAACGTTTACATGAACTCTTCGTGTGCATGTCAGGGCAGTTTGGTGCTTTTACTTATTTATTTTCTGACTGTACAGGAACTGTGTGCATAAGTTTGAATTGATTTTAGATTTGTGTTAACCTGTGCAGGGTCCAAAGCTTATATAAATGCTGGATATTGGCAAAGTTCTTTCAAATTTGTTGGTTTCCTGGATATAGACGTGACATTAAGCATGGTTCACACATTTTAAATAGGACTGAGGTTGGAGCGTTGGGAAGGCCATTCCAGAAGCTCCTTTATCCAGTCCAAATCCAGTTTTGATGTGTGTTTGACCATTATTCTGTTGGAAACCCAAGTTTCAACTGTTGATTTGAGGTGGCTGAAGAATTTGGAGGCAGGACTTCTTCATTATTCTATCCCCTTCGTGCAGCTTACCAGTACCATTGACAGAGCATGTTGCTACCACCACCATGTTTGACAACCAGGACGCTATTCTTTGGTTTGAAAGCCTCACCTTTACTGCTCCAAACATCTGGTCTCATCTAATCATAAAACATTTTTCCAGGAGGCTGCAAATCCAGTCCAGCTTGAAAGTGTTGATTTTGGAGCAGACTCTTCCTTCTCGTTCAGCACCCTCTCAGCCCATCGTGGTTTGGTTTCCAGTGGACTGCAGGCTTGAGCTTTGTTGGTTTGTGAGTTGTTGCCAAACAGCCAAACCAATTTCCTCTCCTGTGAGAATAACAGTTTGGGTCTTCTTCCAGAGCTTGGAAAGCGGTGCCACATCTGAATAACTTGTTTATGTACAACTGTTTGAACCAACTTGTGTAAACCTACAGTTCTCCTTCTTAGATCTTTACCGAGTTCCTTGGATTTCCACATTGTTCTGAGTCAGTCCAGTGGGTGCTATGAAAGAAATGCCTTTTATGGTAACAGCAAAGGGAAACCAGCTTTAGTCGACCATGATCAGCAACAAGAACTTAATAGACCTGGATCATGTCAAGTTAAAAGACGTTGTATCTTCAGCACCATTTATTAAAAGATTAAAGTGGGTGCATATTTGAGCTACTATGTAACCTTTTAACCCTGTTTGTCTGTGGACTCAGTTCTTGTTTTTTAAAGTCATTAAAGACGTTGATGTGTGTTGTACAGTCATGAAAAGCCTCAAACTGATGAATGACTATAAGCGTCTGACCACAACTGTGGGTCAGACACTTATGTGACAATAACTGTGATGTTTAACAATGAAAGATCAAAACTACACACATACATGCAACTTTGGAGGCATTTCATTTACAAAACAAACAAACAAACACACACACACAATAATGAAACTTTGAAAAATACTATTGTAATTAAAATTTAATTACTACTTAATGTAGATAAAAGTAATTTTTTCTGCACCAAAATTATTTCAACGTGATAACAAGAAGAAACAATTTTCTGTCTGCACGTAGGCCGTTTATGTGTGCGTATTTGTTGTGTAATGTTTACATAAGAAGTTATTTAGAGTTAAAAATGGGAATGTAAAATGTGTCTGGAACAGCTCCTGCAGAAAAGGGTTGAAAGAATATCCCGTTGTTCAGAAGAAGTAACAAATCGATACAGCAAAACCAGAGAGATACTTTTTCCCCTTCCTCTTGGTGTCCACAAAGCACTTCAAACACTACGAGTTCAGTTAAAGAATTGGATGTGTATGTGAGCAGCAGCTAATATAGCCTTGACCAGTGCTGACATATCAGATTTCGTGCTGCTCCCTCTGGAGCCCCAAAGGCGTCTAAACAACTTTATTTCACATTTAAAAGCCGATACTGAGGTGGGAATATCGGTAGAGTGGAGTTCGGACATTTAGTATTTATCTGAAGGCTCCTCGAAAAGCCCATTAAGGTTAAGAGAATGCCAGAAATACACATATAATGTACCAATAAACTATTAAACGTTTTCATTAGACAAACAAACACAGTTGTTGAATAACAGACTTGATAAAGTCGTGTGTGTAAGTCACAGTGTACCAGAGTTAGCTGACAATCAGCATTTTCATTTGATTTCTTCTGCCTGTCTTTTGTTAACAATATAACACAAAATCCTTTTTTTATTTTCCTGTATGAAAAGTTCAGCTTTTATTGATATGGTGCTAACTCGCATGAAATATTAATCTCAAGCTATTGTAAGGTAGCGACTCTCTAACTTAACTGACAGAAACACACCAATCGAATGAGGCTGGTGTTCGTATATGTGGAAGATTGTTACTTGGAGACAAAAAGATTATATTTGCATGACAAACTTTCAGTATGTAAAACTACATTTTCTGGAAAATTCCATATGTTCATTGTACGAATGCTAAATTAGCTTTAACCATGTCAAGTTTGTAAAGATTGTAAAGTGAAATTTGCTAAGGAAAGAAATCGTCTCTCTGTGCTCGTCTGTCACCACTTTATAATGAAACAAAGAACCAACACAGAACAACATGTCATACATAATATTGCAGCCTATGCCCACAAACACAGCGCGGAGACCGAGACACTCTGTTTCACCTTTGGAACCTTTGTAGTGGCTGTTTGCTGTAGCAGACAGGCAGGTGTATGGGACCGCTCACTAACACTGTGCTTCTTGTCAGAAGTAAAAATATTGTGTGTGCAAAAAGATATGCTCAAATTACATACATATAAATACATATTTATACATTTGATTAAAAAAATGCAGTTTCCTGTGCTGTATATACACAATTATATTAATGCACAGAGACAGACCTGATTGTTTTATGATCTACGATGTGGCCGAGATTTAGTTTTTACAGTGTAGAGAATATTCAAAAGCATCATATCAAACTTCACGACACTTGAAAACCTAACTATGATTTTCTACAGTCATCCAAAAACATAAAGATGAGTGTTCAGTGCACTGTAACCACGGAAGATTTTAAAAGGCTGAAAAAACAAAGATGCAAATGGCATCCAACACATCTTTGTATTTATTTGCTTTTTATAAATGTATTACTGGAAAAACATGAAAAACATGAATATTAAAAGGGCAATTATTTTTGCTTTTTGTCTTTAATGACTGAATTATAAGTTTTGGCTACGTGACATGACTGTGCAGAACACAAAGTTAAGAGGTGTGCTGCATTTCATAAATGTGTCTTTATTATTCATGAAAATTGAAGGTGGGGAAACTGAAACAGCAAAGCAGAGAACAATCGTTTTTGTTTGATTTTATTTAGGCATCTTTGAACTTCCATACATAATATGTGAACTCTGCGTTTTCTACGAAATGTGTCAGCAGAAGTAATCCAACATTTTTACTTTTGGGAATTTTGGGCACTGCTTCCTAAAGTTTACGCTTTTAGACATTAATGGCCTGATTAAACCACGCAACCATTTATTTCATTAAACTTAAAATAATCTACTCGGTTTGCAGTCCTGGCTGCCGACGTTCCTTTGGATCATCTTTGATTGACGTGGATAAAGAGGAATTGATCTTTGGGTGAAAGCAACAAGCAGAAAAGCTTGCCTCATCATATCCACCCCGAGCCCCCAGCCATTCCCATCCATGCATGTTACATACTGTGACACTTTGATTGTGTTTACATGTAATGCTGTAGTGTATTGATTCCATAAGAAATCTCCATCTGTATAATGCATGCTGCTGACATCAAAACACAAAACAACTCGAGCTTGCCGAACGAAGCTCTGCAATATTTCCTCTCCGTAAATGATTCCCTGTGTGGTCGTGTTTCAAGCTGTTACGCTACATGATGCAATAGGACATGCACACAGAAACAGCATCAGATGAGTGAGCGCTGTGCTGGCCACTCTACTATTTATGCGCCAACGCACAAAAGTTTCCGTGCGCACGCACACACACTACTGAGGGCTATCGCTCTCACTCTGCATAAGAGTCGTGTTGTTCCTCAGTCAGTCAGTCAGTCATTCAGTCAGAGACACTATCCAAACAATCAGCCTCCCTGTCCAAACATGTTAATCCACCTACTTCATCCTTATTCCCATGGACACTGGCTGCTGTCTGCGGCAGCACTCTTGTTCTCTCCTGGGTGCACACACACATGCACACGGGCGTGTCAGCACTTTAGTGAAGCTCTTCTAACAAATATCCCTTTTTGCATATTCAAATGAGGAGCTTATCAGATAACACTGCAGGGACTTTGCATGATGTGAGGGGTGGATTTTCTATCTGGAAAGAAGTGAACGGCTCTATGATTTTTCCAGTGCCCAGTGCGTTCCCTCTAATCAGTGAAGAGGCACATTACAGTGGAAATATACGTTATCTTTTATACTAACCCTTTGTACTTAATAGGAGATGATTCTCTTTTAACTTTGCACCACTTCCAGCGCTGATGTCATGCTGGTGCAAAAGTCACTGTGGAAAGCGTTACCATCTGCTGCGGTAATGCTGATGTCTGAGTATGCACCCTGATGCAGTGTAACTCATTTGAAGCGTCTGGCAGCAGAGGCCACTGGCTATAGAAAAAACAAAAAACAGCTTCCTTTTGGTATTGCATTCAGTGGGAGGGATCAATACATTTTGTGTGCAATTCATATTGATTGTTTGGGCATGTTTATATGTACTGCAGTTTAAAAGAAAAGCATTGAGAAGATGGATGGGGTCGGTTATTTTTCACGTCTGAGGCACGATGCATGTACTGTAACTCTGTGGGGACATGAAAGCACCCTGCTGTCAAAATGCCAGGAATTTGATGAAAACAGTTTTTCAGCTTTTATTTTGATGCCAGTTTCATTATGTGAGTCATCTTTTCACAAAAGACTAAAAGTACTGTACGCATTTAATCAACGATCACGATGTGATGATGTCACTGTTCTTCGTACTAATTCAGGTGCTTTAGGTATGTTTTGATGCTAAAACCTTTGCAGGATTTCTTTAGCTTTATATCTGTTAATTGGTAATAATTCTGTGTAAAATGTAAATTAAAAACAAATCCCATTTACAAATTTTGGACAATTTCAAAATGATGTTCATGCTGTCAGATTGGGAAGACACTGAATATGTCATCATCTACAGAATATAGCATCATCACAAGATTGGGAGACTCTCTGTACACAAGGGAAAAGGCAATACAATGAGCGTGACAGATCCACCTTACATCACACGCTGCTGCAAACACCTTCTGCCTCGTGCACCTTAACATGTACTTAAAGAAGAACCTCATAAACTGGAAATAATAGCACTCAGTGACAATTTTCAGCCGTATATAATCTACCAACATGTGATCTTTGCTAAAATGTCAAATAAACCTGCAGAATCGTTCTTTATTTCCTTGGTTTCTTAACTGTGCTCATTCTTTGTATCATTGATATTTAGATGCAAAAAGATAAATACACACTATAAAAATAACTAAATACCTAATAAAATCTCATCTAGGTTTATAAGACACCGTAGATTGAGCTACACAGTTTTATCCTCAGAGCGCGGCTGGGCAAGGTTGTGGGGCAAACAGTGCGCTGTTTCCATGCAGCTACAGTATCTGTTTATTTCAGACACAGTTTTGAAGACATTTGCAGACAGTGAAGATAAGATAACAGACACAGGAACTATCGGGAGGTCTGGTTGTTCTTGATGCTGCTTTTGTTTCTGCTCTCCGTCCGCATCACAGGATCCGTAGCCCTGGGTCTTCAACTTTGGCCGTGAACTCTTTAATAGGACACCTAGTCTCAAGTGTGAGGTAAACTAAAACATGCACATACCTCCTCCCCATAACGGTAGTGACACCAGCACTGATCCACGTTTCCATCTCGAGAATCATGTTGTCCGTGTAACAGCCGTAATCTGACAACGCTGTGATCGAGACAAATCGATGCTTTCTTGAAACGTTATCAACGTCTCTGACAAAAAAGCTTTCCCTAACATCTCCACTGCTGTTATTAGCTTCCAATCCATAGCCCTCCTAGCAGGTGCCTATTTGGAATCACCTGCTGTTACGATGACTTTGCTGTGATCAGAAAACCAATGAAGCTGAGGTAGAACACAACATTTTGGGGAGGTTGTTTTATTGGGATTGATGGTACCTAAAGAAGCTCCTGCTGAGAGAGATGTTGATGCATAAAAGACTGAAGAAACACAATATGAGAGATCTCTACAGGCCAACTGCGCCTTGTTATTCACATCTGCTGGTAATGGAAAACATAAAAACAAAAACCCCACTCGGACAGAAATCCATAAATTTATCAGCACTATTCGTGAATCATAGATCAGATGTCACTGTAATCCCAGATTCTCACAAGCTACACCAAACATTTTTTTTGGGGGTGGGGGGGCTTTTAAAGCATCTTTGTTTCTGACTCTTTCTTTCAAAGCTACTGTGGCACTTCAATGGCGTCCCACAAGACGACTTAAAAGGAAGCGCCGCGGGCACGTCGGGGACGACGCTGACATTATCTCTCAAACCGGCAGAGTGAGTGTGTTTGTTTCTTGTGACATTTGTAAACACGCATGTGTAGATTTGTAGGATGTGATGGTGTGTTAATGAACGGTTTCCATACTGCAAGGCATTAGAGGGGCTGGGATTTGCAGTGACATGGAAACGCCCTGCTGTGCGTGCACGGTGCACACCGTGCACATCCACCGCTGAGGGAGGAATGTTTTGTACTTTTGTGGTTAGACTGCGATCTCTCTCTTTTTTTTTTTTTTTTTGTTGTGGGTGGCGACGCTTTGAGGCTACATTTCCCACCAGTGTGTGGGAGGGGCACAGCAAGGGATGGACTGAGGACGGAGGGGAGGGTGGGCAGTGAGCGAAAATTACACAGTTCTCCGGTTCACAATGTAGCTGTGTGGGCCTGCATTTTTGTCTCGTTCTGTGCAGAAAAGAAAAGAAAAGAAAAGCTTTGGTCAGACACCAACTGCCCCCGCGCACCTCCAAAGCTACAGCTTTTCACAGCGTCTGAAAGAAACGGGGAGGAAAAAAAATAGGCGAGGGAAAGAAACTAGAGCCACAAGTGAGTGAGTGGGAAAGAAAAGAAGGACTGAAGGCAGCGTTATCAATAAACCCAGCGAGGTTCCTCCTTGCGTGACCTCGTGGGTATAAACTGATTTTGCTGCGGTTCGGTTTTCCGCAGTGTCTGCCACCTGAGAGAATCATTAAAGTGGCTTTGCAGAAGGCTGGCAGCTCTCCCTGACACATATATCAAGAACAGGAGTCTTATTAATGCACGAAAAAGGAGGAAGTGCAAAGGCCTCCATTGATACTCTCTGGTGTAATTAAAAACTAATTGGCTAGGCTGTTTTGATGACATATTCCATCTGATTACCAAATGTGCGAAGGAGGAACTCTTGAGATGGTTAAAAAAGAAAAAAGTTGTGTTGTTCTTTAATTAGCCGTCAAAGGAGGGGGTGTGATTTACAGTGAATGGGATGAAAGTGGGGGGGGGGGAGTTTTAAAGTCTAAAAAACAATGATCAGCTTCCCCTCGAGTAACATTGTTACAAAACTGGCTGAAAGTGTAACGCTCCAGTGATGAAGACAGTAATGCTGAGCTGATATAATCACATTTGCCGTTGCTGAACCTGAGACGTCACATTTGCTGCCTGGTTCTCGCTCCTGCAGCTCTTACTTCCGTTTAACGTCTCCTTTCTGTCTGCGAGATAACGTCTCTCTTGTACGTAAAAGGCAAGGAGAATAAAAAGCAGTCCGAATACGTACGGCTGGGAAATGATCTAAAAGCACATCAGCGTAATTCACTTACTAGACCTTCACAGAGACGTGCTGAAAAACAGTGACGGGAGAGGACTGTTTAAGAAAGAGTATCACATCAGATTTATTTACATCCTGCTCAGAAGGGAGATGACATTCTGAGCTGAATGCACAGAATAAAGATTTGGAGACGGCCCTTTGAAGTCTTTTAAATGCTAATAGCGTGATTTGGGGGCAGGGAGAAAAAAGCACTCTTGAACTAAATGTTTCACACATTTGGAATGAAATGATGGCAAAGCTTCCACTAGAAAGAATAACATTATCTGCATGCTGATGGAGAAACAAAGGACGTTTTGAAGAGGGTTGAGGACTTTAATGGAGGATGCAGATCTAACAGAAAGGGTTTTTTTGGTGCAGTTGTTTGTTTGGCTGCTTTTGGAAAAAAAAAATGCCACGTTTAGCTTTTTTTCAAGAGTTGAGAAAATGGATTTCATGTTTCTGTGTTTTTATTGTCATTATTGCTTAAAATAAGATATCTGATAAGATGTTGAATCTGGCATTCAGTCGAGATTATGAACTGGCAGAGACAGATCCTAACCAAGTATAAGCTCAGTGACCGCAAACTGTCAGCTGAACAGGAAGACAGAAAAAGTCAAGGAAGCCACGAGGAAAAGGAATATGTGATCACTGTGTGACAGGTGAGGAGGAAACAGCCCATCCTTCAGTGAAGTCAGGAGCACTTTAACCAGTATCCACTTTATCCAGATTTCAGCGAGTTAAACGTCATCTCAAAATGAACAAGGAGCAATCAGGGAGCAGCTCCTCCTCCTCAGTATATTTTGTATACATTCACTTATTGTGTTCATATATTGTTTTCTTTGTTCCTTTTAAATGTACTTTAAGGAGTTTGAAGTAAAGTACAAATTGAGCCCAAAAATAACTTGAACTTGAAAGAAAGGCAGATGTGGAATTTAACCTCCTAGGACCTGCCGTCCACATGTGGACATCACATTTTGGGTTATTTAGACCAAAATACTCAATTTTGCTCTACATGGGCCTGATATCTACTTATGAGGACATTATATGCTACTGTTCTATCAACATTTTAAACGAATATCCTCATATGTGGCTCTTATTTTTCTTAAAAGCAAAAATAAGGTAAAAAAAAAAAAAAAAAGCTGGTAATTCTCTGTTTTTACATTCATCGGGCCCCAATCAGCCCAAATATCAAAGAGAAATTAAAAATGCATGCAGTGGAAGAGTTCGTGTCTTAGGAGGTGTTATGGTTCAAAATATTGGGGATGGAGACAAGAGAAAAAACCACAATAACAACACTGGTCCGGCCGGGTTGAGTCAAACGATGATTTTAATGAACACACGCGTGGGAGATGGACACTGATGCAGACAGCCTCAGATCTCAAAATGGTGGAGCATTGCTCAAACTCTTATAGCCTCTGGTTCTCCCACCTTATCATAAAAGCTTAAACATTCACATGCTTTTCTCTCACACGGCGCCTAAGCTACGACCTTGGCTCCCCGTTTATCTGCTCCTGCTGAGTTGGGGCAGAAAACTCCAGCATGTTCTCTTCTAATCAGACAAATAAGGCGATGACTTTCTGCAAACAGTATTTCTTATAACATCATAAAACAATATCATTCATCCACAATAAATCAGCAGTCTAATGTAATGCAAATCAGCTTAACGAATGCAATAGTTATCAGCTTCTTCTAATTCAGGAGAATAATGCAAACTAAAACTACATAATAATTCACAATCTTTAGTTAGGGGTATAACATGGCATAAAATAATATTATAATCTAACAGAGGTTAAGTGTGAAAAGTATAATGTGAAATTCAGACTCACCACATATAAGGTTCCATTTCCTAAAAGTTGCAGCACAATTTTCACCATAGCTTAAAAAATAAAAGACAATTCGTGAAACTCTGACATCTTCTTCAGGGTCAAATAAGGTCAAAGTAACCTGCTGTCTGGAATCTCAGTTTCTGTTGTGAGGTGTCAACCAATATATCCTAAAGTTGACCTTATAGACCTTCGTCTATGTAAGACAGACTCTAATGGATGTTAACATCACCCCACTCTGCACCTCGACACAAAACATCACCATGTTGGCGAAGGAAAAAATACCAGATGAAGGAGGAAGGGCGTCTCTGACAGACCAGTGTGCTACACGAACACGTCGCAGCCTGAGGGACCTGCAAACACGCACGCGCGCACACACACACACACACACACACACACACACACACACACACACACACACACACACACACGCTGATATGATGTTGTTTGTTTGCTCACAGTATTGAATTAAGTTGAAATTCTGCTTTATTGTCATTGTTGTTGTGTTATTCTACTACAAATTATATTTCAGTGCTTTGGAAATACTGTTTTCAAAAACTGTAATGCCAATTAAGCACTGCTGGATATTGATGGTAACAGAGGGTATATTATACAGTTAGCCTAGATTGGGGAAATTATTAAGTTTTTTTTAAAGTTAAATACACCAATCACCAGTTCCCCATGAAAAAGCTTAAATAAGTAGAACAATATGAAACCAAAGAGACAAAACAAAATAAATACGATGCAGGAAAATTCCATCAAAGCTGCAGGAATGAAACCTTCATTTGCTAACCAAAAGTGTGAACCACTACAATATGGAGCTGCTATAAAGTCAACAAAGTAAAATATATGTGAACACAAAACATAACTGGATTCTTGAGAAAATGATTTTTAAAATTTAAATATGGTTTAAAACAAATAAACAAGCAAGCAAATAAAAGCATCTGTTCTGATTGCTGCTGTTTCAGAAATAATCTCCATCGATACGAGCCGGCTCGACGCACGTGCTGCACAGGGAGGCTGCAGGTGCCACTGAAAACACGAGGCACAGTTGGGTGCTTTGTTGCAACGAATAATTGAAGGACAGAAAGTAAATGATGGTTTCTCTGTTATCATTTCCAAAAGTCTGTTTCTGCCCCTTCTGCAGCTCAACCCTGCAGACCAATGTGCTGCATAAAACTATGCACAGGCTTACACAGAGCTCAAGCCCACGGCATAACAATGCTAGCTAAAAATGCTCTTAAAAACACTTGCCTGCTATGATTAGTGAGATTTACCAGTATAAATCGAAAGCTGATCGCTGCATGCAGCAGTTTGTAAGAGTCTTGCCTCGGACTCGGTTATGCCTGCAGCATTAAACGGCAGCAGGATCCATCCATGAGTGCCTCCATAAGAGATGGCTGTGCACATTTATGCTTGTGGCATATACAATAACTTCATTAATTATTCATAACTATGAACCATTCCCAACACAGAGACGTAATCAATCAGGTTGTAACACAAAATGATATACTGCACTTTTCAAGTCACACTTTATAGCTGCCTAATCACTTGTTCCAAACCAGAGTCCTCAGGCTGAGTCCTGAGTTCCATCACAGCTGCTGGGAAATTCATTTATTTGATGAAAACACACTGATTGAAGACAGACACAACATATATTTGCTGCATTGTGGTTTTGTTAAAGGCAAACAAGGACCGAGCGTGCTATGTAATTACGTCCCCTCTGTTAGGTCACCAAACCTGCTGACTAGAAGGACTGAATTTAGACCAAAAATGCAGAGCTGCTTATTTAATGATACCAACCAGGGTGAGCAGAGCTATCTGCAAAGATCTGAATTATATTCAGCCCACATTTACATTAATATTCACATCCATATGTCAGAGCTCACACTGCCACACTAAATCCAGTCCAGACTGTCACCGCACTAGGATACACAATACACACCCATTTAATAAATATCCCAGGAAAATGAAGTGTGGGAGAATGACATTGTCATTTCATTAGGGACAGCAGGATAATATGGGAAAAAGATTAGATCGTTAAAATGTATTTAACACCACTTCACTATCCGTCAGTCCAATTTCTTCAGCGTATCAGGTTCAGGATTGCCTGGATCTGGTTAATCATGTCTGTGGGGGAAGCTGGAGAACTTGGAGGAAGTCCAGTCAGCCATGGACTCCTTGCTGTGAGGCACCGGTGCTGTCCGCTGCACCACAGTGGCACCTGAGCAACGTTACAGTTTTTTTTAATTGGTTTGGTACTATTTTCATAACTAAAGTGTGCATTTTCAAATCTCTCAGTACAAAACTCACATTTGATCACATTTGTAACACCACTAGTCATTCTTTCAAATCTGATGTCATGATTTCATTGTATTTGCACATATTTTCCTTCCACTTAATCATTGTTTGAGAACACATGATCATTGTGATATATTTTGAGAACATTTGCTTTAATCACCCAAACAAAACAGTAAGATCTTTTTTCACCTTAGTGCTTTTACCAATCATTTCATTCAGGCGCAAATAATACAAGGCAAGGGTTTCAAATTGTCCTTGGTGATGAATGAGTGTAACTGAACTGTAAAACTTTACACAGCAAATATTACACTTATGTTCAGACATAAAATATATATATATATATATATATATATATATATATATATATATATATATATATATATATATATATATATATATATATATATATATAATTCAATTTAATTTTATTTATATTGCACCAAATCACAACAAAATTCATATGACCCCCTATGAGCAGCACTTTGGAGACAGTGGGAAGGAAAAACTCCCTTTTAACAGGAAGAAACCTCCGGCAGAACCAGGCTCAGGGAGGGGCGGGGCCATCTGCTGTGATTGGTTGGTGAGAGAGAAGGAAGACAGGATAAAGACATGCTGTGGAAGAGAGACAGAGGTTAATAACAGATGTGATTCAATGCAGAGAGGTCTGTTAATACATAGTGAGTGAGAAAGGTGACTGGAAAGGAAAAACTCAATGCATCATGGGAATCCCCGGCAGCCTACGTCTATTGCAGCATAACTAAGGGAGGATTCAGGGTCACCTGGTCCAGCCCTAACTATATGCTTTAGCAAAAAGGAAAGTTTTAAGCCTAATCTTGAAAGTAGAGATAGTGTCTGTCTCCTGAATCCAAACTGGAAGCTGGTTCCACAGAAGAGGGGCCTGAAAACTGAAGGCTCTGCCTCCCATTCTACTTTTAAATACTCTAGGAACAACAAGTAGGCCTGCAGAGCGAGAGCGAAGTGCTCTAATAGGGTGATATGGTACTACAAGGTCATTAAGATAAGACTTTGTAGTACCATATATATACACACACACACACACACACACACACACACACACGAAAAAGGGAGAAAAAAACAAGTCATTTACATCAGCAAAATATATTTTTATTTTATTTTTATCACTTTTACACAATTAATCAAGCTGATCAAGCTTAACATTGGGCCATAAATTTTCATCAACATCACAGTGGATGTCTTCGTTGTTCGGGCACCGTGGGAAAAATCTCCTGGCATGACGAATACAGGCTTGACATTGCTCAGCAGTTATGTCACCACAAGCTTCACACATGGCTTGAAGAAGGGAGACATGCTCATGGGGATGGCGATCATACACCTTCCACCTCCATGTAGAGAAGAATTCCTCAATTGGGTTGAGGAAAGGGGAATATGGTGCAAGATGGAGGGTCATGAAGCGAGGATGTGTTTGAAACCATTCCTGAACCAGCTGTGCGTGGTGGAAGCTGACTTTGTCCCACACAACAACACAGACGATGTCTTCTCCCTGACAGGCCTGCTCCAGTTCATTTAAAAAAAAAAAAAACTATCACGTGTTCAGTGTTGTATGACCCTAGAAGTGGTCTACAGCCACAACCACACCATCTTCAGATATAGCTGCACCCATTGAGATGTTTCCCCCACGTTGTCCAGGGACTTGGATGGTAGCCCTTTGTCCAATAAGGTTACGTCCTCTGCGTCTAGTTTTTGCCAGATTGAAACCTCATCAACAAAAATATACTTGTGATGATTCGCAGCAGCGTCCAGCTCCATCACCCTCTGTTACAGTAATTGCATGCCAGTTTAGTGTACCTGAATATATTCTGAACGCAGTTGTTTCACCCGGACATTGTTCCTCTCAACAGGAACCAAGTAAATTTGTTTCATGGAAACCTGGTGCTTCTTCAAAAGCTGGGCAGTCGTTGGAAGGCTAATTGATGGCACATTGGCAAAGGTGTCATTGCTGTTCTCAACAGCCTGTTTGATCTCAGACAGCCATATGTCTGTATTCCCTGACCATTTCCACCACAGCCAACTCCTGCTGGTCAGTCAAAACACGTGGGCGACCACCACCAGGTTGTCTCCTGTTAACTCTGAGGACAATCATATACTGTCAACATTGAAGTATTACAAAGTACATTACTGTTCATCTATACAATAGAGTACTATATCTTAGAAGTGAAGTTGCTATAGCAGACATGCCGGTTTTCTTGGCGAAAAGTTCTGATGATAGAGCTGATAGCTGACCTTTGTAAATTAGGCTGTACCAACCTGGCAGCCTCAGCCATGGTAAAGCCTCTGTTAACCACATGGTCAACAATGATGGCCCGGACTTCATTAGAGATGATGGTGCGTTGTCTTCTGCCTACATTTCTCTGAAGACCACCTCTCTGTCGAGGAACACCACCACCTCTTCGATGAAGGTTTCCTCTCCGTACGAGTCTATCCTGCTCCATATTTGAACAGTGCAAAGTCTCAAACACAGTTCTACTTATATGGTAACTAATTGTGATCATCAGGGGGAAACAATTAGCAAGTATAGTGTTTCTAGATTGAAAGCTCTTGCAGCAATGTGTAACTTACAAATGACCAGACAACAATCAGTCAAGTTGAAAATCCATGGACATAATGAATGATTCATTGATTAAACATTAAGATCAGTTGAATTAAATGACAGACAAATGTATTAAACTGAATAATGAGAGATGCAAATCAAAAATTTTATAGAGATAACATTATGAAAGTCAGTAACTGTGAACGAAACATTTATTTAGATGAAACACTTATTTTGTGTAGTGAAAAGGATATTTTGTCATTATGTGTATTGTACTAACACAATTGAAAATATGCTGAAATGTTTGAAAAAGGTGCACTTCTGATGATCTGTTGTGATATAAGTACTAAGAGTTTTGAAAATGTACCAATTGCTTGTGAAAACTGCGCCAAACCAATAAAAAAACCTGTAAATGTATTTTTAATTTTCTGCTCCTGGCTATGAAACGCTATTGTTGTCATTTAGTTATCCCTAACAATCTGCCTTCAGTAGATCCGTAGGGTGAATATAATCTATGATAGCATAAATACTTCAATGATTCAATAGACAGAAACACTATAATGTCAACCACTGGCTTGAGAAATTGTGTTATGAAGCCATGAGCTGAGATGGTTTTGGTTTTTGGTTGGGCTTTTTTTTTCTTTTCTTTTTTTTTTTTTGCCATTTCGGTGTTTTGAAACCAGACGTAATGATGCTTGCAACAAGTCATTAACCAATGGAAATACCCTAGATAAGCCTCCTGACTTCAATAATATCCATAATTTGCTAAATGAATTTCATGTTTCATTAAATATGACCTAAAACTAGTGGCTGAGCCATAAAGTCATTAGCAAAGTGTGTACTGATGTCACAGGGAAACGGTGGTAAGTCTTCCCACAGACTTATGCACAGCTAACTTTTTCGCAAACAAGGGAGTCGTCGCCCCCGCCCCCTCATCATTTTCATTTTTTTCATACAATATGTGCCACATGCTTGAAAATTAAAGACACTAAACATATTTCATTTTTATATTATTATTTTCATGAGGTGAGATGAGCAATTAAAACTGAAGTACAGACAGTTCATTTGTGTAAGCAAATTAGTTAGCTAACATTAGGTAGCTTCATGGTCGCTGTAGTCAATGTTCTTGATAAGTAGGAACAATAATAACACATAATATCAACTGTCAAGACAGCTCTAGTCAAAACTTTATGTTCTGAATTTTAAAAAAAGCATGTTGTGCTAGCAGCTGCGAAAAACGAGTAAAACTGTGAAGCACCTGCAGGAAATGAGTTACATCACCGTCAGCTAATCCGGTCTTTAAGTCTGATGTCATTAGCTGCTTCCAGGTCCAAAGTCAAACGAACAACGTAACATCACTGAGAGCTACAAAGTATCTTAATTTTTTCATCTTTAATAAAATGATCAGCGTTGCTGCTTTACCAGGTGTAACAATTAAGTCTAACATCCATGAAAACAGAATTTATCACATTTAACAGAGTTAGAAGTTAGCAGGAAGTTAGCTCGCTAGCTTCCACCTAAGCATGATATAGCATGTTCTGACTGAGAGATTTGTGAAAAATCCAAACGTACAGCTCTGCTATCACTTCCAACATAAATGGAGACAGAAAACTAAACAGCAGTGACGTTTGTAGGGTTACTGAAGTTGGGCTAGCTGGTATATAATGATGTGCTACGTGATCGCTAGCGACACAGCTATGTTAGCATAAACACAGTGAAGCTGGAGGATGAACGCTAACTTTTTTCCACTCGATAAAAGTTAACGTGAGGGTTCCTGATGGTTAGAGACAAATGTAATCGCATGGCAGGATGCTGTAAACGGACCAAACTTCAGCCAGGAGAACAACTGAGACAATCCATCCACAATACGAGGTTAGTCATTCATATACTGCTGCATGGGCTGGGCTGTAGTTACATCGTAAAGGTTTACAAACTGAGCTTAAAAATAAACAGTGGTAATAAAAACCGAGAGAGGCCGACAGTGATCACTGACTGTTTTTAGGGGATTGTTCAGATTAAATCAAGCAAGTTACAAAGCATTACAACATGTCAAAAACACAACAGCCTTATTAAATGCAGAGTAGTTTTGGCCCTGAAGCAAGATTCATCACGTCATCACTTAAAGACCGGATAAAGCACCGACTTGTCTCTGATTTTGTGTTTTTTATTATTATCATTCTGCACATGCATTTGTTCCGATCACGATCGGTAGTGGGAGTGAAGTGAAGCCGAGTGGATTATAAAGAAGCGATGCAGCTATCTGTCAGACGACTAGTAGAGCAAGAACGTAACTGTAACTTCAAATGACAACAACTCCTACATTATGCAGCAACTAGCGGCACTCCGACAGCTTCGACACGCCCTTCTCTTTAAATGTTGATGAAAGCAGCTTGGAAAGAAAGCGTGCAGCGTAAACTCGGATAAATGACAGGAAACGCGAGGAGGTGAAATAAAACTGGAAAGAAAATGAAATCTTTATTTTTAGTCTTTTGCTATCCCACGCAGGATGGAGGGAGTTTGGGGTGTTTATATTCATTAGTTTTCCTGAAGACTGCACAGTACAGTTACTATAAATGACAACAGCTGACCTTTTTCATGTTCATGTTGCCATCCTACATATCGCTTTAGAAGTGAAGCCTCTGATGGATCATGTCCACTGGTGTGCAGTAGAGAAAGTGCTCGTCTCCTCCTGTAAATAATGACAGCTTCCCTCTGGCCTTTTTGAAATATTTGACACATCCACGTACCTGAGCTGCAGTGTGAACGTCCGATGAAAGGCTAAAATAATATTTTTTTAAATATTAATACACCTTAATGACCGTCTTACTGTCTTCAGTAAAGCAGCATACTACAAAATAGTTTACGTTTGAAAACATCATTATCACTTCCTGCTGACATCATTCAGTTTACGTCATCACAGGTCAGCAGTTCTTTCCCCAAAAAGTTCAGTAGTAAAAGATTTGCCCTTTTCATACAAAAGATGTGATTAAAAACAGACATTAAAGACATGACTTGGTTTAAATGAGGGTTATTTCCCATTAAAGATCGTCTCTTGACTGTTTCATGGCAGACCTGTTACCTCTCTTTGTACTTGTGCTTCTGTGACGAGCTGGGTCTCCTCCAGTGTGTCAAAATGCTGACCTTTCAACTCGATTTTGGCATGTGGACTAAGTTACACAGAAGCAAATCTGGCAAGTGGGGAGCAAAGGTCAAGTCGGTCTGAACCAAAAAAACCTGCATGCTGGGTTGGCACACGATGGCTTTCTGGCAAGCAGTTCTGGTTGTTTCCACTGAATGTGTTACCTCAGCTGCCTCAGGACATTACAGTAAAACTCAGTGTCTGCAGTCTCACTCTGGGTGACACATTCACAGTCCACGATATCATGACTGTTGGAAAAACAAACACAAAGGGAGCATACCCACAGTCTGACTCCTCACATTTCATGCTGCCTTCTGGCTTTCTGTGCATTCACTTCAACTCAGTTTTATTTATGTAACACCAAATCACAGTGGTCGTTGCCTCAAGGAGATTCATGTTGTAAGGTAAAAACCTTTCAGTAAAACAGAGAACACTGCAACAATCAGACAACAGAGTAACCACTTGGTGACAGTGGGAAGGAAAACCTCCCTTTTAACAGGAAGCAAGACCAGGCTTAGGGAGGGGCGGACATCTGCAGCGACCGGTTGGGGGTGAAGGGAGTGAGAGTGTGGAAGAGAATGAGAGATTAGTAATTATTCATAAAACATGGAGAGTGAGAAAGATGAGTGAAGAAGAAACAGCCCGGATCAGCCGGGCTGCGAGAGTTGAGGCTCGGGTGTGAAATTTATGGTTTTCAGGGCTTTTAGTGTTAACTCGGTTTCCCCGGGTTTTTTCTCGTGTTGTAGTTGTGTGTCTTATTTTGAAAGAACTGTTGCACGTTACCATAGCGACCAGAGAGCATTAAGGGGCAGAGAGGAGGATGTTACTCTCGATGTTGTTGGTGCGTTTCAGGAGGACGCTGCTAATAAAGTTACACAATTACACAGTGAATTCACGTTTATTATTATATTTACAAAATACCAGAGTTTCTGTCTCGGTCGTAACATTTTATTTTGTTTTATTTATCCGCAACAACTTAAAGGCCTTTTCACGGAGTTTTATGGGCATCCTGATAATAATAAATTACAGTAGTCCATGGTAGAAGTCAGAAGCAATTTTAGCCCATTTTTGGGGGTGCTTCAGCACGAGTGAATGAACACGGTGCGATAAAAGTACTTGTAGAAGTACATTTTACCAAACACTTACATTGACTTACATTTACTTGAGTAAGGGTTAGGGGTTGCCACTTCAGCATGCAGTCAAGTTCTACACTCTATACCTACTAATTTTATTCAGGTGTGCTGCAACAGGGACACATGGAAAAGTTTCAGGACAGCAGCCCTCGAGGCCTGGAGCTTGAGACCCTGCCTTATGGTGTTCATGCAGTTTTCTACCCAGCATGTCTGACTGCCTGTTCAGCAAATGCAAAATATGTCACAGGGCGAGAGGCCACCAGTCTACTGCAGGACTAATACAGAAAGTCAGACAACTATTCAGGCTCCGAGTCACACCTATGGCCAATTTAGAATCTCCAGTACAAGCACAGCAACCAGAGAGAAGCAACACAGGCACAGGGAGAGCATGCTCCACTCGGGTGGATTCAAACCCACAACCTTCTTGCTTCAGCTACCCACTACACCACCATGCTGCCGTGAAAACAGCACATTCAGCTGCTATAAATAGACTTCCTCTTGTTCTATACTGTGAGCAGATGGTTTTAGCATATTGCCTGAAGAATAGAGTGCAAAATGACAAATCATTTTCAACACACACCAAGTTGCAAAACCACTTAAACAACAACACTAACCACAGCCACTAAATGAAATCTGTTAACATCCAACATCTTTAATATTATTTTCTAAATCAAGAATGTAGCAGATGGCTCAGAAACCATCTGTTACATGTTTTATATTTAAAGGAAAAAACACATACAGGAGGTCTAAATTTATGTCATTTATACAGCAAAAAGCTTGTTTCTCATGCATGACATGCATCGGACCTGCGAACGTAACTGATCTTTAATTAGGTGAAGATTTATGAATATGTGCAGAAGTGTTATTTTTCTTCATAAAACTCTCTCCATCCAAACGCTGATCACTGACAGAGTTCACAAAGAGGCAACGCCAATAACGAAATTACCCCCACCTCCTACCAGCACCCCCCGCCAAACCCCGCTGTTTATGAGCGAATGAAGTCCCCAATTACTCTGTGCTTGCTTCTGAAGCAGCCATCAGCAATATGGGCAGCAGTCTGAATGGAAAATAAGTGCTGACTAATTCCAGACATCCCTGGATGAGGTTACATCTCTCATTTTGAAAGACACAAGTCCAGGCAAGGACAAAGAAGCACTGTTGGCCTTACAGCTACAGCACATATCTGCAGTGATTACAGATGGTTATTCATCTACTCATACCCTCTCTCTCTCTCTCTTTTAATACTCTTCATTTTGTCCTTCCTCATTTTAATTTTTCTCATTTTCTCTGTGCTTTACTTTCACCTCACAGCCTCCCCCGCTCTTTCTCTCTGGCCCCCAGACAGCTAACATCATCAACATCCAATAAAAGATCATTTCTATCTCAGAAAAGGTCGAGATGAGAATCCAAGGTTCAGCACCTTCGTTTTAGAAGCTGATTAAATGGAATCTCGAGCAGCTACAAACTCGATTTTATTCCAGTGTTTTCCTTAAATGAAAAGAACTCGTGCATTTAAAACTTGAACCCTATTTAAATTCTGGATGCAACATGGAAAAAAAAAAAGTGGTAACGCACACATGCAAAATGATTTTGCGTTCTTTACATGGTCGAATGCTAGATGCTGGATAAAAGGAAGGAAGGAATGTCAAGCTACCCCTTGAAGACTATGTGTTCTCTCAAAGAAGCAATTTCATTATCTCGAACCAGGCAGTCACGACGATGAAGATGTCATGACAAAAACAAGCTGCTCAGCGTAGTGAGTTTGGATTTTATAGCCAGTATGGATTGGATTTTATAATGAATACAAGAATGAAGCACCTTTATTTAATGGTGAGCCCAGAGGTGCACAGCTGGAGGGAACAAATGAAACAAACTAGTGCAGGAGTGAAATGAAACTTCAGACAGTGATGAACAACTGATTGATGAGCGATGATGTTGTTACATCACCTAAAGAAGTTCTGTGATCTTTTAGAAATGTGACGCACGTCTGAATCATGTGTAAATAAATCACAAAATCAGCTTTTTTTGATTATTGATCATTAACTCGACCAAAACTTTGAGAATCTCTCATTTTGCATGTTTTGCATTCCAGGTTTATCTGCCCTGGATGCATCTGCATATCGTTTCCAAGGATGTTTACCGTCCTGTTTAGTAGTAACATCACATTATGTGCAGAGAGCAAAGAGTCACGGGACTGGAAATCAGCCTGCCCCATAAATAGTTAATCTGACAATCTATAACCTGCCACGCTGGGTTCTTGTACTATCAATAACAAACATATGTACCAAACGCACAGAGGCTAAAGGACTGCTGTTTCACTGTATCTGGCAGAGACATAAAAAACCTTTTGGAGAAGATTATTGTCCAAAAAAAGTTTCATTAGACTCAAAGCAATTTCCATTTGGCTTTGATCCCAAAGAACACAATTATAAGAAAGAATAAACACACTTTAATGAACATCTGTCTTTTAAATGCCAAAAAAGAAGAAGAAAGAAAACTAAATATTAATCACTGGATTAGACAATAGACATACCAAAGGACAAACATAATACTGGAAAGGCTTGAAGCCCTTTTTGAAATAGATTTTGATATTTTTCTACTTACTGAATGAATGTTTTGTTTTTTATGTGTATTTTGTTTTGTGGGATTTGGTTTGTCCTCTCTGGAAGGTTCATTTAGTTGTTTGCCTCCTGTTTTACATGGAATTTATTCAGTTTGGGTCTTTAATTAATTAATTTATGTTTATTATTATTTTATTTTTACATCCTGCAGCAGAAAACATGTCAGAGTGAACTTTTGTCTAATGTCTTCTTTTGAAGTCCAGCAGGAGAAGAACGCTGGACCTCGACTTGGAAACTACCCAAGTACTCGAGTACTTTTAGTTTTGAACAGCTGAAGTGGTTTTACTTGACATTTTTATTTAAACATATTTTCACATGGCCGTAATGACACTTTTAGCTAGATGAGGGATTTGAATGCATCATCCGCTGCTCTTAATTAACGGCGCAAATAACTGACATCGTTAGTTACACAACTAATTACTCCTGCTTCTCACATTCTGTTCAGGTAAACATTAATGTGCTGTCCACTCCCACATCCCATTATTAGTCACCGCGCTACCATTCGTCGATGACGGCGAGAAATTAAAATAAATGAGAACAAACATTATTTATTAAATCCGTCCCTGTTTTATTAAATATAAATACAGTTAATGAGGTTTGGACTGAAGTGAAGAAATGCACATTGCAGTAAATCAGAGACAGAACTGTTGGCAAGAAAGTTTACTCACCAACCAGGTAATTATTATATTATATGTGACATAATTGTATTTAAAAATGACCTCACGGCAGTGTATCTGCGTGCATCATTTCCAGTGCGAGTTGTAGTGTTTCTCATTTCTTTTGCAGCTCTTGAATCCATAAATCTGAATGTTGGAACTAAAACGGACTCCAGAAGCCAACGAGCGCAACAGGACACCATTAGTCCTTTTGTATGCTTTCTTTAGTGTAGTATCCCTGGCAACTGCAGTACCTGTGAGACACTGATTAAAGTTCTTTTCCTCACTGCCAAGCCTATGAGAGCTCACCATTAACAGGCCATAGTGCTGCATTGTCAGCACACTAATGACGCCAGTGTGTTCTTTTTAAAGTGTCATTCTGGATTATGGCCATAACGTGAGGCGAGAGTGGATCTGTGTAAGTGTCTCCGCGAGACCCAACAGCATGCGTCCATGTGCTCTGCAAACCCCCCCCTCCCTCCCCTGACGTTTCCGCAACACGCCGTGGGTCCATGCGGAGCCTCGGCGCCTGCACGGCCCAGGATCCCTGCCGTCACCTCACCGGGCAACTAGCATCGGAGTAATTTCATCTGACAGGTGACTTAACAAAGCTTTGGTCCTTGGCAGGCAGCAGACCAAAGGCTGGAGGATGGATGTCAGGCCTGTTGGGCCTTGTTTTCAGCTGGGAGGTGTGTGTCAGTATGAAGTCGGCCAGATCCTGATGGTCTGTGTTATAAGAATGAAGAGAGGGAGACGCTGCCGACTATCTAAAAACTTCACCTCCGAGGTTCGATATTGATATCAGATATCTGTGTCGTGTGTCTGGTGGGCTTGTTGGTGCCCTGTTGTCTCGCACACTCCACAGACATGCACAGAGAGAGATAACTCATTGCTGTCGTTGCACAGTCATACCTGGTGCAATCGTACAACGAAACAGGAAACAGTGGGTCAGTTCAAAAAGCTCCGAGTGGTCCGTAAGACTGTGCAAGTGTCAGTATGTTCAAAGCTCTCCAACTGTGTAAAATGTACATGAAACCAAAATGTAATGAATCACATATCTCATAAATTCATAAAGACATTTTTGACAGCAATGCACATAAAAAAAAAAGGTAGGACAGGGACTGTGGAAAAATAAGTGTTATTAAAAAGAAAGCTGAATTGACAGGTAAAGAGGTAAAGAGGCTACGTTCACTCTGCAGGTCTTAATGATAAATTCTGATTTTTTTGTCTGCTCGTTCACACTACAAATAAAATGCGACAGCAAACGCGCTCTAGTGTGAACGCTCAAAGCGCCGCATGCACAAAAGAAGACGTCACGCACAACGCGCTCTGTTTAGACCCAGAGCAACAGCATTGTTTCACTGATGGCCCTTAATATAAAGACTTCGGACTTCACGTTTCCCAATATTTGCTTTGTTATTTACATAATAATGTAAATAACCTAATAATGATCCTTATTGCTGTTTTAGAGGAGCACTGCTTCAAAGGATAGCTGCAGATTTCTGTCAGAATCTGCAGATTATACAGTACAAATAAAATGTTCACGTTTCTCCAACGTTGTCTTCCCAACAGTTTCACTGACATCTACGCTGGATGTCCAGGAAGCGTTCACGACGTCTTCTCCGGCGCTGATAATTGGCGTCTGTCTTGTGTCAGTGACGTAAAAGACTGATTTAATGCGACTTGACCATCAAACAGCAGTCGCTTTCTAAAACATCGGATATGTATCGGATTCAGCACCACATACGAAAGTGACCCAGGTCGGATTTGAAAATATCGGATTTGTGCCGTTCACGCTGTCACACCATGATCGGATAGATGGGTCGCATGGGGTCAGAAAAGTCGGATTTGATGCGCTTTCGCCTGCAGTGAAGAGTTTCTTAGAGGTAAAGATGATGTAGTGGGGGTTAAATTCAGATTAATGTTCTTCCACGTAAAATTCTGACCATCATCTTCTGCTTTATACTCTTCACTCAGTAACAAACATTTCAAAGTAAAAAGATCTGTTCGACCGCAGCCACCGTGTCCTCGCTCTGGCCTCACTGATGTATAAGAACATTTACAGGGTTTTATCAGACGGGACAAATGAGATGCACTGGCCTCTGCGTGATAGCAGAGAGGGTCACAGACAGCTGGCCACTCAGCCTCTGAATATGTGACACATTTATTGGGCATGACAAATGAAAATATCGACTTCAGGGTCAGAGTTAGCAGAAGAGACAGGTTAGCTAAATGACTTGGACACAATGGAATTGAGAAGAATGCCTCACTGTGGACGGAGAGCCCACACAATCATAATCAGCACTTTCACTGTACAACTGTCTCATCAGGCAAGCAACAGGTGTGAGCAATCAAATGGCAGATGTTGCTAATTATTTGACGGCAACAGTACCAGTGAGCATTGTTTCTGGTGATGCAGCATATTGGTAGGAAATGGATGAAATTAAATAAAGTTTTCCCACAAGTGCTTTTTCCTCAGTATGGCATCAGCTGACAAATCCACACCCTCAAAATCTTCAGTCTGTCACACCTGCACGCCATTGGAGCATTTTAGCATTTTTAATGTCCTTCAGCCAGAGACGAGGAACGTCATGGTATGGATTTTCTTTTGTTTTGCCTGATTTTTTTGTAATTTAACCAACATCTTTACTGGACCCTTATATTTGTTTGCATTTTACAGATGACTGTAGAGTCACTGGGACACAAGGACACTGTGATACATGTTGGACCACTGATGGCATCTGCACGTTGTTAATATCAGAGATGGGCAGTAACGCGTTACTGTAATCCGATTACTTTTTTCAAGTAACGAGTAAAGTAAGGGATTACTATCGTAAAAACGGTAATTAGATTACCGTTACTTTCCCGTAGGAACGCTGCGTTACTGCGTTACTAAAACCGTGATATTTTTTTTGCGAGCATGTCTCACGACAGTGACTTAAGCGAGTGCGACGTTCGTGACAACAGCTGTGTGCAGATCAACAATGGATCATATATCCAGTGCAGGAGAGAGTATGAGCGTGCAGCGTTTAAAGCGTGGAAGTACTGACCTTACTTTGAGTTTGATTCCATAAAAAGTGACAAAAACATTAGTGTCCGTTGTGCGTGGGAAGAAAACTTCTTTTTACACCGAAAAAAACCCTAAACTTCCAAACAAGCACCGAGTAGCTACGACGTAATGGGTAACTCACAGAGAAACTCACGGATTCTTCCACTGACCGCGGCACACCTGCACCAGGGTAAACCTCCGCCTACCCCACTCCTGCTTTACAGGTGAAAATAGAGCAACAGGACCGCTGAGTCTGTGACTTTATTTATTTTCTGCTGTGTTTTACTTGCATCTATTTGAAAGACTGAGTGTAAACACAAACATATTTTATTTTATGTGCTGGAATGTGCAGAAAATAGGTTTAAATGTTAAACTAATTTCTTCCAGTCAGAGAATGTTGCAAATAATTTAATCTTTGCTTGATGCATAAAGTTAAAAGAGTAAAACTAATAAAACAAGTTTTAAACAGAGACTTTTCCATTTGATTACATTTTGTATGATGGATTATGCAGAAAAAGTAGAATTGGGCTGAAAGATCTATCGCTTTATCACCTCTTCAGGTTGTAAATCGTGTTTTAAAAAAGTAACTAACTAAGTAATTAATTACTTTTGAAAATAAGTAATCAGTAAAGTAATGGGATTTCTTTTTGGGGGAAGTAATCACTAATTAGTTACTGATTACTTTTTTCAAATAACTTGACCAACACTGGTTAATATACAGCATTCTATGAACTACAGTATCTTTGGACTGGGCTTCATTTTGGATCCAGATGCAAAATTACGATTTTGCATCACCTTTATTATAAAACAGCCTTTTCTCTCTTTTTTCAGTGATTTTCAAAAAGAATTTACTTTAAAGATTATCAACGAACCATAAATATGAATTGAACTGAATTACAGGACGATGAATGTCAGTAGGTTTTTATACGATTTATTGCTCGTGTATGTGCACAAGTACATATATATTGTCGGGGTCCATTTTTACAAGCTTCTGTAGATTTCATAGTTAAATAATAGGATTTTTTTGTAATGCACTATATCAAAGCAATGCAGGTTAACCCAAAATGTGAGCTCTGGTGTGACTCATGCAGTGAGGTTTCATTTATACTATGTTAAGTCACATTAACATTAGATTATTACAATCCCAGACCTGTTTTATGTCTTCTTATACAATTTATTAGTTACTTTAAAAAGCAATTCTATTCATAAAGCACCACAAAGGTAAAGTCAGACTCATTTACTTGAAATGAATGTTGGTGTAATCATGATATATATAAAACTTCTGTTTGGCTCCAGCCTTTTTGCACATTTTGTCATGTTAAAATATTACTAGTATAAAAAAGAGAAACTGCAGCTTTGACACACGAGATCTGCATGTTTGTTGGAGTTTTGTCATTTTTCTTGCAGTGTCTGCTCCACTGTCAGACCTCCTCTTGAGCTGTTCGGTTTTAAATTTATGTGTTTGGGTTTTTAAGGTTATTTTCTGTTTTATTACAAATGTTTTTCGGCTGAGTCAAAAACAGGGAAGGCAGTGAGACACTGTATGTGACAGTGAGCTTTACAAATAGGTTCAACTTGACTTGCTGTGAGAAATAAAAACACTTTTTATTTATTTACTGTAGCTGTGAAGCTTGGAGACAATCCTACAATCCTGTTTTAGTATTGAAAAAGAAGAGAGATAAGTACAAAAACTACTGCAACTGTACACAATCTGTACATGCGAACAATCAATGTTTTATATCAAGGGAAGGTTACAGTTTATTAGCACGAGGGATTAGCTGCTCCTCTGGAGCTGATACCACTCAGAGAGAAATCAAGCACACGAGGCCGTAGGCTTGGTGGTGCAGGGCTGGGGGATGGTTTGACAAGTGCTTCAGTATAAATCAATAGCAGGCATGCGGTGATAAATCCTCCCAGCTCCAATGACCGACTGGCCCTCACACCTACGCACACAAAACAATCTCGGTCCCCCGTGTCACAACAGCTAAAAGTTATCACTGCCATGGATCAGCAGTGCGTTGATGTGTCAGCTGAAAGTCAGCTTAGAGCCCAGCTAGAGGAGGCAGGAAGCCTCAGGTCTGGTCGATTTAACTATGGGCTGCGGATATTTCAGGAAAGCAGCCTGACATAAGGTTAATTGTCAGCACTGGGAAGTTTGAGTACAGTTAATCAACTCGAGAGAGGAGGAGATGAAGGTTTTAAGTCTAAAATGATATCCATAAATCCCAGCTTCTTTAGCAGCACTCTGATAATCAACCTCCTGCATCAAGGCATCAAACATTCTCAAACCTGAGAAACTGGATGCTTGTGGCTACATCATAACTAGCTCAGTGTCAGACGACTTGAATCGCACAACGAGTTGCGGTGGCAGACTGAAGGAGCTGCAGGTTTCGACGGGTTGATCGCCCACACGCGCCGACTCTCCCTGACGTCAGCCAAACCCACAAACACATTTATTAAACAGAGACGTGTGTCTTTGTGATTCAGCACAGAACTGTTTGACATCTTTCCCCCACACGTGTCACAGATCAGTCTGCCTGCTTCGACTGAAACACAAAAGGTGCCATTACACGGCTGAGCAGGCCGGCATCAGCTCGTCTCAGATGGGCATGTTGATGTATTAAGAGTGTCATCATTCAAACAGCGTGCGGGCTTCGGTGCAAGGCCACAGCGCAGGTAGCTATTTGAAAAATCAATAGGAGCCCAGCAGTTATATCTGTGAAAAGGCTCAAATCAGCTGCAAAGGGATTCACGTGTTATTTCAGGTAACAGGTAGCATCGTAAGCTCGCAGAAAATGCACCGGTATCGTTCTTTATGCATGCAAAAGCTCCCAATCTTAAACCTGATGCACTATCAAAGAGCACTGAAGCAGGTTTACGGCATCGGAGAAATGGCGAAAGGTGTAGCGCGCTGAACTGGAAGCTGCAGTGTTTTCAGGAGTGATATACTGTTCTACATTCACACAGCTGATGCATTTTTTATGTCCAAAACCAGAGGGGCTTTCTCACCTTCAATTTTAAAAGTGTTTACTCAGCAGCAGTCCTGAGAGCTGATAAAATAAGTTAGGGCACCTGAATTAAAAATGATTCCTCGGCCGAGGATGTGTCCCCAAAACAGTCCCCCGCGGCGCCTCTCTCCTCGCGGTAATGCGAATGGAAAAAAAGGCCTCGCCTTACCAATAAGGGCCAGCTCACATGCAGTCGCTCCTCTGTGCTCTTTCACTCTCTCTCTCTGCATTGCCATTGTATAGATCTATTTTATGCCACAGAGGGGAAGCACACAGTAAAATGAGATGACAGAACGCTGGGAAACACAAGAAAACGATTAAATATGTCATCGTCTAAATAATAAAGTGTGTAAAATACAATATTGAATACATTATTTTCATGGTATACGACTGGGGTTCAGGTATTTTTATGATTATCTTTCAAAGTTTGAAACAACAGCTGAAATAAAAAGTGCAACTACAACTTCCTGGTTCTTCTCTTGTGGACGTTTGAAACACCGTCTGGAAATTCAGGTTTGCAGGAGAGCCTGTATTCGCTGTCTGTAGCCTAAAGACAAACGATCTAATATTGTTGTTTATTCAACATTAATGTGTTTTTAAGCCTTTCCCAACACCCTTTCCCTCCAGGTTGGAGGTTTGCGAGATAGATGTTACCGCTCGTAGAGGCGCATGAAGCAGCGGATTGGCTGCGGCCGTGTCTGTAATAACAGTTGGACCCTGTAGGGATAAAATACTGTAAAACATGAATCCAGAATTGTTATAATTAAAGAAAATGCAGGTATCAGAGTTTCTCATCCAAAGCTCAGTCATGGCTCGTTTTAATTGTGAAGCAAAATGTTACTTTTACACTGCGCGTATCATTTCTCCTCGTCAGCTTCTTAGCCGCATATGTGATTTTTCACACATGGGGAAAAAGAGCATTTGTTCCACTTGTTCCATCTCAGTGTGTTTTCAGGCTACAACTCTGTCCAAGCCACTGTAGATGTTGTCCAAAGTGGATTTACCGTGACGTGGACACCAAAGTAATCTAAACTTTTCAGTGAAGTGACACTTTGAAATTTACACAAGATAAGGAACAAGTAAAGTAGAAAATCCGATTTGCTTGTCACTTTTGGCACCTAATAAAAACTACATTTGTAGGGCGAGGAGTAATGTTCTCCTGTTGGAACGTGTCCCCAAGATGGCTGCCCTGGGTCAATGTTGTGCCGCTGGAGAATTTCCCAGTGAGCAAGATGGAGCACATGTTGGCTTGGGTGTACGCTGGCCCCGGGAAGCTAGCTTTACTTCTGTGAATTATTTACAATGATGTATAGGTCCCGGTGCTGGGAAGCCATTCTGTTTTTGGCTACCAGCTCACATCTGTTTTCCAAGACGTATCCGTCACTGGGAGAAATTCAAAAACGGTGGACTTGATGTATGCTTCTGGCTCCATTTTTTGTGCAGGACACTCTAGAATAAAAGAGCTCAAGCTGGATTTCATAACACACTTACGAGGATTAGAGAAACAATGCATTAAGCCCTGGACAAAGTCTGTTAGGAAAATGAATGAAAGAAGAAAAATGACAGCTGGTTTCTGCCTGCGTGTCTGCAGATCGGTGCTTTCATGTGCTAGCAGAAAGCTCTGGAGCTGAGTTTTAACTGCTTTCCAGAGCTTCCTAATAAGACGACAATCAAACAGAAAACCTGTTCGCCATCACAAGTGTTAGTTTACCAAAATCTTTGACGGATAGTAGCAATGCTACATCTCCGATGGACGAAAGAAACAACAGTTTCTCACATCTCTTGGAATCTTAGTCTTTTCATGTCATCGTCACTATTTCGTGATTCTTTTATATATAAAAAGTGTATAAAATTGAAAACTCAACATCCAATTATTTGTGTCTGGTACAACGTGGCCTGCATTTGAAGCACTCCAGGGTAATGCAATAACAACGATTCTTTACCCAAACCTGCCCTGACCTTTACCAAATGGAGCTCTACCAGTTTGCATTTTGCCTGGTTACTCACTTATTTCAGTAAAGTCCTGAGATTTTAGTGGTGGCTTTAATTAGCCAATGGGAAACCTTTGGCTTCTCCAGTATATCCTAGTGACCCAATTACAAAAATGTTAGCTATCTTCATATGGTGTCGTTTTGTTTAGCATTGGGGGAAATCACGATGCCTCTGTGGACATATTACCTACATTTTGTAACCCGTAAAGCACAGGTGCTATTGGACCTCTGACTAAAACTGTAGACCCTGGTCTTTTTCCTGCAGTAGATGCTAGTGGAGGATTTTTCTCTCCCATAGTCATTAAATTAAAATCTGTTCATTTTGATGCAGTAGCACAGTTTAGTTATTGACTGTGGAAAAAGGAAAATTAGGTCAGAGAAATGTGGAGCACGAGCCATTCTCAGGACACAAAGACAGTCTTTAGCTTTATAGGTTTATCTTCCAGCTCGTTTGAAGTCGGTGATTTCAGGTCATTGGCATTCAAGCACCGATGAGCAACAGAGATGGTTACTTAGCGTCTCGGGCTGACTGACGGCTTCGATTAAAGTAAATTTTGTGAGTTAACTTTGAGAGGTAGCTATTGATTGATCTTGTTTTTTTCTTTTAAAAAAAGTCTTCATGCGTGTGATTGAAACTGCTCAATCGCTCCTGGTTTCCTGGCCTGAATGTGAGTCATTGTAAGCTCCCCGAGGAGAAATGTGGCGGTTTGAAGCCGAGATCAAGAGGACTCGGCTGAATAAAAATAACACAAAAATACATTTCGCATTGAACACTTTCCAGGCTTTTCAGCACCAATTGATTGTGGTTTAAAAGAATGGACAGACCATTTGAGTTCTTGGTGAGACTACAGTTCAAAGGCAAGTCTGGAAAGATGGGTTCTTCTTTCTCGGGGTTTTTTTTTTGTGGCACTGTTCCCGTATTGGATATGTTGAAACTGTCAGCCACATATGCATACTGCACTCATTCTTGCTGTGGGCGTACACGGCACAAAAAGGACTTTTCACTTCCCTCTAACAAATATAACTCTGTGTGCAAAACAGTGGATACATCATGCCAACTTATAAAAACTAGTTAAGTAGTTAGCGCCTTGCTGGGCCTCATCGTTTATAGAGCAGCAAATCATAAACACAAGCTTTATATATTATTTTCTTATGAAACTATCGTTTTATGGGGTATAATTGTTCCTTTTGCTCAATTTTGGTCTCCACCAACTCCTGAAGGAAATATTTGGCTCCCAGCAGCTCAATGTTGGCTTTATTCACAAGCCCATTTTCAGCTTCATCTTTTATCTGCCTTTC
This sequence comes from Simochromis diagramma, assembly GCF_900408965.1. Classification (NCBI taxonomy): domain Eukaryota; kingdom Metazoa; phylum Chordata; class Actinopteri; order Cichliformes; family Cichlidae; genus Simochromis; species Simochromis diagramma. The sequence continues at coordinate 1,751,340 of NW_024387492.1, forward strand.
TTAGCTGGTGGGCTTCACAGTGTGTTTTATCAGAATCATTTGGCATGCCACCAGAAAATATATGAAAGTGGTGAGACCAACGACTCAAGCCAAAAGCACCAAAGCAATGATGATATTTCCAGGGTTTATCTTAACTTCACTGTCTGTAAATATCTCTCAAACTTAAAAATGTGGTTTATTGAACAGTTTATGATGCACAAATCATTGTTCAGTGACTTTTCACGTGGACCACAATCGATCAGCAGATTTTTATTAATATTATGAGACGTTTAATAATTTAGGAGTGCTACAAGTGAGCATTAACCTATTTGCATTGTTAAACCACAATAACTCAACGAAAGGACGTGCTGGATGTTCAAGATCCAGTCATGTTCACATCCAAGGTGGACGAAATATGTTTTTGCATGTTATTCTAGGACTTTTGAAAACAGAAACATAAAAAGGTTTTAAAAAGTAAAAAAAAACATGTTCTCTGTCGCTGATATTTAAGCTGCAGGTTGGTTATAAAAAAAAGTTCATGCCATTAGAAGAGCTGCAGCCTTTATCGAAAAATGTGGGTGTTTGTAATTATGAGTAATAAAAATCTAATCTGATAACATTTCACACTAACACTATCAAAACTTAACAGACTATTTGTTCCTTGTGAACGCTGCAGACACGTTGATTTTTTAAAGAAAAGAGTTGACGAGGCGGCGACTCCCTAAGCCTGTTTTCCACGGCTCCCTCGCGTGTTGCAAAGCAGCGTCTGAGCAGAGAGGTGGAGCTGCGTTATGAGAAGATAATGTGAGGAGATTGAGCAATCCAGTGAGCATGACACCGCCTCTGGCTGTACTTCTTGATTACCAACCGTTTGTTGCTTCTGTAACCTCAGCGGGGCCCTTCACCATGGAAACTCCTCATCACTCACTTCCCACCGCGCCTCATTATAGAGCCACCGCCGCGAGCACTGGTCCAGGATCAGCTCACCTGAGCCTTGGCACTTCAAAACTCACACTTTGCCAGTTATTAAAGCTGATCGGAGATGGAACTACAGAGGAAGTGGCAATTGAATGCGAGCCTCTGCGCCCGAAGGTGCGACTCTTCCTGGTTTGACGATGTTGTTGGCTCACCTCGGCGGCTGGATCATCTCGGATCATGTAACCATGAGTTAACATATGTTAAGCAGGCTGCTGTGACTTCTTTATCAGACCTGGATCTACAGATGCTGCCGCGATCAGCTGGAAGTTTGATTTACAGGGGAGATAAAACAAATCTGTGGTTCTCGTGAATTAAATGCAAAAAGATTTCACTAAAAATGACTTTATAACTTTTAAAGGACTGGGTAGCATGAAGTCTTTGCCTGGGGCACATTGCTCAACTTTTAGCATTCAGCTTGTAAAATAATCATACAGTTCAGATAATGTTTTAATAATTACATAAGTGCAAAAGTGTCAAGTAGCTGAAATGGATTTTCTGCTTTTTCCTGATCTTGGTGGCCTTTTGCTGCATATTAACTCGAGCCCTTTATTATATTGCACATTTAAGCACAGCAGACATTGGGATAAACTATTGATTAGAACAATTTGCAAATGAACCAATTAAAAATGGTTTAAAGCAATTAAAAGACAATCAAACAAATAAAACAATTAAGCGAGCGTCATGTTTGATGACTTAGAGAAGTGATTAACAGCCAGTTTTGAAATTGGGCCTAATCTGCTAATGAAAACTGGGAATGATGTGCTTTTCCTGGAGATGTGGATGCTTTGCAATATTTGTTCAATGTAAAAATGCCCTAAACAAACTTTCCATCAACAGGCCTGCATTATTTAAAACGCCCTGTGGCCACAAGCTGCTGAAATCGGTCCTGTAAGTTTTCTCAAAGTGGATGCAGTGCAAGAGCCAAGATCTTGCCCTGCTATAAGATTATTTTTTTACCTAAACAACATGTGTGAACACTGCTGAATGGAGTCATATGAGAATTAGTAATTGCACAAGGCTCTTTGAGGCAGGAGGAGTGGTGCTGAGGGGGTTGTCAGGCAGGATTTTGAAGGTGATGCAAAGGAAGAAAAAAAGTTGGCTCCTCTGCCTCGCTGTTGTTTGGATGAGCCACGATAGCCTGCAGGCACAGGCAGACAGGAGGCTGAGGACTAAACACATGCAACCCGCTCTCATTCCCATCGTGTCAAATGCTGCCATTTTGTCAAAGCCTCTGGCATCTCTGAGATACGCACAATGTGTCCTTTGGCGTTAGTGCTGTGACGCGCTGGCTGCGGCAATATCGATCGCCAAAAGCAACGCTCGTGTTTCAAAGAGAGCCGGAAAGTTCACGTAAGGAGGCTTGACAGCTGATGTCCCATAGAAGCTTCGTTTTCACACATAATTTTGCTTTGCTGCATTTCCGAGCTGTTTGCTTGGCAGTGTTAGAGTTTGGGTTAAAACAGTCCACTCATGACATGCCGTTAAAAACCAACAGTGTTCATTTCAAACAACGACTTCTGGGGCTGAAAAACTAAGCTAAGCTAAGGCAAAATGCAAAAGCAGTTCCTCTTATAGTCACTTGGCAAAAAATGTCAAGACTCATGTTCAAATGTTCAACCTGAAGCAGAAGAAACAAAAGTGTTAGCTGTGTTTTTGAAGCACAAGTACAGGTTTGGCTTCTAGCCCCCTCAATACGACTGCACACAGACTAAATCGTTCTCGAACTCACCTGCTAAACCCTGAAAAGAGCCTGAATCAGTCGACAGGTGCAGCAGTCTGCCAGGCTTAACCTCTGCTGACCTGGAAAGCTTGATCACGTTGGTGCTCTCGAATCCTTTTTAATGCAGTTATCGCTCAAATAATGTGGGTTGCTCTGCATTATTTGTGCTAACAGCTCGTCTAAGAAGGTAAATGAAGAGACATAGACATGTGCACTGTGTCCAGTCAGTGGATGCAGCATGCTAATTAGGCTTCCTGATATTAGCAGAGAAATTAGTAGCTCACTTTTTTGTCCCAATGTGGTCAGCTGCTTCAAAGTGCACTCATCCAATGAGATGGTTGGTGAAGGAGACAATATCTTTTATCAAATCTGTGGTAGACAGGTACAGCCAAGGCACAGCTTCAGCCTCAAGCGCACCTCCAAACTGCAATATAAAATCCTCTCTGTTGACTTTTGTGCTAGCAGCCATCATAAGCAACACATTTTGATTCCCGTAAGCAGCACTGTGCCTGACAACAGAACTCATACATACATGAGCACAAACTGAATCTCAAGTGTTAATTTGCATTTGATATATTACACTTTTTCATTTTGAGCTTTATCTGAAACGGCACCGCTTAACTATTCCCATGACACCGTGGCTCTGTGGCTGTACTAATGTTAGGAATGTTAATTTTGGTGATCATTAAATTATCTTAAGGTACCCAACATCGAATATAAAGGAAAAACTAAAGGAAAAATCTTTTTTAAAAACATACAGATGTTAATCTCTACATGTCTGACAATGTTGGTGCAATCTGTTTGATTCTGTTGGCCCACACGTTCAGGAGCAGTTAGGATACATACAGACACATATACAGACATACTAAGCAGTGGTGCACAATTCAAACACTAAATAAGAACTGTGCAATAGACATTTGGCTGCTGCATCTCATTAATGAGTATATTTCACTGCTTATTTATGTATGCTATATTTTTTATTCTAATTTCTTACTATGCAAATTTCTGTCAGGGTTCTGCTTCTGGAAACTTTCTACACACTGCGATCATTATAGTAAGAAGAAGACAATAACGTTGCAATAGGAAATAATTTATAGCTTTACATGTGTCGATGCATTAATCATTATCAATTTATGTTCATTTATATTTATATTGGACTTATTGTTACTATTTTAGCCTCGAAGATTAGCCACTAATTGGTGCAACGTAATGGAAATTAAAATAAAGATTTTTTTATATTATTAATATGAACTGATTAGTATTGAAAGTCCAAATAAAATAGAAATTCAGGCTTTTTGTAAATAATTTGAGATAAGGTTGAGCCATGAATAATTCTCAGACGGTCCCTAAAAGTCATTCTTTTCTAGCCTTTTCAAACTATGACAGAGACGGCGAATAACTGAACGAGCATCCTTCGGTGCATACGCCAGGCTAATTAGATCCCTCGTGCGCTTTAGGAAATATAAGAAAAGCGAACCTGCATTGCAACACTGCATGTATACAAAAGTGGTCAAAAAAATCCATTACTGCCACATTAATGTGTGTGATTACGCCCCCCCACCCTGTTTAAAGTTGTTTCAGAGTGTCGTGAATGCGGCATTCAATAAGGTGCTGAAATGCATTTATGCTCGCGATAATTTCCAATTAGTTACAATTAGAGGCTTCGGTGTATGGCACAGTTTATTCAGCTGAATGTTTTGCTGAGGTTGCCCCGTCTGTCTCTCGGGGAGCCTGCGGTTCCTGCTCAAGTAAACTGGTGTGCCCTCGCAAGCATATTCCCATTTTCTGCTTCACTGAACTGGTGGTCCCCAATAATCCTAACACCATCATTTAGTCAGGCAGGGTGCGGAGTGTTTTCATTCCCCCCCTCCTCCTTCCTCTATTTTCTTCATCCCACACAGTCGGCTTGGATTCCCCGAGCCCAGCAGAGTAGAATTAATGCGTATAGTTTGTTGGCCTCCCTTTTTTCATGCACCTTGAGAGAGAGTAAAGTAGAATCGCCTCAAGAAAAGGTGCTTTAAATTCACACGCCGGTTTTTTAGGCGCTCAATGCTTTCTTCTGTTCTGATTTCTCCTGATTCTGCTGGCAGTTTCTCTCCTGCACCTTATAGAAGGATCACAGTTTTTTGGAGACCGTTCCCTCTCCTCAAAGAGGCTTTCAAATGCGGGAGCCTGGGCAAAGTGCTTTTCCATCATCTCTCCCATGCTCTGTCATGCGGACAGCAGGTTGGAACAGAATGGCTGCTTCGCTTTAATACCGAGAGAAAAGAGTGCGAGAGAGAGAAAGAATGAGGCCCGATGATGGACAAAAAGAGCGAGAAAGGGAGCGACGGGCAAAGTAAAGCCTTGCTGTGATGCTGGCGCTCAGTCAGGTGCTTCTAACTCGCTCCCATCTTAAGCAAGAGATGAAAAAATGGACCAAAGTTATCTATAATAACCAAAACTGGAAGGGGCTGAAACAACAACAACCAAAGAAAACCCAGTGAGATACTGTAGAGGCAGGGGAAAGAAAAGATAAGCTTCCTTGCTTGTCCTTTGCACCATGTCCTTTAAGACAGCAGCATATTTCCTCTTCAAAGATAAGGATTTGATTATCCAGGACAAGCTCTTCTTAAGCTTTGTCCTCTTAGTTCCACAGGCGGGAAAGACATCACAGATGAAACAATATGCTGCGGATATGAATCAAATGGGAATGTTACACGCTGAAATAGCAAAATGGCTGTGTTTACAGAGGTCTATGAAGAACAAAGGCAGAGGCTTACAATGATGGACGCAAATCCTGAGTCTCGGTAACTACCAGCTTCGGCTTCCATTCTGAGCACGCCTGACAAGAACTTTGATCTCTCACATCCAGTCACCTGGCTCTGTTCCACCAGCCCGGATAAGTCTAGACAGATAACGCACACACAACTTTGTTCTCTGAATTTCAACTGTTTACACTGAAGAGCGGATTCTTTCTCTCACAGAGCTCTGCCTCCTACATGCAGGATCACAGATGAAAATATAGGGTAACGCTGATACTTTCATCAGCCTTTGCACAACAATCTCCTTTAAAATGACGCAGCTTTCCCTCAAGGTTAAGGAATAATGAAAGGTGGCTTTTGCATTTGAGATTTCTTCTGTGTTTTATCTGATCCGTTGCACAATTCAGAGATTCTGGCACAAAAATATTTGCATTCATACTGATGCTGAGGACCCACCAAAATACTCGGCTTGCCTGTGGATTTCCAAGCCTATAAGGATACGTAGCAAAACAGCCAAGGACTGGGCGTGAAGGAACAGTCTGCTGTCACAAATCTGTCCCCATACAGCTGAAAAGCTTTTAACTTCAGGATACTGCAAACTGAATACATGTACTGGTTGTACTTTGTAAAGAATGCTGAGACTGGCTTTGAGGCAGCTGCAGTTGTGATCTGGTGCTATATAAACAAAAGTTAATTGAACTGGTTACTACATTGTGCTTTTCTACTCGGATACAACACACCTCATTCACACCAACACCAATGAATCATCAGGAGCAACTCAGGATTCAGTCTCTTGCCCAAGAAGACTTTAGCATGCAGAGTAAAGCATCTAGGCATTGAACCACCAACCTTCAAATCAGTGGATGACCTGCTCTACTGAATAATAGTGGGCTGCAAAGTGGTCCAAACACTCGAGCTACTGTAATTCTACTGCTTCACCAGCACCAGTGTTCCAGTCAAACCCAGTAAACTCAGTAGGTAATTACAATGCACTCCCCAGTAATGCAAAGTGTCTATTATTTAGACACTTCTGAAAAAATAGACAGAAATGCCATTAATCACATGGCATCCAGCTAAGCAGACTAATGATAAGCTAGCTGCTGATTGTGTAAGTGCAAACATGTTGAATGATGCCACTTCATCCTGCGGGGTGGTAAGCGTCTCCTCCATTGTCTTGGTTAATCCCCCGTAACCTGGAGACATGCCAAGGACTCCTTGGTAACCAACAGAAAAAACTCTATTTTCTGACCGGGTGATGTGTGGTTGCTTGCTCTGGCTAAGGTGTCAGGTAAGTGCTAGAAAACTGAAGGGCGTGCATGAAAACACCTTCAAGCATCATACGTGTGATCTAAACCACCTTCACACCCTCCACCTGTGAACACGTCTCTCTTCATGGCTGCAACATTTAAGCACTCGGGAATCCAGAAGTTCTGTAGACCATTAAATACTGCCGGTGTCATACGTTAAGGACAAGACGGCATTTGGCTGCAGTGCCCGATGCACCCGGTACTTTTCAGTCCCACATTGAACCATCGAGCAAAAGTGAAAGTAAAAAGCAAAAGAAGACCGAGCAAAACAAAGTGAACAACAGTCTGCTGGCTTACACATGTCTGGGTTACTCCATCATCACCACTCTGGGCTTCTAATGCATATTTTGTATCGCTTTCAAAGAGGACCATTATCTCTAGGCGTACAATATTGCCACGGCTGGCGCATCAAGGCTCAGCCGCCAAAGGACACCTTGTGTGTAATCTGGAGATCCTGGCAGCATCTGACAGACCCGTGGCATCTGACTCCCTGGGATGAGAATGTGTTGAAATAGCCTGCAAAGATCTCCACGTATACTGTTTAATTGTGAACACAGGCAGTGTTGTCACACAAAAGAAATGCTCGTGCTGAATAGAAATCACTCACGATGTGAAAAAAAAAATAGCAGTTGAGTTACTTTATTGGCCAAACACTTATAAGAATGTCTTACAATTTTTTTCCTCTTTTTTTTGGTGAGTGATCAAGGTTTGAGGGTTTAATAAAGAGGGAAATGGAATAAAAGAAATAATAAAATAAAGCCTAAAGTGCCACTTGAACCACCAGCGGGTTGCTTCTTCAAAACCTGTACCTTCTCTCCATGTGCCTCTCTCTCTCGCCCCCTCAACGAGCTCTCGTGTGCAGCATCTAAATGTAAAATGTCAGAAGTAATCGAGAGAGAGAGATTTGAGCTGCAGTTCTGAAATTAGGTGAGGCTAAATTGCAGTCAAGGCTGTGTATTAGTTCAAAGTGTGATTCTCTTGGCCTTTGCGAACGAGAATCTTCCAGGTCACGTGTGCCCTCAAAGCGTAAAGCGCCTGATTCCCTTTTTATCGCCAACGCTTCAATCCGAGAGAGAGCGATGAAGCCATTATTGAGCCCTCTGATCTGAGGCTCGATACGGTGTCCCCGGCTGTATAAGCTAGCCTGAAATATTGCAGGTTGCTCCTTGTCCTTTGGAGAACATTAAGCCACAGTGATGGCACAATACATTTTGCAGAGTGGTGGCCGGTCACAGCTTCTAATTCTGGGGTTTGTTTTTAAAAGAAAACCTGCCATTACTCAAACAGGAAACCCAAGTGAGAAATTGACTCTTTTCAGATTCTCCCGTCCACAGCACCTGCTGTCAAGGTGCCCTTCTGTAACTCCCTCACTCTCAACCTCTTCAGTCCAGCTCTTCAGGAGCCGTCGCTAGATGCGTTGTGAGGGCAGTGCTTTGAGTGCACCGGCTTAAAAGATGCCATCTTTCTTTCTTTACCCCACTTCTGTCACAATTGAGCGAGCTACAAAGCATCCGTGACCTGAGCTAATGTTTAAGAAATCCTTGTTAAATCATCACAAAATGTTTTACCCGTGTAACGATCAAAAGCCCGCTAAAAGCCCCTCTCATCAAATGAATCCAAATGAGGGAGATGTATGAGTAGTGATAAAATGAAAAGAAGAATTAGAACCAGTCCTGCACCTTTGAATCACTCCTTCTGTTGCAGCATCAGACGTCTTTTAGGTTTGTAAGATCCAAGGGTTTTTTATCTCCCTTTGACTGTCACTGATGCCAACTAAAGGGAATGAGGGATTCACCCAATTAATTTACTGAAGCCCGCAATAAAAAAGGCTGAAAAGCAAGCATCCAAGCGGACGGCCTCGCAATTCAATTAATTAAGTGGAGTGCGTATTCCACCAAAGAGGAAACACAGTGCAGTTAGAAGATGATGTCATGGTGCTAATAGAGAGTCGGAGGCTTTTGTTAGCGCTGCGGACGCATGTGTGACTTACGAGTTGTTCCGTTAGTTTGGATTTTATAAGCAAACTTTGGGTTGATGAAGCTGCGATAAGTTGTGGCCGCAGTGTGGCGTTTGTGCGTACGTGTTTGTGTGTGTTGTTCAATTTACGTCCTCGTGTGATTGGAAGATATTAAAGTTTTATATTACTGCATAACAGACTCAATGAATCCTTGTAGTAGGAATGTTGGTACACGTCCTCTTTGTGACTCTTGGGGAAATAGTGAGAGTTCATTAAAGCAGCTACAGGGATTTCAAGAGGATGACTTCCTGTGCGTACTGTTGGGTTTAATCACAAACAGTGAAATGGCTTCTGTTCAGCTGAAGATATTTTGATTAAAGGCTCGTGCTCCCTGCCTCAAGCAATCCAGTTTCTTGGAGGAATCTGCAATTACCAAATCATCCCCAGGTGAGTAAAACATGATACTACCTAAAAAATAAATAAAGAGGGAGAGAATGATTGAATCACGCTGCTTTAGAGGAGTCTCCTGTGAAATTTTGCATTGAAAAAATCCTCTTTTGTCACACGTACCAGCTATTTTAAAAGGTATATATTAGACTTTTTGTGCCTTCATTGCATACAAGGTAAGAGACGACAAGAGGCTGTAATTTTTTCGACACCTGTTTTCATGTGTATTTTCAATTTCACTATTAAAGAAGTGAAACTCAAAGAAGGTTGAAGGTTGTAGTGATTTCTTTGTCCAGTATAGCTGGCAGAGATAGAAAAGCTGGTGTGCTGATAAAAGTAAAATGAAACTCGTTACACTGATAAATGAGACACATATATGTGCATGTCTTTCATCTTTTCCACATTGACTTCATATGGTGTTCCTGATATTCTAAAGTGATTCATCGTATCAACAATTATAAAGTAGCAGCCAACGAAACTTCAAATAAGAAACTCTGCATGAGGTCGACAGCCTCACTGGCACCCGCTGATAACAGCTGCAGATGTGACAATGCAGGAAACCAGGAGATGTTTAAAGAGCAGTCTGCAAAGAGAACACTTAATTGCATGATAAGCAGCATCCATGAATGACCCAACCGGGAGGTGATCATTAGTCATAAGGAAGGTGTGACTGGCAGAGCCAGAAATAATATTCACCATCAGCACTGAAGTGAGGAGAATTGAATATAAAACACATTCACAGCTTCTTGCAGCTGAAACACTTTTGTTTTTAATCATGAATGATGAGGAGGACTGCTTATGCTTCATAAAAGCGAGTCTGGGCTGCATAAAATGTGCACTATTTGAGCTGCTTCAGCTCACCCACAGTTACTGCAAGTCACTTTGGAACCCACCTCCAGCCTCGGACTCGATCAGTCACTCTGTTGGTATTAATGTCCGAGGTTTTGTCTGTGAAGGTTCTCAGTCATCCAGGTCATCGTAGTCAAAGGAGCTTGCAAAGAAAAGCGTCTGGACTTCTTTAAGTTACTTGAAGACGTTTCACCTCTCATCCGAGAAGCTCTTCTTCATTAACAACGTGGTGTATGCTGTACAGTGCAGCGAGGAATGCCCAGACCTCTACATCGGAGAGACCAAACAGCCACTTCACAAGCGCATGGCACAACATAGAAGAGCCACCTCCACAGGACAAGACTCAGCAGTCCATCTGCATCTTAAGGACAAAGGTCACTCTTTCAAGGATGCCAATGTTCACATTTTGGACAGAGAGGACAGATGGTTTGAAAGAGGAGTGAAAGAAGCATCTATGTCCACTGTGAGTGACCATCTTTGAACAGAGGCGGGGTTTACGACACCAACTGTCTGCCATCTATAATCCAGTTTTGAGATCCCTCCCCAGACGCCTTAACGCCCACTCACATCCTGGGCCATCTGATCTCAGGAATTCGCATGATAAGGTGGGGCCAGGTTTCACAATGAACACACCCGAAACCCTGGCTGATTGGGACCCACACCCAGTTTCACACCTTGGCTCAGGCGATTAGAGGATCATCAGGGGGTCCTTTTGTCCCTCTGTGGGGGGAAACTCCCACTGGGTTCATATCTGGGACTCTCCACCATTTGACCTTAGAACTGAAGAAGCTTCTCGGATGAGAGGTGAAACGTCTTCAAGTAACTTAAAGAAGTCCAGACGCTTTTCTTTGCAAGCTCCTTTGACGTCTGAGGTTTTGCTGCTTTTCCTTGTGGAAGTGTGGGGAGGTGCCAGAACAGGGCAATGCAGGCAAGCATTAATTACTGCAGAAGGAAGAAACAGTCTTGGTGACAGCAGCGCGACATTTACATACTTTCTCCTGCTCGGTGACATAATCTTCTAAAATGGTTTGTGCCCTCGTTTGCTTAAGTCGGCAACTTGCAAATCACAATAAGAACTGCAGCACTCGTGCAGGGTAACTTAGGCATTTCTTGTTGATGATCTGATACGAGCATCCAATTTAAGAACAGTGGATGTACGCGCCACGCTGATTATGTCATGTTCTGTGCTGAGGAAAATGCCTGTGAGCCAAGAGTTCCTCATTCACGGTTATCAAAGGAAACACCTTGTCTTACTGCAAGCTGCAGCGTGCACGTACAGATTACCTTCACAGCCTGCATCTCTCAAAGCAAATCAACAGAACAGTGAAATAAGGAGAGATAAAGAGACAAAGTCACATTTTCTCTCTCGGTTAGAAGCAAAGTGTTGGTAAAAGCCCAGGAAATAATCAATTACATTTCACTGCCGCGTTTGCCCAATTCAAGTCGGCATCAAAGGCGGGTTGGGCTGAGGAAGATGAATTTGAATAAGAGCTTTGATTTTCGCATGATTTTTGCCGTTTTCGGAGCGCATGGAATTCGGGAGGCTTCTTAAAGAGCAACTTTGTTTACGTCGTCACGAGCTTCCCTCTCCCTTCAGCCATGTTGTGTGCTCATTCTATCAAACACTCCCTAAACTGTCAACTGAAATTTCATACCGTCAGACTCCGACAGCTTTAAACTCCCCACCTTGCATCCTGGCCCAAATCTCAGTTACTCAGTATATTATTTAGAAACAGTGGAAGGAAGATCACCTGATGAACTTCTGCCCATCATAATTCATCATCCACTGTCACAACCAATCTCTCTTTCATGGTCTGCCTGTGAAACAGAGTCTGATCTGCAGCACGTTATTTTTCTAGCTTTACAAAAAACATATTATTCCTTAAACACTGGTGGTAAAGTCATCCCCTCTCTGCTGTGATACTGCTAGAGACTGTTTTCCATAGTCTGAAGGAAACTGTAATTTCTCTAAGAATATAGCAAGTGCTCTGCTGCCTCCCACTACTTGTCACAAACTGCTGTATTGATTTTTGCACGCTGCAAAACTACAGTAACTCTCCCGATCTACAAGAATAACATCACATCTTTGCCTGGAGTGTTGTGTTCTAAAGATGCCAACATGTTATGTTCCCAGTGTTTAGAGAGAGTCAGAGCTGCAACCAGCTTTTTGAGAAAGTGGAGGCGAAACGAATAACACCGAAAAAGTCAGAGTGTCTTCGGTTCTGCTAAATTAGTCAGACGTGCATTAAATGCACTCTGATAATCAGACTGAAGTATCATTGTTTTGCCCTAACCGCCCTGTACTTAATGATGTCTTTATCTTGCCGACGTAATTTTCAATTGACACGCAAGCTGCGCAGCAACTGCTTAAAGCAGTCGCAACAACTTTCTCGTTATGAGTGAAGAAATACGACGTTTACCAGTTTTAAAGACAACTCAAAGCGTTTGACTGAAAACGTGTCAGTCTCAGGTCATGGAAGCTGAAGTAAAGCAGATCATGAGGTTGTGAAAATCCAGGGTGGTGTGTGGGCATATACAGAAACCCTTAACTGACTTAATTTAAAATGTTTATATAACCATGATCCTTTATTTTAACCGCACTATTTATGCTGCTGTTTCCAAGTATGGGGGCATAAAACTTTGTTGTATGTAACTGTTGCCCAGAAAGACCCGTGTAAACATATTCTCATTTGACCTATCAGTGGAACAACAATGCAACTTAAAAAAAAAAGAATAAAACTTTTTGTGCCTTTTGTAAACTTTGGTAAGTTTTCATGCTAAAGCTTGGTTAGAGTATGGGATCAATAAGGCCCCAGTCACACGGACCTAGAGACCAATAACTAGGAAAGAAATATGTATTAGTTGCTGTGGTCACCTGTAGTTTGCAGATGAAACACCACCTTTTCTCCAAAAACTCACCAGCTAAACATTAAGCAGCAGTAAAAACTGTGAAAAGTGTGATGCAAAAGTACGTTCACCTGCAAAGTAAAAGTTGTGCATTAGCGCTGCAGCCAACACGTTTCAAAAGGCACATCGCTTATTGTGAAGGCAAACAGTCTGTGTTTCCAGTTTGTGTCACACTTTTCACTCTTCCAGTACTGCTTTTGTGCAAATTATGGGAGACGGCAGCGATCACAAGGAGGTTTTTGGTGCAGCACAGTCTAGCACACAAACACAGGATGCACAGCGAATAGCAGTAAGACCCCAGCACAGAACAAAGCAGGTACGATATTAGGTCAGACTGAGTGCAAAGGAAGACACTGGGTTGCAAAGTGGCTTGCAGGCGCAATCAAATGTATGAAGGCAAAAGTATTTTAAAGAGCGTACCCTTTGGAACTGGATGTGTAGAAGGATAATAGTTGAGTTAAGAATTATACAGACAGCAGCTGTTATTTCCACAGATGTTTGCAATCTGAACATAAATATAAGTTTTTGAGCGCAGTTACTGAAATGACAGATGATTACATTGTTGAAGAAAGACTTTTTTAAAGGGTTTGAGGGCTCTTATTTTTTTTTATCTGGTCAAGTTTAAGTTTCAGTGTCATTAATCGCACATATGATTCAGGATGGAGACGTCATCACCTGGAAGTGCCAGTGAACATACATACATATGGTTCTCCATGTTTACAAGCATCTTTCAGGAAACAGGGCTGCTACACGCAGCTTCATCTTATGTGATGTGATGATGGCAGACAGATTATTTAGTTACTTGAGCGTTTTTTGAATATAGGCTGGACTGCAAAGTGAACTTCAACATCTCCACTTGCCTTTCCTTTCATACATCAGTGGCATACTAATCAGAGCTTGGTCTCAGATCTGCAAATCACTGCCTGCATCTCAAAGTTTGCAGAATGATTTTGTTGAGTGGTAATGAAATGGTCACTGAGGCTGGATGTAAGACCAGGCTAATTATGCATGTATGTGTCAAAAAGTGAAACATGACTCGATGAGGAGAAAGGTAATGATGGCTTTTAGTCTTGACTCAGAGTGGGGTTTTTGTTTTTTGTGTCTTCCTATTGCATGAAAAATCGAAGACAAGCTGAGAGACATAAAATTTCAGGCAGAGGGAGGGAAAAGGGATGTGGGGGTGTATTGTAAACAACTCCTACCCTCGGCACTGCATGTGGTGGTTCACATGAGAAGCAAAGCACGAAAAAAGAAAAAACCTCATCACATTCACAGATGGCTGCACAATCCAAGGCAAATGTCAGAAGGACTCGCATGACAGCTAGAGCACCTGTGGAAAAGAACACAGCGCAGCGAGCACGATGGATTTACAGATGGTTGTATGTGCGGGGAGATGATGGAAAGCCCATCACAAATGTCTCTGTATCATCTTATTTTCAGGGACATTAAATCAAACAATTTGAAGCAGCCGCAGATGATGCGCTCCCATTTGGTCAGGATGTTTATGTTTGTTGTAATAAAGTATAGACAGATCCAAAACAAGCATTTGCCTCTTTGAGATTAATTCAGAAATCAAACTGTGCCAGGAAATACTCCACATAGGCAGAGGAATAATGAGATCTGGTTATATAAAAATTAGCTTACAGTGCATTCAGATGAACAAACTATAAAATAAAAAATGGAAATGCAAGCAGCAACATTCATATTCCCAAGATTTCTACTAAAGGTCACTTCCAACTAAATATAAATTAGCAACGATTTCCTCTTCCATTTTTCCCTCTGATTATTTCACAGTTTTCTCCCTTGGGATGATTTGAATGACAAAGCTCTGCAGAGCTTTGAGGCTAAAGGCATAAGAGTTCTCACAAAGCAGCATTCTCCCCCATCCCATTCCCATCCAATGCATATGCTAATACTTCAAGTCACAGTTGGTCGAATAACTTACAGTATAAAACATTTTACTGTTAAATTTATTCCAACTGGCAGTTCAAAAATGTATCCGGACGCCACTGATGGGCGAAATAGAACAAGTATCCTAGAAAGTCGTCCTGCTTTTGAAGCTTGAGCCCCTCCGGGGAAGCAGGCAGGGATCAAAAATGGGCTTTAAAAAAAGAAATAAATAAAATCAACTACCTTAGACTGACTTAGATAACATAATGTAGTGTTTTGCAGGGAGACTTTGAGACTGTCTTCTGTAGAAGACTTAAAATGTGAAAAACCTGCTGAACAGAATACAAAGAATAAAATAAAAAAAACAGCACACAATCACAATATACAGAAAAGTTCAATAAAAAGCATGAAATAAGAAGAAAATCTACTTTATACTTTCTGACTGTTGTGTTGAGCTATAGGGGAATGAGGCTGATGGTATTTTGTACCAAGGTGTCATTCTCATGCTGGCATTTCATAAAGTCCCTCCTACGTCTGCTCTCCAGATAAGGAAAATATTTTGTCTGTGCACATCTACAAGCAGCTGGGCTGTCCTTGTGGCCCAGTTTAGAGCCAAAACACCCAGTAAGGTGACCTCAGTCAGCAGACAGAGGTCACTGTACTTCTAACAGCTCCACAGAGGCTAACCTGGTCAAATTTGACCGTAGAACTGAAGAAACTTCTCAGATGAGACGTGAAACATCTTCAAGCAACTTAAAGAAGTCCAGACGCCTTTCTTTCCAAGCTCTTTGAATACAGTGGAACACTATCAGTCGTGGATTGGTCTCCCCAGAGCCCGGACCTCAACGTTACTGAAGCAGTGTGGGATCATCCTGACGGAGCAAAGTGCAACCGACATCCAAAGACGAGCTTTCAACGTCCTTCAAGAAGCCTGAGAACTGTTCCTGAGGACTTAAAGAAACGACCATAAAGCTTGACTAAGAGAACTCAGACTGTGTTGAAGGTAGTCATACCAAATATTGATTTGAACCTTGGTGTAATTGTACCCTCTGTTTATGCCTTATTTACTGTATTTTCATGTCTGTTTCAATAAATTGTTGCATCAATTTCCATTTTCTAAGCAAACTATAAAGAAACGAGTCATAGTTTGAATCGTTTGCACAGTAACTGTACTCTTTGTTCTTTCCTGCTTTGTTGCGACACATGTGCCGCTGCTCTCAGAAACATATTGAATGTAAATGCAATGGAAAATTTTGAAACAAGAAAACGTTTCACTCATTTGTTTTTGAGATAAACAGCAACATAATGGTCCTTGTTCATTTTAAACACGTCACACGCACAGATAAAAGCTTGTTCTTCTGATGTTTCATCAGTGCACGAGCCTCACGCTTTTGTCTTTGTGCCTCATCAAGCACCTCTCCCTGTTTCAGACAGATAAGACCACTTAAAATAATAGATAAGTTATTAATGTGTACATGTACTTTGAACATAGACTAACAATAAAAAATAAAGATGCCCAGAGGATGCGAGAAGTGATTTCTAATTGAAAACATTAACATATCAAAGTGTTTAAACTCGATCGCTCAAAGCGGTTCAACAAACACCTCTGGCATAATGATGTTGATATATCGTATTATAGGTTAACAGGCAGACACGATTGTATCCAGGCTGAGCTGTGAATGCGAAGTTCAAAGAATTGGATAATGTGCATTTAAAAAGGCTTTGATGATGATGATGATACAAAATAAATAAAAAAAGCTTTCTGTTCCAACCTTGTTTATTTGCTTTTGTTTTCATTCAGCATCTGTTTCCACAACTGCTAAAGAAAAGGCGATGGTGCACTGCTGTGGAGCTTTCTGCCCGGCTTGCTGATTATCATATTTACTTTAAAAGAGGTTTGCCACATTTGGTTTTTTTTTAAAGAGTAATCCAATTATGACACATGCTGTGGGTGTGCTTGTGAAACTTTGTATGTGCTGTGTTGTTCCCTTAAACAGTGGAAATAGTGATGAATCCTCGTCTGTATTGCACGAGGGAAGAGAGGCGCGATCCCCCTACAGACCCTGAGAGCAACGGATCAACGCACAGTCAACATGGGTACAAGTCTTACTACTCATTTCCCTTTACATTCATACTGCACACTCCCTACTAGGGATGGGTACCGGTATCCGGTGCCATGATGGCACCAGTTCTGACATAAATGGCAGTAACCAGACCGAAAAGCAGAGCACATTTCGGTGCTTTTTTTCCCTGAGATGTCACACACTTTGGATTCTAGCCAATCATTTTACCTTTGCAAGCGTAGTAGGCGGGCCCAGGTAAGTACGTTCTTTTAGAGCAGAGCTACAGATTAAAAATGCCCAAGGCGAAGCGGTCAAAAGTCTGGCTAAGATGCAAACTCAGCAGCCTGCAACAAGTGCTTTAAGCTGATACTGTGATACTGTCATAGGAGGTAACACCAAGAATCCGATGAAACACCTGGCGACGCATAGCGGTTTTTTTTAAAGCCGAGAAATGCGCCGTATTTGATAGCTTGCTGTGAGAACTCACACCGAGCACATCTACTGCGGGTGTGGTGCCTGTTATCGGACCCGGAGTTAGCAACATCCCCCACAAACCCGAAGAGTAGAGTCCTGGCCCCTAGCCCTGCCAGTGTAGCAGAAATGATGAGGATGATGATGCAGCAGCAGCCGTTCTCTGCGTGAGTAGCTTAATGTTGTTCGTGTGTAATTTACGTTGAGTAGGCTAACCACGTTATTACATTAATGCATGTAAGGTGAACTAGCAAACACCATCATAGCTACATGCGGCTGTCTTCTTGTTTGATGGCAGATACTCCCTTCACCCTGGCCAAAAAGGCTAAAATGACCAAAGAAAAAGTGGAAAACAGCTAAACATGAGAGGTTTTGGACAAAGTTTGTGTTTTTTCCATTGTTTAAGCACTGCTTCCAGCCAAGAGTGATACCATATATGCCCCATAGCTGCAGAAAAGGCTAACATTGTTATCTTTTTACAAAAAAACAGCTGAACATGAGAGGTTTTTGGACAAAGTTTGTGTTCTCCATTCTTTAAGCACCGGTTCGAGCACCGTTTAAGCACCGGCACCGTTTCAAAAGTACCGGTTTGGTACTGGTATCGGATAAAACCTAATCAATACCCATCCCTACTCCCTACAGCAACACACTCAAACAAAAACCCCAACAACACAACAACACGGCATCAACAAGTCATGTCACGAAATATAAGGAACAGAAAAGCACCAGGAATCAAATTTCTGATCCACAGCAGCAGCAGCAGCAGCAGCAGCCGCCTGCCCTGAGGGTGTTACAATAATCGGGATCAAATTGAGGAGATCGGACCAGCCGTGTGAGATGAGGCTGCATCAGTTCAAACATATGGACCTGGTGCAGGCTGACAGACTGGAGTCCTAATTATACAAGCATCTCATAGAGACTGGGCTGCTCTCTGCAAGGAAAAACAGCCAATTAAAAATCAGCAGACAGAGCAAAGGGCCATTTTTATTTATTTATGTGTTTGTTTGTTTGTTTATTAATGCATGAAGGCATTAAAATATAACTGCAATCTCAGACAAATATTAACTAGAGACCATCTACTCATGGGCTCGCACTGGCTGTGATGCCAGCAAGTGTTAGACCACACCCACACCATGTGAAAATATTACACACACACTTTATATATGTGTGTGTGTGTGTGTGTGTTAGGAGGTGGGTAATGTGCCCACTGACTGTCTGACCTGCTCCCAGTGTCCTGTACTCAGAGCTCGCAGGGTTACAGGACCGTCGTAGACCTGAACCTGTCAGGCTTCCTGATTGTATCTGGAATATTTGCAGAGCAGTCTTATCCACAAACACACAGACGGAGCGACAGTCACATCTGCCAGAGGTCTTGAAACCACAATGGGGGTTCTAGCTACATTATGAGGCTTTCTTAACACATCTTGCCGTGATAGCAAACACACACAGAAAGATAAATCTATGATGTGATTTATATAGAATGAACATCCATCAATGCAATTTCTTCCACTTATCCAAGTCAGGATTTCCTGGGGGGGGGGGGGGGCTTTGGCTACGTGGAGTTAAACAGTCTGTGTGGACGGCAGTAAAGGAACTACTGGCTGAATTACCACAAGCGGATCAAACATAGATGACACCTTTCCTTTTTAGTAACTTTGTGAATACTAGTGGGACTTGGGTTAGTTACCTGCAGACTGGACAGGAAGTGCTATTGTTTTCCTCAGACGACAGCTGATTCACAGCTATAGTCTGTACTGCTGTTCCTCATCTCCTTATGCTCCTCTTTTCTCTCCCTCAGCTGCTCACAAGCACATGGATTCCCCTGCTGGAGCCTAGTTGTTGTGGAGGCCTCTTCCTGCTACAAGAAGGTTTTTCCTCACCAGATCTTGCTCATAGGGAATTAATGGATCCATGGTTCTCTCGGTATAAAGTTCATATCTATGATATGCACTACAATGACTTAGTATTGCACTCTTACAATATTGGGGGATGAAAAGAATGATTTAACAGGGCTCAGGTATCCTTACACACACGCATGTGTCACCAGAAACTCTAAATCCTCCTCTTCCATCATGCAACTTGATAGTGTTTGTCACTCAACCCCTCCAGTCTATTCTACACCCATCTTTTTCAAACTGCACCAGTTTTATCATTTTGTCTCCTGATTACATCACTATGACATCATCACAGTGATTTTGTCAGACTTGACAAAGCTCCTTCAGAGCCGTAGAGGACATTATGTAACTGTTTTCCCAGGCTGAGTTCAAATGAAGCGTGGGAAAGGGATTTTGATGTTTATTACCAGAGGACTGTCTCCTTAATGTGACATTAAAACTTCCTGCTACCTGTAAGAAATAACTGTGCATGTGGAAGTATTCAAATGCTAATTGACGCCACTCTTTTGAACTACTTTTACCTGGTGTTCTGATCCAAGCGCTGTCATTTTTATCTTTGATCTGCTGCGTTGGGCTCTCATTCCCTCTCCAAGGATTTTCAAGGTTAGTTCACACGCAGCTTCTCGAGAATACACACGATCTTAACAAAGCCAGTTTCACCAGTATTTCAGCCTTAAGCCATTTCAGGTGAGAACTCCCTCTCCCGTTCAAAGGCTTTTGGGCTTGTCAGTAATATTGATTGTTTTCTCTCGTTGCACAGGCTTTGCATTAAATGTTGTGAAATTTGCAGAAGCAGTTATGCACAGAGCAGAGAAACCACCGGGGTAAACTTTGTGAAGATGCTATAGGCTTGAAAGAAATAGAAAAAGACATGAATTTTATGAAGCATTGATCGGCTAATTTGTGCCCCTCGCGTGGGAGGGTTCGCTGGATATGTGTTAAATTTAGTTTTTTGTAATTACAGTCTGCTGAATTTTACTAACACTTCACACAGACCAGGGGCAGCATTTAATCCATGTTAAGGTGTTTTCAGATGCCTGCTTCCTTCTTCTGTTCCTTCTGCTTTTTGGCTGCTCCCTTTAGGGCTCACCTGCTTCAATCTCATCCCATCCCTGGCAGGGGCGGAGCCAGAGAAATGTTCTTATGGTGCTATGGAAAACAAATGGGGTGGTAAAATCAAAGCCTTTTTAAAATAAGTAGCAAATGTTACATTCTTACATTTACACACAATCGCAGACATCTGCACTGTCATGAACACATTTTTCACTAAAAATTGAAAAGTAATTTTTCATCATTTATTGGGTTAAGCTTCTGGAGTCCAGGGTGGAACTGACTACTTTTATTTTCATCTTCAATTTGTTTGTCACAATAAGATGCCGCACTATTTTTGATTGATTCATTTTTCACATCTCAAAACACTGTAGCTCTCTCTCTCTCTCTCTCGCTTATTCCCTCCACCGTCACTCCCAAAACTTCCCCCTCATCCTAAACAACCAAATGTCATGTGCTGCCATATAACTTTTTTATTGGTCGACATGGTGATTTTTCCACCAATAGGAAAGGAGTGGCATTTTGTTTTTGTTATTTTGTGCTGTCCTTGAAAATGCAGTTTTACAGTTTCTTCCTGCACTAAACACGACGACAGCGTTCAGAAAAAAGCATCGCTTATATATTTTTTTTTTACATAAATCTGGTTTTATTGGCCTATTAACAAAATCTTCAAACTGGCATACAGTTTGAATTTCAAACCTTAAATCGGTCATGTGATTTGGAGGCGCTGACGTTCCCGTTGACCCAGAGGGTTAATAACACTCACCTTCATTCCACCTCCAGAGTGTACCAATCAACCACCAGTGTTAAAATCTAAAACACAGGTGTGCTCTGGCATCATAAGCATCCGTTGCTACTGACAACAAGAAATAAAGCCAGTCCACACTATGGGCTGAACCATCTCACTGTAGCATGCTCAAAGTGTTAATGTTGGCTTTTTTTTAACAAACAACGCTGTCACATGCAAAACTATAGGGTGGCAAGAGATCATTTTAGGGTGGCACATGCCCCCCCCTGCCACCCCTGTAGATCCCCCCCGATCCCGGGCATCTTCCTCTGTCACATCAACGCTCTGCATGTCCTACTTCATTCATGAATCTTCCTGTCCTCTTTTCCTTCTACCTGGAAGCTCCATCTTCAACATCTTTTGCCGAGTATATCCAGCCTCCCTCCTCTGCACGTCCAAACCATGTCAGCTTCGCCTGACTTTGTCTTTAAACCGTTCAACTGTCATGCTCATTTCTAATCCTCACTTCGCATCTCTTGTTTACCGTCTGTTGCTTTGGATGATTGAACCCACCTATTTAATTCGCGACCTCTTCCCCCATGTTCACCTTTCCACCTGTCTCCCTGTCATTCACACACACTCACATGTATTCCGTCTTACTGTTCCCGTTGAATTTCATTCCTCTTCTCTCCAGAGCATACCTCCGCCTCTCCACACTCTGTACCACCTGCTCCCTACTCTCACTACAGATCTGCAAACATCAGAGTCCACGGAGACTCCTGCCTGACCTCATCTGTCAGCCTGTCCATCACCAGTGCAAACAAAACAGGACTCAGAGCAGATCCGGTTTTTTCTTTCTTTTTTGTTGTTGTGCCAAACACATTTACTTAACAAA
This sequence comes from Simochromis diagramma, assembly GCF_900408965.1. Lineage (NCBI taxonomy): Eukaryota > Metazoa > Chordata > Actinopteri > Cichliformes > Cichlidae > Simochromis > Simochromis diagramma. Next base: position 1,773,219 of record NW_024387492.1, read on the forward strand.
GAGGAGCACTGCTGACTCTTTGTAGGGTCATCTTGTTAGTATTTTCTTTTTTTTTCTTGATTGTATTTTATTATTACATTCATCTGTGTGGTTATACAAAGCCGATATTGTGTCAGGGAAATCCCGCACCACCCTCCATGACCATGTCCCACAGAGACCTGGTTCGGCAATCCCCAAACCCACCCAGGCTCAGCCCCACACACACACACACACTGGCACATATAACAAGGCAAACAAAGTAAGATTCACAAAGACACACATCCATCCATATCAGCCCACCTCCTGCAGATGTGCATCACTGCTACACATCTGCAAATCACTTTGCAACTCACCTCCAACTATTGTGTCTGACCGACAGGCTTGTTGTGCTTCTGGGTCTGCTAGGTTAGGTCTGAGGGACCTACGGTTTGTGGACAAAAAGTGAGCATGGACTTACAGAACTTCAAAAAAAGGATGACTACCTGTCTGTGCTGTCTGCAGTCGTCTGTATCTACAACAGACAGCTGTTGTCTGCTCTGTTTTGTGCTGTGGTGTTGCTGCTGCTCTCCCAACCTCTGGCTATTCATGTGTACATACAAAGGGCAGGGAGGTCCCCAAACAGAGCTGCCAAAATAAATTACTACAAATGGAAATAACAAACATCAGAAGAAGAAAAAAGAATCCCAACTCTTGTTCTGCACACAGATCTTTGATAGTACTTTATTTCTGCTTTTTTGCAGGTAATATGCAGTTTGGTTTAGACATTAGGTTTGTTGTATGTTTTAGTTACACTAATGTTTGGTGCTTTGTTTTCTATTCTATCTGTATTATTATCAGCATGTGTCTAGGACCTGTGATTTGATGGGTCCTTCAGACCAAATTTCCTCTTATGTTACGTTTATTAATCATTATTTTAGCAGTTATTACTTTATCCCTAAAGAAGACCTCAAGAAATGCAAAAAAGGACATTTTTGCATTCCAAACCTGCAGTTCCTCTAGTGGCCACTTGAGGCTGGCTCAAATAAAGGGCAAAACTTAAATTCCCATGTTAGGCTGGCCAACTGTACAGCATTTAGAAACATGTGTGCAATATCAGAGGTCAGAGTATCAGAGGTCAACCTGAAGCAGTGAATGACAGTGACTTCCAAGTTCAGAGATTCCTGGAATTGGGCATTAGGCCCCACCTGTGCTGACATAAATCACTGAACTGGACCAATCCACCATGTTTTTACTTGGAGCATTTTCATTGATGGTCTGACAAAAACACAAACAAAATCCTTGCTATGGTACAAAGTTTATTAGTTTAACTATTTAGCACTAATTATACAACATGAGTGTGTCTGTTGAAGCTCGCTGGTGTTAGCTGATAGCACTCCATCATGGCATGGCTTTGAAATGCAGTTAAAACCAAAGGACGACACATCAGTACCCCCATCCATCTGAAAATAATCAGCTAATAAAAAGTCTAATTTCTTCCTGTTTTGTGACGTTATCCAAAACACAGAAGCCACATTTTTAAGTGAACTAGTTGCAGACACTAAAGTGCAGAGTACACTCATGAAGAAATGAGAAAATATTCAGAGGCAGACTAACAGATATTTTATGTCGATTTACTAGATTTGTTTTCAACCACAAGCAGCAGCTGGATGCAAAAGGCTGTTTACTTAAACAGCCTTTGTTCTATAAATCAGTCATGAAAAACCATTATTGCATATTTTTCCCCAAACAGCTGAACTGTTCTTAGATCTTATTTACAGCGAAGCATTTGCAGCACATGCTTGGCAGACGACTGCTCACTCTGTCAGCATATGTGTCAATGAATGTGTGTGTGTATATTTGCTGGACTGAGCGGGGGGTGTTTGTGTTTAACCTGAAATTATGGTGGTTACCAATCCTGTGCTGTGGTTATTCCCACTCTGTCACAAAGGCTAGCCAAGCAAAAGGGTTATCTTGCTCTTTTTCAACTTTATCTCCTCAGCCATATTGTGCCTCCAGTCCAATCCCTGCCTTTTAAAGTCTCTGGTCTCACTTTTTCTTCCTTTTCGTGACAGATTGAAAAAATGAATTACTCTTTGTTCTTCACCTGGGGGAATTCTGAAAAGCAGTCACTCTATTTTCAGCAGGTGACTCTCATTCTGCATGGCTTAGAAACTGGCACAATGAATACCAAAATCTGACAGTAGACAATAAATTAGAGTAGAGGCAAATGTAAACATAATTAAATGCGTCCTGTGGGCCCCGAAGCCTGGTGCACTCCAGCGTTCATGGACATTAATGCAGCCTGCCTTCTTGATTTGGACTCAAATTGATCATTTTATGCACAAAATGTGTGCTATTAAAGCATACCTAAGGGAGGGAGCTGTCGCCGAATGTCCGCCCCGCATTCACATCCAACTGGAGGCAGAATCTTGGAAACCATGACTGCCTTAAAAGGAAGAGGAGGAAGTGGGAGAAAATGAAAGTGGAAGACAGCAAGGCTGTTAATAATTAATTCGGCAGAGTTTTGGTCCTAGGAGGCCAGAGGAAAATATATTGATGTTAGAAAAATGCTAATTAAAGAAAGGCGCACACTTTGGTTTGGAAGGCATCCGTCTGCCCAGGCAGTTTGAAATCTCACTGCTGCCTGGGCTAATGGTGCTAGTTATGCCTTTGGGGAAACACGGCATGAAACACAGAGGCGGGTGCTAATGAGTCTTGCGGACCTCTCCGGCACACAGGATGAATGGGAACGATGGAGAGAACACACTGAAAGGGAAGAAGGAGCCGCTCTTGGTGGAAGATGACTCATATTCTTTGGAAATTTCGTGGCAAACGAGGGAAGAGGGATCCTTCGGTGGGTAAAACTGGATTGACATGCACCCCACAGACGCTCTGCTGGCAGCCAATATCGAGACGCACTGCAAAGAGATCAACAGAGAGCGCGCGATGATCAACATATCTACACTATTCGGTTTCACACAGCATGAGAAAGACAGAGGAAGCAAAGGTGGGGGGGGATAAAGACCACAGTGATACAGAAACAATCAAAGTACTTGTTTATCCACATCTATGCCCCGGTCCCCACAGGTGTGTGGTCAGAGTATATACCCTAACAAGAAACAGTCTATAATCATGATCGTTTGGCCTGTTTCTCATGGATTTTACTGGGCTGAGTCCAAATATGGTAATCATAATAGCTGATTGGCTATTTATACATATTTATAATCATTAACTGTTAGCTTATGTCGTCTTATCTGTTTATGGTGACTTCATATGATAATAATGGGCCTCGTTCACTAATATATTTGTGGAAACGTTCTTACCCTCAGCACACAAAATCCCCATCAGATTAATGACACGTGCGCACCGGCCAATTTCTTCCCACAGTGCATGTGTTGAATCAGTGAATCAGCCTCATTCCAGATTCTGCTTGCAGTCTGCACGCTACCTGCATACCTCCACAGCCCCTTTACACCATACAGAGGGGGAAACTATTTGAGCCCCTGCCGAGTTTGTAAGTTTGCTCACTTACAAGCAAATGAACGGTCTCTAATTTCTCTGGTAGTTTAATTTTAATGGTGAGAGACAGGATACCAGATGAAAATCAAGAAGAAACGCATTACTTGAACGTCATAAATTGATTTGGATGTCATTGAGTGAAAGAAGTTCTTGATGCTCTACAACCTGACTCCTGCAGATTGTCATTGAGTTTGGCTGTGAGCCGCATGAGCGCGCAGCCAAACTCAATGACATGCAAATCACTTTATAGCTTTAATGTAATGTTTTTTTCCGGAGTTTTGATTGATATTCTGTCTCTCTCCATTAAAATGAATTCACCAAAATAATTTAGAGACTGTTCATTTCTTTGTGAGTCAGCAAACTTACAAATTCAGCAGAGGATCAAATAATTATTTCCCCTCATTGTATAAGCAATGATGTTTACCCCGAGGAGAAGCAGCGAGAACGCTGCACCGCTAAGGTAAAAAAAGCAGGAGAAGCTCTGACTTTAGTCTCGCTGCAGCAATGAAGCCCTGAACAACAAAGCTCAGGCGCAGTTCTCTCCGTGCAGAGGACACAGTCACTCAATTAAATTCAAATTCACACAAATGTGTCTATAACTGTTTCCATATTACACCAGTTCCAATTTGCCGGTGTTGAGTAAATAGCAACAGTAAACTGCAGTTGTAAACATGTAAATTATGAGACTGTGTTGTAACGTTGTAAAAATCAAACAACACGCCGCCTTGAAGATAAATGTTTAAACAGAACATCACCAGAGTTTGTTGGATCTGGAAGGATTTTATTTATGTTCCTGAGAAAAAGTGCAGCTTTCCACCAGAGAGACAATCGTTAGGGGAAAATGCTGCAAGAACGTTAATAATAATAATAATAAATATAGTATAATATAGCTCTGTGTAAATAATCATTCTGTACATACGATAATTTTTAATCCTACAACTGTTTATAACTTGCATAGTTCACATTTCTGTATAGTTTTTTATTTCATATTTATATCCTGTTCATAGCCTGTACATACTTATAGTTATAGAATATTCACAACATACTTCATACCGTGTACATTATAACATACCATAATAGACCCATTTCTGTAATATACTCACATATCTATATTATTGCTAATATATATTGTAATATATCTATATCACTAAAGCACTTCTGGATGGATGCAAACTGCATTTCGTTGCCCTGTACCTGTGCATGTGCAATGACAATAAAGTTGAATTCTATTCTATTCTATTATAATAATAATAATAATAATAATAATAATAATAATAACAGCACAACTCCCCCAAAGTGCAAGATCAATACTAAAACGTGGATTGTTTGATTACAATGTGATGACATCAGCCTGTTGCATGTGTACACGTCTCTTCATGCGATATATTAGTCATTATGGTTTCTTCACATTTATTAAGGTCAATTTCACAGTGGACGCTAACAGTGAAGGTCGAGACAAAGTGCCTAGCCAACCTAAATACTTGTGTCCTCCGAGGTCTAGTGTATTGTTGTGAAGTTTGAAAACAACCCATAAAGTATTTACTGATTTTCACATTTGGTTGACTCTCTCTCTCTCCACTGTTCCTCCACTTCCTGTCCAGAGCATCTTCCGGTGTGATGTTTGCAGCCTTCATATCCTCTTCGATTCGGTCCATCCAGTGCTTTTTTTTCTCATCGCTACGGACAATGGCAGTGGCCCGATATTCATGTTGGTCGGTCTGAAGCAGCTGCACACTCCCTCCCTTCAGGGAAACAATAGTAGAAGTATTCAATTTAAAAACGTGCTTTTAAATTTTGTAGGAAAGCCAGAGCTTCATTATTTGCTTGTGTGCATCGTCTGAGGCACTTTAAAAAGTTGTTTGTGAGGTAGGAACGGTTCAGGTACTCGTGTGTGAAGTGTTCGTAAGCACGGTTTACTCACACGTTTATGCACAGCTGTTTATAAATGAGGTCCATTCTTCATTATGTAGCACATCAATAACCACAGAAGTGTGTATAGAGAGAAGACTCGAATATGAAACATATTAGAAAACAATTATCTTGCCTTTGCATTTGGTGCATGTTCTATGAGACGCAGTGCTTATAAAGAGGAGGATGTGAAAGAAGATTTAAAAAGAATAAAAAATAAAGATCAGTTGCATGATAAGAAAACATACACGTTCAGTTTGTTCAAAACCAGATGAATAATTAGGAAAAAGAGCCGTCTGAAAATTAGGACCCACTTTTTCCAAAATTCAGGTGCCAAAATCCAACTGACTCATTTCCAGTTAAGAAATGACTCGACTACATTAGACAGTTGTGCCAACCAACGATTTTAGGTCATTTTAAGCAAAAGTTAAAATCCTCGAGATGAAAAGGTTAAGAAGAAGTTCAGCAGGTAGTATTAACAACGTATCTTATGTGTGTAGCCATTTGGTTGAGCTGATTTCAGATTGTAATTATAGAGCTGCATTAAAAGTCACACCGTTGTGACCGTTTCCATATCGAATTTAATTACCATTCATCCAACACGTGTGGAGGTATTTTCAGGTTCAGAATGACTTTAATCCCTGACGGTGCTTCTTTTGTGACAGCTGCTCAAATATTTTAAGTGGTGGAAGCCCTGAGCCTGGATCCTCACACAGCGACAGACTGCCGCGTGGCTGCTTTTCTTACCTCTGTCATAAATATTCTGTTTGCCAAAACCATCTGTAAGCTGATGATGTGACTTTGGAGCATTTCACTGAATGTATGTAACAATACATGTATAATGTGCACTCGACTGCACCGTGGGGCCTTTAGCTTGCTGTCCTGCAGCCTCACCTTGTGTGTGATGGCAGGAGGATATCGTCAGTCTGCAGAGACTGTGGTCTGGATCCACTGCTTTTTTCATCGTTTCGTTTCATTCCTCTTCTTCCTGTTTGTGTCCTCTGTTGCTGATGTTCTGGTCATGATGCATTTCCCCTGTTTTTAGTCCTTGATTGAAAAAAACAAACACGAGTCTCATGAAGAAGCATCCACTAAGGCCTTTATATATGTCTGTATATAAATCACAGCCTTCTTTACACTTTTACTGCAAATCTTCACTTCAACCTCCTCGTAGCACCGTCAGAAGAAACATTAGTGTCTCTTCACAGGTGCCACACTGGGGCCGTGCACTCAACGTACTTCTATTGAACCTGTGACATGAGAAAAGTCGTAAACCTCTGGTGACAATTTTTGACCCCAGTGTAATAATGGTAGAAGAACTCAGGCTACTCATTGCTTATTTTACACGCCTGGAAACTTACTACAGTAGGATTTGTTCAGCACTCTTCTAGTTCTGACCAGTAGAAGCTTTAACTGTGACATTTGCACCTGCAGCCAATACAATGACTAACTTAAAATGTTGAAATCGAATTAAAACATTAACATTTTTACCACGTATGTAGCCTCAGACACCCTGTAGTGCTTTTTCATACATTATATGTGCCTTTTTGTAATGGAGACCAGGAGTTCCATTAGCCTTTCTTGACTGACTGGTTGGGAATTAAAAACTATAATGAAGGAAATCACACATTGGTTGATAGTGAGTCTTTATTAGGGTTATTTGGGTTAATATTTAAGTGACTGCTCGTGAAAGGTGAAGAGCCCGGGGGACTGGCCATCCGACCTGTGTCGGTGCGAGTTAGAGCTGTTCACGTTAAATTATTTGGATATGTAAAAAGAGAAGTGGTGACAGCGCTCACCTTTCCTGGTTGCTTCTTTTGCAGGATGTGGAGCAGAAGAGTAAAAGCAGCTCAATCTCCTGCTTATGAGCTCCTGGAGCGAACCAACGGCCAGGCTAGGGGGGTGTGGTTAAGGTGCTTTAATGTATATAGAAGTGTGTGAAGTCAATATCTTATTGACTTATTTATAGGATTGTTACAAATCTAATTATGTCTATGATGTGTTGTATTGTGCTTGATGTTTTCTTATGGGGAGGTTTATGTTTTCGTTTAATTTGCTGACCCCAGACTTGGTCTATTCCAGATGCTGCCTGAATCAGGTAGAGTATAAAAGGAAGCCTTTCCCCTTCAGAAGGTGGGGCTTCTTTCCTGTGTCAACATGTGGGCTCGTTAATAAAGTCTAACATTTGATGGACACATCCTACTCCAGCCTCGAGCTATTTTATTGGAAGTGACCCACGACCACAGGTACGCACAGTTAACTTGAGGTCTAGTAATTATGCCAGATGGATACACGTCTGTGGATTGTAGGTCAAGGATAGAAAAGCAAAAATAGATCTTTGCATTAATAAAAATAGGCTTTTTCTCTACTTTGGTCTTTCTCAGAGCCCAGAGAAAGAGTCAGGAGATCACTGAAGCAGAGAGTAGACATTCAGCCATCCTGGGTGATTAATGTAAACAGTCTGCACAGCTTTCACTAGGCTCTACAAACGGCTTTACAATATGTTTCTCATTCACGTACTCACCCCAAGCAACAATGACGGCAGAGCTGCCATGCGGCGTCTCGACTGAGGACACTTGGGTAAACGGAGAGGCCGGGTATCGAACCGCTCCGCCACCTGAACTCCCCCCCCACGGAATATCTTTACAAAATTTAAATTCATCAAACAGCAGTCGAGATATTTCAGCCCTGTCCAAATCACAATTATGCAGAAACAATCAACTAGCAATCAACTTTGTGCGCCTGTTTCTCATAAGAGCTCGGTCAAATTACACACTGTGATTTGTGCTTTCTGTCAAACATCCCCACACATTTCCCAGGATAGTAGAAGAATAGCAAATAAATGACAGTCATTAAGTATTAATTTGCAGGCTTGTATGAATTCTTGACATTTGCCTCGGGCAAATAAGGTGCAGTGCAGAAACAAATTAAAGCATCCCTGTTTATATACGTTTCTTACACGTAAAGCTTTAAAGCGCACATCCTGTGCTTTCTTCTCCAACATGAAAAGAATGTGTTCCTGTAGGTGGTGTTTACTCCATGTTCTCAAAGGACTTTATTCAAATGATCTTCGTGTGTTGGTTTCTTTGATCTCTGGAAGTAAAGTGGATTTTATTGTAGCATATTACACTACTCTTACTCGAACTCAAACAGCAAATATGATGATGGTAACCGCTGCAGTAGCCTTCCACGTGTAAAGTACTTATTTCTTTACCTTTAATTGCAAATTTCTGTTTGATGTGTTCCAAGAGCGTCCACTGGAATAATGGCTGCGCCTTCCCGCTTCACTGGACGCCCCCCACAGCTTAATAAAACATAAGTGTCTTATATCCTCTACAGTTTTCTATTTTTGTTGCATCAGAGATAGCAACATGAGCACGGGGGAGAGAAGCCACCTTTTGTAGTGGCAGATCGTCAGGAAGACAAGAGGTTCCCCTTTCTCCTTCTCTTTTAGCTGGAGCTGATAGACCTGATTATATTTTCCATGCCAGGCCTCACACAGTTCCTTCGTGAAATGGGCGATCAAATCGAAAGCAAGTACATCAGTGCAGATATCAGATCAGCAGGAGATAACTTAAATAACTTGACAAAGATTAGACTTTGATTGGACACAGAGATTGTCTTATTGATCTCTGTGGCTCCATCAAACGTGATATGATCGTTACTTAAATGTATCCCATTAAACAACATTCAGGTCCTCACTCATTTTTCCAGTGATGCAGAATAACTAAATGCATTTCCTCCACAATCACGTGCATAAGTGCAGCTTTGATGCCCCTAAACCTGATTCATGTCTCTTCTTTTTGAATACTAAAAAAACATTAACAGGCACTAAAAGAAATCAATAATTTCCTTAATTTTTATTGCAGCACTGTGATTAAAAAGGCAGTTAGATCCAGCTGTTTTTGCAGAAGTGACAGACTTTCACCTTCAATTCAAGCAGTTTAACAAAATCATTTGCTCAACTCTTTAGGAATTACAGACATTTTCACATTTTGTTATCCAACGTGCTAAACGGTCCTCTATAGGGTAAAGCAGCGGTGCCCAACCCCCGGGCCACGGGCCGGCTGTGAGTCGTTTGGTATCGGGCCGCGAGAGTTGAGGCTCGGCTGTGAAATTTTATCGTTATTTTTTTTAACTCAGTTTCTCTTTTCCTGTGTACAGGTACCGGTTTTATTTTGTTGTATTTATAACAGGTAATCTGCGACACCTTAAAGGCCGGTCTGTGAAAATATTGTTGGACATGAACGGGTCTGTGGCGCAAAAAAGGTTGGAGACCGCTGGGGTAAAGGTCAGGCTCCAGGGTGCCTGGCTGCAGTCACAGTTCTGACTCACTTACATCTTCCTATAACTCACAACTGCACACGAATATATAGCATTTTTCTACTCTGCCTGAATACTTCATTCACCCAAACACCTTTTTTCTTTGCGAAGTGCTTTCCTTTAGCGTTCTCACTCCAATAAACACCTCAGAAACTCTGTGTTTAGTATCTTACCCACACAGACTGGAGCAGTCAGGGATCAAACCGCCAACCTTCCCGAGATACAGCCGCCCTACAGCCCAAAGCTTATGACCCGCGCTTAGTGGGAATTTTTACAACCCCCCATCTTTATCAAGAGTGGGGCTCAACAGGTTACCCACACCTCTCATCAAAAACACATCCTGGATAAAGGGCAAACATCCACTCAGTGTGCCGTCTGTCCAGCTGTGGACATCTAAGGGCATCACAGACCTGTTATTATGCAGAAAGTGCATGATAATATTTACTGATGGAATTAGGAGAAATGTTTTGGAGGGACTGAATCTAGAGTTCCCAGAAGAACCCGTGCAGACACGAGGAGAACACGCAAACTTTACACAGACGGCAGGCTAATCGCACCAGCACCGCGCTGCTCCTGTACTCGTGTATTTCTAAACAAAATGAAAGCTGATTCACCTGAAAATGGTCTGAAAGGACTTCAGTCGGGCCTTTAATTAAAACCGAAGCTTATTTCTTCCATAGTGCTGCTCATGTAAATGATCTGAATGTCAATCCAGCGCTGTGCATTCCAGGAAAATCCCAGAATCCGTGCTGCACAGCAAAATCATACACACCACAGTTGGAGCACTAACCCGGGGAGCCGAACGGTTAATGTTCTTCGGTGCTCATCTAACAGTCGATGCCACAGGTCATTAGCATTCACAGCAGCTCTCTGCTTCCCCCTTGCCATCAGTCCCACTTCATCAGTTAAACATCGAGCTCCTAACCCTGGCTTTGTTTGGTGGGAGCGTCCATGTCTGATAAGGGCCCCCCTGATACGTCTGACATCATTAATCACCGGCACCGTGGGAGGACAGTGGGCAGGTTGCAAGGAGCAAGTATCACCATCCTTCCCCACAGATCCATTTTAACGGTGCCGTGCTCCTAATTAATGGAGCCGGCCTCGTCTCTTCACACTTATGCCTCAAAATGCACGCGGCGAGGGATGTAAATGATGGTTTAAGATTTCTGCTCTCAGCTGGAGGGATAGCGTGAATCGACGCAGTGGCTGCGTGCTTCCGCTGAAAAAGAGTGGAGCCTCAGTGGACAGAAAACTGATATTCCCACACACTTGAAAGGTGTAACCACAAATGTCAGCGCCATCAATAACGCGACCTTGTTGGTGACCATTTTTCTTCCTCGCATTAAGCAGCGACGTGAAGGAGAGCCGTTAAAACAGTCAAAGTGGGAGAAAGATAAAACACGCAGCCAATTTTTTACCGCAGATAGGAACTGCTGCTGGACCCAGTTTAATTCCTCATTACTGACGATGTGGTGCACTGGTTCACCGCTCAGAAAGCTTCACCTCACGTTTGCTGTCACAGCCGTGAGCGAGCCGGTTCTTAAGAGCCCAGACATGAGCTTAAAAAAGCAGATAATGTACAATCAAAAGAAAAACAATGCTTAATATGGTGATTTTCTTCTTCTTTGCAGTCTTTGTTATTTTTCTAAGTTTGAATCTGTATATTTGCATAGAGATAAAACTCCTGAGGGGAGGAGAAAAAACTGCAAAACACAGAGAAATGCAAATTACTTGTGTTCAGGTGAGACTATTAAAAAAAAGGTGTTACATAACACATTTCATCAGGAAGCCAATACATAAACAAAGGAGCAAATGGAAAATGTGTGTATGAATGTGTTAGCGAGTGCAGCAAATTATGTTCCTCCCTTTAGCACTTTTGCTCTGAGTTAAGGCGTCCTATCTCCATACTAATGTCTCCGCTCCAATCTTAACCGCTCCTGTCACTGCTCAAATTAATGGTACTTAGTCATTACCCACACCTGAGGGTAAAAAAATAAATAAAAATAAAAGGTTACTCTGAAAAAGATGCTCTAGTCAAAACAAAATAAACCTCCTCATTAACTACTTGGAGCTTCCTGCTGCACACAGAGATTCCTTGTATTTTTATTGTTATTTTCTTCTCTCCTGAGTAACGTACTGCAGAGAGCCTCTTTGCCAGGCTCAATATCACTGGCAGTAATACCACCTTTGAATCTAATAAACAGCCAATCACCATCATTCACATGGTACTACTTAGTCCCCTCAGAGATTTGTAATTGTACACTCCCAGCAACCAGGGAAAGTTCAGTCATTGCTGGCAGGGGGTTAGCCCAATGACTGCAGTAAAAATAGCCCCAATCAAAGTATTTATAACACAATTATGCTATGTGGTGACCAAAAATAAGTTCATTTTTCAGTTCTCTTTATATATATAAAAATCATTGGATTAAATTGCATTCCAGCAGCAACAGATTGGTTTTCACAGGCTTCAGAGGGCTACGGAAGAAAATGAAGGTGCCCGTAGAGGAAGGAGCAACATCTACTTTATTTTGCTCTACAAAACAGCGCTATTGAACATTCCAGGTACCTGGCAAATTTGGTGTCAAGATGCATGAAAGCCTAAATTGAATTTCAAAAGAATCCTTTCTGAAAAGAACTGAACAAGGCGAAAATCCAGTCAGTTTTCTTCCTTTATGGGAAGTTGGTTGCTGTGGACACGTTAAAATCAACTGTCTAAATGCTGCTTATACAGGGAGTGCAGAATTATTAGGCAAATGAGTATTTTGTCCACATCATCCTCTTCATGCATGTTGTCTTACTCCAAGCTGTATAGGCTCGAAAGCCTACTACCAATTAAGCATATTAGGTGATGTGCATCTCTGTAATGAGAAGGGGTGTGGTCTAATGACATCAACACCCTATATCAGGTGTGCATAATTATTAGGCAACATCCTTTCCTTTGGCAAAATGGGTCAAAAGAAGGACTTGACAGGCTCAGAAAAGTCAAAAATAGTGAGATATCTTGCAGAGGGATGCAGCAGTCTCAAAATTGCAAAGCTTCTGAAGCGTGATCATCGAACAATCAAGCGTTTCATTCAAAATAGTCAACAGGGTCGCAAGAAGCGTGTGGAAAAACCAAGGCGCAAAATAACTGCCCATGAACTGAGAAAAGTCAAGCGTGCAGCTGCCAAGATGCCACTTGCCACCAGTTTGGCCATATTTCAGAGCTGCAACATCACTGGAGTGCCCAAAAGCACAAGGTGTGCAATACTCAGAGACATGGCCAAGGTAAGAAAGGCTGAAAGACGACCACCACTGAACAAGACACACAAGCTGAAACGTCAAGACTGGGCCAAGAAATATCTCAAGACTGGTTTTTCTAAGGTTTTATGGACTGATGAAATGAGAGTGAGTCTTGATGGGCCAGATGGATGGGCCCGTGGCTGGATTGGTAAAGGGCAGAGAGCTCCAGTCCGACTCAGACGCCAGCAAGGTGGAGGTGGAGTACTGGTTTGGGCTGGTATCATCAAAGATGAGCTTGTGGGGCCTTTTCGGGTTGAGGATGGAGTCAAGCTCAACTCCCAGTCCTACTGCCAGTTTCTGGAAGACACCTTCTTCAAGCAGTGGTACAGGAAGAAGTCTGCATCCTTCAAGAAAAACATGATTTTCATGCAGGACAATGCTCCATCACACGCGTCCAAGTACTCCACAGCGTGGCTGGCAAGAAAGGGTATAAAAGAAGAAAAACTAATGACATGGCCTCCTTGTTCACCTGATCTGAACCCCATTGAGAACCTGTGGTCCATCATCAAATGTGAGATTTACAAGGAGGGAAAACAGTACACCTCTCTGAACAGTGTCTGGGAGGCTGTGGTTGCTGCTGCACGCAATGTTGATGGTGAACAGATCAAAACACTGACAGAATCCATGGATGGCAGGCTTTTGAGTGTCCTTGCAAAGAAAGGTGGCTATATTGGTCGCTGATTTGTTGTTGTTTTGTTTCTGAATGTCAGAAATGTATATTTGTGAATGTGGAGATGTTATATTGGTGTCACTGGTAAAAATAAATAATTGAAATGGGTATATATTTGTTTTTTGTTAGGTTGCCTAATAATTATGCACAGTAATAGTCACCTGCACACACAGATATCCCCCTAAAATAGCTGAAACTAAAAACAAACTAAAAACTACTTCCAAAAACATTCAGCTTTGATATTAATGAGTTTTTTGGGTTCATTGAGAACATGGTTGTTGTTCAATAATAAAATTATTCCTCAAAAATACAACTTGCCTAATAATTCTGCACTCCCTGTATAGTGCTTATCTACTCTATTCACTCAAAGCTCCAGCTGTTCATAAAAGCACTTTAATCAGCGCCTTTTAACTTGACACTGAAATACTCACGCTACCAATTAATGTACTGGGTGCAACTCTCTCAAGGTCACGCCTGGGGAGCCAGGACGTCTCTAAACTTGTCCTGGACATGGGACCCCTTTAGACTTCCTGGGGGGGGGGCTGTAGCTCAGGAGGTAGAGCAGGTCTACCACTAATGGGGATGTTGGTGATTTGAGCCCTTTCTGCTCTGGTCTGTATGGCCGAATATCCTTGGGCAAGATATTAAACTCAGACTGAATGAGACATGTTGAGTAGAGTGCTCCGAGTGCTTGAACAGAAAAGTGCTATATAAGAATCAGTCCATTTAGCATGCTTTGTGTGCAGTTGGCCTGTTGGTTGCTGCTTCCATGGACCAGCCTTAATGATTTGTGATGACTCATGATTTATTGTTGGAATCTTTATCTTGCTTAAGTGTTTTTCCATTTCCCGAGCAGCTTCCCTTCTCTTGTGCTCCCTGATTCTCCAGTCTGTGTCTTACTTTTGTGCATGTGAGCGCACTTTTGGTCTCTCCTTCAGTTTACTTCCATGTTTATTTTGAAAGTTGCTTCCTAATGTAGCTGTGTGTGATTTTAATCCTCCCTTTGTTCCTTTCCTGCCCTTGTTATTGTTTTGATTGAGTTCACACATGCTTTGTTAATCCCCTCCCTGGTGTGTGCATATTTCTCTTTCAGTCTTTGTATTTCTCAAGCAGTTTTGCAATATGGTTGGCACATGGTGAAGCCATAACCACATAAATATCATCACTCATGGTTTCCCAGCAGTGCTTTGCAATATAAAGAGATGACTGGTGCAGCTCACCTATCAGGGGGTTTTATGATGTGGCGATTGCTATTTGCTGTTCTTAGACCGTAATATTCCTAAAGAACAGCAAAATGAACTCAAAGTGGAAAGAAATGTCCAGAAACTCAGATCTGCAAATTTTGTCTGCAGTGTTGCAAAGGTTACTTTTAAAATGTATTCCACTACAGATTACAGATTACATGCCCCAAAATGTATTTTGTAAAGTATTCTGTTACGTTACTCAATGAGGGTAACGTATTCTGAATACTTTGGATTACTTGATATATTATCAAGCTTTTTACAACTACATGAATGTGATTTATTACTATTACTGAAGGTTACTCTCCATACCGATACAACCTAGAGTTTTAAACCTTAATATAAATGAGTAACAGTAGGTGGACATTAGGTAAGGCTGCACTTTTTTGCAGGTCCGCGGCTCCGAACCGTAGCAAAATGGCCTGTATTTGTAAAGCGCTTTACACATTCAGTCATCCACCCATTCATGCACACATTCACACACTGTAGTAGTAAAGGGACCTCTGGCTCATACGTCGGGTTCGTAGCCGAAAACTAGCTTTACTTTGTTGTCTGGGTCAACTTTGCAGGCACTCTTTTTAGCTGCAGTGGTTATTATTATATTTACATGCTTCCAGCTCCCGTTTCTGCTCGGGGCCGATTGCCGACACCACGCTAACCCCTCTCTGTCCTCTCTCCTCTTGCTACCACCAAATATTACCTGCTACACTCCAGTTCAACTCCCTAGTCTACGTTTCCACCCTCGAGTCGCCGCGTCCCCTCGTGGTTTGCATTTAGCCAAATAAAGCTTGTAAAAGTCTTTTGCTGCCTCTGTGCTGCACTTGGGTTCAGTTTTGTTTCTGGCCTTTGGCCTGTTGTGAAAAAAAGATCTTAATTTTTCAATTTCTACTGTTTTTTTTTTCGTCTGTCCGTTTGTTTTTTATATCGAATGGTTCCACAGTTTATGAAAAAAACTGGATATTTTCTATGAATTAAGAAGAGTTTCTGTTTTATAATTAGAGGATGTTCCTGTGTTATTATATTTTTATATTTACAGTTTAAGTCGTGCTGACAGATTTCTTCTCGTTTACTCCAGCAGCATGTATCATGTAATAAACCGAGAGAAACTGTTAAAACTGTGTTTCTTCATCTTACATTAAGATATTGCAGTGATTCAATGTGTCGTTATCTGACAGATATCAGCGTTTATGTGGCTCACGATGTAAAAGGAGTTTGACATAACTGGCCTAGATAAATCTATTTTATTAAAATGCAGGTTTCAGCATAATGATAGCATGTTGGCACAGTGGTTAGCACTGATCCTAGGTTTGAATCTACCACCCAGGTGGGAGTGAATGTGAATAGTTGTCTGTCTGTTGGTATTACAACGTGTTTCGGGGTTTACCCACCTGGATATCCTGGATGGATGCATGGATCTATTTCAGCACACATTTTAAACTTGTGCTTGAGTTTTATGCACATTTGCATTCATCTCCATGTCATAACAAATGAATTTTAAAAAGCTTGACTTGGGTCAGCTTCTTAAAATAAAGTGTCATAAATACATCATGTGAAAGCCAAAAACACACTGCCGTAAAGTTTGAGTTTGACTTTGAGCATTAAGCTGACAGTAGCTCAGCTTACAGTCAGGTTGTGTTATCATTCATTGATATACGCAGAGTGCTGACCCACTGAGTGCTGCGCTGTAAGATCAGCTTGTATGTTTGGATCAAACTGCACTGATTTGACATTGTGCATTAGAAAAGCTTTTCCCTCCGTCTGTCAATCTAAACGACTCCACTCCCGAATGCAGCAGCTTGTTAAAACCTCAACTTGAGATTTAAGTGGGGCACAATGGATCTATACGTACCTGGGCATGTACCTGGGGTCTAGCTATGCAGTTGCTCCTGCTCAGAAGAGCATGAAGTGTGTTGTAGGATCTAATTGGAAAAAGGAGACCACACCTGAATCACCAGAGTGCTCTAGCAAAGAGAATACAACCCAATTTTAGGCCTCTTTTTTCTCACACTGTTGGATGATAGGACACTCAGACTAGACTCGAGAAGAGTGTTCTGTGTGTGTGTGTGTGTGTGTGTGTGTGTGTGTGTGTGTGTGTGTGTGTGTGTGTGTGTGTGTGTGTGTGTGTGTGTGTGCATGCCTGTGTGTGAAACTGTGGAGGTTCTGAAAACCTTTTGAAAGCACCTCCAGCAGTATAAGTAATACTGAATTAGCATATTTATATTTTTATGCTGTAACCCAAACCTAAACATCTCTTTCAGCCTGTGCTCATGGACACAAACTTTAAGCACTTTTTTTATGCTATTTTCTGCTCCTTAATTAGCTGCTGTGGAAAGTTCGCCCTCTCTCACCTCTCTATTAAGAGACCCTGTGCTCTCCAGGGTTGGAAAAGCATAGAGTTGACAACCAAAACGTTCAGCTTCTGTGTGTGTATCTGTGGAGGCGTGTGTGTCCGTGTCAGATTAAAGTAGAAAGTGATGAAACGATTCCTTTCTGTTGGTAAGCACGCAGAGAGAAAACAGGCAGCGGGATCCTTGACACCCGAAACCCATGCGCCGGGTCCCACCACAGGAGGGCACTGCATCGAGTGTGAGTAATTACATGTGTGAGTACTTTGCTGCCCTGTAGCTTCTAAGAATCCCCGTCATAATTATCTCCCCACACAGAGCTGCACAGTCTCTCAGGCACACACTGCAAAACCACACTCTCATATTGTTCCAATATGTCTCTCAGGCGTGCTAATTATGGGAATCGAGAATTGATTTTCGTGTGCTGTAACATCCTTGTGGGTTGCGCTCGTGTTTTAACAAATGGGATGAGTTTCTGTGGGTTAAAAGGCTGCGATAGCCACAGTATACACAGTGAACATACTGGTCCATTAATCTTCTGCTGTCCTCAACAACAACAAACTCGTGCGCTACTTCTGAACGAGGACAGGATGCGGTCCGAGTCCGTCCTCCCGTATTGGAAAGTCATATTTGCTGACGCACAAATGCAGCCCAATCATTTACAGCACAACAACCAAACCAGCCGTCTCAGTTACACTTAAACAACTGAGTCGTGCCCACGCCTCCTGGTCCCCCAGCCCCAGCTGCACCAGCCCCGCACAATCCATAATGAGATTCCTGGCTGTTTTGCCATTGATACTCCATGATGAACTTTAATGAGATGCTTTGGAAAAGATGAGCTCAAATCAGCACTTTTCCTTGGATTGCAGGCGCCGGCTCAGAGGAAGAAGAAGTGGAAAAAAAGAAGCTTTTGCCAAGGGGTGGTGGCGGTGAGGGGGGTCAGCATCGATCCATATGCATTGTCTCATTAATTTCGCCAGAGGTGTGGATTCCTCGTGATCAATATCCAGCGACTGCATCTTTATTCTTCTGTGTAACCTATTACTGTCTGTGAAATGCAAGGCCCGGACAACAATTAGAGCTGTGGAGCAGGCAAGGCCAATCAATAGCATAGATGTATGATCTGTAAAGAAGGAAGCAATAACTAGTCAAAGGTACAGGGTGAATTCTTCCAAGGCTAAAGGCTAATTTGGTTGAGTGACTCCACCTCAGTCAATGGCCACCATGCTTCTCCAGAGCTCAGCCTTAATAAGAAGAGGGACCTTCAAGACTTTTTACAATACAGCTCTGGGTTCCAGGGTCCTTTCCATCAATCTGCTGTGATGAAAGCAATGATCTCTTCACTTCTTTGCCTTTTGCACAAAGCTCTGGACTACTAAAGGGCTCATAGACACTATAGGTATAAATACGACTGAGAAATACATGGAGGCCATGAAAACTACAGTATAATGTGTACATTAAAAAGAGGAAGGTTTAAGGTGTTGCGGATAAATACAACAAAATAAAACAGGTACCGGTACCAAAAAAAGAAGATTTACTCATAACACACAGGAAAAGACCCAGGGAAACCCAGTTAACAATAAAATAAATAAATAAATAAATAAATAATGCTAAAAAACATGAATTTCACACCCGAGCCTCAACTCTCGCAGCCTGGCACCAAACAACTCACGGACCAGTACCGGTCCATGGCCCGGGGGTTGGGACCGCTGCTATAGAAGTCTGCAATAAGAGGGCTTCTGTTGTGAGCTCTGTTTAGTTTATGGCCTTAGTTCAGTAGTTTGGCTAATATTAGAAAAAAGTCTGTTTAGGCCAATAAGTGCACACTTTCTTGCTCCTTGTTAGGTCAGTTTTTTGGAATCTCGAACATGATAGCTAAAGCCATCTTTTATACTGTGTATAGGATCACGGTAAAGAAACTGGAGTGAACAGCAAGATGCAAATACATTAGGAATAGAAGAGAAGTAGAATGCTTATCTGTTATATATAGAGAACTTAAATAGTGCATTTTATAGCTAGCGGCGCATCACTGAGCACGGCTCATTTCCAAGTTAGTGAACAGCTCTCTGAAGAAGGTGTAAGTATATTTGTTCTATATTTGTTCTGCTAGCAAGAAAATAGCAAAAGAATGCTATAACAGAAAACAGCCTTATATATAAGGAAGCTGTATGCAGTTATGTGCACAGCTGTGCATGATTAATGTTAGCAGGTATGTTTGTAATGCTCAGTTGTGTGTACTATTGTAGAATACATATGCACAGCTTCTCAGCTCCAAATGTCACTAATTTGCATATTCTGGTTGACTTCATTTTGAATGCCAGCAGCTTATTCTTACTTCTGATCGTCCAAGTCTGTTTCAAAACCATTTTTGAAAATGACTTCCTGTTCTTAAAAAGTTAGTCTGAGCTGTACTTCTAAAGTTTCGACCACCACTAGAATGCTAACATCCTAACTATGCTATTGGTGGCACTTGTAACAGTAGCAATGCTATCGCCCTCAGCTCAAGAGTCTTAAAAATGTGTCAAGGAAGGCTAACTAATTATGATGTTGATTATATGAATAATGATGACATTAGAGAGGTGATTAGGACAGGAGCATCATCGTGGTTTTCTAAGCAACGATTTCAATGTTTTGATGCAATCGGGGTTGCCAGGCTGGGGGCTGATGACAGGCGTGCAGCTGCAGAGAAAGATGACGTCCTCGCGTAGCTCAAAGCTTCCTCGCCCAGCTGTATTTTCATATCAGCAGTACAGCGGCCGTTAGCATATTAGGCTGTCCTTTTCTGCCAGTTCCTGCCATGGTTTACAAGTAAATGGAATGACTATAAATCACCGGTAAATCACACAGCAGAACTAAGATTATGTTGAGAATAATAACATAGCTATAAATCTTCCATGGTGCTGACTGGACTGGACAAAAACACAAGTTTATTCTGGGGGTTTGTAATATAATTTCCAATTCAGATTAGCCTGACATTGATGGATTGCATCATCATTCTCTCAAAATGCAAACTGACTTTTTTTTTTGTTGACAGGCTGACAATTTGACGTTAGTTTATTGTGTGGGTGGGCTGCTTTATCAGTGGTTTGTGGGAATCAAAATCAACTCAGATTGTCAGATTTTCAAATTTTTATTAAGTCTGAGTGAAAAAGTTTGGAGGGCAAACTTTGCTGTTTGCTATTTCCACGTCTTCGCATAGAGTGACTCATCCCGTGGCTCGGGCAGTAGCGGGGATGCAGCTTATAGATATTGGTGAACTGTATGTCTAACAGCTTCCTTGCTGTCTTTTTCAGAGTGCAGAGGCACTTACTGGAGAACAGTGATGGCTGTTGGTCATTTGTGTATGGATTTCACTGCCACGTTTGAGAAGTTGCGGCTCTCAGGTATTCACTGCAGCATGAAAAGCAATAAATAGCAAAGCTATCTCACTGTTAAAGTCCACTTAGCTCCTGAGGGCCCGGTGCTCTATATGTAAATGAGAGTGCCTTGTAACAAGCACGTCGTCACGCACACACACATTGAAATCCTAGCTGAAGAACGCACGCACATGCACGCGCGTCTACCAAGTGACTATGACAGTGCTCTGCCTTAGATGAAAACAAAATACTCGTGAAGTTCTTTCCTCCAGCAGGCTGGACGCGAGGTGACTGCGTCGTCCTCCACCATTCAAGTGCTTTTCTCTTGTTTTCCTTTTCCTCGCACTTCACACTGACTCAGAAACAATCGAATTAGACATTGTGTTTGCCAGGCTGTTAATATCCTGAAAATCACCAGGTGGTTTGGATCTGTTTTTGCTCTGCCTCACACGCGCTTATTCAAAGCGAGCCTTTAAGCTTTCCATCACAATATTGGGACAAGAGATGAAAGCCAGAACCTTTGTTTGTTCGACCCCACCCCTCCGAGGTTTACCACTGACCTGAGAAAGTCTGAAGGTAATGCCAGTTAATCAAATACATCAGTCAGAGTGAAGAGAACGGCAGCGATGACCCCGGTCCGGCTCTCACCGCTGTGGCGTCTTCATGACAGGAAGGGTCGAACCGCAAGGAAAAACAAACTTCAAAAATGAGTGGGTATTTAATTAACCATGACAACATAGTTTGGCTTAACGAGCATTTCTTCCCCGACTAAAGTCTGCCATCCATTCTCTTGAGCTTCTCACAGTTGCTCAGGGCAACTCAACATATTTGCCAGCTAGCCACTAAAATGAGTGGGAAGCTTGCCAAAGCTTTGTAAATATACATGAAGATGAAACAGCTCTGCCAACTTCCTTCTGGTACACTGGGAATGAAGCTCTAATGAAGTATATTTCATGCTAACTTTTTGTAATGGAGCCTTTCTGTCCTGAATGACACACATTTGCACAGCTGCCCAACATGTGTTTGACCTCTGAATAATGCTTTACTTCAAGACTTTTTATGATATCCAGTAAGAATAATGACAGTGAGTCACGAGCCAGACTGGTGTAACACATTTAATAGCAAGGCCTGGCTAAAGCCTGTTTATGAGGCCCAAAATCATATACATCAGTTTAACTCCTGTGTGAGCTACACTCTTTTATTTTCTCGTGATGGTGGCATTAATAGTAGCATTAAAATGTGTTTTTTCCACCGTGGTTTGGTTACAGCTCCTCAGTGGGGTTGCTGTGGTGAGCATCCATCACCCTCCAACAGGCTGCTCTCTTCTCTCTCCATCAGGAATCACAGAGTGACACCTCGTTAATCCAACCGTGAAGATTTGCAAAGCAACTTGTGGATATTTTTACTGTAGTTTATATAATGCACGGGTCACTGTATACGTGGCAGTACAGAAGTACACAACCAAGTACTTCAGTGAGCCGTAGTCACTGTAGTGAATATCCTGCACATATGTAGGACGCTGAATCCTGCACACAGCTAACATGCAAAGTTTTTACTGGAACGTTTTAACAATTTGTCTCTTTTATATTCTCTGAGTATAACTGAAAGGGAAAGCAGGCGCCTCTTTTGTATCTACAGCAGTATTTAATATATCGCTTTGTAGCCCTGCATTTTTATTTATTTGGGTGTTTTGCATTTACCAGCTGCCTCGTCACAGTGAAACAAGAAGTCTTAGGATCCAGCACTTGCTGCTAGCCTGCTAATGCTACATGTCTACGTGACAGGACGATGGCTAGGCTAATAATGAGCTATAAGGCTTTTGCTGGCTGTTTAATTACCATTTGTGACTGTTATACATTTTATATTGATAGTAATTATAATAACAATGATGAAGCCATAGTACTCAACAACATTACAAAATACTAAATACTTTACAAAACACACAGAAAGGCAGAAATTATCTAAATGTAACTGAAAAATATTTAAAGGTTCATTGTAAGAACATTTTAGTTAATGGTGCAAATTCACATTTCATATATTTTTTATTTTGACAAATGTCAAGTCTGAGGTTAAAAATGACAAATTGAAGTGTTGAAAATGTCAAGCTGCTGTTCACTGTTGGATATCCTCCAACTCTACGCCTGCTACGAGGAACCCGTGAAGCTCTTTTCTGAAACTGAGCGGTTTCTGTCATATTTCAGCTTTGACTATAGAACACAGTGACTGGATGTGCATCAGACGTCGGTGGTCTCTGCTCATGCAGCTTTTACCTGTGCATATTGGTCCTCACAGAGGTCTTTGGTCCACCTCGTCATCATAGTGTAGGCTCCATAGCTCAGCGGTTAGAGCACTGGTCTTGTAAACCAGGGGTCGTGAGTTCGATCCTCACTGGGGCCTTACCTGTGTTACCTTATCAGCACAATTTCATTCTGATGTGCTAAAAAATGAAGTGTCTACTCACCATGTTCTTGGAGAAACGCAAACCACTTCTTTATTGATCTACGCAGAGGTCTCGAAATCCCCACTTGATGTCGTGCAGGCGACGTCAAGTCTCGTCGTTATGGGAAAAATGGAGCATTTTGGACCCAGCGTGCACGCA
This sequence comes from Simochromis diagramma, assembly GCF_900408965.1. Classification (NCBI taxonomy): domain Eukaryota; kingdom Metazoa; phylum Chordata; class Actinopteri; order Cichliformes; family Cichlidae; genus Simochromis; species Simochromis diagramma. Next base: position 1,796,420 of record NW_024387492.1, read on the forward strand.
TCCCTTAGAATACACAGTGCCAACTTCTTTTACATACATGTAAACATTTTGCAAATTTCATAAATGTTCAGCTAATCGGTGAATGGTCGCCTGCCTCTGTGTTTTGGCCCTGCGACTGCACTAGTCCAGCGTACACGCTAGCCCAAAGGCAGCTGGGAATTGGATAAGTGGAAGAAAACGAATGGATGGAACAAACCCAGGAGGACTTTAACGTTTTGTGATCCCATCTTGGCACCGCTGCCAAGTTTGTGGCAACTGATTGTCCAATAGTCTGGAAGCCGACACACAAGTAAAAGAGTCCTTACACTTGTTATAGATGTAGCCATAAATTCTGTGTGGAAATGTGTTACAGTGTAGCAAGAGTCAATTAAAATCAGATTTTTTGTTGTTATCATCCCCATTCCCAAAGCCTGTAGCTATTGTGCAGTGAAAACACATATATTTGCAACTTTTGTTGAAAAGGTGAAGCACACTCTGCAGTATTTCAAGGGCAGCCACTTGGCACTGACATTGCATGCTGGGTCTCACCTAGAAGGCAAAGTACCCGAACAGCAACATATTTTTTTAATCAAGGACCAACAGCATGAATTCATTTCAAAAGCCCAATCCTTACAGTGTTAGCTTAGACTCGACTCCTTGTTCTTCCACGGCACAGATCATTAAAATATGCTTAAATGTCTGTGGTTTAAAAAAAAGAAAGAAAGTGAGGGGGTAAAAAACTGCCCAGAGAAGTAAAGTGAGTGACTGTGAATCACTCTTAGATCTTATTTCCCTTAGCTGAGTTGTTCATGTTAAAGTTGTTTTATTTATAAAAGCATTCCAGCTGAAGCCTTTCATGTTAGCTTAGATTCACTGCAGGCTTAAGAGTCAGACTGAAGCAAGCTATCTTCAGAGACAACATCGGTTTTTTTCACCTTTTTGTTGGGAAGAAAGGGTACAAAAATAGTTTCATACAAGCGTAATATCCAACGTGACAGGCTTTAGCGCGGGTGAGCAATTTCGGAGCAAGTTACCCGCCCCTGTCTGTCTATTTCTGTGCCGTAAAGTACTGCGAGCAATCGTAACCCATGCCCAGCTCGATCATAAATGAAAGTGACTTTGAGAGCAAACAAACAAACAGAGCTTAAGTGAATCAGTTAGGCAGAAAGAGGCATGTGGCAGGCAGGCAGGTGATGGATGGTGGCGCTTAGGAGCCGTGACTTTTGGGTAAGTGACAATGACACACATAAAGGCCACCATTACCCATTTTAAGATGCGGTTAAAATCCTTATCGACCCGCCCGCCTCACTTGCCAATATGCCAGAGCATCACGCCAGCTGGAGCTAGATGGCAGGCGGGGAGTGATTTGCATTGACGAGAACTACCCCATCCCCACTTTATAACACTTGCACACACTCTTTATAGACAAGTTTCCTTATGTGAGCAGGGTTTCAAACCCAAAAGAGAAAAGCACCCATAGTAGCAAATTATTGATGGATTCCAAATGCTGCACTTTGCAATTCGTCACAAATGCACTTCAGAGTAAAAGTGTGCTGCAGAGTCAAATTAATACCTTGACACCAATTTGGTTGAGGACACTTTCTTCCACATTTCCTAATGCTGCCAAGTGACTCTCACATGTGCTGAATAATTGCATGAAATTACAGCTTCTTCCACACTTTTCAAATGTGCACACATGCCAAAATCAAACCTCGTGTGATGCATCAATAGGCCTACATCAAGCAGCAAATGGCTTTTTTGTTCTTCCATGTTTAAAAGCACATCTGTTCACGTAGCTCGCGTCCATCAAACTGGTGATTCTTTCAGTCGGACATGCACAGACACACCTGTCCTATATTTTCACACGACACTTTGGGAAGTCTTCCTATTTGCCTCAGAATTGTAGCTGGAGCAGTGTATGAGACATGAAAGAGAAAAATTCAACTCGTTTTTCCCCATTTCTGAAAACAGTCTTAAAGCTACAAATTCGGGATGAAGGTGGGCCGTGTGTCCCTGCCTTCATGAGCGCTCTAAACACTATGTTTCTGACCTAAAAACTGTTTCGAGTAAACTCGCATGCTGTTTACTCAATAATCAGGCAATTTTTGTTTTTCACTCTTGAAAGCTACTGGAACAGTAGCAGAAGCTCGGGGCTCAAAATATGACACAAAGTAAGTGCTGGTTTGAAAACTGCACATGTGGTGTCGGTGTAAGCATGTATATAAATGTTGTATTAGGTGTTTTTTGTTTGTTTTTCTGTAGACGAGTAGTCGGAAGAGTTGGATTTGGATTACATATGAAAAATTTAATTACACCTAGTGTGGATCAGGTAAGATAAAAAGTAGACTACTTAACCTTATATAATTATTTTGTCTTGATGAAGTGGAACCAAGCCTGTGAGCATGTGACGCACTTCACTAACCACATGGAATAAACACAAACTCCTGGTTTGAAGGTTTCATTCAAGGTGTCATCACCACAGGTAGGCATGAAACGTCCACTTCTAGCTAGCTGCAAAGTCCTTGTAAACTGGCTAAAGTTTGATGTTAGGCACGTTACTTCATCAAGTGATAACCACATGTTACATAGCACCTACATGTTTTGCCCTCTGCTACTAACTGGGAAAATTGCATGTTTAATAAGAGTGCTGCTATCCATCAAGGGTAGCTAATACTGTTGTTCTGTAAGAGAGAAAGTAGAATGAAAATGTTGCCATCAGTAACAAGTCCGTCATTAAACGAGTGCCAGTACCTGCCAAGATGTGTGCTTTATGATGTGGTATTATATCAGTGTCTAAAGGCTTATGTACACATGCTTTGTTGCCATAGAAAAAATAAATTATTGGTCTACAAAAGCACTTCTGGTCACTCTCATTGATTTTCCTTCCATCAGTCCATCCACTTTTTCACTGTTCGGGTCACAGGGCAGCATTGTGTAGACTTATGTAGACAAAGGACAAGTTCACCCTGCCGAGGACAGGATTATCAGGGTCCCACTCTGGAGCCAGGCCTGGAGCCCCAGCCCAGTCCCATGGGCTGACTGAGCCTCCTGTTGGGCCCATCCCATGCTGGAGGGGCTGTAGGTGGCAGTCAGGGGCGGGAGCCTTTACTGAGATCCTCCTTCCATACAAAGTTTAGATGTAACATTACCATCAGATAAATGATAATTGCTAAAGATTACTTCTAATAGCCTGAGGCTTTTTTGAGTGTTGAGTGTTTTCATATTTTGCTTTTACGAGAGAAAAAGCTCAGTTCACAAAGAAGTCAGGAATATTCTCTGTATGATCAGAGCTGTCTTGTATTTTGTGCCAGTGAGGTAAACGTCTGTCAGTAGTTATGTTTTGGTCAAACGTCGTAATTTCAGTCCCAAGCTCTTGAGTGAAACCACACTGTTGTTGTCCTTACCTACAGTTTCCACTCTCTTACATTTATTCAGTATTTATGTGAGCTAAGTGCTCAGAACTTTAACTTTTTGAAATGAAAGCCATAAATTCATCCTGCATAATGACGCCTTCAGTGTGAATGTCTGCGTTAACAATACAGTAGCTGAGTCCAAAAAGTATTTTCAACTATTCATACTTTGATTTGTGTAAAGGCGTTAAG